>NC_082662.1:115828678-116453678 GCF_025265405.1 Mesoplodon densirostris
GTTGAAACCCCAGAAGAGCCACCCACTAGGAATATAGGCCACAATCTAGAAAGTTGAAACAAAGTAGACTTAATATAGCATAAAACCAACCCTTGGCAGAATTTAAGTGACCCTCCAAAATTATCTGCCTGCCTGAAGAAAACATAACCCTCTTTACAGGACGGTAATAATACCAACGCCTCTAGAATTTTTCATCCACAATGTCCAGCATCCAATCAAAAATTATAGGGCTTCCCTGGTGGCACAGTGGTTGAGAGTCCGCCTGCCGATGCAGGGGACACGGGTTCGTGCCCCGGTCTGGGAAGATCCCACATGCCGCAGAGTGGCTGGGCCCGTGAGCCATGGCTGCTGAGCCTGCGCGTCCAGAGCCTGTGCTCCGCAACGAGAGGGGCCACAACAGTGAGAGGCCTGTGTATCGTGAAAAAAAAAAAAAAATTATAGCAAGAACCAAGATGCCAAAACACTAGGGGATGGGGAAGGACGACAGTAAAAAAAAAAAAGACCTATGGGTGAATCAGATATTAGAAAAAGGATTTTTAAATAATTATGATTAACACATTCAAGAAAATAAAGGAAAAGATGGAGAATTTTACATAGAATCCATAGTGCTAAACTGGCATGAATAATTTAATAGATAAGACACGGCAAAACAGAGAATTAGTGAACTAGACTACAAAACAGCAGAAACTGATGCATGGAGAAAAAAGAAAAGAATATAAAGAAAAGCGATACACATGGGACATGGTGAAAAGACCTAACATACATGTAACTGGAATACCAGAAGAAATACCAGAAGAAAAGAAGGAGACCAGGACAGAAATGATATCTAATATTTTTATATTGACAAGGATTTTTTTAACTGATAAAATATCAAATCTCATATTCAAGCGGCTCTACAAGCCCTAAGCCGATAAAAACAGAAAACCCAAGTACACACATAATAGTCAAAATGCTGAAAACCAGAACAGAGAAAATCTTAGAAGCAGAAGAAAAAAAGACAAATTATCAAAGTAACAACAAAACTGACAGCTGAATTTGCAACAGAAACAGTGGAAACCAGAATATAACAGAATGCATCTTAAAGTTCTGCAGGGAAAAGAAAAACCTAAAATTCTATACACAGTGAAAATAATTTTTAAAAATGAAGGCAAAACTAAGATTTTTTTCCAGACAAACAAAATCTGAGATAATTCATTGACAGGAGACCAGGTCTGCAAGAAATACTAAAGGAAATTCTTCAAGATGAAAAAAAAATGACCCAAGATGAAGGCAAAATAAAGAACTTCAGGATGAATCAAGACATAAGAAAGGTTAACTATGTGATAAATATAAATCAATACTGACTCGTTAAGACAGTAACAATAACAATAATGTCTTGTAGGGTTTAAAACAAATGAAGTAAAATACAATAACAATAACACAAAAGGCAGGAGTAGATATATAAAGTAAAACTTGTAAAGTTCTTACATGGTTTGGGAAGTGGTAAAAGTACTAATTTAAGTTAGATTATAGCAATTTCAAAGACTGCATATTAATCTATAGGGTAACATGTAAAAGAAAAATAAAAGAAATCAAAACTAAAAAGCTAATAGAGGGCTTCCCTGGTGGCGCAGTGGTTGAGAATCCGCCTGCCGATGCAGGGGACATGGGTTCGTGCCCCGGTCTGGGAAGATCCCACATGCCGCGGAGCAGCTGGGCCCGTGAGCCATGGCCGCTGAGCCTGCGCGTCCGGAGCCTGTGCTCCGCAATGGGAGAGGCCACAACAGTGAGAGGCCCGCGTACCACAAAAAAAAAAAAAAAAAAAAAAAAAGCTAATAGAGAAGAAAAGTAAAAGCATTTGATTAATCCAAAAGAAGGAAAGGAGAAATAAAGGAACAAAACAGAAATAGGGAAATAGAAAATTATATCAGAAATTACATTAAATATAAATGAAGTGTACAATCTAATTAACAAAGATGTTCACACAAGGTTTTTTGTTGTTGTTTTTTTTAACTCTATGCTATTTATAAGAGATACACTTTAAATATAAAGACACAAAAAAGGGGACTTCCCTGGTGGCACAGTGGTTAAGAATCTGCCTGCCAATGCAGGGGACACAGGTTTGATCCCTGGTCCAGGAAGATCCCACATGCCACAGAGCAACTAAGCCCATGTGCCACAACTACTAAAGCCCGTGCACCTAGAGTCTGTGCTTCACAACAAGAGAAGCCACTGCAGTGAGAAGCCCGCACACTGCAACGAAGAGTAGCCCCCACTCTCCGCAACTAGAGAAAGCCTACATGCAGCAACGAAGTCCCAACACAGCCAAAAATAAATAAATAAAATAAATAAATTTATATAAAAAAAGACACAAAAAAGGTTGAAAGCAAAACAATGTAAACACTTATACCATGTACACATTAATATCAAATACAAAGCATACTTTAAGGCAAGAAGATAAAGAAAGAGATAAAAAGGAACATTTCATGCTGAGTCAATTCAACAGAAAGACATAACAATTCTAAATTTCTGTGCACCTGATAATACAGCTTAAATATATAAAACAAAAGTTGAAAGGGGAGGGCTTCCCTGGTGGCGCAGTGGTTGAGAATCCGCCTGCCGATGCAGGGGACACGGGTTCGTGCCCCAGTCCAGGAAGATCCCACATGCTGTGGAGTGGCTGGGCCCGTGAGCCATGGCCGCTGAGCCTGCGCGTCCGGAGCCTGTGCTCCACAACGGGAGAGGCCACAACAGTGAGAGGCCCGCGTACCGCAAAAAAAAAAAAAAGAAGAAGTTATAATGGATATTAAAAATATTTTAAGATGAATGAAAACAGAAGTATGACATATCAAAATTTTCAGAATGCAGCTACAGCAATGCTTAGAGGGCAAGTTTTAACTTTAAATGTATATATTAGAAAAAAAAGATTGAGAATCTTACTAGAAGCTAAAAAAGAACAAATCAAATCCAAGGTAGATTGTAGGAAGGAAATAATAAAGAACAGAAATCAATTAAATAGAAAAAAAAAAGTCAAGAAAGCCAAAAGTTGGTTCTTTAAAAAGATTAACTGATAAACCTCTAGCCAAACTTATCAACAAAAAAAATAAGACACAAATAAAAAGAGGACCTCATTAAAATCAGAACTAAAAAGACAACCTCATTAAAAATCCTAGACAGGGCAAAATAAACATTACAAGCAACTTTATATCAACAAATTTGACAATTTAGAGAAAATGTACAAATTCCTTGAAAAACACAACTTACCAAAACTGACACAAAAAGAAACAGGAAATCTAAATAATCCTATAATTATTAAAGAATTTAATCCAAAACTTAAAAGGCTTTTGATAAAGAAAACTCCAGGCCTAGACAGGACCCTTGGTGAATGCTTACAAAACATTTAAGAAAGAAATAACACCAGTCTTAAATGAACTTTCCAGAGAACAGATAATGATGAAAAATTTCCCTATTCATTTTATAAGGTCAGTATAACGCTAACACCAACACATGAAAAAGACCTTATAAGAAAGGACAATTAAAGCCAGTTATCTCCCATAAACAAAGAAACAAAAACCTTAAACAATATATTAGAAAATCTAATATATCATGACCAAATAGGTTTACCCCAGAAATGCTAGTTTGCCTTAACATTCAAAACCCACTCAATATATGTTATTAGGCAAATGTACATGAAAAGAGAGTTTTAAAATATGTAGAACTAGGGACTTCCCTGGCAGTCCAGTGGTTAAGGCTCCACACTTCCACTGCAGGGGGCGCAGGTTTGATCCCTGTTTGGGGAACTAAGATCCAGCACGCCAGGTGGCACAGCTAAAAAAATTTAAATAAATAAAACATAAAAACAATAAAAATAAATAAATAAAATATGTAGAGCTAAAACTGACAAAACTGAAAAGAAATATAGACAAATCCACAATTAAAGTTGGAGACTTCAATATGCCTTTCTCAGTAACTGACAGAATAGACCAAAAAAAAAAAAGAATCCGTAAATATAAATAAAACCTGAACAATGCTGTCAACCAACTTGACCTGACATTTACAGAACAGTGTACCTTAAAACAACAGAATACATATGCTTCTCAAATATACATGGAAGAGCTACCAATAAAGATTATACTGGGGCCATAAAATAAACCTCAATAAATATAAAAGTACTGAAATCATACAAAGTATGATGTGAACTCAAGGGAATTAAATTAGAAATCAGTAACAAAATGATAGCTGGAAAGTCTCCAAATATTTGGAAGTGAAAAAACACACTTCTGGGCTTCCCTGGTGGCGCAGTGGTTGAGAGTCCGCCTGCTGATGCAGAGGACACGGGTTTGTGCCCTGGTCCAGGAGAATCCCACATGCCGTGGAGCGGCTGGGCCCGTGGGCCATGGCCGCTGAGCCTGCGCGTCCTGAACCTGTGCTCCGCAACGGGAGAGGCAACAACAGTGAGAGGCCCGCGTACCACAAAAAAAAAAAAAAAAAAAAAAAAAAAAACACACTTCTAAAAAGTTATAGCGGATTTTTGTTTTTGCTGTTATAAGCCATACGGTACTCTATAACTATAAAAATTACATTTAAAAAAACCACATTCTGAAACTGAACATAGAATAGGACTCCAATCCTGTACAGAAAACCTGAATGTGTGTCTCCCTAAAATTAACTTGACCATGTGTCCCCCCAAAATTCATACGTCGGAAGCCTTACCCCTGGTATGGCTGTATTTGGAGATGGGTCCTCTAAGCAAGTAATTAAGGTTAAATGAGTCCATAAGGGTGAATCCCTGATCCTATAGGATTAGTGTCCTTATAAGAAGAGATATCAGAAAGCTCACTCCCTCTCTCTCCACACACATGCACCAAGAAAAGGCCATGTGAGGTCACAGTGAGAAGGTGGGTGTCTGCAAGTCAGGAGGAAAGCTCTCACAGAAACTAAATTTACCAGCACCTAATATTGGAATTCCCAGACTCCAGAACTGTAAGAAAATAAATTTCTGTTGTTTAAAAACATACATACACACACACACACACACGCGCGCGCGTGCGCACACACACACACACACACACACACACACACACACACACCTCTTTTCTTTTCTTTTTCTGGCCATACTGCTTGACAAGCAGAACTTCCCTGACCAGGGACTGAACCTGAACCCCTTACAGTGGAAGCGTGGAGTCTTAACCACTGGACCACCTGGGAAGCCCCACACACACTTCTAAATAACCCATAGGTCAAAGAAGATATCCCAAGAGAAATAAGAAAATATTGTCAACTGAAGTTGATGAAATGCAATATATCAAAATTTGTGGGGCATAGCTAGCACAGTGTTTAAAGGGAAATTGATATATTCTATAGTATTATTAGAAAATAAAGTCTCAAATCCATGACCTAAGCTCCCAATTTAAGAAACTAGAAAAAGACCAAATTAAACCCAGAGCAAAGAGACAGAAGAAAATAACAGACAACAGCAAAAACCAGTAAAATAGAAAACAGAAAAATAGAGAAATGAATGAAACCAAAATGAAATGAATGAAACCAAAAGCTTGTTCTTTGAAAAACCTCTAGCCAGAATGATTAAGAGAGAGACTAAATTACAAGTGTGAGGAATAAAAGAACAGACATCATTACAGAGCCCACAGACATTAAAAAGATGACAAAGGAATATTACGAAAAACTTTATGTCAGTAAATTCAACACCTTGGATAGAACAGACAACTACCTGAAAAGATACCAACTGTCAAAGCTCACTCAAGAACAAAGAGATAACTGAATAGCCCTTTATCTGTTAAAGAAATTGAATTCATAGTTAAAAACATCCTACAAAGAAAACTCCAGGCCCAGATGGCTTCACTGGTGCATTCAACAAAACATTTAAGGAAGAAATAAAACCAATTCACAAACTCTTCAAAAAAACAAACAAAAACAAAAAAACACAAAGAAGAGGAAGGAACACTTCCCAACTCATTGTATGAGGTCAGTATTACCCTAATACCAAAACCAAAGACATTACAAGAAAAGAAAATGACAGGGGCTTCCCTGGTGGCTCAGTGGTTAAGGATCTGCCTGCCAATGCAGGGGACACGAGTTCGATCCCTGGTCTGAGAAGATCCCACATGCCACTAAGCCCATGCACCACAACTACTGAGCCTGCGCTCTAGAGCCCATGAGCCACAACTACTCAAGCCCACGAGCAGCAACTACTGAAGCCTGCGTGCCACAACTACTGAAGTCCGCGCACCTAGAGCCCGTGCTCCACAACAAGAGAAGCCCCTGCAATGAGAAGCCCACTCATCACAACGAAGAGTAGCCCCTGCTCGCCTCAACTAGAGAAACCCTGCGTGCAGCAACAAAGACCCAACACAGTCAATAAATAAATAAATATATATATATATATATATATATATTTTTTTTTTTTTTTGCGGTATGCGGGCCTCTCACTGTTGTGGCCTCTCCCGTTGCGGAGCACAGGCTCCGGATGCGCAGGCTCAGCGGCCATGGCTCACGGGCCCAGCCACTCCGCGGCATATGGGATCCTCCCGGACCGGGGCACGAACCCGTATCCCCTGCATCGGCAGGCGGACTCTCAACCACTGCGCCACCAGGGAGGCCCAATAAATATATTTTAAAAAAACTACAATCACAGACACAAAACTCCTTGACAAAATATTAGCAAATCAAATCCAGCAATACAAAAAAAAACCGATATTATGATCAAAAGGGTCGATTTATCACTGAAATGCAAAAATGCTTTGAAATTTGAAAATCAATCAATATAATTCACCATATTTACAGACTAAAAGCAAAAACGAAAACAAAAGATAGTCTCAATAGATGTAGAAAAAGCTTTTCACAAAATCCAACATCAGTTCATGATAAAAACTCTCCACAACTAGGAATAGTAGAGAACTTCCTCAATCTGAAAAACAATAGCTATAAACCAACAAATTCTGCTTAGTGGTGAAAAACTGAGTGTACTTCCCCTAAGAGATCAGGAACAAAGGAAAAGATGCTCACTGTCACTACTTCTCTTCAACACTGTACTGAATGTCCTAGCCAGTGCATAATAAGATGGGGGCTGATGGATGGAGAGGGGAGGAGAGAGGGAGAGGAAGGAAGAGAGAGGGAGAGGAAGGAATGGAAAGGAAGAAAGAAAAGACACACAAATTGGAAATGAAGGGGAAAAAACTCCTTATTTGCAGATGACTTAATTATCTATGTGAGAAATCCCTCGGTACTTCCCTGGCAGTCCAGCGGTTAAGACTCTGCACTCCCAATGCAGGGGGCACAGGTTCGATCCCTGGTCAGGGAACTAAGCTCCCACATGCCACACAGCACGGCCTAAAAAAATGTGGGAAAAAAAAGAAATCCCTGAAGAATCTACAAAAAAGTACATAAAGCTAATAAGTGAATTTATAGCAAAGTCACAGGATATACCAATATACCAAAATCTGTATTTCTATACATTAGCAATGAACTGAAAATTGAAAAGAAAAACTGACATTAGCATAAAAAATAAATGCTTAGGGCTTCCCTGGTGGCGCAGTGGTTGAGAATTTGCCTGCCAATGCAGGGGACACGGATTCAAGCCCTGGACTGGGAAGATCCCACATGCTGCGGAGCAACTAGGCCCATGTGCCACAACTACTGAGCCTGCGCGTCTGGAGCCTGTGCTCCGCAACAAGAGGCCGCAACAGTGAGAGGCCCACGCACCGCGATGAAGAGTAGTCCCCGCTCACAGCAACTAGAGAAAGCCCACACACAGAAACGAAGAACCAACGCAGCCAAAAATAAATAAATATAAATAAATAAATTTGGGGGGGGGGAAATAAATAAATAAATGCTTAGAACTTCCCTGGTGGCGCAGTGGTTAAGAATCCACCTGCCAATGCAGGGCACACGGGTTCGAGCCCTGGTGCAGAAAGATCCCACATGCCACAGAGCAACTAAGCCCATGTGCCACAACTACTGAGCCTGCACTCTAGAGCCCAGGAGCCACACTACTGAGCCCGCGCACCACAACTACTGAAGCCCTCACGTCTAGAGCCCGTACTCCACAACAAGAGAAGCCACTGCTATGAGAGGCCCGCACACTGCAATGAAGAGTAGCCCCCGCTAGCTGCAACGAGAGAAAGCCCACACGCAACAAAGACCCAACACAGCCAAAAATAAATAATAAATAAATAAATTTAAAATAAATAAATACTTAATACATGAAAAAATTATATACTAAAAACTACAAAATATTTCTGAAATTTCTGAAAACCTAAATAAATAGAAATATATCTTATTCATGGATTAGTAGACTCAGTATTGTTAAGATGGCAACCTTCCCGGGACTTCCCTAGCACTCCAATGGTTAAGACTCCACGCTCCCAATGCAGGGGGCAGGGGTTCGATCCCTGGTCAGGGAACTAAGATCCCACATGCCGCATGGCGCAGCCAAAACAAAAAAAAGACAGCAACTTTCCCAAACTGATCGACAGTTTCATTATCGATCAATATGCCAGCAAGTATTTTTGAAGAAAATGACAAGCCAATCCTAAAATTTACATGAAAATGCAAAGTACCTAGAATAGCCCAATGATCTTGTTTAAAAAAAAAAGTTGGAAGACACAGACTACCTGATTTCAAGACTGCGATATTGGTGAAAGGTTAAATACATAGACCAATGGAAAAGAAGAGAGTCCATGAATGACCCACACAAATAGTGACATAGATGCAAAGGTAATTTAATGGAGAAAGAAATCTTTTCAACAAATAGTGCTGAAATAACTGGACATCCATAGGTGAAAAAAGAATCTCAAATACACCTCCCACATTATACAGTAATTAACTCAGATGCCAGAACTCAAAAGATCCTGCATGCCGCAACGAAAATCCCGCCTGAAACAACTAAGACCTGGCACAGCGAAATAAATAAATAAATATATTTTTTAAATTAACTCAAAATGGATCACATACACCTATATGTAATGTGTAAAACTACAACTTCTAGAAGAAAACAGGAAAAAAAAATTTGTGGCCTTGGATTAGGCAAAGGTTCCTTGATACGACAGGAAAGCATAATCCGTTAAAGTAAAACCTGGGACCTCCCTGGTGGTCCAGTGGTTAAGAGTCCGCCTCCGAATGCAAGGGACGCGGGTTCAATCCCTGGTCGGAGAACTAAGATCCCACATGCTGAGGGGCAACTAAGCCTGCACGCTCTAGAGCCTGTGCACCACAACGAGAGAAGCCCACATGCCACAACAAAGATCCTGCATGTCGCAACTAAGACCCAATGCAGCCAAATAAATAAATAAATAAATAAAATTTCAAAAAAAAACCTTGAAGTAGCTCCTCATGGCTAATGCTGAAACAATTCAGGCAAAATAAATAATGATAACATGGCACTATAACTCAAATAATAAAACAAACATCCATGAGTCCACACTCATATAAAAACTGAATAAATAAATGAGGGAGAAGAGACTGCTCTTCTTTACAGAAAAATTCCAACTAATAAATGTAAAAGGAACAACAGAAATAAAAAATCAGCATTATAATTGTTGCAGGTGATCTACCAATGGAGGCTAAAATTAGGGGGGAAACATCTGAAGAGAAAAAGGATATATACAAAGTTTCAAAGTAGCTCATGCAAGATATGCAGTAATTACGAATGGAATATAGACAAACAACAGAATAATGAACAAACATTTCACCAAAACATATCTACAAATGGCCAATAAATACATGAAAACATGCTTTATATCAGTATTCATTAGGGAAATGCAAGTTAACACAAGGAAATATACCTAGTAGAACAGACAGAATTAAAAAGTCTGTTAACTGCTGGCAAGGATGTGGATCAACTGTAAATCTCATATACATTCCTGCTGGGAATTGTAAAATGGTACAGCTACTCTGGAAAACAGTTAAGCAGTTTCGTATAAGTTAAACATACGTATACTGTAAGACCCAGCAATGCCACTCCTAGTTATTACCCCGAGAAAAATAAAAACGTACGTCTATCAAAGAACCAGGGACTTCCCTGGTGGTGCAGTGGTTAAGAATCTGCCTGCCAATGCAGGGGACACGGGTTCTACCCTGGTCCAGGAAGATCCCACATGCTGCGGGTCAACTAAACCTGTGCACCACAACTACTGAGCCCACGTGCCACAACTACTGAAGCCCACATGCCTACAGTCCATACTCTGCAACAAGAGAAGCCACTGCAAAGAGAAGCCTGCACGCAGCAACGAAGACCCAATGCAGACAAAAACAAATGAATAAAATACAAATAAATTTATTTTTTAAAAAAAGAATTATATGTGGGGACTTCCCTGGTGGTCCAGTGGTTAACACTCCACACTCCCAACGCAGGGGGCACTGGTTCGATCCATGGTCAGGGAACTAAAATCCCATATGCCACATGGGGTAGCCCAAAAAAAGAAAAAAAAAAACTACACGTGAAGGTGTACAGCAGCTTTAGTCATAACAGGCAAAAACCAGAAAGAACCCAAATGTCCATCAGCTGGTGAACAGATAAACAAATTGTGGTATATCTATACAATGGAATACTACTCAGCAATGAAGAACAAACATGAATTAATCTCAAAAGCATTACACAAAGTGAAAGATACAGGATGCACACAATACTGTAAATCAACTATACTTCAATAAAAATTTTAAAAGATACCAGATGCAAAAGATTACATACATACTGTATAACACCTATATATAATATAGTAGAAAACACAAAACTGTAAGAATACAATTGAGATCACTGGTTCCCAAAGGTTGAAAATGAAGGACTGCAAAGGGGAATGAGGGAACTTTTAGAGAGAGATGTTCCATATATTGATTGTAGTGGCAGTTACACAACTATATCCATTTTTCAAAACTCAATGAAAAAATTTTATTGTATGAAAAGTATCTCAATAAATCTGACATTAAAAAAGAATCAATGTAACTCTCCATATTAACAGAATAAAGGAGGGAATTCCCTGGCAGTCCAGTGATTAGGATTCTGCACTTCCACTGCAGGGGGCATGAGGTCGATCCCTGGTCAGGGAAATAAGATCCTGCATGCCACACAACATGGCCAAAAAACGAAAAAAAAAAAAACAGAATAAAGGAAAAAAAGACAAAATAATCTTAATAGAGATTTTAAAAAAGCATTTGACCAGGGCCTCCCTGGTGGCGCAGTGGTTGAGAGTCCGCCTGCCGATGCAGGGGATACGGGTTCGTGCCCCGATCTGGGAGGATCCCATATGCCGCGGAGCGGCTGGGCCCGTGAGCCGTGGCCGCTGGGCCTGCGCGTCCGGAGCCTGTGCTCCGCAACGGGAGAGGCCACAACAGTGAGAGGCCCGCATACCGCAAAAAGGAAAAAAAAAAAAAAAAGCATTTGACCAAATTAAATATGTGATAAAACTCTCAGAAAACTAGGAAAAAATTTTCCATAATCTGATACAATATATCTATAAAAAGCCTACAACTATCATCACACATAATAAGGAATACTGAACACCTTCCCACAAGTTCAGAAGTAAGACGTGGATGCCCACTATCACAACTTCTAACCTACATAGCAATGGAGGTCTGTTATTTGTGATGAGAAAAAGAAATCACAAGTGTTCACTTTAAAACCATTTGTTAAGCTAAATAAAGAAGACTTCATTCACTTGCCTGTATGTGTTATATTTCACAGTAAAAATATAACGTTTCAGGCTTCCTTGGTGGCACAGTGGTTAAGAATCCACCTGCCAATTAAGGGGACACGGGGTCTCCCCTGGTCCAGGAAGATCCCACATGCCACGGAGCAACTAAGCCCGTGCGCCGCAACTACTGAGCCTGCGCTCTACAGCCCGAGAGCCACAACTACTGAGCCCTCGTCCCACAACTACTGAAGCCCACGTGCCTAGAGCCCATGCTCCGCAACAAGAGAAGCCACCGCAATGAGAAGCCCACACACCACAACAAAGAGCAGCCCCGCTCAGTGCAACTAGAGAAAGCTCGCGCACAGCAACGAAGACCCAACGCAGCCCAAAATAAATAATAATTTTAAAAAAAGAAAAAAATATATATATATATAATGTTTCAAAAAAACTTTAAGGAGGCCTAATCCTATGACCTAGCAATTCCACACAACAAAAATTAGGCACATATGTTCACCAAAAGATCTACAGTAGAACGTTCACAGCAGCACCATTCAGAATAGCCTACAACTGGAAAGTATTCACTCATTAAGAGTTGAACTAATAAAGAAAATATAGAATATTCTAACAACAGAATGCTATATCGTAATGAAAATGAACAATCTACAAGTACATGCAACAATGTGGACCAACTTCATAAACATAATGTTGAGTGGGAAAAGGCAATCAAAAAACATATGCATATTTCACATAAAGTACAAAACAGGTGAACTAATCTGTGCTGCTAGAAGTCAAGATAATGGTTACCCATGGGTGGGTGTCAGTAATAAATGAAAGGAAGGACTTCTGGGCACTGGTAATACTATTTCTTGATCTGGTTGCTGGTTACATGGGTGTATTCAATCTTTGAAAATTCAGTGAACTTGGATACCTTGGGATATGTGCAGTTTTCTGCATATTATACTTCAATAAAGAGGATTTTTTTTTAAAGAAAAGAAAAAGAAAGCCTACCCATTGGAATAAAGAGTCCACCATCCTCTATCTCTTCCTCAGCTTGGTGAGCTACAGTCCTGAGTGGCTTTTCTTGAGGAGAGGCACAGACATCTGGCTGAGATGATTTCCTAGGCTGGGCTGCTGGTTTTGCAGAGTGACTGTCTGATGGTAATGAAGCCATCTCCCCTCCAGAATGCATTTGAGATTTTCCTGGAAGAATCACAAATATTGCTCCACACTTTGTCCATTCTCAATTATACTCTGTTGTAAAAATCAGCATCTTGTTATAAAGTCCTTTTTAGTTAGATAACTTCATTAATGATGCATTTACTATACAGGCATTCCTCTCTCTTAAAGACAGTATCCTAAGAAAAATATTGAAATCGAAGCTCAGGTCCAATTTACTCATCTGTAATGTCAGGGAATTGAACTAGGTAATCGCTAAGGTCTTTCTAGTTCTAACATGCATTTTTTTTCCCTATGAAAAAATCATATCCGTAATTGTAGGGTGGGGGGACATATATTCCTGGTAACCAAGGGACATTTTATATAGATGACCATTAACACCACATTTAATCAACTATAAATGATATAAGACTTCCCTGGTGGCTCAGTGCTTAAGAATCCATCTGCCAATGCAAGGGACGTGGGTTCGAGCCCTGGTCCGGGAAGATCCCATATGCCGCAGAGCAACTAGGCCCATGCACCACAACTAGTGAGCCTCCACTCTACAGCCTACGAGCTACAACTACTGAGCCGGCATGCCACAATTACTGAAGCCTGTGCACCTAGAGCCCGCGCTCTGCAACAAAGAGAAGCCACCGCAATGAGAAGCCCATGCACCGCAGCAAAGAGTAGGCCCCGCTCTCCGCAACTAGAAAAAAGCCCGCGTGCAGCAACGAAGACCCAATGCAGCCAAAAATAAATAAAATAAATAAAAACTTTTTAAAGATATACATTATAAAATGTCCTGAACTTTCTGACTCTGTAAGATCAATCTTACAAAGCATTAGAGTAAAAATCACCATGACATTATAAATACATGGTTATACAGTTCATTAGACAACTTTCTCCTTTCCTCACCTCAACTCTTTTTTGTTTGTTTGTTTGTTTTTTAGGCTGAGCCGCATGGGTTGTGGGATCTTAGTTCCCCAACCAAGGATGGAACTCAGGGCCCCAGCAGTGAGAGTGCTGAGTCCTAACCACTGGACCACCAGGGAATTCCCTCCTCACCTCAACTCTTAAGAGTGTTTTCTTTCCATTTTTCATGAGGGGCATTAAAAAGACAAAGAGGGGCTTCCCTGGTGGCGCAGTGGTTGAGAATCCACCTGCAGATGCAGGGGACACGGGTTCGTGCCCCAGTCTGGGAAGATCCCACATTCCGCGGAGCGGATGGGCCCGTGAGCCATGGCTGCTGAGCCTGCGCATCTGGAGCCTGTGCTCCGCAGCGGGAGAGGCCAGAACAGTGAGAGGCCCGTGTACCGCAAAAAAAAAAAAAAAAAAAAAAAAAAAGACAAAGAAACATTCATGCAGTATCAAAAGCAAACATTAGAATCAAGCTGTCATAGGAACAAGAATACATACAGGCTTGTGTATACACAGAAGATCTACAGAATATACACAAGGCATTGTTAAATAGTGACTGTTTCTGAGAACTTAGATAACAAAGTGAAAGGGTGCCTAACTTTTCCCTGTGTACTTTCTGCATTTAGGAACTTTTTTTCCATGTTTGTGTATTACATAGTTGAAAAAAATTGTTTTTCAAAAAGAGATCAAGTTATTTGTTACTGAGCCCCATTCAAAACAGATAATACTTTTTTAGACTTATCCCATCAACATTAGCAGTTTCAACTGGTATACACAAGATTTTTAATTGGAGGACACCCTGTCAACAAAGAAAAAAAGCCTTTATTTTCAACTAAAGTATGAATGAATCCTTAATTCTATTTACTCTCAATCTTACTTCCTTTACTTCAGGAGACCATGATTAACTCACAATGTCAAAAAGGCTAAAAGCTGTGGTTTTAATAGGGACTGTACAACGAGTTGAATTCTAAATCCAACAAATCAAAAGTTCCTCTCAGGGGGCTTCCCTGGTGGCACAGTGGTTGAGAGTCTGCCTGCCAATGCAGGGGACACAGGTTCGAGCCCTGGTCTGGGAGGATCCCACATGCCACGGAGCAAGTGGGCCCGTGAGCCACAACTACTGAGCCCGCGTGTCTGGAGCCTGTGCTCCGCAATGAGAGGCCGCAACAGTGAGAGGCCCACGCACCGCGATGAAGAGTGGCCCCCGCTCGCCACAACTGGACAAAGCCCTCGCACAGAAACGAATACCCAACACAGTCAAAAATAAATAAATAAATTTATATTAAAAAAAAAAGTTCCTCTCAGGCATATTTCTTATAAGAGGGAGGAACTTAAATCAATAGCACAGCAGAGCTTTCTCATTAATCAACAATCGTTATTAATTTTGAGAATTAATGTCTAACATTTAAAAACTGAACTGATGCAAATGATTTTTTTAAACAAACATACCAGAATCTTTACATCTAAGCAAAATACAGAAGTTCACTTTGGTAGGTAGAGCTTCCATTGATACTTTTTCCACCTCGAACAGTTGGAACTACTCCAAAACTATCCCTACAGTTTATCAGCTGCACCATACTCTACATAGAGAAAATATTCCTTTTCTCTGCAACCTTTTTCTTCCTGATCCCATCTCATTGCTTCTCAATTTAATTCCCCTCCTACAGAACCCCCTAGGATCCCACTCTTCTTTTCTTCTTATCAACCTGCTAGATGCCAAAGACCTTAGAAAGAGAAGTTAAGAAGGGTAAGAGAGGAACTTCCCTCTCTTAACCTCTCAGTGGTTAAGAATCTGCCTTCCGGGCTTCCCTGGTGGCGCAGTGGTTGAGAGTCCGCCTGCCGATGCAGGGGACGCGGGTTCGTGCCCGGGTCCGGGAAGATCCACATGACAAGGAGCGGCTGGGCCCGTGAGCCATGGCCGCTGAGCCTGCGTGTCCGGAGCCTGTGCTACACTAAGGGAGAGGCCACAGCAGTGAGAGGCCCGCGTACCGCAAAAAAAAAAAAAAAAAAAAAAAAGAATCTGCCTTTCAATGCAGGGGGACGTGGGTTTGATCCCTGGTAGGGGAACTAAGATCCTACATGCCGCAGGGCAACTAAGCCCGTACGCTCTGGAGCCCACACACCGCAACGAAAGATCCCACATGCCTGCCGCAATGAAGATCCCGCGTGCCGCAACTAAGACCCAATGCAGCCAAAGAAATAAAGAAATAAAGAAATAAAAAAGGGTAAGAGAGAGAAGTAAAAGCCTTATTCAGAGCACAGCTGTAACTTGTTTACTGCCAGTCTAACAACTTCAAATTGATAACATGAAAATAATTAGCTGAAAACTGTAAAAACCAACTAATTTTAAGCTGAAATCTGCCTAAGTTAATCATTTTTAGAAGGCAAAGGAAGGAAAAAAAGGCTTAAGTTTAAATCAGGGTCCATAAATCAGTTTTAAAAGAACAATTAAAATTCTATGAGAATAAACACCAATATAGAGAAAGGTTTAATCACTAGCACCTGCAATCTAGAAACATGATTTAACAGTGTATATCAATTATAACACAATGCTGATACTTCAAAATAACCTAGATGTTTTTTCTGTTTTTTCCCCCACATAATCATAATAAAAAAACCAAAATGTCACTTAAAAGAAAGCAAAACAATGAAAAGAATATGCACTAAATTATAACAGTAATTACTCTGAGCAGTAAGATTATGGGTGATTTTTATTTTCTTCTTTCAACTTTTCAATATTTTCCAAAACGCACATGTATGAATTTTCAATCTTCCTTCTTTCCTCCTTTCTGCTTTTTATGTGACATTTCTATTTGGCTGAAAAAAGTTACTTGGGGGGAAAAAGGAGTCATAATGTACTTCTTTTACTGGTATTACTTGTATATACAGCTAATTGAAGTACAAGGTGGGAGAATCAACGGGGTAGTAGTATTACAGATAATCCTAAAAAATAAATGTTTATTTATCTACACTTGGATATTTGTAAACTGACCACTGAAAATATCTCTAGATTCCACTCAATAGGTGAGTGACTTTGAACCCCTACTTAATTTTACATTCCTTCTCTAGCACTTTAATCCTGCATTTTCCTCCATTTCCTCCTGTCTTCATATCGCAAATACAACCTAGCCAAGGAAAAAGTTCTATAGTCTTGCCGCCCCCTCTAGCGATTTCCATTCTCCCATGGCACAAATTATTACTGGGGCTTTCATCCCTCCCTCTTCAATGCCATCATTTGATTTCCTTTTTCCAAAAGACTCTCCTAAATCTACTCTCAAAGATCATCAACCTTTAAATGTAATATTTTCTCAGGCATCATTATATCTCCTTTGTCACTAAATTTTAAATGATGTTTCTGTTCTTAAAACTCTCCTCCCTCCCCGACTTCCACTATTACTTCTCCAGTTTTCCCTTCTGTCATCTTCTTCCATGCTCCTTTCCATGAAGAAGAACCACAATCAACACTTTTCTAGTCCTACCTCTTACCAACTGAGATTAAGAAAACTCCAATCTCAATTTTCTATTTTTCCTTGATGGCACCTCACACTCCATATATCTAAAGCTGAACTCATTTCAACCCCCTCAAATACCTTCCCCGTGAAGGCATGCTTCACCATCCCCCAGTCCAGTTATCTTAAATGGTATCAGTCTCTGAGTAACATTAATTCTTTCTTTGTAATGTCTCTGAGATATACCCTTTCTTCTCTATCCTTACTGCCGACATCCTACACCAATACTTTATACAGTCTCAAGGGCGTAATAGCATGGCTCTGTATAGTAATCTGGATCTATCCTTTCTATCTGAAGCCCTGCTACCCTCCCACACAAACACAGCACTTCTACGTTTGTAGAAAATGCTATTCTGCCTCCACTCCTTCACCCCAATCCGTCCAATCCTATCAATCCAAGTTCTGATTTCAAAAATCCTAATTACTTGTACCACACTAGCACTTAATCACATAGTATCTTAAACTGCTCCAAATGAATTATCCATAATTCATTTGGAGCAGTGTCTTGTCTTCCCAACTAGACTATAAGCTTTCTGCGGTCAGAACTATGCCTTCTGCTTCTTTTGTTAATTGGCTATAACCTTCAGGAAAAGTTGAAACACTTAAGTGTGAAAAACAAAGCCCTTCACAATCTAAACACAATCTACTGCTCTGAAGATCTCTCTCACTACCTCTTCTGCCTCTGCCTCGGCCTCTGCTCAGACTGTTCTTGGCCTAAGATACTCCATGCCACCAGTCCATCAAACCACAACTCATCCTTCAAGTCCTTAGGGTTATGTCACCTCTGTAGAGCCTTACCAAATGCTGCAGGCAGCAGTCTCTCCCTTTAAGCCACTGCCCCTCCTCAAGGCCCACTTCATAAATACTCACCAAATCACAAAAGGCCATACATAGTTCATCCCTCCAGAAATGATGAAAAGATAAGAGAAAGGAAAGAAAAGGATACAGAAGATGATCCAGGAAATGGCAGGGGAGAAGAAAGTTTCCACCCATTCATAACGTTCAACGCTGACCCTTACAAGCACCACAGCTCTAATTCCGTAGCAAATCAGCATCCTCTTTCAGAAACGCTATTTTGTAAAGTCACTGCAGAGAGTGCGATGACAACAGCAAAGGCAATGGCAAGCTGGTACTGACAAGGAAAATGTAACCTAAGACCTTCCATATCTTACCTCCTTCTTCCTTGAATTCTTCACTAGGATCTCCTGAAAAAGGCTCCTTTGCGATAAGATGATCACCTCTGTCTTCTTGAGCAAGTGACCCAGGCCTGAGTGTAATTTTCTTCCCTCTCCTTGAACTAGTGGCCTGGAGTTTTCCTTTACCAATGTGTATATTTAGGGGCTGGGAAGACTCCAAGGAAGGTAGGCTGACTCCCTGAGAGATGGCCACATCGACAGCTTCTACAACTGGTGTATTTGTGTCCTGGGTGAGCATCCCACAGTTCAAAGATGGGTCCTCCATACCAAGCTGGCTTCCTGCATCCTGCACAGGCTGCACTTCAAGGCCAGCTGCTCTGCCATAACCTGGACCCCAGGACACGGACACTGACCCCAGGTCTTTAACTTGGTCAGATTCTGGTTTAACAGCTGACTCTAGGTCTAAGTCATCTTCCTCCTGGTTGCCCTGATGCTGTGGGGACTCTGTCAATGTAGTTCTTCTCTTCTTACAGGGCAACATTTTGCAAGTCCCACTTGTGTTCCATCCTGAAAGGATAAAGGCAAGTTCTTATCACCTTCCTATTAACTAATGATAATAACATTTCCTCAAATCTTTTCACTTATTCATGTTCAATCATGAACACAGTACTTTACACCAAATGCACAATGTCCCATTAGGTGGGAGGTGAGAGACAGTGTTAGACTGCCTGAGTTCAAATCCTAACTCTATTACTGATTAGTGTGTTATCTTGGCTGAGTGACTTAACCTCTCCAAACTTCGGTTTCCTCAACTGTAAAAAATAATAATTGTTCTCACCTCATGGAGTTGTTATAAGAATTAAATAGTAAGCGATTAGTGTTAGTTATTATTATTACCATCAGGGAGGCAAAATAACGTGATGCTGAAAGCAAGCTGTGGAGTCAAACTGTCTGGATTTGTTTCCCAAGTAGGCTTCTCTCCAGCTTTGTGACCTTGCATAAGTTACTTAAACTGAATCTTAGTTTCTTCAGCTATAAAATGAAGTAAAAATAGCACCTACATCATTAGATAGTAATTTCTTAGATCAATAAATGTTTGCTATTGTTGCTTTCATAAACAGGTATTTCCATTAACAGAAACAATCCAAAAGCAAAGTGTGGTTGTTTAAAAAGGTTAGACTATATTAACAGAAACTTTGTGTTGAAAACAAGAAAGAGATTCCTAACTGTTCTCTATACTATGTTACTTCTGGACTCTTGGCTTCAATTCCAATTATCACATTTTAATGGCAACACTAACCTAAAGTGGACGGTGTCTTCTCTTATGTTCGCATAGCAGCTATTTGCAAACCTCTTTTTTCATACCTACCACTTTTATGATTGCTTCTTGTCTCCTTCCCACCACTCTGCCCCAAAACAATGTGCTTTTTGAGGGAAAGGACTCTTTTCAGCTAGTACGCCTAGTACTCAGCAGTATCTGCCCTATTGTAGATACTCAATAAATGTTCCTCGAATGAATGAATAAAAGAGTGTGTGAACTTCCTATTCTGTGCTTATTCTATGCAGCCTGGGTCAAGAGCATTATACGGAAACTGACTGCATCTTTCTACCCCAAAAAAACTTTACTCTCAATATAACAGGTCGAAGAATAGAATAATCTGCCTCCTGTTACAGTGAGTTCTTCATCACTGACAATGTTGAAGCAAGGCCTGAACGCCCATCTACCAGGGGACTAGATGAAAGCGTGGACTACAGGACTGCAAAATAAAGTTCTTTCTAAGAGTCTCAACTATAAGGTTAGTTTTAAACCTCCTTAATTCAGTTTCTCCAGGACACTAAGAGAGATTCCCCCACCCATGCCAAATCAACTAATGTCCTTATCTTGATAATTAAAGTTCAATAAACACCTGAAGATTCCGCTAATAAGGGAATGGAAAAGAATGAAGGGGAGTGGGATTAGTTCAGGCGAGTCGTATATTTCAGATAAATTACTGAGGTCCAAAAAAGGAGGAAAAAAGATTTTTAAAAAGGCAGCTACTATTCAAAGTCAGCAGCGTGCAGGGATCAGCTCCGGCACTTCAAAGACAGCAGAGGCTCTAAAGAGCACCCCCCCCCCAACTTTGGGAACTGCAGTCAGACCGACAGTGAATGAATGCAAATCCGGAGGCAGGCCCAGCGTGGACCCCTCCTGGGAAAAGATTTCACAAAGGGGTCCTAACTGCGCTTCTGACCTCGCCGCCGAGCGCTGGCCCAAGTCCCCACTCTCAGCTACACGCTTTCACTCCCCTACCTCTGTCACGCACCCCACACCAGCCCTCAGACCCGACCACCTCAGCCTGGACATCCTTCGCCCGGACATCCAGCTCCCACCTGCCTCTTCCCGCCCCACGGTACACGACCCAGTACCCTCACCAGCCTGCCCGATCCCGCGGAAACTCAGCTTCGGTACCACCGGAAGTCAGCCAACGTCAGTGACTGACGTGCGCGCCCCCGAGTCGCGGTGCGCGGCGTCGGGGCATCAAGGAGCATGCGCCAACCACAGGTGCCATCTTATTTTAGGGCAGAAAGAAGCCAAAGGGCTAGTATGTCCGTTGTTGGCAAAAAAATTTAAAGGCAATACCTCGCTTTCTCTGTCCATGGAGCTATCCTACTCAAAACAAAACTGGGGGTTAAGGTTCAGTGGTTTAAGTTCACAATTAACCCTTCTCGCCTCTAGACACCTGGAATACAGGACCAAGGAAATGGAGAATTCATAAAATTCCAGAAAGAGGAATCACTGGGTTACAAATAGTGCAGTTTCCTGAATAAAGCTAAGGCAGTCTTGGACTCAATCCACAGTAATTATTCATATCTGTATAATACTCTGCTTACAAAATGCTTTCACCTATGTTATCAAAGGTGATTTTTTTTTTTTAAATCTTCACAATAAATCCTATGGGACAATGGTATTATTATATCTTCCAATTTACACAGGACAAATTTTTGGCTCAGCTGGGTAAGTGATTTCACAAAGATACACAGCTATCAGAAGGAATCAGGTATCCTGACTCCAGCTTCTAATGCATTAATCCAGTGTCCAGGAAGGTGCCTGGGGCATAGTCGATGTCCAATAAATTCAATACATGTGTTTTGAATGAATGAGTAACTCCTAGAACTGTTTTTTCCTCTTTTCTACAAGGACAGAACGTCAAAGCTGAAAAAAATTCAACTTTCTCACTTTACAGGTGAACCATCAACAAATATTTATGCATTTAAATAATTTATTTGACCTGATTCTGCCTGTAAACAGAATCCGACAGGATGAAAGTATCCACAGCCAAAAATGATGAGCTTGATGTAATCATGGAGATAACCGCCAGTAGTCTGACTCTTACGTGAATCATTCTAACTCTTCCAAATGTCAAGGAAATCTCTAGAAGCTTGGAGTTTCACTTGTGTCCTGCTTTTGAAACTACAGAATACACAGATCTGTTGGTTTGCTCGCTGGCTCTCTCTCTCTCTCTCTCTCTCTCTCTCTCTCTCTCTCTCTCACTCACTCACTTCCCTAAGCAGTTCTAAGCACTTGAAGCTTTTGGAAGAGAAATATCCAACACTGATTAACTTTAGCACTCTTTTTTAGTCTTTTTTAAAAACAGCTTCAATTTACACATCACAGAATCCATCCGTTTTACTTATACAATTAAATTATTTTCAGTAAATTTTCAGAGTTGTGAAACCAACACCAGGTTTGGTCTTTAATCAGAGCTTCTGAAGTTTAAGAAAGTTTCCATAATAATCTTTAGTGGTCTCAGAAACGCATAACAATAAAGGCAACTAATACTGAAATGCAGGCAATATAGAATTTTATTTTTCCAAAATCCTGCCAGAACATTCTGCTGCTATATTAAGCCCAGGGAACCGGAATCACAAGATCTAGGGGATCTCATACGATAAAGTACCTACACTTGTCCTTAGGCCTCGGGGTTTTCGCCTTACAGACCCACGGCCCATCAGTAGGCGGGGTCTCATTCTCTGGAAATCTTGGCGATGGGAGGGGTGCCCTCCCAGAGATCTTCCGGAAAAGGGCGGGGCTTGCCTTCCGGAACTTTTCGGACAGAGGCGGAGTCTTCTGCCGACGGCCGTTCGGAGGAAGGCGGGGCCTACCTCGCATCAGGACCAGTCTGGCTGCACCTGCTTCCTTAGCTCAGAGCATCCCTGGAGCATCTTAAGAGGCGACCGCAGCTGGCAACCAGAGACCAGTTGCAGGAGGCGTCCGCCAGATACCTTCCCCTTCTCCTGACCTAGCGCTCTGCAGCGGCGGCCTCCGTACTGACCGGAGGTCCCAGAGTTGTCTGACCATTGCAAAAGCATTTATAGCAATAGCCTCTGATTACGACATGGCTGAGATCACCAATATCCGACCTAGCTTTGGTAAGTAGAATCTGGCAAACTAAGCCTGGGGTAGGCGAAACCATTGCAAAGCCAAGGGAGCCCAGTAGCTGGGCAGAGCGTGAAGCCCAGACCAGGGCCTTCAAGTGCCAGCCCCTCTAGAATCAGGCCTGTGGTGGTGGGTAGAATCGGGCCTAGGGTGGTGGGTAGCAGGCAGTGTACACCCGAACTTAAGCTATGGACTGCACGGGCTGTGAAGGCCAGAGCCACACCGAGGGTGGGGAGGCCCAGGATGCTAAAACCTTGTATGGTGCGCTGTCAGCACTGCTGGAGGTGAGAAGCAGAGAGCTTGAGGAGGATGTGAACCCCTCCTTCTGGGGGAGGAGAGGTGAGGTAGGCCGAGCCCTCCCCCTTGGGGCACGCAGGGCGGTGCCCCTTCCTCCCCCTCCCACTCTTCAGGCCTGCGGGGGAGGGAGGTGGCAAGGGAGATGGGGCATCAAGATGGCAGCTTGGGGACTGTGGGCTGTGTGGCTGGCAGCCAGGGGAGGCGGCGGCCTCTGGGGAAAGAGGGGTGCGGGGGTGGGGAGCAAAAAGGAAGCCACTCCTTAAGCCGGTCAGCTGGATGCTGGGGCTAGGAGGAAACGTGAGCCCTGCAATTTCTATTCTGCATCGTAATGATGGGATCCGTCCGTAGCTACCAAATGGCGCTTGGCGCTGCTGGGCTGGGGGATGACGTGATGTCTATTTCTGGGCCTCCTAGCAGCGCCTAGGCTCTTCTTCCCAGGCCTTTGTTCCCTGTTTCCCTAGGCTGGCTTTTCAAAAAGGGGGACTCACCCGCGCTGGTGCTGGCGGGGGCCCGATCCAGGCCGGAGGGGGAGGGGCGAAAAAGGCCGAGCCCGGGGAGGCCGCTTTGTGTACCAGAGAAAGCATTACGTCATCTCGGAGCTGCTGGTCCCCGACCCAACCCTACGGGCTCCAAGATCAGTTACACTCCCTGGAGCAGAGTGGGGTAGAAAATAGGGAAGCAGATGGGAAAGAAAAGCTCGAGAAGCAAGTTTTTCCTCTGGGGGATTCCTCCAAAATGTGCTAGGGTAGCAAACTTCCTGTGCTATGCTTTCCTGGCCCCAAAATAAAAAAGAATTGCCCTGTTTCTCCCTCAGTTCTATCCCAGTTTGTATGGGAGAAGCCAGTGAGAGTTGCTGTCAGCCTAGGGTTCCTCCTTTTCCCTTAAGAGATTCTATCCCTCAGACAATCCAGAAGGTTTGAGCATCCAGACTCCAGTGTTTAGGGTGGGGCCACAATCCAACTAGGAAATGGCTTTTCTCGCTCCCAAATAAAAGGTTTATGGAAATGAACAGAACCCAGTGTGCTCTATCCCCTCAGTGCCAGGAAGAAGACATCAGATCAGAGAAAGTATACGGACAACAGATCACACCCATTTACTACTTGTTTGCACTGATTCCCTAAGGCTAAATCTTGATTATATTTCTTTCTTCCACTTCACCTTCTGCATTTTTATTCTTTGAGCCCTAAATTTCCAAAATAGATGTCCCTTTTGTCATCACATGCGCACCTCATGATTTTTCTTCTTATGCCTTCTTTCCAACATATTCTTTTCTTTTAATTGCAGTTCCAGAGTCCTTGGAAAGTTAGATGCTGTAGAGCATAATACACTGATCTCATTTAGAGAGAATGTTAGTGGAAAAAGAAATTATCAGGCCCTTACATACTACATTTTATTTAATCCTTACAAATATCCTCAAGTGTATTCATTATTATATATATCTGCTAGATGAGGAAACTGAGGCTAAGGGAGATAAAATAACTTGGCTAAAGTAAAACAAACTAGTTAGGGTAGTGCTAGGATTTAAACCAATTTCCAGTTGATGCCAAAGTTCATTCTCATTTTACTGTGTCATGCTGGCCTACTTGACAGGGAAAACCTATTTTAGCAAAGGAAGTGTCAATAAGCAGGGCTGGTCAGAGACTGAGACAATTGGACAAAGCCTAGATGTGTCTCGCAGATCTTTAAATCCACACAGAGGATCTCCTCTACAGAGAACTGCCACTTCTGACTTTTTCACATCTCATAGAGCACTTCATTTCAAACTCCCTAGCCCTTGAGAGATTCACCAAGCCAACACTCAATTATCCATGACCTTGGAGGACAAAAGGAGCAAGCAGCATGGGTCACTGCAGTTTACTACTACTTGAAAACACTCACTTCAGCTTTTAGTTCCAACTTCCTTTTCCCACCAAGCTTTTGACTAAAGCTAGACAATATCTCTGATTTTTCTAGTTCACTGCCTTGGGGGTGGGGGGAGAGAGGCAGGGGTTAACAAATACTAAAATGAAGAAGAAAGTAGGACAAAAGTGGGAAACAAGGTGGAGGAGATAGCCCAGGTAATTCACAAGTGGATTCATCCATTTCTCTTTTTTTCCTTCTCTATCCTCCTGAAAGATGAGAATCCTTCTTCTCTTTTACCTGCTCCACCTCTATTTTCTAGCAATAAAAGTTGAGGCACTGTAAGCAGCAGTGGGGATCTCTCAAGATCACAGAGTAAATCTATGGTAGAGCCAAAGGGATCACTCAGATGTCTCCCATCCCAGGCCTTTAGACTCCCTTTCAAATCATTCTCAAAAATATACTTGTCTTGGTAGTTCCCTGCTTTTCTCTTCTCATAAAGACAATCAATATTCAGTTTTACTAATCGGTAGCAAGCAATTTTCAGGAAGTCCCTCATGGGTGAATGGAGAGCCACTTTTTCAAATTGTGCCTATTCTGATTGACAATTGAACCCAATCAATTGTTCAAGCAAATATTTACTGAGCTCCTGTTAGATGCAAGAGACTCAGGGATTCAAAGATGAACAGGGTGTTGTTTCTGCCCACTCAAGGTGCTTACAGCTAAGGCTACTCCCATTTTGTGAAACCTCTCCCTAACAGCTTTTATTTCACTTGATACTCTGAAAATAAATGCTGTTATTATTCAGTATGGCCATGGACACAGTCACCTTGGTTTACTTTGTTAAATGGCTTTACTCCTAATCTATATTAATATTTCAAAATGTAACCGCTTTTCTTACCTGGTCCCAACTTTCATAGAACCATGGAATGTTTGAGGTAGAAAGAATTTCAGAGACATTTATTCCAATCCTCATTAAAGAAATCTTTTTTAGAATATGCCTGACCAAGGTGATCCAATCTCTGAAAGTTTTCAAATGGAGATTCACTGCCTCCTGAAGCCATCTGGGCCACTGAGAGACAGTTCTACCAATAATTTGATTCTTTTCATTGAGTCAAAATCTGTCTTCCTGTAGCCTGTACGCGCTGATGTTAGACCTGCCCTCCAAAGTAAAATCACATCAGACCTTCTTCCAGCAAAATGCCTTAAATAATTGAAGAAAGTTATTATTCCCAGACCCCTCAGCTCCAGTTCCTTCAATTTCTCCTCACTTGATATGGTTTCCAGGCCCTCTACTATCCTGCTTATCCATAATGTAGAGACATTCTGGTGTCAGATAGACCAGGGTTTAAATCCCATCACTGCCATTTGCTACTCTGTGGCCTAGTGTAGATCTGAGTCCCCAGCTTCCTCAGTTGTAAAGTGGGGATATTAATGGTACCTATTCAATGAGTTATTTGTTTTGGAGAGAAAAATCTCTAACATGATGCCTGGCAGGGATATCATAAAGGTACACAAAAAAGAGCAATTTTTTATTCTTGTCAGTACTAGATAGAATACTCCATATGTGTCGTGACCAGTGCAGGTGAAATTATACTACCCCTCCTGTGATCTGGACATTGCACTGATAATGTAAGTTAGCATCAGCCTAATTATACTCCAAGCTTTTTGTCACCTAAACTACTAAGTTATTTTTACTCACACTCATCAAGTAAGGTCTCCCATTGCCTACTGATATGTTTTGAAGGGCAAATAGAATTTTACATTTATCCCTGTTATGTGTAATAATATTGACCTCATCCTGTTTTTCCAATCTGTGGAAGCTGTTTTTTATTTTTTATTGAGGTATAGTTGATTTACAATATTGTGTTAGGTTCTGATGTACAGAATAGTGATTTGATTATATATTTTCTATATAAAATAATATTCTTTTTCATATTCTTTTCCATTATGGTTTATTACAGGATATTGAATATAGTTTCCTGTGCTATATAGTAGAATCTTGTTGTTTATCTCTTTTACATATAGTAGTTTGTATCTGCTAATCCCAAACTCCTAAAGTGGAAGCTGTTTTGAATTGACTAATTCATTTGTTCACTGAACACTTACTATGTGCCACATGGTTCTAGGACCTGGGAATATAGCAGTGAACAAAACAGTCACTATTCTTGTTACACTTACCTAGTGAGGGAAGACAGACAAATATATGTCAGGGGTAATACGTGCTATGAAGAAAAATAAATAGGGTAAACGGGATATCATCTTACATATCTGGAATATGCTAGAATCACATTTATTTCCTTATTTCCCCTGCCCTATCCAAGACTTACCCTAATGAGTAGTATGGATAACTATAGGCCTTATCTAGATCTTTAAGGCCTAAACCCAATTTGGCTTCAATGAACTTAAGGGGGAGGAAATCCCCAAACCTAATTATCTAAGTCAGGGGCCCAATTTGTGCAGGAAAAGACAAGACTAGAGGAGGGGAAG
This sequence comes from Mesoplodon densirostris, assembly GCF_025265405.1. Classification (NCBI taxonomy): domain Eukaryota; kingdom Metazoa; phylum Chordata; class Mammalia; order Artiodactyla; family Ziphiidae; genus Mesoplodon; species Mesoplodon densirostris. The sequence continues at coordinate 115,856,067 of NC_082662.1, forward strand.
GAAAAAAATCTGTTTCTGTTTAGTTATTTGTTTACTTAACAAATATATATTAAGTACCTGTTAGGTGTTTTTAGTGCTGGGGATACAGAGATGAGCTAAACAGACAAAATCCTTGTCCTTATGAAACTTACATTCTAGCGAAGACAGACAATAAATAGTAAAATTATATGTGTGTCTATATATATTCTTATGTGTATGTGTGTGCCTGTGTATGTTTGTGTGTGTGTGTGTATGTGTGTGTGAGAGAGAGAAGCATGACAAGACATGTAGAGAAAATTAAGCAGGGCCAGGAAGTGTGGATCTCAGGGGTGGAAAAGTTTACACTTTTAAATAGGGTGGTCAGGGAAAACCTTACTAAGAAGGTGACAAGGTCTGACATTTTCCACAGCCCCTATTTCTCCCTATTTAAAATACTTGTATTTCATACTAAAAGATTTTATTATTTTATCTTAAAACACAAGTATTTTAATTTAATTATTTTATTTATTTTATTTATTTTATTTTATTTCATTATTTTATCTTAAAATACAAGTATGTTAAATACCTGGGAGCTGAAATTTGAAACATATTTCAAGTACTTAGATGCAGAGTTCTTCTACTTCTTACCACCCACCTACTTTTATCACCCTTGGGCACACTACCAAAACCATCCAAAATCAACCCCACATCCTTCTACCCTACCTGTCAGTCAGTCAGTCCACACAAGCCCACTGTTGCAAACCCTGTGCTGGATGCTGTGGAATATCCTCCTGAAACCAGACACAGTTCATACCCTTGTGTAACAGTTGAGGTGAATGGGTTCTCATGTAAAAAGGTGACCTATAACACCTTAGTCGACCGATAGCCGACCTATAGGGTGGCTTTATATGAAACACAAATCAATATGAGCAAACCATAAGTGCTGAGGGAAGGCCAAGAAAAGAACAGGCCGTCAGGTGGGGCACTTCAGGGGAGGCTTTCTAGAGAAGATAAGTATTTCATCCATGTTTGGTGGAAAGGAAGAGCCATGGACTGGTTGGAGAGGATGGGTGAGGGAATCTCCAAGAGAGGGGAGAAGTTCATAAGCCCAGATGAGCAAGTTTTGCTTTGGAGGCTAGGTTACAGATTAGCTTGGCTCCAGCCAGAAGCACTAAGCAGGGGTTCTCTGGGCAGGGGTTGAGGTCCACCTGCCTTGACACGTCTCTGGTCTCCACCTTCAGATGTGTCACCAGTGGTCGCTGGCCTCATCGGGGCCTCTGTGCTGGTGGTATGTGTCTCGGTGACCGTCTTTGTCTGGACATGCTGCCACCAGCAGGCAGAGAAGAAGCACAAGAACCCACCATACAAGTTTATTCATATGCTCAAAGGCATCAGCATATACCCAGAGACCCTCAGCAACAAGAAGAAAATCATCAAAGTGCGGAGAGACAAAGATGGCCATGCGAGGGAAGGTGGACGCGGGAACCTGTTGGTGGACGCAGCAGAGGCTGGCCTGCTGGGCCAAGACAAGGGTCCTAGCTCTGGATCTTGTATAGACCAATTACCCATCAAAGTGGACTATGGGGAAGAACTGAGGAGCCCCATTGCGAGCCTGACCCCCGGGGAGAGCAAAACCACTTCTCCATCATCTCCAGAGGAGGATGTCATGCTAGGATCCCTCACCTTCTCAGTGGACTATAACTTCCCAAAAAAAGCCCTGGTGGTGACAATCCAGGAGGCTCATGGGCTGCCAGTGATGGATGACCAAACCCAGGGCTCTGACCCCTACATCAAAATGACCATCCTTCCTGACAAGCGGCATCGGGTGAAGACCAGAGTGCTGCGGAAGACCCTGGACCCTGTGTTTGACGAGACCTTCACCTTCTATGGCATCCCATACAGCCAGCTTCAGGACCTGGTACTGCACTTCCTCGTCCTCAGCTTTGACCGCTTCTCCCGGGATGACGTCATTGGGGAGGTCATGGTGCCGTTGGCTGGAGTAGACCCCAGCACAGGCAAGGTACAGCTGACCAGGGACATCATCAAAAGGAACATCCAGGTGAGGAGGAAGAGTGTGTTGGGGAGGGATGGTAGGTTGGGGGAGAGAAGGGGACAAGTGGGAGGGGAGGGATGAGATGGATGGCAAAGAGGGGCTGTAGAAAGGAAGCTCTTGGCTGTCAAGGATAAGCAGTGGTCAAAGTAAGACAGAGAACCTGGCAGGTTAGGTCTCCTCCAAGAAGCAACTTCACGAGGAGAGAAGGGCAGGTAGCTTCTAAAATTTCACTTAGCGGTTGGCATCCTGATGCTGCATCCAGCTTGCTTGGAGCAGGCTGGCTCACCAGTCACAGACCCATCACTTCAGGGATAAGGGGGCTAACTTCTAATCCAAAATGTGTGATCTTCCTCAAGTGAACTTATTTCTCACAGCTGAGAAGCTGTGAAATCAGTAATTTTCCCTTCAGCTTCCCTTTCCCAACCCAAATCTAGAGATGTAAGTAGTATCATCTGTATGACTTTTAACCATTTTATAAATGAAACTTAACTGCTTCACCCTTTGGGCCCCTTACCCAGGCCCAGACCTTTGCCACAGAAACTCCTCTCCCCGTTTCTCCTCTCCTCCTTGTTTGCATTAGAAGGGGGATGAGAGCCCTCCATCCTGCCTCCTCTCCACTGGGCCAGCATTGGCTCTTGAGTTATTTCAGGCATGCAAGAACTGTAACCCCAGCCCCACTAGTTCATTTCCTCCTCGGTCTGGGAGGCAGTGTAGCTCTGCGGTTCAGCACGAGTCTCTTGATTCAGACTGCCTGGCTTCACCTTCCAGCTCACCACTTTCCAGCTGTGTGATGTGGGTAAGTTACTTAACTCTTCTAAGCTTCTATTTCCCCATCTGTAAAATGGAGCTGATAATATTGTCTTCCTTATGGGTTATGAGGATCCAATGAGATAATATACCTGGCATACCATTGCCCTTATGGAGCTTTTACTTTAGTGGAGGAGAAATACAAAAAAATCTTGGCAATTATCACATAGTGAGTAGGGTAGGTGCTATGAAAGAAGTTGTTGAAATTTTACACTTAGAGTTTCATTCCTTTTTCAGGATTTACCATAAGGAGTTAATAGCAAGGACTTTGAAGTCAGACCTGAGTTTGAATCTAAATCCCACCCGTTAAGTGACCTTGGGCAAGCTGCTTAAATTCTCTAAGTCTCAGTTTCTTACAGGAATTAAGATGATGAATTTACATAATCCCTAGCCCATAGTAAACCTTCAATAAATGGGAACCACGATTATTATTACTATTATTATTTCTATTATTAATAAAGTTTGATCCCTGGGAGAGATATATGACTTGTAGGTATTTATATTTTGTTTTGACAAAGTGAAGGAAGACAAGGGAGACCTGGATCAGTGGAGAAGAGGATAGAAGTTTCAGAAAGGATATCAGGGCCACTAAAACCAACTGCACTTTTCCCAGAAAGAACTCTGCCTGTAAATGCCTTACTGGTCTCTTACTGCCTTCTTCAGCTGCCATCCCACGCCAGACTCAGTGGGGAGGCAGGAGGCTCAGGACTGGAAGGAGGCTTCCGGGCCAGTAGGGCTGAGTGTGCTCCCAAGAACAAGGTTTGGCCACTGCTGAAGGGCACTGTGCAGTGCCAGGCTGGGGAGGGGAGGGGAGGCAGGAAGTGGCTCCCCCTGGACGTGTGTTCTTACGCCCTCTGCTGTGTAGGCGCCTGTCCCACTGCAGCCAGCCCAGCCATGCTATTGCCCAGAGAACCACTGTTGCCACATGGTCCACTCAGCTCTACCTCACAGGGGCCGGGGGAGTCCGAACATTTCAAAGACCATTAGAGGCATTTGGTCAGGGCATAAACACTGGTCTGCTGCCAGGATACAATGAGACATCCCCGAGTCCAAGACAGCAAGAGTTCTTGTATCCTCTGAGGTTGGAGTCAGAAGGCCTGGACAGAAGCTGCAGTAGTGACCTGTCTCATCTCCCTGCGTCCCTTCCCCTCTCCTTCCATTTCTTTTCCTCCAGATTCCGCCAAGCCGCTCCCCTGATTCCTGACTCCCCTTTAGAGCAGCTCCAGTGCTCCACTCCCTGCCTTCGTCTAGCTCTCCTCGCAGGGTGGTTCTTTCCCAGCACAGCCTTCCCTGGAGCACCAGCCTGGTAAATCCACCAACTAGCTGGACTCCTTCAGACAGCTCATGCAGTCGCAGCCCACGGCTGACTGTGGAGGATGGCTCTGTACCAAGCTGCAGCTGGGAAGACACTGGCAAGGAAAGGGACTGATTTCAGCTGGGAACAAAACAGCCTCAAATCCAGGACACTGGGCAGGGAGCACAGACAATGGCATTTGCTAAACTGCCAGGGGCTCTTGGGGAGAGCCAAGCTTCTCTCCACTTTATTAACACCCTTCAGGAGGGATAAGCCAGGGCTGGGATCCTGAGCAACACATCCCCTGGAAGAGGCTCCAGACAGGACACCCAGAGCCCCTGCGGCACCACCCCAGAGCCTTGCAGCCTCCCAGGTGTCCTAAGCCTGTTTTCCCCAACCAGTGCCAGTGGGCAGAGCTGTGTTCCATCCTGGGTCGTGGCTGTCATCTCTCTAGTCACTCAGTCTAGTCAATCAGTCCCCCTGATTCCCTAGCAGTACAGCCTCCAAATGTCTACCCTAAACCCTCCCTACTGTAGCCAAGAATCTGCCCTTTCTGGATCTCCCCATGGCTCATCAGTTAGAGCTGCTTTGGACTATCCACACTGTCTGTAAAGAGGTCTTTCTGGTCTGGGTAAGGTACCCCCTTATAATAATGGAGCCAAATGCTCCTGGGCGGAGACTGGTGAGAACTGCATTTCTCTAGACAACCACCCACCCCTAACTGCATTTCCTGACCTTTAGCAGAAAATTCATCTCTTGTCCTTTCCATTATTACAGTGCAGTCCAGTTGAAGAAGCCCTGGACTGGTCATGATTTCTGATTCTGTCCATTTCACTGACTAATTCTGGGCAAGCAGTTACCTACTCTGGGCCTCAGTCTCCCTCTAGGCTGGATCACGAAGGCTAATGGAGTGACTCTGTGAGAGTACTCAGCTCTTAGGAATATACAGAAAGATATAAGAAGCATTAAAAATTAACACTCAATTATTAATGAAAGAAGTTCACAGTATAAACTCTATAATGCCCAAAACTCTCTGAGTTGGACTTTGGAACTGGATTTTTTTTTTTTAGTGGCAGCTTTTTTTTTTTTTCCTAGTATTTTATTCAGATAGAAATAAAAGTGAATTTACATTCCCATAATACATCCCCCACAAGGAGAAGGGAGGTGGTTCAGCGAGGGCTGGGGTTAAAGAAGAGACAGTGGGAAAGAGGGGATTTACAAGGTGGATAATAGAGAGTTTTTAGACTCCTAATTTCTTCAGGTCATTGTTTCCCAAACCATTTCCTGTCTTTCTACTACCAGATTGGTGTTCGTGACCTGGGACAATGGTCATGGGAATGATAGGATTCTTAGAATCTCAGATTTACAAGAGACCATGGAGTTCATCCAGTCTAGTCAAAAGGGACTGAAAAGAGAGAAAGAAAAAGGAATGTCAGTTATCCAGGAACAATAAAGAAAATTGCTATGTAAAATAAGTAAATAAATAAAACCACATACACAAAAAAGAAAGATGCTATATTTGTGTATTGGGGAGAAGACAAGGAGGGATGTGATTGAATGTTGAGGTTTTTGTTTCTTTTGTTTACTCATGACTGTGATTTATGTGGAGGTAGCCCTGAGAACTTCTAGCCCCAGTAAAGGTTTATTGAGCCCGCATGAGTCCTCCTCTTTGCAAAGATGCTGTGGCTAGAAAAATCACTGTGGGCGGGGCCCTGCTAATTATAAGAAATAGACTTATCCCTCGCCTAAGTATTTCCTTCAGCTGAACGTCTTCTTTAGGACCCCTGCTCTTGTTCCTCTTTTCCAGGGAGTGAGAAAGGATCCCGCTCTCTGAGAGCAAAGCCTCCCAGCTCTGTCAGGCATGGATAAAACCCTTTCTCCCCCTTGTCCTTCTGCTTGCCTGCCCCCCAACAGGGTCTTTACCTCACTAGGCCAAGGGGCTGGGAAACAGAGTCCGCTCCCAGCCCTTGACAAAGAGCCCTTGACAAAGAGTCATTGACAATGCCGCTTGGAATGGGAATTGGGTGGAAAGAGAAGGGGAGGGGGGAGGGGGAGACTTGAAACTCCGGCCTTCAATGCAGAATGGAATGGCATTCAGGTGGTGTTGTGGCTGCAGACTTGGGCATCACAAAGGGGCAGCTGAATGGGGATGGGCGTTCTGCCCATGTAAACTGGCCAAAGATGAAGGGGGGGTGGGAATCAGATGGAGAACAGTTGTCTGAGGAGTGATGTTAGGGGAGGAAATTATCGTGAAGGTAACCAGAAATTGTCCACCTTCCCAACGAACGAAGGAAGGGGCACAGGATTTAAATTAGGATGATTTTGTTACAATGGATGATTTAGGAAACAGTTTGTTTTTTTTTTTTTAACAGAGTTTTAAATAAATAACCAGAAAACCTAAGTATAATCTTGTAATCAATGTTATTTTTGCAAATAAAACTTTTTTTTTTTTTTTTTTTTTTCCGGTACGCGGGCCTCTCACTGCTGTGGCCTCTCCCGTTGCGGAGCACAGGCTCCGGACGCGCAGGCTCAGCGGCCATGGCTCACGGGCCCAGCCGCTCCGCGGCATGTGGGATCTCCCCGGACCAGGGCACGAACCCGTGTCTCCTGCATTGACAGGCGGACTCACAACCACTGTGCCACCAGGGAAGCCCAAAACTCTTTTTTTTTTTTTTTTTAATATTTTATTTATGTATTTTGGCTGCACAGGGTCTTACTTGGGGCATGCAGTATCTTTTAGGTGCAGCATGCAGGCTTTTTTTTTTTTTTTTTTTTCTTTTTGCGGTATGTGGGCCTCTCACTGTTGTGGCCTCTCCCGTTGCGGAGCACAGGCTCCGGATGCGCAGGCCCAGCGGCCATGGCTCACGGGCCCAGCCGCTCCGCGGCATATGGGATCCTCCCAGACCGGGGCACGAACCCGTATCCCCTGCATCGGCAGGCGGACTCTCAACCACTGCGCCACCAGGGAGGCCCATGCAGGCTTTTAGTTGTGGCATGTATGTGGGGTGTAGTCCCCGACCAGGGATTGAGCCCTGGCCCCCTGCACTGGGAGCACGGAGTCCTACCCACTGGACCACCAGGGAAGTCCCCAAGATTGCATATTTAATATTTAGATACCAATATTCAAGGATGGCCCCAGAGATAGATATCAAAACTCATTAACATTTCATTATTCATGGAAATGGAGGGGAGCAGTGGCCCAAATAATCCAGAAGTTCTTTCTAGATCAGCACTATCCGCTGGATGCTATGATGGTGGAAATGTTCCATATCTGCACTGTCCAGTATGGTAGCCACTGGCCACATGTGGATACTGAGCACTTGAAATATGGCCAGCGTGATTGAGAAACTAAAATTTTAATTTTATTTCATTTTAATGAATTAAAATTTAAATAGACACATGTAGCTAGCGGCTACTCTATTGGGCAGGCCAGTTCTGAATGTTTTAGAAGGCATTTAATTTTCTTTTTCATGAGGGTTTACTCTCCTGATGACATTTGGCTGTGGCTGATAGTAAAAATGAGTTTACCTTCTCTGATTGCATTCTTTTTTTTTTTTTTTTTTTTTTTTTTTTTTTTTTGCTGTACGCGGGCCTCTCACTGCTGTGGCCTCTCCCGTTGCGGAGCACAGGCTCCGGACACACAGGCCCCGCGGCCATGGCTCGCGGGCCCAGCCGCTCCGCGGCATGTGGGATCCTCCGGGATCGGGGCACGAACCCGTGTCCCCTGCATCGGCAGGCGGACTCTCAACCACTGCGCCACCAGGGAGGCCCTCTGATTGCATTCTGACTCGTCAAAAGGAAGCAGCCCAGAAGTATACTGGCTGGCAAGGGATACCAGCCTGTGATTTTACACTGGCTGAGGGTACTTCCCGTGGATGAATCAAGAGCTGGCTATATGTTAAGGGTAAGGAAAAGATGTGGGGCTTCAATCTAGCAGAGAATACCATGAACATCTTTTTTAAAGTCTATTTTCTTTTGTACTTCAATTTCAAAAGCTAATGGCTAAGTTTAAAGTTCAGTCACATTCAGTACCCTACGAGAGACATTTCCTTATGCTCCTGGTATGAAATATAGCCTCAAGAACTTTTTTAAGCCAAATGGAAATATTCTCACAGTTCATTCCTCGAGGTGACTTAAGACATAATCAAAGCATCAACTATTAGGGGTTTTCGCTTGTTTTTCACTGATGAGCTAATTAACTTATTTACTGATGTTATTCTTTACTGCACTAGCCACACCTGAGCAGGTAGTGCACTAGCCCATGAGCTTTTGGAGGGTGGGGGTCTTCTTTGTGCATCATTTCAGCCCTAGCTGCTAGCAAAGTGTCTGGCACTTAGTGAGTGCACAGCAAGTCATTTTGGTGTGTATGTGGCGTATGTAAGGCTGGTGGTCAGTTTGGTCTATTTTTGCTCAATCTAAGAATTCCTCAAGTAGGTGGCATTCCTTTGGGGCTATGAAGAATACAAGGAATAGGATTTGACAGTGGAGGAATGATTTGGTCTCGAAATTTTTTTTTTGTCTCAAATTTAACTTATTATGTCCTAAAGTCCTCCTATCCCACCTCCTTTTGTTTTCTTTATCCCAGCCTCATCCCTACTTCCTAAGCTAGAAACACAAGAAATAGTCCTCCATCTCTTCCCTCGCCCCTATTTTTTCATCCAATTAGCTGCCCCAACCCAGAAAATACTGACAATTCTTCCTGAGACATATCCTACCCCAGGTCCATCTCTTCTGCCACAGCCCTGGTTCCAGGCCTCATCATTTCTTCCCTAGCCTGTTGCAGCAGCCTCTTAACTGAGCTTTCTGACTTTGGTCTTTCTCTACTTTAGTTCCTTCTCCAGCTTTCACTCGAATAGTATTATTATTAATATACTAACAACAACAATAACTGTCGCACCTATGCCTACAGACCTCCTCTTGCCTGGGTGCTGCGGCTGGCTCTGCTGTTTGATTAGCTCACCCCCACTGCCCTTCACCTTCGCCTGACCCACCTCTCTGGGTTCCTGGCCCGTCCCTCCTGCCAGCACCCCAACATCAGGCACACTCTCGCCTCTCAGCATTCTCTGAACACAGCCTACCCTTTCAGCACCCAAAGACTTTGTACCGGCCATTCTGCCACCCTGACCCATGGGATCTTCTCTCTGCCCATTGCCTGTGTCTCTTACTCACCCACCATCAACTCAGCCCAGACGTCAGCTGGCAAAGCCTCCACCTGAATCTCTCAGCAGAACTGAGGATTTTTATTTTTGGCTGCGCCATATGGCTTGTAGGATGTTAGTTCCCTGACCAGGGACTGAACCCAGGCCCTCAGCAGTGAGAGTGCAGACCTACCCATTGGACCACCAGGGAATTTCCAGGCTTCTCACTTTTCTGACAAGTAGACATGTTTGTTTACATCTCTGTCTCTTCTAGTGTGTGATAAGCTCCTTGGGAGCAAGAACTGAGTCCTATCAGTTCTGAATCCCTGGCACCTGGCATGTAATTAGTATCCAAATGTTTTTTTTTAATTATATATAAATTTATTTATTTGTTTTTGGCTGCGTTGGGTCTTCATTGCTGCGCGCGGGCTTTCTCTAGTTGCAGCGAGGGGGGCTACTCTTCGTTGCAGCGCGCAGGCTTCTCATTGCGGTGGCTTCTCTTGTGGCAGAGCACAGGCTCTAGGCGCGTGAGCTTCAATAATTGTGACACGTGGGCTCAGTAGTTGTGGCTCACGGGCTCTAGAGCGCAGGCTTAGTAGTTGTGGCACACGGGCTTAATTGCTCCGTGGCATGTGGGATCTTCCCAGACCAGGGATCGAACCTGTGTCCCCTACATTGGCGGGCAGATTCTTAACCACTGTGCCACCAGGGAAGTCCTCCAAATATTATTTAAAATGTTCTTGGAGGACTAGAGGTTTTTTTTTTTCAAGCTCAAAATAGAACCTAGCATAAAATTTCAAAGTGAGGAAACAAAGTTGTCGGCATCCGAGGTGGCTGGAGAAGACACTCTGAAGGTCATACACTGGGGCAGGTGGAGAGCAGGTGTGGATATTCACCTTGTGAAATGGAGGCACAGGCTTCAGAAAGTTCAGGGACTTGCCCAGGGCCAGCTGGTGAGTAATTGGCCAAGTTACTCAAACTCAAGTTTCCTGTCTCCCACTATACAGTCTTCAAAACATTTTTTACGGCAAGAACCGTATGAGGAACTTCCATGGAGGTGCAGTGGTTAAGAATCCACCTGCCAGTGCAGGGGACATGGGTTCTATCCCTGGTCCAGGAAGATCCCACATGCCATGGAGCAACTAAGCCCGTGTGCCACAACTACTGAGCCTGTGTTCTAGAGCCCGTGCACCACAACTACTGAGCCTGTGCTCTAGAGCCCACGTGCCACAACTACTGAGCCCGTGTGCCACAATTACTGAAGCCTGAGCACCTAGAGCCCGTGCTCTGCCACAAGAGAAGCCACCGCAATGAGAAGCCCGCACACCGTAATGAAGAGTAGCCCCCGCTCGCCGCAACTAGAGAAAGCCTGTGCACAGCAGCAAAGACCCAACACAGCCAAAAATTAAAATAAATAAATAAATTTATTTTTTTTAAAAAATTTAAAAAAAAGAACTGAATGAGAGAATAGGAGAGAATGCACATCTCTGGTACACACTGTGTGCCAGGCACTGTGGTGTTTTACAAATTCTAAATTATCGAATCCTCTTACTAATCCTGGGAAGTTGGGACTATTTTTTTTTTTTAATTTTATTTATTTATTTATTTATGGCTGCGTTGGGTCTTCGTTGCTGTGCACGGGCTTTTCTCTAGTTGTGGCGAGCGGGAGCTACTTTTCATTGCGGTGCGTGGGCTTCTCATTGCGGTGGCTTCTCTTGTGGCGGAGCACGGGCTCTAGGCTCATGGGCTTCAGTAGTTGTGGCACACAGGTTCAATAGTTGTGGCACGTGGGCTCTAGAGTGCAGGCCCCGTAGCTGTGGTGCACAAGCTTAGTTGCTCCGTGGCATGTGGGATCTTCCCGGACCAGGGCTCGAACCCGTGTCCCCTGCATTGGCAGGCGGATTCCCAACCACTGCGCCACCAGGGAAGTCCCAGTTGGGACTACTTTTATCTCCATTTTACAGATGAGGAAGTGGAAGTAGCTTGTCCCAGGTCAGACAGATGAGAAGTAGAGGCAGGATTTGAATCCAGGCCTGTCTGGCTTCAGAGTCTGCGCTCCTAAATACTAGGCTATGCTGTCTCTCCCTGCAAATGATTTTATTTAGTATCAGGATTATGATGAGAACATTTCCTTTTTCCTCCGCATGCTTTCTGTGCTGTGGCCTGCTCCCTCTGCTGGGACTCTCACCTGCTCTTCTTCTCCCCAGAAGTGCATTAGCAGAGGGGAGCTCCAGGTGTCTCTCTCATATCAGCCTGTGGCACAAAGAATGACAGTGGTGGTCCTCAAAGCCAGACACTTGCCGAAGATGGATATCACCGGTCTCTCAGGTAGCAGCTATTTACTTCAACCTATTTATTTTTTCTCTTTTTTTTTTACATTTTTTTTATTGGAGTATATTTGCTTTACAATGTTGTGTTAGTTTCTACTACACAGCAAAGTGAATCAGCTATACGTATACATACATCCCCTCTTTTTTTGGATTTCCTTCCCGTTTAGGTCACCACAGAGCACCGAGTAGAGTTCCCTGTGCTATACAGCAGGCCCCCATTAACTATCTACTTTATACATAGTATCAATAGTGTATATATGTCAATCCCAGTCTCCCAATTCATCCCCCTCCCTTCCCCCCTTGGTATCCATACATCTGTTCTCTATGTCTGTGTCTCTATTTCTGCTTTGCAAATAAGACCTAGATGTGTCTATACCAATTTTTTCAGATTCCACATATATGCGTTAATATACTATATTTGTTTTTCTCTTTCTGACCCACCCCACTCTGCATGACAGTCTCTAGGTCCATCCATGTCTCTACAGATGACCCAATTTCATTCCTTTTTATGGCTAACATTCCATTGTATATACGTACCACATCCTCTTCATCCATTCCTATTGATGGACATATAGGCTGTTTCCATGTCCTGGCTATTGTAAATAGTGCTGCAATGAACAGTGGGGTGCATGTGTCCCTTTGAATTATGGTTCTCTCAGGGTATATGCCCAGTAGTGGGACCGCTGGGTCACATGGTAGTTCTATTTTTAGTTTTCCAAGGAACCTCCATATTGTTCTCCATAGTGGCTGCATCAATTCACATTCCTACCAACAGTGCAAGAGGGTTCGCTTTTCTCCACACCTTTCCAGCATTTATTGTTTGTAGATTTTGTGATGATGGCCATTCTGACCGGTGTGAGGTGATATCTCATTGTAGTTTTGATTTGCATTTCTCTGATAATTTGTGATGTTGAGCATTTTTTCATGTGTTTGTACTTCAACCTATTTCTACCTGTCTGTGCCCCGCCCACCACTGCCCCTTGCCTGTGACCCAGACACCCCCTCTCCACCTTTCAGGACCCCTGGCACCTCTCATTGTCCACCCATTCCTCTCTCTGTCTACATTCTCTTCCTGATGAATGTAGCTGGGAAGGTGCGTTGGGTAAGCAAATGGGGTCTCTACATTTGGCGAGGTATCCTCAGTGCTATGCATGCATGCTGGGTGCTGCGCCCTTGCTCCAGGTGAGACTCGGCAAAAAGCCTGCAGGCTTTGTTAGTCCCTGTGCCCTTGAAAATGCTTCTTGGTGTCATGGGGTTTCTTTGGCCCTGACTCGAGGTGGCTGTTCTGTTCCATGCCTGCCTGGTTTCCTTGGCCCCTTGTGCAGGTGGGCAGACGTGTACACAGTCAGTGTACACTTAGTGTGCAATCACTAAAGACCACACGGGGTGGGGGATGGGACACCAAGGAGATGATCAGCAGAAGCCCCTCCTCCCCAACCAGAAGCCACCATTGTATAGGAGAGGACTGTGTCATAGGCCTGTCTCCCTTTTTCTGATCTCTTTGGGGGCCCCAGATCCTTATGTCAAGGTGAACGTCTACTACGGCAGAAAGCGCATTGCCAAGAAGAAAACCCATGTGAAGAAGTGCACTTTGAACCCAGTCTTCAATGAGTCTTTCATCTACGACATCCCCACTGACCTCCTGCCCGACATCAGCATCGAGTTCCTTGTCATCGACTTCGATCGCACCACCAAGAATGAGGTGGTGGGGAGGCTGATCCTGGGGGCGCACAGTGTCACAGTCAGCGGTGCTGAACACTGGAGAGAGGTCTGTGAGAGCCCCCGCAAGCCTGTGGCCAAGTGGCACAGTCTGAGCGAGTACTAATCCTCTTCTCCTTGCCTCTAACCCCAGGGCCGGGCTGGGCAGGGACATGGCGGGGAGAGAGATAAACAGAGAGAAGCGGACTCAAAACCTCATTTTAGCTGTAGAAGAAAATTTCGTACAAAACAAACCCCACAAAGAACACCCCACATGACCACAGCTGCAGATCAGTTCTTAGCGATGATGATTTTTCTCCTTTGCAAGGCACTAGGAAATCCCTTTTTTTTTTTTTATGGGGGAAAAAACGAGAGGGAAAGACCTCTACAAGTCTATATATAAAAATGTAACCTTATACTTGCATGTCTAATACAAACTGAAGAAATTAGCCTAACTGCCAACATCAAGGTACAGATTTTAATCCATGAAAATTGTGTTTTGTGCCGAATTGTATTTGCTAATTACCTGAAATTGGCCTCTTTTCATTGGGCTTCTCTAGAGAGTTATTTTCACTCCCCACCTCTGTGGAAGAATCTTTTGCTCTTGTAAAACCTCATGTTTTTATCATCCCCATCTTTTCTCCCTGTTACCTCTTACATTTCTGCTCTTTGACTGAGCGCAAGGTCCAGAGGTCTGTAGTAAGCCAAGAAACAAAGGTGGAATGGATAAGGCAGGGTTTGCAGGAGAAAGAGTACTTGAGAAATGAGGTATGTTTATTATTAGCTCTCCTGCTATGAATGGGTAAAAGGCAGTCCTTGATTAATTTGTGATCAAGTACACGAAGACATCAGACTTTTTGGTAGAATTTGGGTTTACAAAACTAGATGACTTGTCTAAAAAGAGCTTTGGCGGCTTCAAATTCAGCTACAGGATAGTACCAGTGAATACATCCAGCTGATCCCAAATGTAGGTATGAAGACAAGGAAAGGAAAATGAGATGACTGCCATCTCCCTTTGTAACTGTGTCTGGAAGGACAGCCATTCGTTGGTTGATGGTTTAGAAATCATCAGAGTTTTGAAGGATTAAACTGGCCTTTGTTTTTCCAGAAATGCTGAAAACTGAGCTTTAGAGTCTTCTCAAGTAGCTTAGATGAGGTTAGTTTTGCTTTATAAGGAAAAGGGACTTCAGAAATTATTCTTTCTCTTTAAATTTTTCAATCATGGCTCTTAAAAATAACTAAATGAGGGCCTCCCTGGTGGCGCAAGTGGTTGAGAGTCCGCCTGCCGATGCAGGGGATACGGGTTCGTGCCCCGGTCTGGGAGGATCCCATATGCCGCGGAGCGGCTGGGCCCGTGAGCCATGGCCGCTGAGCCTGCGCGTCCGGAGCCTGCGCGTCCGGAGCCTGTGCTCCGCAACGGGGGAGGCCACAACAGTGAGAGGCCCGCATACCGCAAAAAAAAAAAAAAATAACTAAATGAGTAAAATGAGTACCTGTGACTAAATTAATAATAAAGATAACTTGGACTTTTCAGAACATCCTTTCCCTGAAAACAAAGTGCTTAGTTCTTAGAACTTCTGAATCTCAAGATAAGATGAAGGTATGGGTAACCACAGAGTTCAATCCTCCTCTGCCAGTGGACAATAGAGGCTGAGAGAGATTCAGCATCTTGCTGGGATTAGAATTCACATCTCCTTATTCCTAGACCAGCCATGTCTCTTAGAGTTGAGACTTTTCAGATGGCAGAGACTTCACTGACAATAAGTAAGCCTGGATAGGCAGTAGATATTTTTGCCAGCCTGAAAAGGAACTCAAATAAGCAGCAGCTTGAACCAAGGCCTGAAAGATTAGCCAAGATTGAAATTCCACATTCATACAAGAACATCACTATCTGACTTGCTTCTGAGAAGGGAGTTGAAAAGCTGAGTCTCCGTGGAGAGAGTGGTGATGTTGCCTTTGACATTCCCTTAACTCTGTGGATTTAAAACCAATCTGTTCCCCGCCCACCCCCCATTCTTTTTTTTTTTTTTTTTAACCTGGATTCTTGACAATGCAGAGCAGCAGTTCTGAGCAGGCACAAAGCCCACTCTCTGTTCTTGTCCCTGTCATCCCACATCCCCCATAATCTGACTCACAATCTCATCATCAGTTGGGTTCACACCACCAGTCTCTATCCAACACTCCATGGAATGTAAATACTGTATCATACGTAGAAGAAAATAATTTTTGTTTTCTAAAAATGCATTTTGAGATAGTTTCATGTAAATCTGACAGGAGCATTCTGAAGCCCCATTAGGAAAAATTTTTAATGGTTCCTCTTCATCGCCTTAATGTCTAAAGATCAGAAATCGCTGAGCAACCGCTTTTGTTTCCTTCCCAGAAACAATGCAAAGCAACAGGTGGAGATAGTCTGGCCTTTGCCCTGCTGTGTGTGCCTCTGTAGCTCCTCCTGACATAAGTCTGGGAAAGCAGCCTCACCCAACTCCTCTCTTCCCCACATCCTTGTAGCTTTATTCCTTGCATTCTTTGGGTCTACTGAGCAGTGGGTGGTGAGGTGGCAGGGAAGGAACCAGTAGTTCTGTAGCCTAGGAGCTGCCTCGGTGTCTTTCTCAGAAAAATGGCAAAGAGGCGGACAGTACAAGGTTCCTCCCTCCTACCTCAGGCCTGATCCATCGTGCCCTTGACTTTGCTCTCCTAAAGTGTCTTAGCTGGCTTTGGTTTTCACATTTGTTCCTCCCAGAGCTAACTGATAAGGGTGGAGGAGGAATGCCTACTCCTAAGAGTCAGTTAAAAGACAAGAGAGTCACATTCTAGCTTTTGCACAAGGCACTCATGGTCAGGAATAGGTTAGGGAATGGTCACTTCTGATTTTCCAAGAGTCAGTCCTTCTCTGCTGATATCTTGATTCCTTTAGGAAGACAAGAGTTTTTGTTAATAACAAAAGTCCCTTTTATGAGTTAGTCCTTCCTTCAGTTCTTCTCAGTGGAGCACAGCCAAGATGTACATGTTTATGAGCGGTGCTCTGGATGTGAAAACAAATAGAACTGGCTCATGGGACAGGGGCGGCTTGCTCAGGAGAGGGAATAATGCAAGTCCTTTTTCTTGGAAGGCTTTTATTATGGCCACGATAGTGACATTGCCCTCACCGTGCTCCTTCTCCGATGTGGTCGTCTTTCTTTACCTTGTGTCTTCTCTTGTAAAAATGAAACTCAAAAATAAAATAAACGTGTCAAATTAAAAAAAAAAAAAACGAAAAAGCTAACATGAATTGTGTGAAACTGCATAATGCTGTAACGCTAACCTACAATATGTAATGCTATCTTGTATGTTGAATTTGTTAATGCACCACACAAGTGCAGAATAAAGACTGATTCACATTAAATAGGCCCGGTGACATCAGCATGATTTTCTTGGAAGCTGGATGACTATGAATGATGTGAACATTCAGACTCCAATAGGATGTACTAGGGCATGTTCTCCAAAGCATGGTCTTAGACCACCCAATTCAGAATCATCTGGGACACTTGTTTAAAAATGCAGATTCCAGGCTCCAGACCGAGAGTCCTTTTTCTAGTCCTTCTGTTTTCCTCTTAAAATGTAATATTTAAGATCATAACCACCAGAGAGAGAGAGGATGGCTTTTGGTGTTGAGAATTAGTCTGCCCCTTTAATTGGAAGTATTTCCAAAAGCAATGCTGAGACTGGCTGATTCTGTTCTCTTATTTATTCATTAGTCAGGAAATATTTTTTAATCGAGTCTCTATCATATGCCAGGTACTGGGGATACAAGACATTGATGAGCAAGAGTCCTGCATTTGAGGAGCTTAGAAGAAGACAAGCATTAATCAATTAATCACACTAATAAATATTTAATCACAAACTGAGAAATGCCCTGAAAGAAAAGGAACACTGTGTGTACACGCAAGTAGTAGAGAGAAAGGAAGCAAGAGAAAAGCTTTAAAACTTTTTAAAGTTTCAGTTAAGGAGCTACAAAACATTTTTAAATTGCAAAACATCCTAAGCATATTATAAGAACACTGGAGAATAGAGAAGAGGAAAAAAAAAATCAAGATTCCAAAACCTTAACAACCATTTTGTCTTCTAGTCTTAGTTCCTGTACATTTATTCCCCGATACATTACTCAGGATCATTGTAGAAAACACATAAAATAAAGTACAATTCATAGGAACTGGAAAAAATCCACCTACAGGCAAACAGTATTAATTTGGGCATATCTCCTTCCAATCTCTTTGAACTACCTTATGATTCCAATCATAGTATGTATATAATTTTGCATATTGCTTTTTTCTAACATGATAATATAGTAACAATGATGGTAAGAGTATCTTGGCACTCAAGATGTTTTTGGCTATAATTAACAGGAACCCCAATTCAAATTGGCTTAAACATTAAGAATATGGATCAGTTCACCTAAATGGAAGTCCAGAGGCAGGTTAGGCTTCAGAGTTGACTCAGCAAAAGGTCACTAATACTATGAGGGGCCCAGGTTCTTTCTGTGGGCCATTCTGACATTCAATGCTAGCTTAATCATAAGGCTTTTATAATATTTATAGAAGCACCCCCCAGAGGGGGAAAGGACCTCTCCTAGAAAAATAAGTTCAATCATTCCTAGAAGCCTCTAGCTATTCTTTCCTCTTACCTTGCTGGTCCAAAATGTGTCACATGGTCATTTCTGAACCAATCACAGGCAAGGAGGATGGGATTATCTTTAGGCCATTTAGGACTGTCCTGGAACTGAGTATGGGAGATGGGTGGATTCTTGAGTAAAATATTTCCTTTGGAAGAGAGAATTGATGCAGGGTGGGCAATGAATGAAGAACATCACATAGTTGTTTTTTTTTTTTTTTGGCCACCCTGTGCAGCTTGTGGGATCTTAGATCCCCAACCAGGGATTGAACCTGGGCCCTCAGCAGTGAAAGTGCGGAGTCCTAACCACTGGACCGCCAGGGAATTCCCACATAGTTTTCTATAGTACCTTTCACTCCAAGGTATTTTCTCCTGTGATCTTGTATCAAACTCTCTGAGAAGAGTTGCCAACCTACCAAGTGCCTCACTTACCAATCTCATCCATCCCCCATACCTTGTGGTTTGAAAAGACAAACAGCCTAGTGCTTGAAGTCTTCTGTAAATAATTCAAGAACAACATAAGTTTTAGCCATAGGGCATAATTTTTCAGAAAACTGAGAACAATGTATTCTCATTCAGTATAACTTTTACAAGATAGTAAGCTGTAGAGTATCTCAATTGCCTAATACCATATTAGGTCAAATACACCTTCTGAGCACCTCTAATAAATGCTCAAAACTCTGCTTGGTGTTCAAGAACAAACTCGTAGAGGAGGTCTTAAAGCTCAGCAGGCCCAGGAATAGATGTGCTAACAGAAAAATCGATAAGAGCCTGGGAATTCATTAGCTGCTCTCATGTTCAAGTCTGGGGAGCTGGTAATTCACCTCAAACATCATGGTAAACCTCAATCTAACTGAAAAGCTCTGACAAGCTGTAAGGAGGGACTCATTCTCTTTTTAATAATAGTAATAGCAAAAATAGCTAACACGATTGAATGCTTATCAATGCTGGGCACTATTTTAAGGACTTTATAAATTTAAAATTCAATCCTTCCAACAACCCTGCTGGATATGTGCTATTATTATCCCCATTTAACAGATGAAAAAACTGAAGTCCAAGGAGTGGGACTTACCTGGTGGTGCAGTGGTTAAGAATCCACCTGCCAACACAGGGGACACGGGTTTGAGCCCTGGTCCGGGAAGATCCCACATGCTATGGAGCAGCTAAGCCCGTGCACCACAACTACTGGGCCTGTGCTCTAGAGCCCACGAGCCACAACTACTGAGCACCGTGTGCCACAGCTACTGAAGCCCGTGCACCTACAGCCTGTGCTCGGCAACAAGAGAAGCCACTGCAACGAGAAGCCTGTGCACTGCAACGAAGAATAGCCCCTGCTTGCCGCGACTAGAGAAAGCCCACGTGGAGCAACAAAGACCCAACGCGGCCAAAAATAAATAAATAAATAAATTTATTAAAGAAAAAAAAAAGTCCAAGGAGTTTAAACAACTTGTTCCAAGTTCCACCACTTATAAGCAATGCAGCTCGGATTCACCCTGTGCACTCTGACTCCAGAACCTCTTTTTTCTACCATCACTACTGGTGGAGACTTCAAAGAAAGATGCAAACAGAGGCTATGGGAACTAATGCAAATTAGAATGTATTCATGATCTTGATGCCAATGTCCTCAAGAATGTTTTAGAGGGTCATCTGCTATTGTACGAAACTGGACATTTTCATGATTTACATTCACTCACACCAAATCAGCCTCTTCTCAGGCATTTTTCCAAGTTAACATTTAAACATTATTGTTTACCAAGGAGTTGAAACTCCTGCTTGTCCTCCACCCCCTTTCACTCTCCCACCATCTGATTTGATCAAATCTCACAGGAGTTTTTGCACTTTAGAATTAGAGGCACCCAAAGGACAGAACTGAGACTCCAAGAGCTGTATGCTTGTTTTCATTCACTGTTGAACTCCCAACACCCAACACGAAGCCTTGGCATTCAGTAGGCACTCAGTAAACGTTTGTAAAATAAAGGCAGACAGGCAGTGAACAAAATACTGTCTAGGAAGCAGACCTAAAGCAAACAGAAAAAGCCTTTGCCTCTTCTTCCTATTTACTCTGAGTCAGAGTTTCAAAAGAAGTCTGGTCTAGAGTTGTTTTTTTGGTGGTGGCGGTGAATGTATATTAGCTGCAACCAGACCCACATACTCTCTTGAGGAGTCTAAGGATATGAAAGTAAGAACAGCCTCAGTGTTTTGGGTGGGACTGTGCAAGTTATTTCTGACTAAATTGTATGTGCATGCATGCCTTCCAGGCCAGCAGAGATTTTATGTCGATTGCACTGTATTTGAGTACATAGTTAGAGTCACCTTCGTATAAACCATAAGTTTCTCTGCCTCCACTCTCTCACCTACACACTCCTCTGCAAGGAAAATAAGAAAAGTACCTGGTGGGGGATATTTCTGGAGCTAAAGACTTTCTCCTGGCTCAGAGCAAACTGTAATAAACTCTAGTAATAACCAGCTCTGGGAAGGGCAGGAAATGACACATGTCCCCACCCCAGCAGCTTTTGTTCAAAAAACTGGGTGACTTCATGATGTAATCATGTGTGCTGGGGAATGTACACACTGAACCAAAAGCTGCTCATCATGTTTTTTTCTTCTTTTTTAAAGCAAGGGCTATCAGACAAAGCTAAAATATTTCAGTAATTTTGTCTCAAGGCCAACTCATATTTAAAAGTTGATTGGAGGGAGTTCCCTGGTGGTGCAGTGGTTAAGAACCCACCTGCCAATGCAGGGGATGCGGGTTCAAGCCCTGGTCCGGGAAGATCCCACATGCCGCGGAGCAACTAAGCCCATGCACCACAACTACTGAGCCTGCGCTCTAGAGCCTGTGCTCGGCAACAAGAGAAGCCACCGCAATGAGAAGCCCGCACACTGCAACGAAGTGTAGCCACCGCTTGCCGCAACTAGAGAAAGCCCATGTGCAGCAACGAAGACCCAATGCAGCCAAAAATAATTAATTTTTTAAAAGTTGATATATATTTATATATATATTGATATATATATTTCAAAATATCCCAAACATTAAGACCTAACAGCACTTTGTGCTATCCAATGGCTTCCTTCATAACAAGGTATGAATTTGTATTTCTTGCCTGTCCCTACAGCCAAAGCCCTTGTTTCCTTACTCATGAACTACTAGAGCAGACTTCTTGTTGCTTACTTCCAGTTGCTCCCCATCCCCACACCATTCTACATAGAGCCACGATTTTCCACATCTGTTAACTACAACTCATCACTGCTTTAAACAGTCCTCCAATGATCTACCAAGACACTTTGACATCATCAAGCTCAGTGATTCCTAATCCAAGAATGGCGGCATGGCTGCAATCAGAATCACCTGGGAGGTTTATGTTTTAATATAGATTCCCGGGTCCTATCAGAAATCTATGAAATCAAAATCTCCAGAGGTTAAAGTGAGAAAATGAGAAAAAACAAAACAGCTCTCTAGTTGTGATGTGCGGGCTTCTCATTGTGGTGGCTTCTCTTGTCGCAGAGCACGGGCTCTAGGCACTGGCTAGAGGGCTCTAGATCGCAGGCTCAGTAGTTGCGGCGCACGGGCTTAGTTGCTCCGCGGCATATAGGATCTTCCCGGACCAGGGCTCGAACCCGTGTCCCCTGCACTGGCAGGTGGATTCATTTTTTGTTTTTGTTTTTTTTGGCAGGAGGATTCTTAACCACTGCACCAACCAGGGAAGTCCCTCAGCCATCTTTTAAAGCCAAGTGTTTGCCAAGTTAACAAGGACTTTTAAAAATAAGACTTCAGATTTGTCTCACCCCTCTCGACTGACTTTGGAAAAAGTGAAACACTGCCAATTATTTGTCAATGGTGTACTAAACTCGTATAAGCAATTTTTTTAAAAGAAAATAAGCAATACATACGAGGAATGAGGAATTTCAGAAATTACATCTCTGATCTTCTCTCTTCATTATTCTATTCAGGTCAAATTCAGTCTCTCAATTTTGCCTCCTCTCCCATTCACTCTTAAAGAGTCGGCTCCACTGATCTGCCCCGAGCTATGTTAATTCCTTCCTTCTTTGAATCCTTGTAACACTCTGACTTTGAAGTACGTAATCTGTTGCTTTCAGATTGATCTCTAGTTGTTTTGTATATGCAAATTTAATCAAAGCTCCAGAGCAGGGATATTTTACAGCCCTCTGAATCCCTCACAGCTCTTAAAGCAAACAGTGCTTAGCGCACATAAGTGTCCATAAATACTTTGACTGTAATTCCACTGTCTATCCTAACAGAGGTTACATTAGAACATAGAATGCTCCTCTTCCATTACCCATTTTAATAGTGGACACACTGACAGTTACTGACCTACTCAATAAATGTTAAATCATGAGGACACAAAAATATATTCCCTTAATGTCCAAACTAAGTCCTCTCTACCACTGATGCCCATTTAGAGTAGTGGAGATAAAAGCAACGACCTTCACATAAAAAATTATTCCTCATTCTCTCACATTTAGTTTACACACTTGAAACAATTTTAGTTAACCCTTGATCCGGTGGGCAAATGCACTACCACTTTCAACATGTTTTTCCCGTCAGCCCACCAAAGAGGTAGGCTCTTTTTAAAAAATTTTGCCTTGTCCCTTCGCCTCTCCCCAGAGATGCTGGGGTATCAGTGGGGTCTCTCCGGCACCTACCCTGGAAGCAGCAGTTCACTCTGCGACCTAAGTCCTCCAATGGTATGGCCAAATACCAAGTGTCATCCATCTACTGGCTCCAGGACAGTAGGCAGTGCTTTAGGGTCAGGAATCAGAGCCAGGTGGTGCCTAGAGCTGGGACCCCAGCTGTCACATGGGGGAGACTCTTCCACAGTTGGATGGCAGCACCTCCACCTCCCATCCACCCCTCGACCTAGGCAAGCACTGAGGTAATCTCTGGACAAAGAAGCATTCTGGGGCATGCTCCCGAGCACTTGACACAGGTGTTCTATATACGGTGGGCACTCAAATTTTTTTGAATCAATATTTTCCAGAATATAAAATCTCAAGGTATTAAGTTTTTTCTTAAAATGACCCTTGTGTAACGATTCCAGACATTTCTACCCATACACAGGTAAGTAAAGGAAAGGCCCAATAAGTTGTTTAAAAGTTTTGTATTGTGTCATACAAACTGTCATCATATACAAGTGCATAAGTGAAAAACTTTTCTCTCCCCACTCCTCCCCATACATTACAGTAGACCAATTCTTGCTAATATATCACAAAGTTAAAACATATATCTCTTTTGGAATTCTAAACAGTTAATTCTAGACACCAGCTTCCAAATTTTGTAACTTACCAATCTGGTATGGACATGAACAGTTCCAGTGCTTTTCAACTTGTCCCTGAATTTTTCTCTCCTCAAAGTTCCAGGCAGTAATTGATTTTAATGCCCTCAAATTAGATAAAGCTGACTATTTAGAGCTTATAAATTATTTACACTATACAATCACTAAGAATAGAGCTATGACTCACACATATTATACCCCTCAAACTATTTAGCACCATGAATAGAATTCTCAATACTAACTGATGGGCTAAGTAATCCAATGATCAAATATATGACAGTGATAGTCTTAAAAACACCCATTTGTTATTTTTCTTATATACATTACAAACTCCCTCCTGTCTTATAGATATAATTACATAGCTGTCAACTTCTTGCTTGATGCTAATAACAATTCCCTAGGTTATTAGTAATGAGAAGCTAAGGCATTAAACCTAACAGGCTCTAAGCTAGTTTAAATGTGGTGAAATACTGTTAAAATAGAATTGCACTGTACTTCTTTTCTAACTTCACACTTCTCCAAAGTGCTATGGTTCCTGTAAGATTTTTCTCCTGCATAGATTCAAATTCTGCATCTTTCAGTTTTGGATGGCTTGAGTACCATAAACCATGATTTATTTGGTAGCAAAAACGTTTCAGGAGTTTCAAAAGGGATCACTACTCAGCTAAAAAAGTTACAACCATCACTTTCCTTTAAACCTAGAACACATACCATTGATTGGAAGAAAAAATACAACAACCCTGTCCTGACTGTAATAAAAATGGAAAACAGTGAATTAAGCTGTGCACTTTTTAAGAGATGCTACACAAAGTCATGTTCTTAGAGTTTAAAGTGGTCACAAACACTGCTTCAGTGACATTTAATGTTCAACATATGCTACATTACTCTTAGCACTTTTGTGCTTAATCTCCACACATAACAAGTTCAGGTATCAAAATAATCCTGATTCTAAAAGAAAAAACTCACCACCAATATTTAAAGCTGATTCTTCCCAAGAAGATAGGATAGTTTCTCAACTATGCAGTTATCAAAGTGGTACTGTCTTAGGCTAAGCTTTGTCAAGGCTCAGGCAAAACCCTGAGATGAACTTATTAGCAAGGTCCTTGTAAAGAAATCTTCAATGAGAAACTCAACATATGGGAATTTTAAAGCTTCAGACTGGCTCATTACACAGAAATGCCACAGGCTTTCTTAGAACACTGAGTCTAGTGATTGTCTGTGTCAAGGAGGCACATATACAATTTTACTAACTCCTGATGTCTCTTCTGTATGGAAAATGCAGTCAGTCTGATGAAGGGCCTAAAAAACATTCTGCCAGGCCTAGCTCTTCTAGAGAGCACAGGGAAGCTAAGGGAAAGTACTAGGAAGCAATTAATGTAAATGTATTGGTGTGTGCATCTCTGGGGAAAAAATAAACCTGTACAAGGCAATGGCTGTCCCAACCAAGGATTTAGATTAAACAACAGTTTAGTAACCCAGTAATAGTTCCCAAAATGTTTACCTTTGAAGGTAAAGAAGGGCAAAACCCTGAAAGGAAGAGTAAAATAACCTTGTAGGAGAAAGCTTCATTACATTTTATATTTTTCTGTTTGCTCTCATCCATCCCAGTGCATTTGGGTCAAATGTGTACTTGTTAGAAAAGACAGGCTCCTCTGAGGAGCACTGTTCTGATCCTAACTTTTTCTAGCCAAGCTCCTACAAAAACATACAGCCTGATTTCCCCGATCTGATCACTCCATAATCTGCAACAGGAGTCAGTTCCACAGCTATTTGCTGAACTTTAGCACCAATCTCTTTAGAACTGATTTCCCGATGATTTTTGTTCTGTCTCCAGGAAGCACAGCATGAACAGAAAAGACTGAAGTCCTTCCCTGGGACAGTCCCAGGGAATTGCAGTTGAAAGAGAATGCAGAATACTGCATGGCAAAAAATTCCTCTTGTGAGCTTAGTCAAACACGTCTGGTATGCGTATTCCCCCGGGTATAAAAAATCTACATTAATTAATATCAGCAACAGAGCCCAAAACATTGGTAAATCGAATTCTAATGTGACAATTTAAAAGTAGACAGTGCTCCACTGGGTTAATAAAATCAGAATTAGCTAAGAAACAATATTTTAAATACCATATCATTGAAAACTCCTAGTGGGCATGTCCCCTTCATCAGTTATTTTTAAAATAACGGTCATAACAGGAGAAAGAACAAGCACCATGCTCACTAATGCAGGCTACTGGACTGCTCTGATTAAGCACTGCAGTTCACAGATAAACGTTTCACATCTTCCCTTCAAGTTACTGAATCTTTCTTCTTCCGGAACGGTGATTTTAGCCTCTTCCACACACTGTTTTTGGGTTTAGATTTTTTCTCCATGGCCAGCACTGCCTCCTTTTCTTTCCTACGTATCTCCCGTACAAGGGCATGGAATACATCATCAATGTAGTAGCGGTATGCAGCAGATGTCTCAAAAAAGGGGCAGCTGAATTCTCGGGCCAAAGCCAATCCTTCTTCCTTGGTGACCTTTAAAAATGTAAACATGAGAAAATTTATAGTGGTAACAGCAGAAAATAATCACAACTGCCCCGAAAAGGGAAGGGGTTACCTTAACAGGAAGAGAGTGCCTCAACTCTGGAAAGGTCCAAGCAGAGCAGAGTGATATTTGTAATGTTGGGAGGCTGGATTACATGACTTCTAATTCCTTCTGCTTTCAAATTATGTGATTCTATTTCTAGTCTATTTTAAAGATAACTTTTTGGAACAGGGAATAGTTAGTTATAGATATCAAATATACAATCTTAATTTTCTTCATACTTTTCATTTTAAGAATGTAAATCACAAGGCAAAGAGAGGTATATTTAAACTACAATACTGAAAACCATAAGGAACCTGAAATCAATATATCCAATTATGGATATTCCATAATTTCTCCTACTTTTGGACATTTAGACCTATTCTAATTTTTTGCTACCATAAATAGCCTGGCAATGAACATTTCATATATAAATCCCTGAATAGATTAATTCAAACAGGAATTAACTGAGAAGCATTATGAATTTAACTACTATCATTGTACCATTCGTTGCTTTCACTGTTAGTGATAAATGTGCCCCTTTCACCACTCCTTCAACTCTATACCAAACAGCAAAATTTTAAACATTGTTGCTAACTTGAAGGGTATCACTTATTCTAAAATCCTCTACAATTTCTCTTATTCTCCCTTTCCATGGCTCATAATCCTCACCATCAAGAAGTATACCTTGAAGCCTAAGTTTCTCTTTTTGCAACATAAAGAGATTTACTTCTGAGGTTTTAGAAAATGAAAATCCCATGATCCTTCACTTAATGTGTATTCTATTTGTCATCTGATTATTATCCTGTGGATTTTGTCCTGTAAACTGATTCCTAAAATCCAGATTTTACCCAAAATAAGAGCACATTAGTAGATATTGGGAAGTTTTCCAGGCTAGGGAGAAGCTAACTTAAAATTTTCTTTTTAAGGCAAAGAAATTTATAAACAGAGAAACACAAATGACTAATCCCATAAGACTACACATAGCATTTTCTAGTCTATCCTCACCTGTCTTAGCTGCTTTAGGTCAGACTTGTTTCCCACAAGAACCACAGGGGTATCATCAGTACGTCGAACTCGATAAATAAGCTGTTTAAACTCCCGAACTTCATGGAAACTTCGACGATCGGTGATAGAATAACAGATGATAAACCCTTCTCCTGCCCTCATATATTGATCCCGCATGGCTGTAAACTCTGCCTAGAGGGAAACAAGGATTATTAGTGTATTGATGCAACCTGGAACTATATACACTTTAGCTATTTATTTCAGATTAAAGAGAGATGTTGGTTACCTGCTATCCTGAGTCAGAGTGCATGAAAAATTAAAAGAGATGAACTAATGATCTTCTCTGCATAAGTCTTCCTCTCCCCTTTACTAGCACAAAAAGGTCTTTACTCATAGCATTTTGGGATTTAATACCTGTCCAGCCGTATCCAAAATGTCCAGATTGGCAGGCTCATCATCAATACGGATCCGGATTTTATAAGCATCTTCTACAGAAGGGAAGAAAGGTGGTACTATTAACCCATAAATGCAGGAATATGTAACCTTATTTTGAAATTCATCTTATGATGGAGAAGTAGATTACACATTTAAGTGCCCAAATGTTCTCAGGAAGCTCCTAATTCCATTGAGATATGTAAATTGGGTCTTCAACTAATTTCTTTTTTCCCACGTAAACCATGACATAAGTTTATTCATAGCTAAAGCTTATTAGACTTCACCTACAATTCTAAAAGAGTTGAGAGATTGTCTTTTTGAAAAATGTTAGGCCAGAAAAGTAACTTTACCATTTACTAAATAGTTATTAGACGCCAGGCATTATACTAAGTGATTTATATATGTTAGCTCATTCAACAGTGACAATAATTCAGTGAGGTAGGTATTATTACCTCCATTTACAGGTAAAGAAAATTAAATTCTAAAACATTAAATGTATTCCCCATGTTACAAAGTTCATTAATGATATAGCCAGAATTGAATCCAAGGGCTGCTTGACTCAAAAGCTTTATGTACTTAACCATATGCTATAGTTCTCATTTTTAACATTACAGGAAAAGCAAAAACCAGAGTTTACTATTTTCTAAAGAATCCATATTGTCATAATTTCTCCTTTATAAGAGCACATTTCTTTATGTATTCTTATGGTAACCTTGGAAAATACAGCAAAGTAAAAAAGAAGAGAAAAACCTCACTCAGTATTTCCATCATTCAAACAATTGCTGCTTACATCCTTATGTATTTCCTTCAAACATTTTTTCTTAAACCCCTGCTTCTGACTCTTCCTCAAAAATGAAGAGCCTACTAAATCAATGATTCTCAAACTACAGGTCATGCATGATCCGTTAGTATTTGCGAACTGTGGATGAATTTAATGGGTTGGGACCAGCATTAAAGTAAACAAGCAGAAATCTAAAATGAAAGAGGAAATACAAGAGTGCACCAAACTTAGTGAGGTAAATATAGTTTCATGATATTTTAATTACATATGTGCAAACATATACTTATATGTGTACTGGTTACAATATAAAGTTTTTCTTCTTAGAGTTAGCAGCCAAAGTCTGAAACAAAATTGCACTAAACTGTAATCTCAATGGCAGCAGACCCCATATCTTTTTGCTCACTACTGTGCCCCCAGGGCCTAACAGAGTGCTTGGCACATAACAGGAACTCAAGAGATTAAAGTATTTGTTGTTGAAATCAGATAATATTGAAGAGCAGCTGACTGGGGAAAAAAAATCAACTGATTAAAAAAAGTAACTTTTCAGGGGACAAGGATATGGGTTTTATTTATTTTTTTAATTTTATTAAAAAAATTTTTTTTTTATTTTGGCCACACCATGCGGCTTGTGGGATCTTAGTTTCCTGACCAGGGATTGAACCCAGGCCCCTGGCAGTGAGAGCACTGAGTCCTAACCACTGGATCACCAGGGAATTCCCAGGTTTTACTTTGAAGAAAGGAAAAGATACTTCTTTTTTTTTTTTTTTTTGGCCACGCTGCATGGTATGTGGGATCTTAGTTCTCTGACCAGAGACTGAACCCGTGCCCCCTGCAGTGGAAGCACAGAGTCTTAACCACTGGACCACCAGGGAAGTCCCAGGAAAAGATACTTCTGGAGTTCTAAGTAAATTATCCTAGGCCCTAAATTAATTTTATTCCTAGAATTCCCACCATAGTGTGAATTCCTGAACAACCTTCTAAATTTAATATAGTACATGAAAAAATAAGAACTGTTTCTATTTTCCCCAAGCCACAGAAGCATCTACTATATAAAATGACCACAGCCAAAGATGAGTTAGCACAGAACACTCATTGCCTCTGTGGAAAAAAGAGCAGCAGAGGACTGACCCAATGGAAATCCTTCCTAGAGACCCAGGATCATGACAAAGTGTCACATCCTGAAAATACAAGTAATATGGCAGGTATTCTGTGCCCTCCTCTATCCCCATCACCATTTTTCTTTTATCCTGGGATATAACTCCTAAAAATCAAACCTGCCTCCTTATGGTTCAGGAATGATAGTAACGTTCTTGTTCTTAGTGTTTACATACAACAGCAGTTTTTTAAAAAAGGCAAAACAAAATTACTTCTTACTCTCTAACACTGTTTTACTAACAATACAGCATTAAGGATTATAAAAGACACGAAGACCTTGCTATATAATGAACTTGAGGTATAAGGAAGTAAATGAAAGGCTTCTAGTGGAACAAGCCCAGGCTCTGCATGTCTGGGTTGTAAAAGTTCAGCAGGCTGGCTCTACTTGTTTTTCTGCTTCCTTCTGTGGAAGTTCAAACCAGCTGACTCATAGTTACAGAGTCAGTCTCAAGTCAGACCCTTAGAAAAAATAATAGCAAAAGGCTTCGTTAAGTGGCCTTTAAATTTTTCCTTTAACCTGGCAATACAATATACCAACCATAAAAATATAACAAAGAAAGTGTCCCACTAATGTTCAATAAAAGACAGACTAAGATGGCTGATACACATATACAGTTAAGCTAGGAAAAAAAAATCCATTTGCTTACCAACTGCTATGATATTCTTATTAAATAAATCTGAATTAGACACCAAAAAAGGCTCAAAATATAAATGGTTTAAAATTGTTTGAAAAAACTGACACCAAGACACTTTTATGGGGTTTATTTGGAAAACCGAAGCGATAATCTGACTTACCAATGGTGGGATCATGATCTTCTGGAAACCGGTGGCTGATGAACTGCATGGTCATGGCTTTAAAACAATAAAGGAAAGTTAAAATCCACACAAAGGTCACCCACAGAAAGAACTGTAAGTATCAATATTGCATGATAGCCAGTCTCCCAGTTGGTTTGGGTGGAGGGCATTTGTTGTAAGAATTTTTCATTCTAACTTCTTTTAAAATGGAAGAAAAACATCACCTACCGCTTTTCCCTACACCGCCAGCACCCAGCATCACTAGTTTGTATTCCCGTGACAGCCCTGCAGGGCTGCTACAGCTACCAACTGGTCGAGTTCCAGAATCCATTGTCCTCTTGGAGAATCCTGGGCTGCCCCGAGGAAAAGGCACCTGGAAATAAAGAAGAAAATATTTAAACCAGGATTTAGACACCGTGACGACAGTCCTAGAGCCAGTGCCCTACCTTCCCATACCCTGACCTATTACTCCTGCTCCCTTTCTGGCGGCCCTAAGAAACCCTACATCCTCACCTTCCCTCCGGGACAGCTCACTCCTATTAAACATCACAGGTTTCCCGAATTACTACACTTTCCAGAAAGAATAAAGAGACAAATAAATTTTGAATTTCTTTTCAAACTGGAGCACCGGCACAGCATGAAGGAGTCCAGTGAGAAAGATGAGGTTTGGGGACCAAAGGAACACCGCCCCTTAGGCCGCAGGGGTCCTCTCACACCAGCGGTACCCGGAGGTTCCGCCCCCTCCCCATTCCCCTCGACAGCTCCCCTCCCCCAGCTGCATCTCTGGCCCGCCATCAGGCCCCCCCACCCTTCCGTTTCACGAGCCAACCCACTCCTGCTGCTCTTACCCGTCGGGACTTGAAGGCGTCGGCCGGGTTTGATCACTCACCTCGCCCTCCTCACTCGCGGCGAGGTTCGGCACTGACCTGTGACCCCTCCCGCAGCCGGGAAAGATGGCGCCACCAGCGCCCGCGTCTCGGCGGGAGGGGCGGAGCTGCCCCGTGACGCCCGCAACGGGCCCCGCCCCCCGGGGAGGGCCATCTCCCCGGCAGGTCCTCAAAACCCGTTCCGCGACTCACCACCGCTAAGGGCCTTGGGAGAGTAGCATATTCAGGACATGCCCACAAAGGCGTTAAAACAATTATTAACACAAGTCAGATAAGTATGTGATAAGCGACACACAAGGGGCCTCTAGAATAACAACTTACCCAGTATTGTTGAAGATTAAAAAAAAAAAAATTTGGCCAAATGAATGTGGAAACAGGAAACGGGAACCCACCAAATCCTCCCAAGAAACAAGACCAAGATCAAGTTTAAGGCTTAACAGCAGAAAAAGCAAATTTCCCCAAAGAGACAAGGACAATGACTTGGGCTCTTAAAAACAGAATCAGGTCTCAAAGATAATGTTCTAGTTAGACTAATCAGATTTCTTTATATATTTTAAACAAATGTAAACGAAAGATATTTAAAAATTAAGGTTTTTTTGGTTTTGTTTTTAACAAATGTATTGATACTACCCTCCGGCAGGAAATGATAATTCAAGAGTTTTCAGGGGTCCTTAAATTAAATACAGCAATAAATGAAGGCACTATCAACTATATTCACCTCTAGGTAGCAAACATAAATACTAGAAGGAACTTCACACAGGGAAATTTTTCTGTTGCAACTTCTGCCCACCCTTCTTCCTTTTTAAGCATGTTTTTCCAAGAATAACTTGCATTTCCTTTAAAAATATTTCCTTCACTCAGTCCCTTTACAAATCATGTTCAATAAAGGGGGGCTAGAATATCAAAGTGTAAAACATCCACCACAAAAATCCTTTACATTTTCATTTCGACTTTCAAGGGTTTACTCTGGAAAGTCATAAAACTCTTGGAACTGCATGCAAACTTTTGGGTCCACGTATGTATTTTTCTGATGGGGTTATGATATCATTATGCCATGAGTAAAAAAGTTTATGGATTTTAGCGTATGGATGGGTTGTAGAAGAAAGAACAGAGAAACCACAAGCAGAATATTTATACATTTATTTATAATGAAATTATGGTCTAAATATTTACAACATATAGGAAACCAGAGGATACGTTTATACAAAGCCAGCCTGCAAAGTATTCAAATGTGCAAAAATGACAGTTCGGTATCTCAAACTACTCCTGGTTCAGCAGACTAGCTCCTTCACTTTCACACATCAATATTTGATACAAAAAAGTTCTTTTGGCAAAACCTGTAATGCCAAGAAAAAGGAAAAGTTGCAATTTCAGTCACTAAGTCCACCATTCTATTGCAAGCAGTCAAATCTCTCTATTTTAGCTGCAACCAGTTCTGAGAGAGACAGACCCCTGGGTTTCATTTCTGTGATGAGTTCTGACCAACTTTTGATCAAGTAGTTGTCTCTGACCCAGCTGAAGACAACGAGCTTAGATGGGCAATAAAAACAGCAACAGCTATCTGAGACAAGAGTGCCCGAAGGTGCCAGCTTTGGATCATCCCAATGGAAAAAAAAAACCTTCACTATCCCAGGATCCAGCTATATCCAACAGTTTTAAATTAGTAAAACCACATTTTCCAAAACGAAGAATCCAAAAATGAAACAGGGATGAGGAGGTTCTTAGATTTAAGTACTGAAAGGATGGATGGTCTTAAAATAATTTCCCCACTAATAAATAGTAAGGCTTTGTATGTAACCAGTTATTATCAAAATTCATCAAACAGTAGTAAAATACAAATAAAACTTGCTTTACGTCAGAATAGGGGCTATTCATTTGGAAAAGGCTGGACCAGGTAAAGGGTATACTGGAATGACCCTGTTGAACAAGCACATTTCACCAACTGTTAAAAAGCTTCTGAGACAAATTTATGATTCTAAGTAAATTTTAACAGATGCTATGCCACGGCAGAAATAAGGATCTTTTAAAAAGAATGGAACCCCTTTAAGAAAGGGGACACTCATCTCTGACTTCTGCAAAGGTCCAAGATGGTTCCCAGTACAGGCCCCAGAGTCTTGTTAAATCAAATGCATGCGTTATTGCTAAAGAGTCACTGAGGCTCAAAACTCTGCTCCACTGTTGCCTATGGAGCCATCCAGAATGGCATCTGTTGTTTAGCTCGTGGTTGTGATGAAGGGTACTGATATCCCAAACTCCAGCCCTGTGGAAAACTACTTGCATTTTTATGACCTCCGTGTTCCTCCTCTTCGTCAGATGAATCTGCAGCATAAGCCACCAAGCCAAATCCCTTCTCTGTAGTTTTCATCTTCTTGACTGGATAATCTAGAAGAGAGAAAAACCCCAACCCCATTCCCCGCCAAGGAAAAAAAAAAAAAAAAAGATAATACCATAAATTCGTTAATTAAAAAAAAGATGTTAATTGTAAGTGGTTAATTGGACACCATTTTGAGGTCACAGGGTAAATGGTCACCCAAAAACGTTGAAGATCACACGAAAAACAGCACCAGCATCAGCAAATGTGAATCCACCAGAACCATGTAAGAAAGCAGAGAAAGAAAAAAGAAACACACACACACACACAAAAAAAAAAAAAAAAAAAGAAAAAAGAAAAAAAAGGAAAGTTAGCAAGTGAGTCTCTGGAGGCTGATATTTCACCTTTTAAAGAGTTAAAAGAAAAGAAGAAAAGAAAAAAAATGTATTTTCTTCTGTTCATTTTTATTATGACTACAGGCAAAGAACAAAAATAATCCCATTTATGGACCTCTCCAGGATTTAGAGTTCTGGGATACTAAGAAGCAACATTTTTAAAAACAGCCACTGGCTGACCATTCCCAACCAATAAATAGAGCTATAAGGGGAGATGTGGCTCAGCTCCCAACACAAAGAAAAATCTTTAAGTCTGTATCAGATTATCTCCAGGTATTCAAAACAACAAAGGCAACAAAATTTTGAAATGACCTACCAATCATTACTTTTTCCTAGGGTTTTAATGTCACTGATGCTATGTATAAAATATAAGTCGACTGACTCTTTTCTAGACACACGTCGGTTGAAAATAAAAGGTTGTGTAACTATACGCTGTCCTTATAAATAAAAAAAAAAGTATTCTCATTAGCCAGTAGATTACAGAGGTTGGATTAAACATCTGAATGAGTCACACCTGAATGAACATCAGGTTAGAAAACCAATAGTTTAAGACCAGTCTTAGCCATTCCCTTGTTCCCCCAGCTACACCTTACTCACCATGACTCCCTGTTAAAGTCCCAGACCCATTCCTTTCATCAGACTCTGTTTTTATTCCAGTCACTGGAAAGGCTGGTGGAGGCATCAACTGCCTGTTGAAAGAAAAAGTTAAATAATTTTTCAGACAAATTCAAACAATTTCAACATCTCCAGTAGATAAGAAGTAGAATAACAATATAGTCTGCAGATAATCTTTCAAGTTCAGTTTAACTATTAACTTCAACCCTTTCCACCTGACTCCCCTACTCTTCAAGCTGTTATCAAGTTGTAAGATTAGGAAATTCCCTGGCAATCCAGTGGTTAGGACTCCACACTTCCACTGCCAGGGGCCTGGGTTCCATCCCTAGTCAGGGAACTAAGATCTCGCAAGCCGAGCAGTGCGGCCAAAAAAAAAAAAAAAAAAAAAAAAAAAAGTAAGATTATAAGGATATAATAGAATGAATGAAATATATGAATGAAATAGATACAACAGGGAACTATATTTAATATTATATAATAACCTATAAGGGAAAAGAATCTGAAAAAAAATAGGTATGTAGGTATACACAACTGAATCACTTTGCTGTACACCTGAAATTAACACAACATTGTAAATCAACTACACTTCAAAAAAACCAAAAAAGTCAAAATAAAGAAGAAAAAAAAATGAGATCTTTCCAATGCAAATTATCTTTGTCATGACCTGAAAGTAGTTGTCTTAACTGTTTGGTTTGTATGGATATGCCTTTGTATACTTTCAATTACATGTAAAACATGGTTTATCCATTAATGGAATTTGCCAGTCACATTACATATTTCTAGGCAGTTTATAAAATGATGCACCAAGAATTAAAGTATGATATTCTCACTTAAGAAATGAAAAAAAAAATAGATATAACAGAATGAATGAATAAGACAGAATAAACTGCTGTGATAAGTCAGCTCCATCTTAGGAAGGCTAACGTAATATAGGAAAGGAGAATTCAAGCACTGGATGGCAGGCTGGACTCCCATTCAAGCACCTGCATCAGTGATATTCTATGATTCTAAGTAGCAAAAATGGTGTAATACTTCTTTTACTGTCTATCCTTAGGAAAGTGTCTAAGACTCAGACAATAAAAGTAAAAGGAAGATAGGTGAATAATCAAATACTGAATTATTCAAGGCTGAGTATAACTGCTTCTAAGACTGTGTAAGAGATATCATATTTTCCATTACTGCATCAATTACAACAAACAGGAACTTGTTTGATCCAAATGATTTCATTCCAGTTTCAGAACACAGAAGCTCATAGCAACAATCATTATTCACATTAATAGTACAAAAAAATGACATCTGAATGTATTCATATATAATTATGTTACAACCAACTTACCTGTCCCTCTCTCGCTCTTTGCCTGAGGAACTTGCCGGCTTCGATCCTGCACCTTCAATCTCATTCTGACCGGAGAAGCCTGTACCTAAATTAGTCATATGAATGGGTCCATGCTATGAGCAGAAAAATACAGTGGCATTAGCAAATCTACAACTGCTGTATTGACTTTAGCTCCTTAATGTAACTGTCAAGTGCCTCATCTTTCTGATAAATTGCAGTAAGCTGCACTACATAGCTCTTTGGGATTTGGAGTGTTACTATAGTTTGGGTAGAGACTGTTATTTTTCTCTGTAGGACTTGGTTAGGGATGTTGTGATTCACTATGCTATGTCTGTGTTTTCAACTACCTATGACTTAACTGGTTTGTATAAATCTAGTTATAAACTACAAAAATGCTCCAAAGTTTGTTTCAAAGAATGCTTCAAGGATTCTGGCAAAAAGGTGCTTCTCCTGATAAAACAAAATTGCACCGAAATTATATATTTTAATAATCTTAAAAAAACTCATTAGTGAATGACTGAGTTTATAATTACGTACATGCACAGAATCACTGCATTCCTGGCTATCTTTTTTTAGGGGTGTAGGAATTGGAGAAAGACATCATCCTCTTTTTTAGGAGGGAAAAAGAGAACACTAAGTTGAAAGCCAAGGTTTTAAATATAAACCATATATTGGTAGAATAACAGTTCTTCCCTACACATTTCACTACAAGCTATCAGAGGCGTTTAAGAGTCTGCTGTATAAAGAGGAAGTGCAGAATTCTACAGAACTTCCAGATGCTAGTCATAGGAGACTTCTCTCTAGGCGGAGAGCTTTGTACTCTCTTATCACACTGAACCCAAAGACAAAACCCACCCAAAGGGAATCACTCTTGCTTTAAATCCCCAAGGATAAATACCTAATCTAAATGGATTCCAGAAAGCAGAAATCCCAGTACTGGGAGGACAGTGGATACAGATGTGAATTTATCTTTCTTTAAAGGGAGAATACAGTAAGATAAGATGAGGAAAGTAAAACAGGATATTTTATTTAACCTGGTATCCAAGAAGTCCAGATTCTCGTTCATCTGGTAGCTCCTCTGTGAATCGCCTCTTCTGTGCCTGAGGTTGACTTGGGAGTGGGGGCTGGGGCGGGGGCGGGGGGCCAGCAGGCAAGGCAGTTTTGACAGGAGCAGCAGGAATAAAAGGCCCACTCATCGGACTCTAGGACCAAAACAAACCAAGGATGAAAAAAGTGTGAGAATGTCCAACTAACAAATAACTAAAGGATGATTAAAATATACTTTAATGTTCAGTATGTTTCATATGAATCCTTCATCTTCTGGTCCTAAGTTTCCTTCATGTATAATGTGGTAACAGTATCACCTCGTCTTCCTACCTTCATGGTAGGAAAACATGACATTGACAAACTCGATAGCACTTTGAACTCTCAGGAAAAACCTGATGCACATTTTGGCCATTAGGAGCAAACATGATCATTAACAAACAATAGATACTCCAGCCACTTACTTAGTTCAGAAGTTCTCAAACAAGAACATTCTCTTATTTAAAGCCCTTTAATCAATGTGATTAGCTCTTTCTGGATCATAAATGCTGCTAATGCTTGTGGCAAAGGCAACTTCATCTATCATTTCCATGGGTAAGTTGTTATGTCAAGAGCAAGTCTAATGTTTTAAGAGGTTGTTCCCAAAAGGAAAAGATAGATATATTAGAGAAAACAGGCACTTCTAAAAGGAAAACTCTCATTAATAACAGCTAATATTTATTGACTGCTTACTTAATCCTTGCGACTCTTTGAGATATGATCATTATGTCCATTTTGCATATAAGGAAAACCAAAGCCTGGATAGACTAAGTTCTATCCCGAGATCACATAGCTCAAAAATGGGGAAGCATCATGGACCCTGCAAGTCTATCTCTAAACCCCAACTCTTACCCACTTTGCCATACCGCTTCCTAATTACAAAAGGATGTGGCTCAAAGCTGCAGAACTATAGCTATGCCTAAATATAAAAGTCATAAAATAATTATGACTAGGGGACCACAAACAGAAGTGAGTTCGTAAGCCCATTTTTGGTTCCACACTGTACAACCCCCTTCAGTGCTCACAGCCCACTGGTAAGGAGGCTGGGCAATGGTTTGAGGCTGCAATTTACTCTGGCATGGGTACACTATGAGAGGCCCACAGAGGACCCGCCATAAATCCATTACCATGCTTCCATTAGTCTCTCCCCTGCCTCTAAGAAGGACTGTACATAATCTAGATGAGCTGGCTACTGACTCTTTTCCTAAAATTCTAGTTTCTTACCTAGCTTAAGAAATATATACCAGCATTTATAATCCTTGAGTTTGGAAAGTACATTATCTCTTGGCCTAGGAACACCTGTATATGGTATAATATTTCTTCTAAGATTAGTAAATCAGTTCCAATCATTTAGATGAGTGCAGTACGCCAGCCTTTCTCCATGAGAACTTTCCTAACACTGCAAGGCCAGGGACAGGCAAACTATGGTTCTGGCCTACCTATTTCTGTAAATCAAGTTTTATTGGAACCCAGCCATGCTCATTCATTTGGTATTGTCTGCGGCGGCTTTTGCGCTACAGCAACAAGAGTGCAATAGTTATGACAGAGACTGTATGATCCACAAAGCCTAAAATATTTACCATCTAGCCCTTCATAGAAAGCTTGGCATCTCTTGCTCTAAAGTTGTATTTGGTGGCAAGAGTTATGAAACTGACTGCAAACTTTAGGATGAATACACACATGTACACACTACTCCAAAGTATTCAGGTAATTTGGTGGCAGGAACACAGGAAAAAGACAATAGGTAAAAAAAATACGTCACATTCCATATTACTTCTAAATAATACCACCAGCTTTCCACCCGTTCCCTGCCCCAATTTTTCCTAATTCAACGGTCTCATGTATCATATCCTGGCATCCTACCTGTCCAGTGCTAGCTGGAGGCTGCACTTGTGTTATCGGGTATTGTGTTGGCACAGGTGGAACTCCAGTAGGTAATGCTGGCAAGACTCCAGGTGCCAAAGAAACAGCTGGTGGCACTATGCTTGGTACTCCGTAGGGAGGTTGAACTGGCTGCTGAGGAGGGGGAACAACAGGGTAACCAGACTGATAGCCATTGGATGGATAATATGGTGGCTGAGGAGGGACACTACTTATAGCAGAGGGTTGTGTATAGCCTGAGGGGGAAGAAAAAAAGTGTTTAATCAGCTGCAGCAGAATGAGACATTTTCGCTGAATATTAAACTTAATCTCTAGGGAAGAAAACTACTGAGGTACAAATGGCTTTCCAAATTACCCTAAGTTAAAGGGAACATTATTAGTGCCCTGGCACAGTTAATCTAGCCTCAAGTATTGTATTTTATACATCAATATCACTAGCAAAATATTTTTTAGTTAAACACTTCAAGACATACACACCTGGTAAAGGTACAGCAGTATTAATCTGATTCACAAATCTAGAGTATTCAGCATGAACCTGAAAGTGAAGGGAAAACAAATCAATATGGAACAGACCCAATTCACTGAGTATGTATAAGGGTATATAATTCTAAGATCAAAGCAATTAGGAATTAAAACATTTCCACTGATGTTTCAATCAAATTTAGACTTGTTTAATCTAAATTTTAATAAGGCACACCTATAAATTATTAAGCCAGGTTTTGGGAAGCAGGGGCATGGACATCAGGAGCATCCTAACCCCCCCCCCCACAAACTGACACAATTCTGGGGTACAAAATAAATTCAGAGAGCCACAGAAATTAAGCAGTTAGGAAATTTTTAAGTTGTCTGTATACCTGTAGAGAAGTAATTCATTCTTTTATTTACTGGGTAATTTGCCCTCAAGGAGCTCATGGTTTAATGAAGGTTTAGTACTTCCCCTGTCCAGTTCTTTATTATAAGCATCTAAGTCCAACTTCAAGTGGCAACAAAGAAAAAGAAGGGGAATGGTCAAGGAAGTTATATGGTACAAGGGTTGGTAAATCAGGTTACCTCACAAAAGCAAAGAAAACAATAGCTTCTTCCCAAAAAACTTAATACCAAATAACACAAGGTTGAACATATTCAACCACCAAACCTGATTTCCTATAGGTGCTATAAAAACAGCCCTATGGTTTAACTTCTGGTTATTTGATTATAGAATAAAAAGAATTGATAATTAAATCAATTATCCCAAAGGCATTGCTAATTGGTTTTAAATTATTATAGCTCCACCCTTACTTTAGCTAAAGCTACTATTAAATTTGGAATGTGCATCATAAACAACTTGACCGGGACTAATAGTAGTATTTAAGTAACTGACAACAATGAGATTTTATGACACTATATACTAGAAATTTCATACTGAAATAGCTCCTGAAGAAGAAATGCAAGCCAACTGTGACCCTGGCTAGGGGAGTTTGACTTCCTTATAGAGAATATTAGTTGCCAGAATAATGTAGAGGTGTGAATAGTGTTGTTCCCACCCACCACCAAATTCTTGTCTGCCCAGAACCTTGGAATATGACCTCAATTGGAAACAAGGTTTTGCAGATGGAGATCATTAAGATGCAGTCACACTGGATTAGGGTGGGCTCTAAAACCAATGACTGTTATTCTTACAAGAAGAGATAGACACAGAGATACGGGGAAGAAGGCCAGGTGAAGATGGAGGCAGAGCTATGCTGACACAAGGCAAAGAATGCTAAGGACTGCAGGTAATCATAAGAAGCTAGCAGAGAGGAATGGGATGGATTCTCCCTCAGAGCCTTCAGAAGGAACCAACCCTGCCCACACCTTGATTTTGGACTTCTGGCTTCCTGAACTATAAGAGAATAAATGTCTGCTGTTTTCAGTCACCCAGTTTGTGGTAATTTGATATGGCAGGCCTAGGAAACTAATACAGGTAGAAAAATAGCTAAGACACACAGTCCAAAATGGCAGTAGATCTCCTAGATGAGTTTCAGACAGATAAATATAACTCACTGTTTGCAAGAGATTCTCACAGAGCTTCTTGGCAGCAGCCAGGCCTTCTGGTTTGGGATGACTGCAAAGACATAAGAACCAAGAAATTTGAAGGGGAGAAAAAGAAAAGATACAGAATTCTGCTTCCACTTTGTATGCTGTTTTATAAATGTAATATATTCAATATAGTACAAATCTAAGTTTCCAAAAATCACGAAATAGGAACACAAAAATTAAGTCATTTAAGCCCTTTAAGATATAACTAATATCGTTACCCAAATGTTATTGGTCTCCTTCTTGATATAAAGAAAAGATATTTGAAGGTCATTAAAATTACTATAAGATGTATTAATACTCTCATAGGTTTAAATGAAAGTTATTTTAGGCTTACCATAGCTCATTTTATGATCACAGACCCTTATAAAACCCAAGGATTTGAATACTAAAAAAACCCAACACCACCTCTTAAGTCAGTTTTTAATAACTAATTACAAAGTGATTACTGCTATATTTACTTAAGTTCCTTATGTTACTACTTATTAAGCCCATTTTCTCTTGCTCCTTTTGAATCATTCCTGCCTGTACTGATCAGCTGACAAGTATCCAAATATCTTCAGCCCTGTCCATCCATACCTGATGTAAATGTACATAGGTTCAAAAGCTTCTCGGCCAGATGCTGGCTCAATGCAGCCTGAACCTTTCCCTCGCAGGAAGACTTTGGCACCCGTTTCAATCTGAATGTGCTGCAAATAGGAGCAGCCTGGACCTTCCACTTTCTCCTTGACGTTAAAAGTGGGCACAGCATGTTCTAGACCCACGAATAATTTATCTTGAACATAATGCATCTGCAGAAGAATAGAATACCTCAAATTAAACAGAGAATACATAATTAAAACCTAATATTGAAAATTATTATGCAAAATACTTTAATCCTCCAGATACTTTCAATCACTTCCAGAATAAACACCCCCTTATAATTTCTACCATGAAGCTAAAAAATAAACCCTATCAAGTAGCTTAATTTAAATGCAAACTACATATTCCATGTATATACCTACAACATTAACACCTTACTCTGTTCAGTGAAATCTGTTTAAGCGGTGAAAACCCAAGATTCAATACTGAGTAAGCACACCTACTTACCCCAACTGATGTAAGTTAACAAGGAACAGCAAAGACAGTCTACCGTAAAACTGGAGTAAAATGTTGGGTAGTACAGTCAGCCCTATGATGTTCTCCAATAAGGGCTGCTCTCTCCAACCCTTTTTTCTAGGAGGATTGTATCAGCAGAGTCTTGCTTCATCAGACTCCGCCTTCTTAGTCCTCCAGTTGCCATCAAGTTTACAAATTTAAATCAAACCACTAACTTCAAAATGTACAACGTGTGTACTCTTTGATCTATCAATCCCTTTTCTAGAATGTGTCAGTATAAAGAGATATGTATTCAGATGTTCACTACCTCTCAGAAACCTAAATGTTCCATTAATAGGATATCAATGGCGGTAACTTTCAGATTGGAATTTCAGGTTTTTCTTCATACTTTCTGTAGTATTTGGCATATATCAATTTTACAGAAATGACAATGCTGATAATGATCTCTCCACAAAACATACCCCTGACTGGAAAGGAGGCTTCTGGCTAACAGCTGGAGACAGCTGTGCAATGGGCGCTGGCTGGTGATAGACAGTGACTGTCGCACCATTAAAGGTTGGACTTGTCCCTGTTGCAGCTTTGACCACCCCATTGGTAATAATTTCTTTGATTCGGTTTACAGCTCCTAGGGAAAAACACAGATAGTAAGATACTATACTAAAGAAATGAACGAACTGACTAGTATCCAATGGTAAACACAGGCCAATGCTCAATTACTCATGTTTTAATCCGCTTTATAGATTCCCCAAGCACATTCATGACTAGTTCATAAAGAAGAGTTAGAACAGCCATCAAGAACAAATAGTTTGCCAACTTATTACGTATAATACTTTGCCCTTCACAAAAAACAGTAGGTGAGCCAAAAACATTACTTACTGTCCACTAATTCCCGTGTCTGGCCCTGAACATGAAGATATAATGGACGATCCCTATAAAGAGAAATATAAAATGATGATCCCAAACTGGTCACAAACAAAGGAGCCAAATGGGTCACCAAATCTAATTTGTAATGTTTCACAAAGTTTCCAAATAAGTAAAAGAGACTATATACAAGAAAATGGCTGTTGCTAGTTAATTTCTAAGAACATGGTTTTACAGCTGGGGAATGAATAAACTTTGTTGGTTGCTTAAAGTTAATGGGCCCACACAGGGATCAAATATGCTCTTATGGGCTCATGAACATTAGTCTCCAGTCAACTGGATAACCCAGTGTTTGAAAAGAGAATTCTTTTTTGTTGGCTGTCTAATTAAAGTTACAGACAAACGTGCTCTTGGCTATCCAAACTAATGAGACAAGAGTGATGGTGGCATATGGATACATTACTTTAAGAGCTCGCACCTGGGACTTCCCTGGTGGCACAGTGGTTAAGAATCTGCCTGCCAATGCAGGGGACACAGGTTCGAGCCCTGGTCCAGGAAGATCCCACATGCCACGGAGCAACTAAGCCCGTGCGCCACAACTATTGAGCCTGTGAGCCACAACTACTGAGCCCACTCGCCACAACTACTGAAGCCCATGCGCCTAGAGCCCGTGCTCCGCAACAAGAGAAGCCACCGCAATGAGAAGCCCGTGCACCGCAATGAGGAGTAGCCCCCGTTCACCGCAACAAGAGAAAGCCGATGCACAGCAACAAAGAAAGCCGATGCACAGCAACAGCCAATCAATAATCAATTTATAAAATAAATAAATAAAATTAAAATAAAGGCCCACACCCAACTGAGAAGACTCTTTAGATTCTAAATATAAAGTGGCTTAGATTCAGATTGTGATTATAATAATGAAGAAAGTGATCACTAACCATACAATTAATAAAAAGCAGTAGGTAAAATATAACCGTGTTTAAAGATTAAAAAGTTCAAAACAGCAACCCTCCATAAACAAAGTTAAAATATAGTCTTGGTTTGGGGTGGGGAGCAAATTTTGCCTCCTAATTATATTTAGTTTAAACCAATGTGAAAAAGGTTGCACTGCCTGAATACCTGCCCTCAAAAACTGAATAGTGGAAGTAACGAAACTAAACTGAGA
This sequence comes from Mesoplodon densirostris, assembly GCF_025265405.1. NCBI lineage: Eukaryota > Metazoa > Chordata > Mammalia > Artiodactyla > Ziphiidae > Mesoplodon > Mesoplodon densirostris. The sequence goes on from NC_082662.1 coordinate 115,899,709, forward strand.
TGAACCCTTTACATGGATAACCTACAACCTATAATCATCATAGAGGCAATAAGGAATTTGATAAAAGGATTTTTCTAAAAGGGAGATTATGACAAAGTAGGAACCCATTTGTTGGGGGAAATATTTCCATAGGAAAGTTTAGAAACATATACATTAAACGTTAACAATTATTATCTTCTTTTACACTTTAGTGTAACTTATTTCCTCCAATAAAAGTATTAATTATGAAGTAAAAAACCAAAGAGCAAGAGGAAAGAAAAGAGCTGCTAACACTTACATCTATTTGAGACGTCCCAAATTTTGCTATAAAGCACGTGTGTGTGTACAGCTACTAACCAAACATATACACATATTGCCTACGAATGAAAAATATGAAGCTAATTTGAGTCCTACGTCCAGCCTTTCCCCAAAGTACAGGATATGCATACACACCCTGGTCCTACTTTGGCCTTCTCCTCAGTTGTCATGAACCTCCCTCGAGTTGACACTGCAGCCCCACTAAGTCGGCTGATCTAAAAAGGAAACATTCTATTAAAAAGATGATGTGGCAACCGAGTTCAATGACAGGTAGCAGGATAGATTTTCCCCATTAATTCACTCCACCAATAGGCAGGAATGAGTTCTCTCCTATTACCTGAAACTTTGATTCCATTGTTTCGTACTCAAACTAACTCAAGGAATTCACCCGTATGTTTCCTTACCTTCACTAAGAAGTTCTTCCACAGTTAAACCCAATCCTGACTTCGTAGACGATGACCCAAATCCACTAATAAAAATCTGACTCCTGTTTGTGTTTAAAGGCCTTGTTTATTCTGAAACTACATCCACCCACCACCTTCCCCAAAGAGGCCCGACATCTCCACACCTCATCTTGAGTCTGTCCTCGGGTCAGCAAGTTCCTACACGTGAGAGGCACATCATTGATCTCCACTTCAGCCACCACCAGGTCATCCTTGCTTTTATTACTAGTTAGGCCTTTGCCAGGGGCTTGAAGCTACAAAAAGAGAAATTAGATTAAAAAGTTTATATAATGAAATAAATACCTCTTTGTTGTCCAATTGGAAACTACCCTTTCCCAAGTGCCATCACCTCCTTACCGTTCCCTTTGCCTGCCTGCAAACACACTGGAAATACTCCTTGGTCATTCTTCATAAATGAAATAAAAAGCAAAAAAACCTCATAAAATGACATCAAGTACAGTCAATTTACTTGAAGGCCATCATCAGATTTCTCTGTAACCTTGGCCGTGTGTACATTTTTATGTCCATATAATTACAGAAATGTTATGGAATAGAAGCTGCAGTCTCCAAAAGGAAAATTAAAGGGCCAAGTTATGATGCTTTACTGCTCAGTTAGATAGCTACACGTGTAGTAAAATATAGGGCAGGGTAGAGTCCATGCACAACATGAGTCCAACAACTCATACATCTCATTTGTGTAATGGGAAGTTGCCTTTGTGCCAACGGTAGAGTCACAACACAACAAATTCAACTAATTCCATCCTTACAGTGACCTCAAATTGTATCTAATTCACATCCCTTTACTCTCTATTAAGGAAGAACAAAAGAGAATGAATGAAAAGCCGAGTAAGATCCTAAAACCTGATCTGTTTTCTCTCAATTTAAACTACAGACAAATCCACAAGATTGTAAATCAACTATATTTCAATAAAAAAAAATGGAAAAAAAAATGCTGTACAGCAGAAATTAGCCCAACACTGTAAATCAACTATACTTCAATTTAAAAAAAAAGAAAAAGAAAAAGAAACTACAGGGAATCCCCTGGTGGTCCAGTGATTAGGACTCCGTGCTCTCACTGATGAGGGCCCGGGTTCAATCCCTGGTTGGGGAACTAAGATCCCACAAGCTGTGCAGCACAGCCAAAAAAAATAATAATAAAATAAACTATAGGCAACTCCAGGTAGCTGGATCTGAGTGTTATCTGAAAAAATTTTAACCTCAAGATGGCCTTCCCCAACCTTTAGTTACCCTGGACAGCACAAGGAAGGTAAAATACAGATTATTTATTTGCTCATTAGGTACATTTTTTCAATGTGGAGGCAAACTAAACAAACTCAACAATATCTCTTTTCATTTGTTTAACCCCTTTCAGAATGCATTTACACATCTTATCTCACTGAATCTTTATGGCCACCTTTAAAGGTACATATCAGTGTTGTCCAACAGAACTTTCTGTTTCTACTTGCCAGTCTGATATGGGTGTCACTACCCACATGTCTATCGAGCACTTGAAATGTGGCTAACGTGACCAAGGAACTAAATCTTAAAATTTACAACCAGTAACTGGGGATTCTGGGTATCAAACCTAGGAATTCTGATTCCAAATCCAATATTTATGCACCATGCTGCCTCCTGCTGAGTTCAATTACCATTTTAGAGAAAAAAAATGAGTCTAAATGATTAACATCTGTATTAAGAATTTTAACATTCAAGTATCCATCCTGTCAGTGTGCTTTTAGTATTTCCTTCTAGACCTTAGAAAGAGACAACTGACTCACACGATCTTTTCAAACCATAAAAATACAATGAATAACAAACTTCCAATTCACTCAAAGTTTTCACCAAATCCACAGAACTTGAACATTAAAGCATCCATACAGGTGCCTACTGATAAACGATGTTGATGTTATCTACTAATAAACTGGAAGGCTGATGAATTGCATTTTCTTTCTTTTTTTCCCCCCAGCTTTATTGAGGCACAACTGACAAAAACAGTATACGTTTAAAGTGTACAACTTTGTCTTGATATATGTATACAATGTGAAATAATCACCACAAACATACTAATTAACATATCCATCACTTCACATGAATTGCATTTTCAAACACAGAACTCATCTCTTCCCAGGTACCATGGAAAGCAATTTTAATTTAAGCCAAAAGAATTTTTTTCAAAGTATAACTACAGTGGAATGGGCTGTCTTGGAACACACTTAATTCTCCAACTCCAGAGGCTTTCAAACAAAAGCTAAACACCCAATTGTCCAAGGTGACTCTGAAGTCAGACATCTGTGCCTACCATTTACAGATCTAGGACAGTTGCTTTCTATTCATGAACCTAATTTTCCTTATCTATAAAGTGGTGACGATAATCCATTCCATAAAACTGTTGTAAGGATTTTTTAAGTGCAAAGCATGCATTCTAGCAATATAAACGGAACTGTATTATCCTTCCTGTAGAAAGATTCTTGCATTCTATGGCAAGGTAAATTAAAGGCTTCAAAGTTCAGATCCATTCTAGTTGTAAGATTCTAATTATAACAGGAATTTTATAAAATGACCAAATAATTTCCTCAATTTGTACGAAAACAGCAAAACAACCCATATATAAATTACTCATTTTAGTTCATGTTTAACTGCACTTCAGTTAGGCAGTCATGAGAAATCTGTATCTACAGCTTCTAATTAGACACGACATTTTAAAGCTCACATGATTTACCTGAATTTCTCTCTTGACTTCAGGAAAAATGTGTATGTTATCAAAAAACATATTACATCATTGCTTTAGATGACTATATAGAACTTAAGCTGAACTACGTGAACATAGACAAAACAAGCTTTTTGGTCCATAAATGTAATCAGCCCAATCAAAATTGTCTCCTAAAAACAAATGACAAGATATCATCAAATATGTTCCAAAACTAAGTAATCTTTAAATTACTGTATCGCTGTTTTCTCCTTCCATAAACGCAAATTATTGGGAGATTACAAGATTACAAAATAACCCCCATTAAAATTGCAATTAGCAGAATCCCCTGAACTTCAAATACCTTCTCAGCAGCATTCTGAGTTGGTTTCAGCTTTCCTTTGGCCATAAGCATGGCATTGATCTTGGCAGCCACAGCAGCAGCAGCATCCAAGGCTCCAGAGGGAGCAGCGGTGGAGCCCCCAGGGCTTCCCCCACCGCTGGTAACCTCCCCACCTGGGGTCGCTGGTGGCAGAAAGAGAAGGGGGGCTGGAGCTGGTTGGTCCCATTTGCTGCGGCGCCTACGGAAGTAAAAGGAAAATATTGGGCTCCACCAAAGCTTTCATTTATATTTTTCTCCCCTTACTACGCCTTAGCATCCCATTTCCCCTCTATCATGCTCCCTTTGCAACTTCGAATCTTCTATCAGAGCTGAAATTACCATCTCTCCTTAAATAGACAACTATTGCAACATTTTCCCAAATACTTCTTTCAACCTTTTCCCAGGGTCTCCTTCCTTTCTATTCCGTCGTCCCTATCAAAAGATTCCACTCTGTCCTATACGCCCTCGTTTTCGCCTTCCCCTTGTCTAGTCCTTCCCGAAGTCCCTGCTTTCCTCCTCTCTCTGATCCCCGCTGGCCTTTTCCAGGGGCCCCGGGCCTGCTCATCACCCTTCTCAAGAGTCCGGCCCTCCAATATGTACACTTCCCAACTAAGCGCCCCTCTACCCATACACGGCTTCCCATGATCCCTCCGCCTCTCCTACGCCCCATGCTCGCTGCGATGCCCTCTCCCGCGGAGCCTTACCCGCCAGCTCCAGGATGTGTCGCGCTCCCCGCGGACATGGCGACCGGCTCTGATCAACCACCCGCCAACTACTCCGCTACCACCTTTCCGTCACTTCCGCTCCAACGCCCTTACGCAAAACCTCTTCCGATCGTGAGGAAAAGCGGTTCCGTTGTAAATGTCTATTCCGATTGGACTCTTGTTGATTTCAAGGCGTCTGGCGTTCTGTGAGAAAGGGTGTGACCTTCCTGCTTGCGCCTTGCCCTTGAAAAAGATGGCTGCTAAATCTCGTACTAAGGAGGAATTGGGGCAAGGAGAATCCATCTTTGTTGTGGGCAAATTGGTAGCCTAGAAGACAATACGCATGAGTCAGAGAATTAAACAGGTTTTCCTGTTTAATTTTCAGTCACATTCGTGTGGAGTCCCAGCCTCTTGCCTGGGAGAACGCTTTCCCACGAGTTTTTCGAACTTCACGTTTCAGTTACCTGTTTAGGAAAAAGGAAACGATTCGTCCCAAAGGTCATTCGAAGAATTTCTCTTTTTTTTTTTTCATTTCTATGCGCCTAGCGCTGTTTTAAGAGCAGGGCATATAATGACGAACAAGCCGCGGGTCCTGCCTTTCTGGCAGTTACAATGTGGCGGGGTAGGCCTGCGGGTAAATACATGGAACAGGGTTGTAAAATAAGCAGAGGTGGAGAAGATATAGTGCTCAACTTGGAGCTTATACGCAGGTATTTGAAAGAAACGGAAGTTAAACGTGCGGATGAGGGCTGGAGAAATGATCCAGCATAGGTTATGAAACACGGTTTTCCGGGTTTCTGCCTACTTATGGTTGAACTGTCCGAGAGTGGGGCGGGAACCGGAAAGCCCTTGGATGCAATCTGAGTTGATTCTGAAAGCCAGAGATTTCCAACATGCAGGGTATCTTGGAGCAGCAAGGAGTCTCTAGACTGAATAATAGAATACAATGCTATTTTTCAAATAAGTACATTCTGATAGGATTAACAGAATACAAATTCATTTAAAAGCCAAGTTTATAGTGTTTTCCCGTCAGCATTTTATAAATAAATGTCCCTTCCATACAAACGCCACCTTTATCGTATATGAAATTATATATATAATATTTCTGCATTCTTTTCTATTGCATGAATCTACTTTTTCCTTTGCTGTAATGCTTTTATAACAATAATTTTACACCTACTTTAATATCTGTTAGGGCAAGTGGATACACCTACATTTCTTTGCTTATTCTGACAGGTGTATTTTTACAAATAAATTTCAGATTAAAAAACGTTTTCCCTTCGTGTTGTCTCCCTAAAGTACAGTGTTGTTGGGATTATGACAAAAATTACATTGTGTTTATTTTTTTCCTTTTTTAAAAAAATTGAGCTATAATTCACATACCGTAAAAATTTACTCTTTTTAAAAGGGTATCTTACAGGTACAGTTCATTGGTTTTTAGTGTATTTACAAAGTTGTACAAGTATCACCATGGTCTAATTCCAGGTCATTTTCATCACCCCAAAAGCAACTCTGCTCCCGTTAGCAGTCACTTCCCATTTTCCCCTCCCGCCGGCCACCAGGCACCACTAATCTACTTTCTGTTTCTGTGGATTTGCCTATTCTGGACAGTTCATGTAAATGGAATCACAATATGTGACCTTTTGTGTCTGGCTTCTTTCACTTAACATAATGTTCTCAAGGTTCATCCATGTTGTAGCAAGTATCAGTACTTCATTCCTTTTTATGGTCAAATAATATTCTATTGTATGGATATACTACAATTTGTTTATCCACTCACCTGTTTATAGATACTCGCCATTTCTTTATCTCCTTTGGAGAAATGCCTACTCAAATCCTTTGCCCATTTTAAAATTGGGTTATTTATCTTTTTATTGTTAAATTGTAAGAGTTCATTATTTATTATGAATCCAAGTCCCTTAAGATATATGACTTGCAAACATTTTCTCCCATTCTGTGGGTTGTCTTTTCACTTTTTTTTTTTTTAATTTTGTTTTTTGGCCGCACAGCAGGTGGGATCTTAGTTCCCTGACCAGAGATCGAACCCTCACCCCCTGTATTGGCAGCATGGAGTCTTAACCACTGGACCTCCAGGGAAGCCCCCCTTTTCACTTTCTTGATGGTGTCCTTTGAAGCATAAACATTTTTTAATTTTGATGAAGCATTATAGGTTAATACAAGATATTGAATATAGTTCCCTGTGCTATACAGTAAATCCTTGTTGTTTATGCATTTTCTTTATTTTTTTAAACTTGGGAAGTATTGACAAGTTCACAAGATTCTTCCCACCCAGGAATGTGGTATGATTTTCCATTTTTTGGAGTCTTCTGTTATGCCCTTCAGTAAGTCTTACAGTGTTTTTCTTCTGGATTTTGGTTCCTTTCTTTTTGAATATATTCATAGGTATTTAAAATTTTTGACTGCTATTTTGAAAGACGTTTGAATTCTTTCTTTTTATTTTTATTTTTATTTTTATTTATTTATTTTTTTTTTTGCTGTACGCGGGCCTCTCACTGCTGTGGCCTCTCCCGTTGCGGAGCACAGGCTCCGGACACACAGGCTCCGCGGCCATGGCTCGCGGGCCCAGCCGCTCCGCGGCATGTGGGATCTTCCGGGATCGGGGCACGAACCCGTGTCCCCTGCATCGGCAGGCGGACTCTCAACCACTGCGCCACCAGGGAAGCCCTGAATTCTTTCTTTTTAAACACTTTATTGTTGATATAAAATAAATTATTGATTTTTATATTATCCAGCTACGTTGCTAAACTCTGAATAGTTCTAATAATAGTATAGCCAAATCTCTTGGATTGATAAGATAGTATAATGGACAAAAGCACATGCCGCCTATGTTTATTTCCCAAAATCGCCACTGAATTAGCTGTGACCTACTACTTCACTTCTGAGCCTCAGCTTCCTTACCTTTATCTTATTTACTTTTTAAATTTTATTTATTTTTGGTTGTGTTGGGTCTTTGTTGCTGCCTGCGGGCTTTGTCTAGTTGTGGTGAGCGGGGGCTACTCTTCATTGTGCTGCGCGGGCTTCTCATTGCGGTGGTTCTCTTGTTGCGGAGCATGGGCTCTAGGCATGCAGGCTTCAGTAGTTGTGGCACACGGGCTTAGCTGCTCCACTGCATGTGGTATCTTCCCGGACCAGGGATCAAGTCCATGTCCCCTGCATTGGCAGGTGGATTCTTAACCACTGTGCCACCAGGGAAGTCCCTTCCTTACCTTTAAAAGGGAGATAATGAGGGAATTCCTTGGCGGTCCAGTGGTTAGGACTCCTCACTTTCTCTGCTGAGGACCCTGGTCAATCCCTGGTTGGGGAACTAATGTCCTGCAAGCCGCGTGGTGCAGCCAAAAAAGAAAATAAATAAATAAAATGAAAGGGAGATCTAATAATAATAGTGCTTCTCTCACAGAGTTGTTGTGAGGGCTATGTGAGTTAATAATAAAAGTTCTTAGAATACTAAAGGTATGTGTTTCTAATTATTTTCTAGTTATAAGATACAATTTATAAAGAATGTATCAATAAAATTAATCTTTACTTAATTTCTAATGTTTGTACTACTTATTTTGGGGGATTCTCTTTTTTTTTTTTTTGCGGTACATGGGCCTCTCACTGTTATGGCCTCTCCCTTAGCGTAGCACAGGCTCCGGACGCGCAGGCTCAGCGGCCATGGCTCACGGGCCCAGCCGCTCCGTGGCATGTGGGATCTTCCCGGACCGGGGCACGAACCCACTTCCCCTGCATCGGCAGGCGGATTCTCAACCACTGCGCCACCAGGGAAGCCCCATGTTTCTATATTGTTACAACATTGTACAGATACCTAAACAATATGCAGTATAGTGTTGTTTGTGTATGTTTTTTAATTGAGGTGAAATTCACATAACAGACAATTAACTATTTTAAAGTGTACAACTGAGTGGCATTTAGTGCATTCACAATGTTGCACAACCACCACCTCTGTCTAGTTTCAAAACTTTTTTCCTCACCCCAGAAGAATACTCCATACTCAGTAAGCAATCACTTCTCATTCTTCCCTGTCTCCCCTCCTCTGGTAACCATCAGTTGGCTTTCTATCTATATGTATTTACCTATTTTGGATATTTCATGTAATCATACAATATAGGTGTTTTGTGTCTGTCTCCTATCACTTAGCATATTTTTAAGGTTCATCCTAATTGTAGCGTGTATCAGTACTTCATTCCTCTTTGTGGCTGAATAATATTCTATCAGATGTATATACCACAATTTACTTATTCATCTGTTGATGAGCATTTGGGGTTTCCACCTCTTGGCTGTTGTGAATGGTGCTGCTGTGAACATTCATTAACAAATATTTAAGTATCTGTTTTTAACTCTTTAGATTTTATATCTAGGAGTAGAGTTGCTGGGTCATATAGTAATTCTAGATTTAACTTTTGTGGAGTCACCAAAACGAAGGGCTACAACATTTTACATTCCCACCAGAAATGTATAAGCATTCCTATTCCTCCACATCCTCTCCAACGCTTATTATTTTCTGTTTTTGTTGGTTTGTTTTTATATATATCACCATCTCAATGAGCGCAAAGTGGTATCTCATTGCGGTTTTCATTTGCATTTCCTTAAGGACAAATGATCTTATACTTGCTGGCCTTTTGTATATCTTCTTTGAAGAAATGCACTTTCACTTTTGAATATAGTGTTTCCTTCTGATAAATATTATTTGTAAATGTTTGGGAAATTTTCTTCTATTTTAATTTTATTAAGCACTTTCATCAAGAATGAGTGTTGAGGACTTACCTGGTGGCACAGTGGATAAAGAATCTGCCTGCTAATGCAGGGGACACGGGTTCAATCACTGGTCCAGGAAGATCCCACATGCCACAACTACTGAAGCCCGCATGCCTACAGCCCGTGCTCCACAACAAGAGAAGCCACCGCAACGAGCCTGCACACCACAACGAACAGTAGGCCCCGCTCGCCACAACTAGAGAAAGCCTGCGCGCAGCAATGAAGACCTAACCAAAAAAAGAAGAATGAGTGTTAAGATTTAGCAAATCTGTTTTTGGTAGGTTAGTTTTTTCTTTAATGCATATTGTAAACAGCTCTGATGCTAGATTTCCTAAGATTGAACTCTCCCTCCATTTTGGAATAAACCCTTCTTGACCTGCTGAATTTGATTTGCTGATGTAGGGGAGGAAGAGTAACTTTTTCCTCCTACCCTTTTTGGTTCTTGGCTGAGTCTCTGTAACAAAACACAGATTAACAAGAGAAGAGAATACAAATTTATTTAACACAGTATAAGTTTTATGTAACACTGGAGGCTTCATAAGGAGATGAAGATCCAAAGAAATGGTTAAACCTGAGAGTTTTGTTTTGTTTTATTTTAATTTAGTTATTTTTGGCTGCGTTGGGTCTTCATTGCTGTGAGTGGGCTTTCTCTAGCTGTGGCGAGTGGGGGCTACTCCTGTTGCGGTGCACGGGCTTCTCATTGCCGTGGCTTCTCTTGTTGAGGAGCACGGGCTCTAAGCGTGCGGGCTTCAGTAGTTGTGGCTCTTGGGCTCTAGAGCGTGGGCTCAGTAGTTGTGGCGCAGGGGCTTTGTTGCTCCACAGCATGTGGGATCTTCCCGGACCAGGGCTCGAACCCGTGTCCCGGGCACTGGCAGGCAGATTCTTAACCACTGTGCCACTAGAGAAGCCCTTGAGTTAATTTTAGTCATTTAAAAGTCATCCATTTTACTTAGAGTTTAAAATGTTTTGCATGAAATTTGACTAAAGGTCTCTTATTCTTTTAATCTCATTTGTATGGCTGTTTCTTTCTCTTCTCTCTTTTTTCTTTTCTCTTTATTTTCCTTAGCCTTGCCAGGGTCTTGTCTATTTGTTCACCTTTTTCTTTTTAATTTTTACTTATTTATTTATTTTTGGCTGTGTTGGGTCTTTGTTTCTGTGCGCAGGCTTTCTCCAGTTGCAGCGAGCAGGGGCCACTCTTCATCACGGTGCTCGGGCCTCTCACTGTCGCAGCCTCTCTTGTTGTGGAGCACAAGCTCCAGACGCGCAGGCTCAGTAGTTGTGGCTCACGGGCCCAGTTGCTCCATGGCATGCGGGATCCTCCCAGACCAGGGCTCGAACCCATGTTCCCTGCATTGGCAGGCAGATTCTCAACCACTGCATCACCAGGAAAGCCTTGTTCACCTTTTTGAAGAACCCATGATTTAGTTTTAATCATCATGTTCATCAATTCATCAATAGTATATTAAAGTTTTGTTTTTATTAATTATCTTCTCCTTTTGGTATTATTTTGTTTAATGTTTTTCCTAGCTGCTTAAGTCAAATGCTTAGTTCATTTATTTTATTTATTTACTTATTTGGCTGTGTTGGGTCTTCGATGCTGCATGCCGGCTTTCTCCAGTTGCGGTGAGCGGGGGCTATTCTTAGTTGCAGTGTGCAGACTTCTCATTGCGGTGGCTTCTCTTGTTGCAGAGCACGGGATCTAGGCACACGGGCTTCAGTAGTTATGGCACATGGGCTCAGTAGTTGTGGCTCGTGGGCTCTAGAGCACAGGCTCAGTAGTTGTGGAACACGGGCTTAGTTGCTCGGCGGCATGTGGGATCTTCCCGGACCAGGGCTCGAACCCGTGTCTCCTGCATTGGCAGGCAGATTCTTAACCACTGCGCCACTAGGGAAGTCCAAGTTCATTTATTTTAAAGTTCTCTCAGAACTTCCCCAACAAAATTTCTCTAAGGGTACAACGAAGTCTGATTTTCTAAACTCCATTCAATAGCACTTCCTTATATTGCTAATTGAAAAACGTCTCTCTAAAGTAAGAGAGGTTAGGCTGAGGTCATTTTTTCTTCCCGTTTGGTGCATGGCCAAAAAAAATTGACATATGAATCCCAATGACTGTGCATTTCCTGGTGCTCATTTAGGTAGTATTAGGCCATCTATCAACTCCAAGGCAGTGACAGCTTGGAGTTCAAATAAAACCCATACAGACTTCCCTGGTGGCACAGTGGTTAAGAATCTGCCTGTCAATGCAGGGGACATGGGTTTGAGCCCTGGTCCGGGAACATCCCACATGCCACGGAGCAACTAATCCCGTGTGCCACAACTACTGAGCCTGCGCTCTGGAGCCCGCGCACCTAGAGCCTGTGCTCCGCAACGAGAGAAGCCACCGCAATGAGAAGCCCACGCACCGAAATGAACAGTAGCCCCCACTCGCTGCAACTAGAGAAAGCCCGCGTGTAGCAACGAAGACCCAACACAGCCAAAAATAAATAAATAAATAAATAAATTTTTAAAACAAAGAAAAACTTATTAAAAAAAGCAAATGTGAAAAAAATGTTAACATTTGGGGAATCTGAGTAAAGGGGATACAGAAATCCTTTGTACTATTCTTGTAGCTTTCTCTAAATCTAATTATGTCAAAAGAAAAAAATACCAAGGGTAAAAAAAAGGAGGAAAAAGAAGGCTATCACAACGGTAAAACAATAGGAACAACAACATGGCACCCTTAGAAGCAAAAAGGAGAGGCAACCCCCTAAAGTTCTGTAAGAACTGAATTGCCAGAAAAACACCAAGCCTGAACTCTTGGGTCCTGTGTTTGACTCAGATCAACATGGCAAGGCATCTCAACCTCTCCAGAGATTCTTAATCCCAACTACAAAGGATAATGGCAGAAAAGAAATATTTTAGGAGCTTGTTCCATGGGGGGAAATTTTTATCAGTGACTGTCTCAGGGATGATCTAAAGATCAGCGGTGAAAGGAAAACTTCCCAATAAGAAAAAATGATGTAATCAAATGTTTTGACTAAGGAACTCCCTCCACATCTAAGGATGTGAGTCAGCAAACTGGTGCTGGGAATTCACTCATGTCCTCAAACACACTCTCACCCGCCCGTGGGTACCCCTACAGTATCAATGGAATGCTTGCCCTACAACACTAGTGTGCTGAGCTGAGGGATGTAAAATAACTCTGAGGATTTGACCAATATATGGTGCTGATATGCTGGAGGATACATTGTATTTTCTCCCTTTTAATTAAGAAATTTTTTGTAATTGTGTTCTCTTTTAGTAATGTACATCAGATGTCTCGGTGCTTATTTTCTAAAAGGTGTAAGATGGAGCTAGTCTGCAAAGAGAAGCAGGAGACTGGAGCAGGTGTGCTGAGAGAAGCAGAAACAGGAACCAAATGAAAAGCAAAAGGAATAAAACTTGCTTCCTAAGGGCTGTACTGTATTGTCTTCCCATTATCTCACCTGAATCCACTCAGATCTACTGAAACTCTAAAAATGCATTCTTGGCTCTACTCGTTCATGCCAGTATGCCCACCCGCTGCAGTGAAGATAGGAAAGAGAAGGCAGGGATAGGTAGGCAAAACGGTGAGGATTTTTGAAGGACTCTGGTATAATAAACATCAACCTGTCCTTAGATACAGGTTTCAGCACTAGAAGTAACTCAAGGGAGTTTCTGTTCCTTGCAATAAAAGAGGAACTGTAGAAAACCCAAGAGGAAGAGAATGACTGATGGAGCAGGATCTGGAAAGAGAAGGATTTAAGAACACAGATATAGAGATTGCTCTTGGACAGGAAGAGGAATACTTCTTCCTGGGAATTAAAAATATTGCCACAAGCTCAAAGAAAAACTGATTTGATTATTCTGTAGCCATCAGAACCTTTTTTTTTTTTTTTTTTTTTGTGGTACGCGGGCCTCACTGCTGTGGCCTCTCCCGTTGCGGAGCACAGGCTCCGGATGCGCAGGCTCAGCGGCCATGGCTCGCGGGCCTAGCCGCTTCGCGGCATGTGGGATCTTTCCGGACCGGGGCACGAACCCATGTCCCCTGCATCGGCAGGTGGACTCTCAAGCACTGTGCCACCAGGGAAGCCCCAGAACCTATGTTAAATCTGTTGAATCAATGAACAACTCACCTTAGTGAACACCGTCCAGTGTCAGGCCCTCATTTCTCAAAGTCAGACAATCTTCAATCAACAGCAGTCTCATAAGAGTAATCATCTTCTATGGATGATATCTATCTAGTTATACCTCTGAATATCCACCAGTTCCTGAACTCCAGCTTCCCCAAATCCTGTAGCTAGAAGATTTACAGTCTGCTCTGCCCATAGAGATAATGTCTGACTAACATGTCTCTCTCTTACTGTAGTAAGCAATAAATTTAGTGAACATTTCTGGTTCCTTCTGCCATAAAAAATACTATTTACTGATCTATCTTGCATTCCCTTCTGCTTGAACCAGGGTGCTTCTCATAACAAATAACAGAAAACCTAACTCAAAATGTCTTGAACAATAATAAATGTATTCTGTCTTATAGCTACAAGTCCATAGATGGTGTACACTCAGCTTCTCTGCTCTGCCTGCCTCCATGGGAAGGCTTTGTCCTTAGACTGGCTTCCTTCATGCTGACAAGATGATGTCCAACACCAACTGGGGCACATGTTTCTATGTTTAGGTCCAGCAAGAGAAAGAAATCCTCTCTGCCACTCCTAGAATAAAAATCCTTCCCCCAGTTCAGTCTGATTGGGCCAGGATATTAGTTGATTGGCTTAATCCTTGACTCTTGAACCAATTACTGTCAAGAGGATGGTTACATTGTGATGGGCTTAAACTAATCAGGATCCACTCCTAGAGCTGGAGATGGAGTTAGCTTTCTCCGAGTCATCTGGGCTCTTGAGGAATGGATACTGGAACAGAATTAGGTTCTTTAGAAAGGAAGAGGGGGACATGGATGCTATGAAAGCAACCAACATGGTCACAAAGCTACTGGACCTTTCCTTCTATGAGCTTACCCATAACAACTTTCCACTGAAACCTTCGAAGTCTAGATCTTCAAGACCAGGTCTCTTTCCAGACCATGTAGTCAACTGCATATTGGATCACTATACCCAAAGGTTCACAAATTTTTCAACCTCCTTTTCCTCCTGTATTTTCTAATGCCAGTGCTATACATCTGCTATACGTCGATCCAGCTACCCCTTCATGTACCCTCCATGTACTTAATTCCCCAAGCTTATACACTGGTGGTCATTCTTATTTCCTCCCTGCTCTTTACATCCCCAGTCACTTGATTCTATTTCCTAAACATAATCCATATTTCTTCCCTCCTCTACTTCCTAACTATCCCAGCCCCTGTTTACAAAAGCCTCCTAATTGATATTTCTTCTCCTACCATTCTCAACCTCCTTGAATGGTCTTTCACATTGTCAATAGATAGATAATTTTAAAAAATAAATCTGATTCTGCCACTGTTTAGATTAAAAGCTTTTAGTGGCTTCTTATTCTACAGGATAAAATCCAAGCTTCTCTGCCTGGTCTAAGGTCCTCCATAACCTCATTACTGCCTCCCCCACCCATCTTTCCTGGTCTTTTCCTTGGTACACACACTATTGTGCCAACCATGCTGAAACACTTGCATTTCCCCAGATTCTGTATGCAGTTGCATGCCCCCATGTCTTTGATCATACTGTTCCCATCACCTGAAATGCCCTTTCCCTGGACAAGCATCTACTGATATTTCAAGGCTTAGTACAAAACTCATCTCTGTGACTATCCCAGGTAAAGCTAAACACCTCTTCCTTTGTAGTACCTTGGAACTCTCTATTAAATCTTTAGTATAGTACCTTTCATGCTGTATTTACAAGTATTGTTTATGTTGCCTTTACTAAGAGTGAACTCTTTGAGGGCAGGAGCTATGTCTTAATCATCTTTGTGTATCCCAGGGCTGCATGGTGCCTGTCACTTACCAGATGCCCAGGAAATGCATTTTGGATGAATGTATGAAAGATCAAGCTGATCTGGCACATGTAAAAAATTTTCCTGCATTGCCGAAGCCTCATTCTGAGGCTGGACACTGTAAGTTGTAGTCAGATACCAATGTTAGTATAGAGTATAGCAGGGTATCCCACCAAGAAATTGACTAGCAGTGTCCATTACTGAAGACATAAACTCTGTTTGGTTTTAGAACAATGGCCCCGGAAAGAGCCTCTGCTCATCTATGTGCATGGGCAGGCATCTGTCCCATTCCTTTCTCAGGAAGGTGAATACCTGACATCTGAAATGGAAACCTACCTTTCATGTAGGGGGCCTTAGAAGACAGAAAGGCTAGGATGCTCAGAGCCACAGCCTGGGATGCCCAGTGTGGGGCACTCTAGAGTGAACCTGGCCCAGAGCAAATGGAGTCAACAATGAGGCTGTCCTGTTTCAGAGGAGCACACTGCTAGGATTGGAGGCTGGGGCAGGCAGGACTTGGCTGCACTGTAGATGGACCTGGAATGTTGAACAGATGGAGGAGGAACAGATGCTTCAGTGAGGCAAACGGGAAGGGACAACCATGGCCTGGCAGCCATCAGGGCTCTTTCCTCCATGCTTGCTGTTGCATATAGCAGTAATCCATACCTTTTAATTGTTGAGTACCATTCCATTGTATGAATATACCACAATTTATTCCTCCATTCACTTGTTGATAGAAAATTAGGTTATCCATTTGAGTTGTTTCCCATTTTAAGCTACTTCAAATAAAGCTGCTGTGAACACTGGTGTACAAGTCTTTATGTGAATGTGTACTTTCATTTCTCTTATGTAAATGCCTAGGAGTAGAAAGACTAGGACATATGGAGTTATGTTTAACTTTTTAAGAAAATGTCAAATTGTTTTACAAAGTGATCATATAATTTTATTTTATTTTATTTTATTTTATTTTTTTTTATTTTTTTGCTGTACACGGGCCTCTCACTGTTGTGGCCTCTCCCGTTGCGGAGCACAGGCTCCGGACGCACAGGCTCAGTGGCCATGGCTCACGGGCCCAGCCGCTCCGCGGCATGTGGGATCTTCCCGGACCGGGGCACGAACCCGTGTCCCCTGCATCGGCAGGTGGACTCTCAACCACTGCGCCACCAGGGAAGCCCCAAAGTGATCATATAATTTTATATTCCCATCAGCAATGTATGAAAGTTTTGGTACCCTACTTCCTCACCAACTCTTGGTATGGTCAGTTTTTTTTTTTTTAGACATTCTAATAGGAATGTAGTATTATCTCACTGTGGTTGTACTTTGCATTTCCCTAGAGGCTAATGATGTTGAGCATCTTCTCATGTGTTTATTTGCTATCCATATGTCTTCTTTGATGAACTATCTGTTCAAATCCTTTACCCCTTTTAAAAAATAAAGTTGTTTTCTTATTATTGAATTGTGAGAATTCCTTAGATATTCTAGATGCAAGTTTTTTTGTTGCTGTTCTTTGTTTGTTTGTTTTTGGCTACACCAAGCAGCATGTGGGATCTTCCCCGACAAGGATCGAACCCATGCCTCCTGCATTGGAGGCACGGAGTGTTAACCACCAGACCGCCAGGGAAGTCCAGATACAAGTTCTTTATAAGATCTGTGATCTGCAAATATTTTCTCTTAGTCTGTAGCATATCTTTTCATTCTCTTAACAGTGTTTTTCAAAGAGCAGAAATTCTAGGCTTGTGGTTGCTGAGGGGGAGTGGGGACGGGGAGGGATGGATTGGGAGTTTGGGATTAGCAGATGCAAACTATTATATGTAGAATGGATAAAAAACAAGGTCCTACTGTATGGCACAGGGCACTATATTCAATATCCTGTAATAAACCATAATGGAAAAGAGTATGAAAAAGCATACATACGTATGTGTATATATGCATATATACCCTATGTGTGTGTGGGTATGTAGATATATATATATATATATATATATATATATATATATATATATATATATATGGTTGGCCAAAAAGTTCAGGGTTTTCCAGTAAGATGTTATATATACTGAATCACTTTGCTGTACACCAGAAACTAACACAACATTGTAAACCAACTATACTTCAATAAAAAATAAGCTAAAAAAATTTCTTAATTTCAATGAAGCTCAATTATCAATTTTTTGCTGTTACAGATTGTGCTTTTGATGTTGTATCTAAGTAATTTTTGCCTAACCCAAGGTCATAAAAAGTTTCTCCTTTGTTTTCCTTTAGAAGTTTTGGAGTTTTAGGTTTTACATTTAGATCTGTGATCCATTTTGAGTGAATTTTTGTGCATGGTGCGAGGTAGGGACTGAAGTTCTCTCATGCACGCTGTTTTGTTTTGTTTTTTTTTAATGTGGGTGTTCAGTTGTTACAGAATCATTTGTTGAAAAGACTATGTGTTCTTTAGTAAATTGCCTTTGCACCTTTGTGGAAAATCAGTTGACTGTAAATATGTGGGCCTATTTCAAGACTCTCAATTCCACTGATTTATATGTCTATCCTTTTGCTAATATCACACTGTCTTGACTACCGTAGCTTTAAAGGCTTGGAATTGGATACATGAGTACTCCAACTTTATAATCTTTTTACTAAATTGTTCTGGCTATTTTACAAAATCTTTTGGCTATTTGCACTTCCACATGAATTTTAGAATCAGCTTGTCAATTTCTTTTAAAAAGGCTGCTAGAATTTTGACTAGGATTGCATTGAATCTACAGACCCATTATGAGGGCAAGTGACATCTTATTATTGAGTCTTCAAACTCATGAACACAGTATACCTCTGCATTTATTAAGATCTTCTAAATTTCTCTCAGCAGTGATTTGTAGTTTCCAGTGTACAAATATTGGTACATCTCTTGTCAGATTTATCTTGAAGATTTTTTATTTTTGATGCTCTGGCAGCTTCATCTTAATGTGGAAAATAAGAGAGATGGATCACTCTGCCTTTGCAATTTTTCTGTAAATATAAAGCTCTTCCAAAATATAAAGTTGAGAGAGACAGAGATTGATTCAGAAGTTGCCCTTTAGCACTGAAGCTGCCCGTACCCCTTACCAAGACTGGAGGATTTTCTCCAGTAGCTCTTGACAGACACATGAAGTAGTAGACGTGGTGGCTGATTGGGTTGATGTGAGGTTAGAGGTCTGGATTAGGTGCAGGTCCCTTCCTCCTGCCACTTGTAGTCCTCCAAGCAGCTAGTCTCAGTCTCCACTGTCATAAATACAAACGCCAAGATCCCTTCTCTTTATGCTCTGTGGAGGGATAACTCAGTCTCTTCTGCCACCTCCCCCAATTCCTCTTTGCCTAGGCTTTGGAGTGCAGGACAGGGATGTGGGGCTGAAAAGACATGTGGACGAGGGAGGGGAGGATATTCAGGTGACTGAGGGGAAGGCCCAGATTTTGGAAGTCCCTTTTATGAAAGGGAGACACTTTAATCTACCACTACAGGTCCTTGGATTCTGAGATAGAAAATGGGGCTGGAAAAGTATGGCTCGAGAGGGTAATATGAACGTGAGAGATGGCAAAAGCATTTCTGTTGGGTCCAGTTCCTCCTCTTCCTCCAGCAGTCGTGGAGGAAGACCATCGAAGGCAGAGTTGTCGCTATCCTTCTGTCCATATCCTACTACTCTTTCCTTTGGCGCTCCCCAAGGGCAGGGCCTGGCACTTCTGGCACTCCGGAAGGGGAAGAGGTTAGAGGTGGAAAAAATGCCCAGAGGGTTTTTTTTTTTTTTTTTTTTTTTTTTGCGGTACGCGGGCCTCTCACTGTTGTGGCCTCTCCGGTTGCGGAGCACAGGCTCCGGACACGCAGGCTCAGCGGCCATGGCTCGGGCCCAGCCGCTCCGCGGCATGTGGGATCTTCCCGGACCGGGGCACGAACCCGCGTCCCCTGCATCAGCAGGCGGACTCTCAACCACTGCGCCACCAGGGAAGCCCAGCCCAGAGGGTTTTGTGATGTACTGGAAAGAGTTAGATTCTAGGAGTCAGGAGACTTTTATCTCAAATCCTCACTCTGCCACTACTTCCCCTGTGGCCTTGGACAAGTCACTTTCACGCCCTATAAAATGAGAAACTGAACTAGATGATCTGAAAAGCCCACCCATCTCAAAAAACTTATTATATTTTATGAGGATAGGGACCATATTATGTTTTTGTCTCCCCAGCATCTATGTGCCTGGCACATAGTAAGTGTTCAAGAAATGCTGTGATGGGCTTCCCTGGTGGCACAGTGGTTGAGAGTCCGCCTGCCGATGCAGGGGACACAGGTTCGTGCCCTGGTCCGCGAAGATCCCACATGCCGCGGAGCGGCTGGGCCCGTGAGCCACGGCCGCTGAGCCTGCGCGTCCGGAGCCTGTGCTCTGCAACGGGAGAGGCCACAGCAGTGAGAGGCCTGCGTACCGCAAATAAATAAATAAATAAATAAATAAATAAATAAATTAAAAAAAAAAAAAAGAAATGCTGCGATTAGTGAATGAATGGATGAATCAAGGAACAAACTAACAAACTACTAAAATGAAGGGGCCCAAAGTGAAGTTCTTAAACTTGGTCAGTTGGCGGCACCACCTCTCTACATAACCACAAAGGAGTGTTGATAGTCTCAGACCAAGGGAAAGGATTTAGATTAGGAAAGAATAAAGGTAAAAAAAAAATGATCAGAGGACCGGGTATTTCAAATGGAAAGCAGAACCCTGAAATTCTGACCCGGCTTCTGTTTTCCAAGCCAAGAGACAATAGGTCCAGTGCATTCAAAGACATCGTGGCTGCCAGATGGACAAGGTGATGCTGCAGCATGGGTGGAAGAGTAAACATGGCCCTGAGAGAGGGAGTGATTAGCACAAGTCACATGGGAGCAGTCCCTGAGGCCAGGAGGCAGCCCCTGGGGCTCACCTGAACTTGGGCTGGGCACTCCCCTTCGGCCACCCCCTTCACACCCATCCCTGGCTGAAGGACCCAAACATCCGGCACCCAGTCTGAATCTCTTTCACCCCTGGGTCTCTCCTATAGGGTTCATCAAATCCATTGTTGATTATCCTGAAAGGGCCCCTCTCCTCCCCTAGCACTCAAGGGAACTGAACGTCAAACATCTTAGTTGGCTAGCAGAGGACAGGAAGGTGCTGAATATTTTGAAAAAGCCTCACTCTTTTATCTACACCCTGCCCCTCGCCCCACGTCTTCTATTTTCCCCCATCACTGCAAATTCTGCAAAGGATAGGGATACGGGCACAAAAGGGGAGGGCCCAATGATGCACTTTTTCCATTTAGGGCTGAGATCATGCAAAGGCAGGATGAGGTGTGGTGAGGGTATATCTCAGAATCCACAGCTCTGAAAGGGGGTTTGGGGGTTGCAGGAGAGAGTAGGAGTACCACTGACGTCTCTGTCTCCACAGATTAGAGAAGGAAAGGGTGAAATGGCAGTGGGAGTGGTAGAGGTTACAGGACTTCTTAGCAAGAAGAGAACTGAGGGCATGCCCCAGGCCTGCTCAGGTCCTTGTAGGCTGTGTTCCCCAGTAGGGAGGGAACAGGAAGCTGTGACTTCCTCTCCCCTTTTCCTCCCTGCCCTTAGCCTCAAAGTCACTTGATGCTGCAATGAATTCCAACCTGTGTTTTAGTTGGCACTGTTCCCTGGGCATGGGGATAATAGCTGCTCGGTACCTTGCTCCCTTGTGCCACAAACACCCCCAACTTTTCCTTTGAAATAATAATCACTCATGCAAATAGCAATGTATAAAGTGCTTTTTCATGTGTTATCTCATTTTACCACACCAATCCCGTAAAGCAGAGACTTTTACCCGAAAAATTTAAGCTAGGAAACTGAGGCTCAGGGGAGTAAAGTAATTCACCCACAGTCACACAGCGAGTGAGGAGCAGATCTGAGACTCCAGAACGTCTGCTCTTTCTCTCTCAAATACCTATTCTGATTCCGGGCCTCCATGCTCCCTCCCAGGCCCCTTCCTCTTGGCTCCAAGGGAACATTTTCTGCAGAGAAGGGGGCCCCTGAACACTGTTACGATTAGAGGGGGCTCCAGTTTGGTTCCTGTCGTCCCTGAGATGGGGTATCTGTGGCCCTCTCCCTGGAGTGGAGGCTTGGGGCTGCCCTGCATAGTGGGATCATCCTTCCTCCCCCAACCCTCTTCTGCACAGAGCTCTACACAAACACAAACACATTTATCCCAACGTTCAGGTTCTCTCTCACTCTGCCCCACCCACCACCAAGACCAACAGAGAAGAGGCAGTTTGTCCCTCCACCGCCCGCCCCCTGAGGTGTGGGCGTGGGCTGGGCCTCCAGGCAGCCAGAGACCCTGAGAGAAGCAAAGAAGCGCTCAGATCTACACCGTCCTGCTGAGAGCCTTAGGTGGCCCCTGCCAGTCTGGCAGGCACCCCTGGCCCCTCTGCCCAGCACCACCGACGTCTGATGCCCTGTGATGCCCACGCCCAACACCTCTGTGCCTCCACCTGCTTTCTGGGTCAACACCTCTGGAGGCAGTGTGCTGAGTGCTGATGAAGCTATGACGCCTGTTGGATTCCTAGCCCTGAGGGTTGCCCTGGCCTATGGGCTCGTGGGGGACATCGGCTTGCTGGGAAATTTGGCCGTACTCTGGGTTCTGGGTAACTGCGCTTGGCGAGCCCCCTGCCCACTTTCTGATGCTTTTGTCTTTAAACTAGCTTTGGCAGACCTGGGGCTGGCACTCAACTCTCCCCTTCTAGGCAGCCGAGTCGGCACTGGACTTCCACTGGCCCTTCGGAGGTGCCCTCTGAAAGATGGTCCTGACAGCCACCGTCCTCAACATCTACGCCAGCATCTTCTACATCACGGCGCTGAGTGTTGCCCAATACTGGGTGGTGGCCATGGCTGCAGGACTCGGCACCCACCTCTCGCTCTTCTGGGCCCATGTGGCCACCCTGGCCGTGTGGGTGGCAGCTGCCCTGGTAACGGTGCCCGCAGCTGTCTTTGGGGCCAAGAGCGAGGTGACTGGCGTGCGTCTGTGCCTGCTGTGCTTCCCCAGCAGGTATCGGCTAGGGGCCTACCAGCTGCAGAGGGTGGTCCTGGCCTTTATGGTGCCTCTGGGCATCATCACCACCAGCTACCTGCTGTTGCTGGCCTTCCTGCGGCGGTGGCAACGGCAACGGCAGGACAGCAGAGTCGTGGCCCGCTCCATCCACATCCTTCTGGCTTCCTTCTTCCTCTGCTGGTTCCCCAACCACGTGGTCCCTCTTTGGGGTGTCCTGGTGAAGTCTGACCTGGTGCCCTGGGACGCACTTTCTACACCATCCATACCTATGTCTTCCCCATCACCAACTGCCTGGCACACAGCTGCCTCAACCCCATGCTGCACTGCTTCCTAAGGCGGGAGCCCCGGTAGGCCCTGGCAGACACCTTCAGGGATCTGTGAGCAAGGCTGTGGCCCCAGGGCCGGGGCTGGGTAGAACAGGTGGGCAGGCGGTGGATGGAGAGCACCCCTTGGGAGGGTGACCCTTCTACCAGGCTTACCAACCTGGACAAAGGGACACCTAGGTGAAGGGGGCAAGGTAAACCCCCCCCCCTCTTTGTGGGGATCCACGCATCCTAGGGAGAGAGAAGGTTGGCCTCTCTGCCACGATGCAACGCCCTCAGGGAAAGTTTGATCTTTGATCCCCAACTCTGGCTATGGGGGAACAGGGAGGCTGGGACCCAGGTCAGGGCTGGGTATGACCAAGTGGAAGTCTACACATGGAGATGGGAATGATGAGTATCTGAGAACAAACCTCAGGAGCATACACAAAGTGTCTGTACCTTTCATCTAAGTTCCACCTCCAGGTCAGGGTGGCCTAAAGGATTCTTTGCCCCATTTCTGCCTTCTGGGAGAATTCCCAGGAAAATTTCCCTAAGGGTTCTAGACTAATTGGGTCATAGGTCAGTGCCTATCTCCCTCTATCCCCTCCATCCTCCCTCCCTCACCTCAAATGGGGTGTACCCTTGTCCCTCTCTGGTGCTGGGGCCAAATATGCCCTTCTCCTCTGGCCACCTCTACCTTCTTACCATCTCATTAGTGTCTACAGAAACTTGGTGCCCACAGACACCTCAGCTGCAAAAGCTGTAGTTCTCCCTGCTGTGTGTGGGGTCTTGCTGGATCCCTAGCTCCAGCAAAGCCCAGAGTGCAAACCCCTGTTTCTGGCTGGGAGTACCCTTGTGTCTCTCCTTAAATCAGGATTTGGAGGGAGAAGTGAAGATAAGGACAAGCCAAGGATGTGGGTGGGGCATAGGGAGGCAAGAGATGCGGAAGGGGGTTGGGAGAAGAGGATGAATGTGCAGCTACAGGAGTGGGAACCACAGAATATGGTGCTACTCTTCCTCCTCCCCCAAGGGCTTAGCTCAGAGCATCAACTCAGGTGTCAGAACACCTGGATTCACATCCTAGGTCTGACACAAACCAGCTGAGGGACCTTGGTAAGTTACTTTACTTCTCTGTACCTGTTTTCTCAATTTAAAATGGTCTGTTAAGGATTTAACAGTGCCTGAAATAGAGTTTTAGCTATTATTCTTACACCCCACGTAGAATGGAGACAGAAGAAAAAAGGAAGAAATAAGGAGGCAACTGGGAGACAGGGACAAGGAGCCATAAAGGTCTTGTCTGGAATTTTTACATGCTCTGGAGTGAAATGAAAGTTTTACATAAGGAACTGAGTGAGGGGTTGGCCCCTCAGGCCCCTCTTGAAGGTGTGCATTCCAGGGCAGGGGGGTTCCCCTTTGGTTTCTGTATCCATAGATACCCAGCAACGATTAATGCTAGCCATCAGAAGGGACTTGCAGCCCCTGGGAAGGAGGGAGGTGGCAGAGGGAAAACGGGGTGGAGCTCCCACTGCCATTGCCCCGGGGGCACCGCCTGCACCAGCTCCATCCAGTTGCTGAACAGAAGAGGCTCTAAAGAGCCGCCTAATTCACACCATATTAAGCAATGCTAAAGAGATTTAAGTAGCCTCTTGATGTTTAATTTCCCTTCTTTGATAATGTTTAAACGGTTCCAAAATCCACATCTATTCCCAGCCAATTCAGGATGGAAAATCCTCCACCACTCAAGTGCCCCTCTTCCCACCCCCTGCAGCTCCTCTGATGGCCCTGCTGGGGCTCTGGATATTGGCTCCTCTGGGGGCATCGCTGCTTTATGGGCTTTATGGGACCCGGAGGTAAATATTGACAAAGTTTAAACAGGTCCAAGTCAGAGGTGAATGAATGCATGCAGACCCACCCTTTGGGATGGGAGAGGGAGAGGGAGGGGAGGGTGCAATGGAAAGGAGTCATTGCTGTGGCAAGAAGCTGGGCCCTGGCTCCCTGGAGCTCAAGCCAGAGAGCTGTGAAACTGCCAACAGGGTAGACAGAGAGTAAGACTGAGTTTCCAAAAATGGGAATAGAGAGGGGACAACGGACAGAATGGGAAAGACACGAGAGAGGGTCTAATCTCAGAGGAACTACCATGTCAGAGAAATGTGTGTCTTGTTTTGGGATCAAGGATGAGGAGGGGGTTTCAGTCCAGGGGCGGCAGGAGGGACAGAGCAGCTCTCCTGTGAGCTGTGGGCTTCTTGGAACCCTCGCTCTGGGCTCTGCGTCCCCAGGTTTCCGTTACCCTCCTGACCAGCATCCTTCACTGGATCTGTAAGAACGCTGGAGGAGCCTGCATTCCCTTTCCTGGTGGTCTTTGGATGCTAACATCCCCCTGCTCTGCCTTTACACCTTTGGGTCCCAGCTGCTTCCCGCTGACGTGGCAGACAGCTGCTGAGCCATGGGCCATCATGTTAGAAACTTTGGAGCTCTGGTGTTTTTCAGCAGAGTAGCCGAAGAGGGGAAGTGGAGGACTGCAGCTAGGAGGGCTGGCCCTTTCCTGGCTCCTCTGCTGGGCTGGCAACCCTCTGCACCCAGGTTTCCCTGTCTATGACATGAAAACAATTCCTACCTCACAGATTCCATTATGGATGAGAAAGCACCTTGTCAAGGCCAGATGCTGATGGATGAGAATTACAGGAGTGGAGGGTGCTGGTTGCTCCCCCAAGCCGGCCCCCCACCCCAGGTGATTTCAATTCCTCTTTCTAGCTGAGGTCATGAGCCCCATCCTTCCCATCTTACCCCATGGGCTCCAACAGAGGTCTGTGCACTGTGCCAGAATTTATACAACTCTAGACTCTCACCCCTCCCCCTACAGCCCCAGAGCAGGGTATTAACCAGAAACAGGAAGCAAAAAATTAACCAAAAACAAGAACTGAAACCTACTTAATCTCTCACTGCCTCTCAAAATGGCAAAGAGCAAATGAGCAGCTCCTATGAGGGGAACGTCTTAAAAAGGTTAAACCCGGGCTCTGGCACTGAAGAACAAGGGCAGAGTGCGGGCTGAACCTGAAAATGAATGACTCTGGGGAGACGCTAACAGGAACTGTGATGAAAGGGAGGGAAGGGGGAAAGAGGCTGATGCAATTCCTGAGCATGGCATGCAAATGAGATGAAAACAAGTTTTTTTTTTGTTTTTTTTTCTTTTTGCGGTATGCGGGCCTCTCACTGTTGTGGCCTCTCCCGTTGCGGAGCACAGGCTCCGGATGCGCAGGCCCAGCGGCCATGGCTCACGGGCCCAGCCGCTCCGCGGCATATGGGATCCTCCCAGACCGGGGCACGAACCCGTATCCCCTGCATCGGCAGGCGGACTCTCAACCACTGCGCCACCAGGGAGGCCCGAAAACAAGTTTTTTAATGTTGGAACCTCCAACAGCCACTGGAACCTAAGTGCCCCTTCATTATTATCCTTGTATTTGTGAGAGTCAAAGATGACAACAAAAAAAAGGTTGGCAGCAGTTTCTTTTGTTAGCGCCCCCTGTCTTCAGGGAGGCAGTCACCCTTCCTGGGAGAGGAAGAGGCTCCTTTTGGAGGAACACACGTCATTGCCTGGCTCTCCCCCTCACCAGCAACCTCAGAACTGGCAGACATTAACAGACAGTACTTCCTGGGGTTCCAGGACTTTAATTTTCCCTGTTTTATCTTTTTTTTCCCCTTTTTCTTTTCTTTTTCTTTTTTTTTTTTTAACAATCAAATTTGCAGAAAACTGGCTGGGGCTGGCAGGCACTGGGGGCGGGGGGAGGTCCATTGAAAAATCCCCCAAATTCACGCAGAGGTTTCAGGTCATGGTTGCTGAGGTGGGGGATGAGGTCAGGGTTTGTAGAGATTTCCCAACTCACCCAAGAACTGTTTTGCCAAATGGCTGGGGAAGAGGTCAAAATGGGTCCCCCAGTACTATAGATGAGTGGAGAAGTCATTGTTCCCCCCATCCCTCAAGTTCTTCCGAGGTGTAGAGATAGAAGGCTGCGATTTCTAATTGCCTACAATCTTCTCTTAAAAATATAAAACACGTGCAGTTGGCTTTGGTACAAAAAAGAAAACAACAACAACAAAGAAACATTCTGGTCCCTGTGAGTTTTTCCCCTCACCCCCCAACAAACCTTTACGGCCACCTCAACCTGTATTCCATCAACTCTAGGAAGCCAGGTTATCTCCCTGGGGTTTCCATAGAAGACAGAGAGAAGGGAGAACAGCAGTAGGAGGTTGAGGGGAAGGGGAGAGGGACATGGCCCTGACCACAGCCCTTCCTGAAGGGGCAGTAGGGTCTTACGGCTGCAGCCTCTCCTCAAAGATGGGTGTTGCTCAGGAGGGGTGTCAGGGCTAGAACCCAGCAGCTGCATGGTTAAGCCTGAATAAACCCCAGTAGTGTTAAAGGACAAGGCCCCCTGATCCCTATGGCTTGGTTCCCATGTCCCTGGTCCTCTAAATCTCCCCTCTCCCTCCATAACTAATAAACAATAAATAAATAAATTTTCCTAAAGTAGAGGGAAGAAGGCATGAAAAATTGGCATCTGCAGTGTAGCTTCTGGATGCCACCAGGGGGCACTGTGGCTTAATACCCCCAGCTTCCTAAACGGCCCCCCTGTGTCCAAGGATCCCAAGAGCTGGCAAGGACAATCAGCAGTTCTTTCAAATGTTCCCTCTTCATTGGCAGATTGGAGCCCCCAGGTTTGCCTCCCTCAGTAATGTTCTTCAGGGGGACACGGGGTGGGGGGAGGGGCCCCCTTAGCTCTCTGAAGCTACAGGCTCCCCGTCGCGGCTCTCAGTCTCTTCCGGGATGTCCTGCATTCGGGTGAAGTCTGAAGGAGGACGGGGCAAAGTTAGTGAGTGAACAGATGCTCCCGTGATCAACTGAACCGCTACACTGACGCCTCCCCGTCTGTGGGCTGAGGAGCTCAGAGAGCTGTGAGGGAGGGCAGAGGTCTGTAATCCTTGGTTGAGGGGAAAACCTCTGTCAACAAAGTAAGGTATCCACACCTAAGTACTTGGTAAGTATATGGAGACACAATTTGATGAATAAAATACAAAATATGTTAAGATTAGTATGAAGTCACAGTAGCTTTGGGTTATTTTGTATTTCCTGAACCAACTATAAGAACTTGGAGGTCTTTGAAATTTTTTTACTTTGGAAATCTATTTCTGCTTGAAAAGTTTGGGAATCATGGACTTACTAGAGCAGAGGCCCCTACATTCTTTGCTTCCTAGAGTTCCACTTCCCGTCTACCAGGAGGCAAAACAGGAAGTGCTCTGTGCCCCTCCCAAGACTTACTGTAGACCTCAGTGGTTGGTTAGGGACCATCCTAAATGTTCCCGTGCTTTAGGATGCAGGCTGCATTTGGAAACCACAGCCCAAGGGTCTGTACCCAGGTTACATCCCATTTCCATTCCATGTCTCCACCAGGATCTCACCTCGTGGACTATGGGGCGGAGACAGACGGCTGCTACCTTCCTCCTCGCTGCCGGTGTCGGGGTCACTGCTATCTTGCAGCCGCTCGTCGGGGCTGCCCAGCTCCTGCCTCTCTCGATCCTCGAAGGGTCGATGGACGGAGCGAATAGTCACAGGCAAATCCAGGCGGTCGTGGCCTCGGCTGGGCTGTGGACGGCAGGCCAGAAAAGCAGGAGGCCAAGGGAATGAGCAGTGTGAAGACTCAACTCTCAGCACCTCTACCACTGACTGATTTCTTTCCACACCCATCGCAGCTGTTCAGTCCTCCCATCAGCATCCTATATCCTTCAAGTCTGATGCCTGATGTCATTTGGCCTCAAATCTCCAATTGCTTTCTGGTTTTCTCATGGACCCTGATATCCACCCTGATGTCAGTTCACTACTTCAAGCTTCCTTACCTGTGGGGGGGTGAAACTCAAGTACAGGGCATCGCCTGCAGGGAGGCTACGCCGCCTCGGATCCAGAGGCCGCCGGGCCCAGGGGGCCTCAGCCGGGAGTGGTTCCGTGTGGCCCAAGGCGGCCAGCTGCCTGCGAGCCTCTTCGGCCTCCCGCTCCAGCAGGGTGCGGGCATGCTCGCTCTCTCGGAGCCGGGCTTCCAGGCTAACAGCCTCCGTCGCCCGCTCTTCGCCGAGGCGTCGGCAGCGCCGTAGCTCCTCCTGCAGCAGCGCGTGTTGCCGCTGCAGCAATGCCAGTTCCGTAGCCTGCTTTTCAGGAGCCACAGGGGCAGCCCCGGCTCTGCCAGCCTCCCCATCCCGGGAGTTGGCTCGGGTCAGCTTCTCCCGCCGCTCGGGGCCCTCAGGGAACCGGGCTTCCATCAAAGTGTCCTGCTGGGCCACAGCCGCCTGCAGGTGGAATGGAGATGGAGGGGTGTATCAGGACCCCGTTTCTTCTACCCCTCACCCTCACTCCCCAGGGCCCAGGTCACGATTCCTGGAGAGCTCGAATCGGGAAGGCTTAGAAAGGCCTGTTAGGATGATTCTGTCCCACCTAAATGGGCAGCTCGGGTCTGGCTCCTTCCCTTCCCACTCTAGCCCTTGCCCCACTGACCTGTAGGCCATGTAGAAGTCCATAGAGATTGACCAATCGCTGCAATGCTTCCTGAGGACAGAGGAGAGGGTGGGAACAGAGTCCAAGCTTCAGGATGGGAGAACTGCCCAGAAGTTGAGTAAGTGTGGGCGTGGAACAATAAGACTGCAGGTACTTTGAGGTGTACACTCCCCCTCCCAACTCCAAACTGAGCTCTAATTTCTCAGATGAGAGTACCCCTCCTTTAGTCTCCTATATCATCACATTCCCATCTCACCTCCTGGGGAGATCTCAGCTGATTTCCATTTCGATCCTGCAGAAACGGGTAAAGATGGGGAATCAGCAGACACACAAGTCCCTGGTGCCTGTCCCTGATAGCTCTGAGTCAAGGATCTATAGGGCAGCTGTCCCTTTCCCTCCCTCTAGCCAAGTCCTGACACCTCCTGAAACCCACCTTCTGGCTGGAGTCTGAGTCAGCTCTGCAGAGCTCAATGGAGCCATTGAAGGTTCTGGCCTCACCATCTGTTGAGAAGGGGAAAAGGATGGGCTGAACCACTTCCCCAGCACCCTGATACCACTCGGTCCCTGGTACCACCCCATTCTCTTTAACCCCTCCCACGTGCTACCTTGGTCCCCTGCCCTGGCACTCACTGGCAGTGACTCCAGGGCTCGTGTTACCACCGCTATCCGGTTCCATGGACAGGGCTGGTTCCCGGGGTGTCAAGAGTAGCTCCACTCCAGGCCCCACCAGCAGGTCTTTCAGGCCCTCCACTGCGGGGAAAGAAGAGGTGAGGACCGGAGCAACAGAGAATCCTGCGGGGGATGGGAGGGGATGCCATTCACTCAGTACATGGAACATGCGGGCATCTAGGGGAATGCCCCCTGCACATGTAGTGGGGTCTCACTGCCACCACCACATACAAGGCAAAGGTCCTTAAAGGTCCCAAGGGGCAGCACAAGTACGTGCAGGATGAGAGGTGTCAAACAGCAGCAAGGACCATCTTCCCCCGCAAACAAAAGGCGATCAGGGGAGTTATGGCCTATGGGGCTGACGTCCCCCTTGTCTGTGTGTGTCCAGGTCTAGCCACGGGTCCATATCTTGTGATGTTGAGTGGATGAGTCTGGACTCTTCCCTAGGAGCCCCCTCACCCTCACGGATGGCATCCTGCAGCAGCCGCTCGCCACGAGGGGACTCGAGGGACTCAGAGCGGAAAAGCCCCCTGGGCAGGGTGGGCAGGGGCATCCCACTGCCGCCATCCTCTTCCACCTGGAAGTGGGTCATCTCGGCAAACAGCCCAACCTTCTCCTGCAGCAGCTCCACCAGTGCCCGGTCTTTCTGCTGCAGCTCCACTGTGGATGAGAAACAGGTGAGCACCCGGAGGAGCCAGCAGTGGGAGGGGCAGCCCCAGGGGTCAGGGGCCAGGCCTGGGCAGAGTGGCAGGACTTAATTTTGGTTTTTTAGCATTTATGAAAAAGAAAATAACTTTTTTTTGGGAAAAGTAACACATGGACTTTTGTTTTAAAAACAAAACAATGTGTGGCAGGGACTGCAGGCTGTCCACCAGTTTCCATTCTCCCCACCTTCCTTTAATTAGAGAAGGTGTGCAAGTTTCATCTGGGCACACGGCTGCCCAGTTACACTCGATTTCCCAGCCTGGCTTGCAGCTAGGCATTGCCACGGGACTAAATTCTGGCCAACAGATGTGAGAGTCTTCCAGATTTGCCCTTAAAAAAAAATTGGTATAAACTCCCCTTGTTCTTTACCCCCTCCTTGCTAGCTGGGATGCAGATGTGATAGCAGGAGCTGGAGTAGTGATGGAGACACAGACATAGAGGACATAGAAATGGGGAATCTTCACATTGAAGAGGGCAGAGCTGCACAACTACCCTGCACTTCCCACTTCTGGACTGTTATGTGGAGAGAAATAATCTACCTCGTGTAACCGACTGATTTTTGTTAATCTTTTTGTATAGCAGTTAGATCATACCCCAATTAATATAAGGCCCTATAGTAAAAAAGTAAGTTACAATCTTAACTGTTATTCCTAGTTTCCCTGCCCAGAGGAAGCCACAGTAATAATATTTTATCTTCCTAGAGATATTGCATACACATATACAAAATACATATGACATATATCTATCCCCAATATTTTCACATCAGTGGTAGCATATACTTTACAGTGTTTTAAACCTTGCTCTTTTCGCTTAACAATATATTTTGGTTATGGATCTACATCAGCCCTCATAGAGCCATCTCACTTTTTAGACAGTATTCCACTGTATGGATATATCATAAATTATTTAAACAAACTCTATGGGTGGACTTACTCTTGATACGCCGCAGGTAAGCCTCATCCTCTGTCTCAATCAGGGGGAAGTCCTCCCTGGATGGGCATCTGGAGGGATAACAGGTTGGGTGAGGTTTGGGGAAGGAAGTCAGGTTACACACCAGGAATCTGCCAACCCTCCTTCCCAAACGTGCTCTATTTCTCCCTGGTAAGCCTCATCAGCTCCACGCCCTGGCTTCATCCACTCTTGATCCTCTCCTTTTCCTAGCACTGATCATCTGCATCTACCGGTCTGTACCTCTCCAAAGGTCACCTGGAGAGGTAGCGTAGTGCAGAGGGGACAACTAGTTTTTGGCATCAAGCACCCTGCGCTCAAATCCTGGCTCCACAATTTACCAGGTGGTAACCTCTCTATTTCCTCATGTGAGAAATGGGGATAATATCTTCCTCACAGGTTTTCTGTAAGGATTAAATGAAATAATGTACCACTGCTTTGAACACAGCAGAAGCTCAATAAATCAATTATAATGAATAATATTATTTTCGCAACTACAAATATTAATTTTATTATTTATTATTTATTAATATTAATAAAAAGGGCACTATAGATCTATTGTCAATGGGACAGGTACTTTGCCTTACTTTCCTAGAATTGGTAATTTCATACTTTGCACGCACTTCTGAAAAAATTGTTCAAAGTCTTTGCAGAAGTAAACAAACAAAAAAAGGTTTACATAATATAAAGTAGAGAAGAATCCATTCTCTGAAAGCTAAAACAAAAAATTCATAGGACTTCCCTGGTGGCACAGCGGTTAAGAATTCGCCTGCCAATGCAGGGGACATGGGTTCAAGCCCTGGTCCCGGAAGATCCCACATGCTGCAGAGCAACTAAATTCGTGTGTCACAACTACTGAGCCTGCACTCTAGAGCCCACAAGCCACAGCTACTGAGCCCGCGCGCTGCAACTACTGAAGCCCGCGTGCCTAGAGCCTGAGCTCCGTAACAAGAGAAGCCACTGTGATGAGAAGCCTGTGCACCGCAATGAAGAGTAGCCCCTGCTCGCTGCAACTAGAGAAAGCCTGCACGCAGCAACAAAGACCCAAACCGGCCAAAAATAAATAAATGAATAAAATATTAAATTACTTAAAAAAAAAATCATAAACATCCTAACTGAATTTATTCTTCAGGCATAATCTTTGAGAATCCATTTTCAACATTTTACATGCACTTCACTTTTTTTCATCACAGCAGACACACAGTTGACTGCCTCAAATCTAATGTGTGTCCAACAGAAGCCAAAGATCTGCTGCTATAGCACATGAAATGATTTCCTTCTTGCCTCTGTTGTATGGAGTTTGAGTTTTGCTCCTCTTACCACTAATATCAATGCTTTCATTATCCTCTTTTTCATTCATTTTTAGAAAATAAATGTAAAAGACAGTACAATAGGGCTTCCCTGGTGGCGCAGTGGTTGAGAGTCCGCCTGCCGATGCAGGGGACACGGGTTCGTGCCCCGGTCCGGGAAGATCCCACATGCCGCGGAGAGGCTAGGCCCTTAAGCCATGGCCGCTGAGCCTGCGCGTCCGGAGCCTGTGCTCCGCAACGGGAGAGGCCACAACAGTGAGAGGTCCACGTACCGCAAAAAAAAACCCAAAAAGACAATACAATCCAAATAATGGCCCACTGCCTACAGACTAAGATGTTAACGGAGGTGAAATTGTACTCCTGGCTGGCAGGTATGCCAGAATGTGACAGCTTAAAGTATTCCTTTGGCTTGTCAGCTCATGCTGCATTTGGAAGGTGGTTGTGGTCGTATCATATAAAGTGCGACTTTACAGGACAGTAGAACATAGATGACATTTCCTGCCTTGGGCCACCTTGTCTCTCTCCCCTGGCTTCTGCCTCCACCTCTGAACCCTGGGTTCCATTCCCTGGGAGTGCTGTGGCCTGGGGCCTGAAACTGCAGGTACTGTGAGGCCATACACACACTCACACTCGCACGCTCTGCTGAATGACGCGGATCCAGGTGCTCCGGTCATCCCGGGATGCCGTGTGGACCTCATACATCTCAGGGGGTGCCGCGCTGATCAGAAACATCCCTTTCTCCTGGTTGGCGATGTCCCGCACGATTAGATTCTGCAGTGACACCACCGAGGGCTTGTCCTGCCAGTCAGGGGAAAGGAAGGATTAAAGCTGGGAATCCTGACCCCTGGATATTTGAGTCTTCAGTCCTTCTGGAATACCCAAAGGATTGAAGAGTCAGCCGAGAATACAAGTTAAGAACCAAGGCTCTGGTGCCAGCCAGACAGGACTTAGAAACGTTTGTGACTCTTGATGATTTAATTAACTTTAAGCTTTACTTTCCTCATCTACAAAAAGAGGATAATAACGGGCCTTCCTCACAGGTGTAAAAGTGCCTGCATACAGTAACAATTTGTCTTGGCTATTCTTTTTTTTTTTTTTTTTTTAACAAGAGAAAAAACAAACAAGTTTATTAACATATGTAGCACAAATACACATGGGAGAAACTCAGTGATGAGTAAGTCAAAGGGGTAGTTAGAGCCTGAAGCTTATATAGCATTTTAACAATGGGCAATAAATGTATAGAGAAGAGACAAACCAAAGGAAAAGGGATTTAGTCTTTTAGGGTTGGCCAACCTTGAGAAGGTAAATATATGGGGAAACAAATGGATGATAAGGGCTAGATTGCAAGGTTTGTTTCTGTAGACTCTTTCTCTGTGCCATCTTGTCTCCTGGGATGAAGTTGTTATCAACTTCCTGGTTTGGAAAAGTAGGAGAAACACCTTCACAAGGGATACTTATGTTCTGCCTTCAGGCAGATGGGGGAGGGCAGAGAGCTTGTCCTGTGTCTGCTTTTTCTTATTTGGTCTTGGCTATTCTTATTTCTCCTTATTATATTATAGTAATGGTTACAATAACAGCTGTTTGACTCTGGAGGATTCCAGGGTTCTTCCAGGCTGGGGTAAGAAAGCAAGAAGGGCCTCAACACTTGTCTGTGCTGAGGAAGAAGAAGGTAGAAGGTCTCACCAGGGCAGGAAAGATGTACTTCTGGTCCTTCTCCTGGAGAAATACCAGCACATCTGTCATCAGCAGCATGAGCACATCTGGCAGGAGGATAAAGGCAGGACAGTCAGCATTATAGAGTATCTGAGCAGCTGTTTTTCTTTCTCAAGGACCAGGTCTACCCCATTAGGTTAGAGCTCCTGTTTCCCCTCTTCCTGACCTCTCTCCCGCTGGTTGCTTCCTCCACTTTTGCAGACCTCCCACCTCTCCCATTCTTATAGCTCAGAAATGGGGGATAAATGTATATGCCATCAGATAAATCAGCTTCTTGGGCTAGAGGTGCCCATAAGCGATCACCCAATGCCTTCGGAGAAAACCCTCTTTATCCAACGAATGCGGGTTTCTTAACCTGGGGTCTACAGACCCCCTAGGATGTCTACTGTTGGGCTTCAGAGGCTCTGTAAATCCTCTGAAGTTGCACAAGCAACTTTACATATTAATATATCACATGTGTATTTTTCTGTGTGAAAGGGTCCAGAATTTTTGTGAGGGTAAAAGGATTCCCAGTGCCTTTCAGTTCCATGTTGAACAACTGACTAACATAAGACCTTTTTGGATATTTGGTCTAAGCTCCCCCCCCAACCCCAGCATATTTCCACTTCTCATTTTGTGCTCCACAGGGAGGGGAACAGTTGGGTTCCTTATCCATCTCTCCCACCACTGAACAATCCCAATCTCCTTCAACCCCAGCAGGCCCTGCTTTCATTTTCCTTCTCTGCCCCACCTTCCAGGCTCTCAGATCCTAAGAGGTCCTGTGCTTCAAGACTTAAGGGGAAATAAAGGTCAAGCCCAAGAAAGTTGGACGTCACAGTTGAGAAGACACAAACTTACCCTTTGCCCTTGGAGATCTTTCTAAGTTGTGGGCACACAGAAGGGGAGGGCTTTCAGAAATAAAGCTCTCCACCCTTGCTATTTTTAACCCCCCCATGCTTTATATTCTTAGCTTCAGCGTGGGAGGGATGGGAAGGAGAGAAAGGGATGAAGGAAAGTGGCTGGTGAAGCCTGCAATACTCAAGCCTATGAAGTGGGGATTTCATGACACAGGACAGAAGTGCAGGCAGGCTCTGGCCTCAGGTAGCACGGTATACTTCTGCCCCTCATTCCTCACCCCCATAGCCAAGGCCTGCAACTCTCTCGTCTTGATTTAGGTAGGAAAGCGTTGGCCAGTGCAGTCTGGGAAGAGAGCCTGGGAAAGAGTGCCCCAGCCCAACATGCCCCACCCCCTTTTCTCTTCTCCACTCAGCCTGCCCTTCGCTGGGCTCCACCCCCTCCCGTGGGCCTTCCCTAGCTGTGTTCCCAAAGCTCCTGCCCATTCCCCAGCCCTGGTGGCTGGGATTCCAGCTGGTAGAACCAACTACCCTGATCTTGTCCGATGATCCTGGAATTTCTCTCTTTTCCTCATCAAAACCGGTAGCTTTCTGGGCATGCAAGAACCAAAGAAATGAATAAATACTGACAAGGAAGTCCTTGTATCGCCCGTGAAATCCAGAATTCAGACTTTTGTTGCAACAGAGACCACATATTTTCCTCCCACTGGGTCTCACCCTGGCTATAGGGCTGCATTAAAAGAGGTCCTAAGGGCTTGGATGCTTCTCCTTCTTTATATCTGACTGCTGACTCTTGCCTGGCCTGCCAAGCTGACCACTGACCTTTGAAGCGCCCAGTAGCTGTCTTCCAGAGCAGGCAACCATCGTGGATGAGCTTGCGCCGCAGAAGCTCCTCTCGGCCAAAAGGGCCCTTGCCAGGCACCGGGGTCTGGGCCCGAGGGTCCATACGGTTGTAGATCTCCTGCAGGCGGGCCCCCTTCTCCAGCTCGTGCACATCCTGGTCTACGTTGGACAGCAGCTCCTTCACCAGCCCCAGTGCCGTCGTCAGGTCCTGGCGCTCCTCTTCGATCCCTGACCGGGGGGTCAGCATGAGGGAGGGATGGCTCAGCCAAGCTTCAAGCCAGCCCCAATTCCCACCAATCTCGATTTCCACCTTCAGAGGCTGCCCAGCATTCCACATCTGACCCTATCCCTCCCCTTGGTTATCCCGAGCCATTTCTCACCCCAGATAGCCCTCTCCCACCTTCCTCCCTCCCAGGCTCTTCCTCTCACCGTGGGAATGCTGCAGGATCCGGTTGATGAGCACCGGGTACTTGGTGATGCGCTGAGTCACCAGTAGGATGCACTCCTGTACACCATGCCGCTTCAGCACGGCCGAGCGGGTCACTTTCTACAAGAGCAGAGGAGGGCTCAGGGCCAGAGTGGGGCCCGAGGGGAGGGCAACAGAAAGAATGCTGGAGCGTTCTTGGAGCCTAAGCCCTGGTGCTGGCCCTAACTTGGCCATTTACCTCACACCGGTCGGCATAGGTGACCCAGTCTGGAAAATGGGGACGAGAAGGTCACAGGTTTATTGTGAGGACCAAAGTAGCAAAAGCACTTGCTCTACTGCTATGAGGGGCTGCTGATGGGACCCACAAGCGGATGTGTCCACAAGGGTTGGGCCACTAGAGGAGGCTGAGTGTGGGTCCTGGAGAGGTTTGCTCACCCGGATGAACTGCTGGAAGCGTTTGTCTCGGGCATATAGCTCCTTATAGAGCTTTAAGGCCTTGGTGTGGCGGCTACAGAACTCCGAGTAGGTCTTCCGCATCTGCTCTGCACTGGGACCTGAGAACTAGAAGTTGGGGGAGCAGGGCTGGGTCAGCATTTCCCCCAAAGCCACATCTCATCCCCAACACCCTCTGGCCTCCCACCAAACAGGCGGGCTTCCTGCCTCTCCAGCTCTCTCTGGCTCCATCCTCTAGAGTTTCGAGATGAGGAATGCCCACTCTAGTCACACCTCCTCCCATGAATGCTGCCCATGGGTCCTGCCTTTTCTCACCTGGCTGATGAGCAGGTCACCCAAGCGATGGATGACGAAGTTCCGGGTGCTTCCAGGGCACAGGGCCTGGCGTCGGCGTTCTAACAGCTGGCTGAGGAAGCGTGTATGGATGTCACTGAGTTCGTCCACGCAGGGGAACAGGCCCTGGACCACTCCTGGCTCCAGCTGTAGCTCTTCCAGCATCCCCGTGCGGAAGAGGCGGGTCATGATCTTCAGGGTCCGCACATGGTGTAGCTCTGTCTGGATCAGCTCTGCAGGGACAATGGGACACCTGGCCTCTACCCTGGCTTGGCCACAATTGGTGGGGCCTAGGCTGGGGACCTCAGGGCTCATTTGAGGTTTTTAAGATCCCTTCCAGGTTAACATTCTGCATTATTACGATCTTAGATCATTTTCTAATCATTTTTTAATCTTTATGCCGTGCCATCTTAAGCTATGAGCTGTTTTAGGGTCAAGAGCCATGTGCCCCCTACAGGTCTAGGTTTCCCACAGTTCCCAGTACAGTGTTGGAACAGGCAGAGGAAAGACTAAGAAGTGACTGGAAGGAAGGGATAAAGAAGGGCCTTGGAGGTCAAGAGCCCAAAAGGTGGGGGCTTGGTGGCTACTTGTGGGGATGCCAGGCAGGGTCTTGAAGGCCAATGGGATAAGAAGGAAGGATCTTGAGAGGTAGGGGCTGGCAGAGGAAGGACACAAAGAAACAGGACTGGTGACAGAAGAGAAGTCTGGGGTGGTCTTCTTGGCTCACCATAAATGACATCCTGCTGCTTCATCACCTCCTTTTTATGTTGCTGCAAGAAGTTGCTATCCACAGCAAGGCTCCAGGAATCAGCTGCAAAGTCCTTCTCATCCATCTCAAAGTCACTCATCAGCTCATTGTAGATCACCTCTGCACCTGGAAGTGAGTGGGGGAAACAACTTGGACCCCAATTCTCTTCCCTGGGTCCTGGGCCCTTCTCTAGATCCCTTCCCGCCTTGCCGTTCCCAGGACTGCTCCCACCTGCCCCTCATGCCCTGGTCTCCCTGAGGTCCGGGCACAGTCACCTTCGTCGATGAGGGACTCCACTGACAGGGTCCGGTTCCGCATGTTGAGGGAGTCTGTGGACTGGGAGAGGATCCTGCGCAGCCCCAGGGGAGACTCATCGTTGAAGTGTCTGAGGGGAGTGGAGCCTGGCTGCATCACCCGACTCCGGCAAGAGTTCCCTTCCCGGGTGGGGACCCAAGGTGGGATCCCAGAGGCAGTCACCCCAAGTTCTCCTTACCTGTCTGTCTATAATTCTGAACTCAGGGATGGGAAAGACCTCTCAGCCCCCCATCTCCACTGCCATACTCTGCCTGCCTGGCTCTCCCTTCCCCAAGCAGAGGCTCACCCAGCAATGTTGGTGGTGGAAACACTTTTGGCTAAAGACAAGGAGGAGCGGCCACGGCGGGAGCCAAGCAGGGACTGTCGGAAGCTGTCGGAGGGGTAGATGGCAGAGCTGGGCCGCTCCCGAGTGGTGGCTGTCAGGGGGACACCAAGTAGGCAAGCGTCAAACCTGGTGCCTTCCCAGGATTC
This sequence comes from Mesoplodon densirostris, assembly GCF_025265405.1. NCBI lineage: Eukaryota > Metazoa > Chordata > Mammalia > Artiodactyla > Ziphiidae > Mesoplodon > Mesoplodon densirostris. The sequence goes on from NC_082662.1 coordinate 115,938,591, forward strand.
AAGCCTCCCAGGCTCCTCCACTAGAAGTGAGGCCTCCTCTCCAGCCCCACCTTTAGCCTTGTTTTTGTTTTTTTTGGCCCTGTTCTAGTCAAAGAAAGATGGTAACAGTAATTCTACCTGTATGTTTGTGCAATACTTTTTTTTTTTTTTTTGCGGTACGCGGGCCTCTCACTGTTGTGGCCTCTCCCGTTGCGGAGCACAGGCTCCGGACATGCAGGCTCAGCGGCCATGGCTCACGGGCCCAGCCGCTCCATGGCATGTGGGATCTTCCCGGACCGGGGCACAAACCCACGTCCCCTGCATCGGCAGGCGGACTCTCGACCACTGCGCGACCAGGGAAGCCCTGTGCCATATTTTTAATGTTTATAAAGAGCTTTTCTTGCCTTATCTGTTTCCCACCACAAGACTATGAGCAATCTGCAGCTCAGGACGGTTAAGAGACTTGTCTGGGGTGACTCAGCTAATGGCTGAGCAGAGATTCGGACTCTGGTCTTTTTTTTTTTTTAACATTTTTATTGGAGTATAATTGCTTTAGAATGTTGTCTTAGTTTCTGCCGTATAACAGAGTGAATCAGCTATATGTATACATATACAGACTCTGGTCTTTTTGACTAAGCACCACACTCTTTCTGTTACACCAGATCTGTCTGAGTTGGCCCTTGACAACTTCTGCCAACATTCCCAAGTGCGGTGTAAATAACTAATAATAATAATATAAGGTGTGACCAGGCTCAGATGACCAGCCATCCTAAGCCTTTGTCCCCATTTGAATTCTCCTGTCCCGCCCCTAAGCCCAAGAGTCCGGATCTCCCTTATGACTCCACCATCAGCATCCAATTGAAGACAGGAAGGCGCTGTGCCAGGGAACGACCTCAGGGGGGCAGCACAGCTCATGGGCTGAGAGGCCTGGGGTCCAGGGTCCTATGGGGGCTCCAGCATCCTCACTACTCACTCTTACTGCGAAGTGAAACAGACTGCAAGGCAGTGTTGTTCTTCAGCAGGGCAGCTTTCTGTTGCTGTGAGACAGAGAGCAAGAGAGAGACACCAAGAACAGCTGTCACCCTAGGGTCACCCCCATAGGCCCAGGGCAGGAGCTGGGTGGCTGGCCCCCTAGGGAGAAAGCTGGCATGATGGCTAAGGGCATCAGGGTGGCTGAGCCCAGTGCTGGGGGGATGTGTCTACAGCAACAGGCTGACCCCCTCTTGCAGGGCCTGCGGCCTTGGGTGGAGGGTCTGGGCTGCCCCCTGGTGAGGAGAGGGGTTGAGTAACACAGGGTGAGGAATGAACGGAAAAGGCATGAGGGTACCGCACACTCACTACCCTCTCCCCCAGCCCTCTGCCCTCCCTGCCATCTCACCTTCTGCTTGACCTTGGTACAGTTGGCGAGGGTGTCTTTACAGCGGTTGTGGATAGTCACATTGCAGGCTGGGAGGGTGGGGTAGAGAGGGTGACGGGAGGGCCGGGTGGTACGGGGGGGACACACCCACATGCAGACACCCATCTCCCCATGGCCACACAGCCTGAGACTCTCCCCCTTCCCAGACTCCTCGGCCATCGCCGCACCCCAGTCCCTCTCCTCCCGCCTCCCCCCTTCCTTCAAGCAGCAGATGAAGTGAGGGGGTATAGGTGTGGACCGCAATTAAGCCATCAGGAGAGGTAGGCAATCCTGACTCAGAGATGACCTGTGAGGTGGACTAGAGGGAAGAAGGGGTTACTGGCTGCCAGAGATGAACTCAAGAAGCACAAAGGTGGTTGAGAATGACAGATGGCAGAGAGGACGCCCACGGAACAGAAGGTGGCACAGGAGCAGCTGGGATGGGGGCTAGGGGCAGAGAGGGGGAAATGAACATCCCCTGAGCTTGATCCTAACCACCCCTTGAGGTAGATTCAATGATCCTCATTTTATAGATGAGGACCCTGTCTCCTGGAGAGGTTAAACCATCTGCCAGAGGTCATACAGCTAGTGGTAGAGCTGGGGTTTAACTCAGGAGTGTCTGTGCACTTCCTGTTGAGCCATACGTATGCCCACAAAGTCTGGCTAGGCCTAAGCAGTGCTAAGGCTGATGGATCCAGTGGCAGAGCGGGGGACAGGCCATGCCCTGCCCCTGCCCGCCACGCCTGCCTGCCTTCTGCACTGCTCAGCTATGCTTGCTGTGACTCCAGCCTCCCTTCCGGACCCGGGGAGTCTTGTTCCCCAAGTAAGGTAAACCCACAGCTCCCACACTCCATCTGCTTCTCCCTCATCAGCCACCCCACCCTGCCATGGGGTAGGAGAGAAGAGGAGAGTAAAGGAAGAGTAGCTAAGCCTAGGTACTGGGACTACTGGCCGTCCCTTTCCCCAACATGCCCTCACAGCGCTTGGCCATCTCCAGCTTCCCCTCCCCCCCTCCAACAACACCGGAAACTCTGCTAACTCCTTCAGACAATACCCAGCACCGTGCTTACTTCCACAAATACAAGGCGAGCAGGGTGGGGCAGAGGGGCAGACAGAAGTGGGTGCTGGAGCTGCGTCCACCCCCCCTGGAGCCCCCTTCTCCTACCCGCAGCACCCAGTGTCTCTGGATCGAACCTCCGCTATCCACCTGCTCTCAAAATAGCACTTGCTGCCCGCCTCCCCAGTTCCCCTGGCAACAAGCTTCCAGATTGGGAATTCTGTCAGGTCTCTAGAGGGATCTAGATTGGGGTTCCCTCCTCATCCTCATAACTCTAAGTTGAACAGTGAGGAAGTAGAGAAGCCTCGCTGGTTCTTTCTGGGGTTCCTTCGCAGCTTCCATGGAGATTTAGAAGCTAAAGCTTTTGTCCCTCTGTTCCGCCACAGGCCACAACACCTCCGGTCCTGCGTTAATCAGAAGCAGCTCTTTGCCATAAATCTGGGTGTGTGGGGAGGCGGGGGTAGACAGGGCAGGAGCCCTCCGTGTAGGCATCTTGGGGAAGGAAGAATTCATTGCTTGTACTTACTAAATACAGGGCTACCCTTAGGTGTGGGTGAAGGTCAGGAGCTCTATCTAATCCTTATTCCTCCAACATACACATTGCTGCCATATTCTCTTTCTCTCACTGTGTATCAGTCAGACTAGAAATCTGAGACAGGGGGGTCCTAATCCCTAATCCTCTGCTTCAAACTGTAGAGATTAAGAGATTTCAGCCTCCCCTCAGTCAATAGCAAGGGAAGGGGCAAGGGGACCCTGAAGTCCTGAACACCCAGTTCTGCCCAGGAAGATGGGCAGAACAGCTGCAAGGCCAGCAGCTTCCCACCCAGCTCCCCTATTTCCGCCCCCCCTACCCTGCATACACACAACATTCCTGCTCCTCTTCCAATCAGTTCTCCTGACCCTCAGCAGCTGTTCAGGGAGCTGGGGGATGCCCAGCGGACGACAGCTGCAAGGGGAGCCACTCCAGCCTCCCCTCCCCCATACCCCCAGCTAGTCCTGCTTAGGCCATATCCTGACTGCCACTACCCCTAGACATGAGGACAGGGAGAAAGGGATCAAGCATCTGGCCCTGGCATTTGGGCCCTGCGGGGGCTCACAGAGGAGAGTGATCCTTATGGATCCAAGGTAAAAAGAATGGAGAGAAAGATTAGGGTCAGTGGGCGCTGACTCAAGAGTGACATTCAGGGTCCAAACAACTTACTTGGGCAGATGAGGGCCTCCTTGGCTGTGATGCTCTTGTTACAGGCATAGCACATGGTCATGCCCGAAACGGAGATGGTGGTGAAGAGATGCCCGTTGGTATAGCGGGCGTCCTTGGCTTCCTTCATTTTCTCTTTTTCCCGGGTCTGTAGAAGGGGCGAGAGAGACAGGAAGTGAGGCTGGAGGATGCCAGGGTGCCTGAGGAGTCCAGAGACACACGCCGAGGGCAGAGGCAAGGGAGCAACGCCTGCCTGAAACACACCACTTCCTGAAGCAGAGCCTGCCGCGCCGTGTCAGAGGCAGCTGTCCAGGAGTGACCAGGCCAGCCCCGAGGGCCGAGCCCGCCCCTGACCTACCTGGCCCCTGCGGCTGGGCTGCCTCCTGTTGCCGCTCATTTCCCCGGCTCTAGACCTCCGCGTCCTCACTCCACCTCCCAGCCCTAGCTCTGCTCGCCCCCGAGCTGCTGTACTCTCCTCTGTGCCGGGGGAAGATGCGCAGAGAGGAGGGGAGAGCAGGCGAAGCAGAAGGTGCCAGCTCACCAGCGCTTTCAAATCTATGGGAGTTAGCTCCTCTTATAACCATGACAACCAGTGTTGGAGCCGCTATCTCCGTGGCAGTGGCAGTCACAGTGGGGGGCAGGAGATCCCCTTATTAGATTAGCTGAAGGGGGCAGAATGCCTCCACTGCCACCCCCAACCAGAGGTCAGGATCCCAAACTTCTGACTCTTCCGCATCTGCTCAGCCAAGGTACACGGGGCCTCTCTGTGGGAGGCAGCATGTCCCCTGCTAACCTCGAGGCAGGAGGAACCTGGTTTCAGTCTCGGGTCACTTGTCCTCTCTGGGATCTTTAAGAAAGGAAACTGGGCCACCAAGGCCTCATTCCCGGCAGGAAGTCTCTTCTGCAGTCTAACTTTTATCCCTTTCATGCTACCCTCCAAAACCTAGGGTATCTCCCTTATTCCTCCTCACCCAATTAGTCTAGGAAGTCCTTTCTAGCATCTACCCTCCATCCTCCAGCAGCAATGTCAGCTCCTCCTGCTCTGGTCTCCGTCGAGATGGGGCACACTCTCTGGGCCCTTCCACAGAAACTCAGAGGCTGGCATTTCCCATCAGCTTTCTCTTCTGCTTCCCCCTGACCTCTGCAGGTCAAGTGATTCTCCCTGACCTCTTTCTGTCCTTTCTCAAGCTCCTGAGCTTTCCCTGAAAGTGAGGAGATGAGAAGATGGGACACCATGCTTTCCACCTATTCCAGGACCCTCCTCAGTGGTCACCTCAGATCCCTGATTTTCCCTCCACTCTTAGAGGACTGACAGCAGGAAGAGGACCTGGCAAGACCACTCCCTCCAAGGATTCCCTGCCTCTCAGAAAGCAAAGAGCGAGATCCTGATGGCTGAGGCTGAGGGCAATGAGCCCCAAGTAAGAGGACACTGTCTGGGGCCCCAGGGAAGTGAAACAAAACTCAGAGGAGAATCCTCAGCCTGGACCTTGGGGGCCTAGTCCTGACTCTCAGCTGAAGCCACACTAGCAGTTAAGAGGTGGGGGAGGGGAAGAGACGCATTGGCCTGGTGCGAGGGTAGAAAAGGGAAGTGTGAACGGGCTGAGTCAACAGCACCGGGGCCAGAGGGCACTGGACTACGACGCCCTAGGGTCTCAGGGCTTCCTGGTAGCCCAAGATCCTTCTCTCTCCTGCCTACCCTCAGAAGCTCCAGGTTCGTCTGATGATGAGCAGAGCCTAGGTCTTCAGGTCATTTCCCACCCAATCACCCATTTTTCTTTTCTCCTCCCCTCCCATCCTCCTCCTCTTCTTATATCATAGTCTCCTTCCCATCCCCTGGCCTCCCTCCTCTCTCCCATGGCCTCCCACCTTGGCTGCCCCTTTTTCACCTTTGCATCTCTTCTACTGCCCTTGGCTTCTCCCTGCCCTCCTCCTCCTAGACCTTGTCAAGAAAGCTCACCAACTTTTAACTCTAACCTCCCTTTTTCTATTCTGGTACCTACCTATCTGGACCAGTAGAAAATTCTCCCTTTAGTCTAACCTCCATCTGCCCTGCTCCAAATTATAGTTCTTTAGGAGATCAAATCCTCCTCTGAATAACAGCCTTTATAGGACCTCAAAGTCCAAGTCCAGATAGCTCTTCTTACTGTCCTATACTCTGCCTTCTCTTCTCCTCTCCTGTTCTCCCAACCTTCTCTATGACACAAATAAAAAAGTTTGAGGACTTATTATGTTTGAATTAAAAGTATGCAAGCAAAAAAACGTGAAAATCATATTAAAAGAGCAACATGGGGAGGGGCAAATTAGGGGTATGGGATTAAGAGACACAAACTACCATGTATAAAATACGTAATCAGGGAATTCCCTGGTGGTCCAGTGGTTAGGACTCCGCACTTTCATTGCTGAGGGTGCGGGTTCAATCTCTGGTCAGGGAACTAAGATCCTGCAAGCCAGGCAGCGTGGCCAAAGATAAAAACAAAACAAAACAATAACAGATAAGCAGCAAGGATGTACTACATAGCACGGGGATTTATAACCGTTACCTTGTAATACCTTTAATGGAGTATATATAATCTGTAAAAATACTGAAACTAATATAATATCGTAAATCAACTATACTTCAAAAAATAAATAAAAAGAGCAACATGTCTGAATCAGGGTCAATTCCCAAATGGGCAGTCCTGCAGATTTGCCCTAGGGCTGCTACAACTCTCGCTCCCCTCCCCTGAGCTCTTCCCTCTGCCCTCAGGCCTCCAGGAGCTCTCACCTGGGAAAGAGGCGGGGAAAGGGAGGGAGAGAACTAGGGGCAGCCAGAGAACAGGGTCTCTTGTGGCCCTTCACCTCTCTGGCATCAACATCCCACAGACGACCCAGCTACTCTGGGCCCAGGCTCCCCCACCTCCCAACACTCACCCTCTCTCCAAGTGACCCTCTCTCTAGGTGGGCCAGCAGTGGGCAGCAGCCACAGCAGCAGCACATCCCAACACGGACACTGCCCAGCAGCAAGCGGCCCTGGCACTGCCTAGCGCTATTGTCCTGGAGGCAGTCCGCACCCGCCCCAGGGCTCAGGCTGGTGAGGCTAGAAGGACACAGGGCCTGCTCACCAGGGGTGCCTGCTCCAGAGATGGAGTGAATGGGCTTGTTTGGTTCTCCGTCCTACTCTTTCCAGATCTTCTTAAGATCATCCCAGTTACCTGCCCACCCGCCAGCCGGACAGCGCTTCACCTTCATGGCCCCATCTGTCCACCAAGAAAAGGGGCCATTACTCTGCAATCCACAACACCCACCCCAACACTCAGAGGCCCTTCCTGCTTGGTTCAGTCCTCTACTGTCCAGTGTCCATAGTCTTGCTTTCTCACAAACCCTCACAGAAAGTCTTTCTTGCTATTGCTACACAATAAATGAATAAAGCACGGGAAAGCACCTAGCACAATGGCTGGTATACAACAGCCACTTAATACATGATTAGAAAAAAAGGAAGAAAAGAAGGATGGGTGGATGGATAGACAGCAAGACAAGGGGTCCCAGCAGCACCCTTGCCTCTACTCTAGGGATGCCCTCATTCCTTATCAGAGCTTCAGAGCTTTCAGTCTCCTCCTCTCACTCTCTCTTTTTTTTTTTTTTCCCCTGGCTGCACCTCACATTTGCAGGATCTTAGTTTCCTGACCAAGGATCCAACCCGTGCCCCCTGCAGTGGAAGTACGGAGTCTTAACCACTAGACCACCAGGGAATTCTGGTCTCCTCCTCTCGTTTATTCTTTTCTCCCTCCTCCCAGACCTTTTCTCCTGATTCCTTTGAACTTAGGACCGGATGGTATCCTCTGAAGGTCAGAAGAAGACCAACCCAAACTTTCCTTCCACTGTCATCCCAGATCTTGGTCATTTTGGGGAAAGAAAGACTAGGCGAATGGCAGAGGATATTGAGGCTGGTGGCTCAAAGGCTCATAGAACAGAAGCAGTCTCCCCTTTCTCCGTATTTTGTCTCCCAGGCCGAGAGATGAGGAAAACAGTGACATACGTGAAGCCCAAGGAATGCCAAAGCCTTGACTTCGGCTTCCTGTTCCCCAGCGGGCAGCAGAGGATGGCGGAGCCGACCCAGAAGAGTAAGAGCCTCTCCAAGCAAAGTCTAAGCTCTCAGCTGTCCTTGCTCCTCCACTGGGTATGTCCAAACCAAGACCTCTGGAGAAGTCACGTGGTGCTCAGAATGACCTCTGCTCCAGCTGCAAGTGGCAGCAGCCCCTTCCCCAAGGTGGAGCAGCCTCTGTCCAGGCCCTTTGTTTAGGGACCAGAAGGCCCCCAGAGGGTTCCACTGGGTTTCCAGTCATCTGTAACTTAGGCCCTGGACAGCAGAGATTCGGAGTCATAGGCTGCAAGGGGCACTGAGTCATGAGGGATGGGCTCTAAGGCTGGGAAAAGAGGAGGGAGAGGGTTCCTGGCCATGGGACTGAGAAGAGGGCTTGGGATGGTCTCAGCCAGGCTCTGCTTCCTCTATGAGCTTCCATAGACGAGATCAAGGCAGGAGGCTAAGGAGAAGGCGGCCAAACGGAAACGCTAACGCCAAAGCCAGAAACATAACACAAAAAGACATCGCTGAACACACAAAGGCACTTAATCAACGCTTGCCTGATGAATGAAGATGAGACACCGGACAATGGGGGTGGGCACACTGGTGAAGCAGAAGAGGGGTGCTAAGGACCATAGGGAATAAAGTCGGGCTACCCTGAGACCCAGGGATCCTGGACCCCACCCTACCCCCCACCCCCAACCCAGCCACACCTGTCGGGTCAGGAGAGAAAGACAAGCAGAGACGGAGGGGGGAGTGATGCAAACAGACGGGCATTTGTGCAGGCGAACAATAGCTGTGCCAGGACTCCCTGCCCTCCTGGCACAGGGCAGGCCGGCTGAGTTGGGAGGGGGGCAGCTGCTGCCTGCAGCCCCTCCCCCACCCTCCCCCAAGGAGACATAAACAAACCCAGAAGGGTCCAGCCAGTTCCTCTCAGCCATTTCTCTGACCAGCTCCAGGAACCATGACCAATCTGCTCTCTCAAGCTCCTAGATGATACTTCAAAACACAGACTGACGCTAAGAATGGAACTACTTCCTCGCATCCAGAGTGCAGTGAGCCCCCTACTTTGGTGGCCATAATTCAAAACAGTGACACAGAGCATCTGGGGACAGGCAGACGGACACAGACACACACGCACACCAACACACAGGTCATGTGCACGCATGGGATTCATTGCTTCAGATCTGTCCTCTCCCCGGCTCCAAGCTCAGGGTTCCAGGGAAGCCAGAGGGACTGAGATTGGACCCCTCTTTAAATCCCTCAGGCAGCCCTGGCAGGTCCTTCTCTAGGCAGCATCCAACCCCCTGCAGTCACTCAGTGACTTCCTTAAGCTTTTGGCTCCCTTCCCCCATCCTTGCTTCTCCCCCTCCCCTCAGCTCTTTCCCTAACCTCCAAGAAAGGCCCCTAGAATCTTTTCCTATTCCCCCAAAAGTCTCAGCCTCCTGGGAGACCCCCCAATCCCTCAACTTCCCCTGCAACCTACCAGCACTCTCAGCTCCCTCCAGGGCTCCCCCAGCCCTCTTCTCCGGCTCCAGTTCTAGTCCTGCACACAAAGCCAGCCATCTCTCCAACACTCAGAACAAAGAAACAGTCTCTCTCCTTTCTCCCCACCACACTCCAAATCTGGGGTCCTTGAGATTCCAGGGACACCCCCCTAGCCTCCAGGGCCATCCCTGATCCTCTGGCCCCTGCCCCCTCCTAGGCAGGAAAGGACCCTTTGTTCTGAGAGAGGAGACAGTTAGGGTTTGGGGGGAGGAGGGAGGGAGGAACAGGGGATGAAAGAGAGAAAGGGACCTCTGGGGTTTGGGGCCTATGGAGGTAGGAAGAAGAGCAGAGAGAATGAGGGGGTGGAGGACTGAAGATAGCCTGAAAGAATAGAAATGGAGTGAAAAGAGAGAGGAGGCATGAGGAGGGGGAGCTGCACAGAAAGATTCTAGGAGGGTGGGAAGGAGAAAGGGACAGGTTCGACTTAAATTCCTCCTACTTCAAGGAGGTCCCAGGGAGGAAGGCGAGGAATGGGGGGGGTCAGGACATAGCTCTGAACCATCCCCCCAGATAGGTAGCAGGGGAGACCATCTTCCTCAAATTATCTCGTTTCCAGCGGCCCCCCTCTACTTCCCACCGCAGTATAAAAAGAAAGGAGACAGCTGGTGTGCTTGGGGGAGGGGGAAGAGGGGATCCAGGGTTTGTTGGCTAAGAATCAACTCCCCCCTTCTGTAACCACAGCTTTCCGGAGGTGGCCCTCCCCTTCCGACCAGCCCAAACTGACAACCAACCTCCTCCAGTGGCCTCTCTGCCCTCTCAGATCTACCCACTCAGCCCCTCACATCCCCACCCCCAGTCAGACTCCCAACCCCCCCAAAACCAAGGCCAGCCCCAGGATAGAAAAAGCCAAGCTTCTAGATTCCCAGTCCCCCCACCAAAAAAAAAAAAAAAAAAAAAAAAGGCATGAGGACGCAGGTATCTGGCTCCCCAACTCCTCCCAATAACGGAAAAGGGACCCGAGTATCTAACTTCCCAGAACCCCTGTCTATAGCCCCTCTCCAGGTCTGCCCCTCGCCGGTGCCCCCATGGCTTTCCCTTTTAGGGTGGAACCAAATTTCCGTGGTTTCAAAAATCCTCTCCACCCGCCTTGGCTCTGCTCCAGGGTCTCAGCTCAAACGGTTGAAAAATAAACAGACTTTCATAGCTGGGGCCTGGCCTGGCGCAGGGTTGAGAAGAGCCTGTCTGCCACCCCACTGTTCCACTGCACTTCAGCCATCTCTCCTCTGGCCCTCTGTTTGTCTTAAGCCCTACCCAGATCCCCAGTTGCTTTCCTGTTAGCAGAATCTCATCCCAACCCCCGAAGGAAAAGTTCCAGGATGGAACCTCTCCCAACTTAGCCTCTAGATAGGTAGCCAGGCTAGGAGCTAGGAGGGAAGTGTGGGAAGGGGTTTCCACCATCTCTGAGGACTCCAAAAGGGTACTGCTCCCATGCCGATAGACGGTGATGGTGATCAGCATAGGCTGCGCGCCAGGGCAGGACACTGGGATTGGAAAGAGGCCAGAGATTAAACCAGCTATGGTCTGGGTCTTGGCCTTTCCCATAATGGGTACAGTGTGGGTGCCTTGAGCAGCTGGGAGGTGCTGTCTGCATGCACAACCTTCCTCCCAGCTCTCATTTATTCACCTACAAGTCAGCTTCATCATGTCCTGGGGGCTGAGGTGTGGAGAGGTCATGGCCTTTGGGAGTGGCCCTGGGTACACAGGCAGAAATAAAGGATACTTGGAAAGGAGTGGCCAAGAGCTCAAGATGGGGGTGGGGGCTAGGGTAATTATACATCCAGACTCTTGAAATGGTAGGTGAAAGTCCCAAGATAAAGAGTTAAGAGAGCTGGGGTGGGGAGGAGGGATGAGGGCACAGTGCCAAGTGGGTCAGCCTAAAGGTTTCAGGTTGTTTCAGGTTGCAAGGGCCAGGAGCTTGGAAGCTGGTGGGGCAAAAAGGGATGGGGGGGACCCTCTGTGTTTCAGGAACAGGGGTGCTCTGGGCCCCAAGGATGGAAGAAAGGATCCTAGCTACACAAAGACCTCTGCTCCCTTCACCTGAGGGTGATGGCTTGGGGGAAAGTAAGCCGTCCCTAAGCTGTCCTGACCCGTCACCCGCCCACCAGAGAGAAGAACTGAATCACAGCTGGAAAGTCCATCTGCGAGGAGAGGAGGAGCTGACTGCTGTCTCGGAGGGGTGGTGATGGTGGTGGTGATGGTGGGAGGAAGCCGGGAAACCACCCCCTCCCACCCCTCCGCCGGATGGCGGGGACAAAGAGGGAACGACCAAGCCAGCGACTGCAGAGTGGGGGGATACCGAGAGCAAGCCGGTGGGACCCTGGCGGAGGGGGTTCCGGAGAGATTTCGCCGCCCCCACCCCCCGACACACACACCTCCCTCTTCCCGCTCTGTCCCTTACCGGAGCAACTTTCTTTCACGCGGCCCAAAACACCCGGTCCCGCCAGATCGGAAGCCCCTAAACCCCAGGTCCGCTGGCTCCCGGGATCCCGGCAGAGAATCTGCTCGGAAGCTGGAGGCGCGGGTCGCGTCTACTGCTCCCCCAGCCCCCTCCCCACTCACTCACAGTCCCCACCCACCCTGTCCTGCCGCGTTCCCGGCCGACGCTCCGCCCGATTTTGGCGCCCAGAAAGCAGGCGGGGAGACCCGGGGGCGCTGCGGGTGCCGGAGATAGAAGGGCGCCCTGAGGACCGCGGGCGAGAGGGACAGGGGTTTCAGAGCCCACCTTGCTGGCCAGCTCTTTGCTCCGGTCGATCCGCGCCCGTGTGAGGGATTCGATCCGAGACATAATCCGATGGGGGCGGGGGGAGCCCAGGAGGACGCGGCGCGGACCCTGGCGTCCGGCTGTTTGGGGGGGAGGGCGGGGGAGGGGTCCGACCCGCACGCGTCGGTCTTGGGGACAGGAAGTCTATGACTCCCCTCGCCCAGCACCCAGCGCCAGTTCCTCAAACCCGAGTCTCCACCCCCGCCGGAGCTCAGGAAGGGGGGAGGCGGGGCGGAGGGAGGGCGGGTGCCGAGCGCCGGACGGGACGCCTCGGTCCGTGGAGGGGCGGCTCGCACAAGTACAAGGGGCCGTGGACTAGCTTGCAGGGCTCCTCTGCCTGTTTGCCCTCCAGCGCCGGGCGCCTCTAACCCCAGACGCCCGCCTCCTGGCTTCGGTTTTCCTAAAACCCACCCTGGCCCGCCTCGCAGCCCTCACCCCACCCCTGGTCTTCCCTTTCCCCTCCTCCTCCCCCTCCGCAGTCCATCAGTCTAGAAAGACTCGCGGGCCGGAGGATTCCAGCCGCCCCCAGCTCTCCAGGGAGCCCGGGACCAGTTCCTTCCTGGCCTTCTGGGCCCATCAAAGCAGGCCAGAGCCGCCGACCCCTTTTACGATTGGGGGCAGGCGTGGGGAGAGGGCGGAGAAATCAAAGGGGAACTAAAGGGTGGCTCTTTAGAGGGCCTGAAAGGGAAGATTCACTCCTGGAGGTTGAAGAATCTGAGAGGAGAGCATTCTTCCACAAGCCCCCAACTCTCTGGGGCCTTACAAGACCGCCCTCGGCCCATCCTCTTCCCTCCTACCTCTGCCTCCACTGACTACTGGGGTGGTGGAGGGGAGGAATTCACCACTGTTACAGAAGACTAAGAAGCTGAGGAAGTCCTTCCTTGTGTCTAACCCCAGTTCCCTCTGTTTCAAGTTAGGCCAGAACCAAAAGACCAGCAAACAGCCTTCCCCAGTCAGGGACAGTTGGAGTATGGCCATTCTCTCCACAAGAAGGAGGGGTGGAGGAGGACATTCTTTCTGGACACTCTGCCCCAGTCTGAGGCAACTTCCACCTTTTGGGGAAAATTCCTCCTCCACCCTAATTATAATCACTCACATTGAAGTTCATTTCTACCTCTCAGGGTCTCCCATGTCTCTGGGAGAGACAGAAGTACAGAGAGTCCTGGGACAGCGCATCTTACGTTTGCAGGGTCCTGCCTGATTTCTGGTCCCCAAAGGTGTGGAGGAAGGAGGGAGGGAGAGGAGGCCCAACCCAGACCCAGCGGTTCCCTGCCCGGGTTCAGCAGCAGGGCCTGGCTGCAGGTTTCAAGCCCAGCTCAGCACTCTTGTAGGTGCCAATTTTAGCTTCTGCCACTATTTTGGGCTCCACTGCCTGACCACTGGCTGAGCTAGTTGGGCTCCTCACCACCACACTGCTCCTCTGGCTTCCCCTCCTGCCTAGCAACTCCTTCACCTCCTTCTTCACCCATTCCCCTGTTTAGGATCCTTATATAGCAAAGACCAGAAAAAAAGGAGAGAAAATAACCATGCCCAGTTCTAGGCTGGATGGAAATTAGAAAGCAGAAAGGACTTTCCCAGAGCCATGAGGGAGGCTGACTCCCCCAGGCTTGTACCTGCAGGGGAGACCTACAGGAAGGCCCTAGGAACTCCCCCAAACCAGCAGTCTTGAGGCTCCTGGGCCCAGAACCCCAGACTTACCTCCCCACAGTGGGCAGCCAGGGCTGAGGAATGTACTAAATTTAAAAACAGACCGCCAGAAGCCGGAATCCTGGCCTCACAGCTCCACCCACTAGGGGCCCTGAGACAAGGGGTAGGCTGAGACCTCGGCTTTTCTCCCAGGCCTGGGGTGGGAGGGTGTTTCAAGCTAAGGATGGAATCTTAAAGGGCCAAACTCCAGTCTGGATACCCAATAAACCCAGGACCTGAATCCCAGAGTTATGTGAAGGATCTCAGTCCCCAAACTCAATGTAGATGGTCTCTGTGAAAGGAGAGGACTTAATCTTCCAACCCTCTTCTGTCTCCTACCCCAATCTTCAATATACTGTCCACCCATCTGCTCTTTGTTACCCTGCCTCTCACCCTATGACCTCTTCTTCCTCTTAAGAGATGAGTAGTAGTAAGGAAGGGGACTTGCGGGGTGGGTGAAGGAAACCGGTCTACCTTTAAGAACACCTGTGCTTTTAGTGAGCTAGGCCTGCAGCTTGACTTAATTTCCATTTTCTGTATCCTCTGGAACAGTGAACCCTTCTCCTTTCTCCTTGGCATCCCCTGCCCCTTCTTCCAAACCATTTTCATCCCAATCCCTGCTCCTCCTATCCAGTGATGCCGCCCAGATTTTCAGAAATTATTTTTTTAGATACACAAAAACAAAAGCCAACCCTGATTTCTGCCAGAATCTAAAAGTAGCCACCACTTTCTTTAGCTCATTTAACTTGACAGATATGTCCCCCACATTTCAGGGGTAGGGAGGCCATCCCAGGGAAGAACATGGTTGTCAGGGTCTTGGCCAGTAGGTGAGCAGAGAAAGCCACAGGGATGCCTGGGCCCAAGTCTTACAGTGCCCAGGAGGAGGTTTGCTTTTCTTCTTATTACTTTGGACCTTGTGTATTCTGGGAGGGGATGATTAAGGCATTATTGACTCCAATGGCCATCCATCAGAAATGGTGGAAGAAGCGAAGAGAGGGGATAAACTATTACGTAGGTTTACTGACAGAAGCAGAGACAATATATAGTCAAAGCTCTAGGTTTGTAATACAGCTCCACCTTTTGCTAACTGTGGGATCTTGGGAGAGTAACCTAGGCTCTAAGTTATCTTGTCTATGAAACAGAGATTAAGGGGCTTCCCTGGTGGTGCAGTGGTTAAGATCTGCCTGCCAATGCAGGGGACACGGGTTCGAGCCCTGGTCCGGGAAGATCCCACATACCGTGGAACAACTAAGCCTGTGCGCTACAACTAGTGAGCCTGTGCTCTAGAGCCTGCGAGCCACAGCTACTGAAGCCCGCACGCCTAGAGCCTGTGCTCTGCAACAAGAGTAGCCACCCCAATGAGAAGCCTGCACACCTCAAAGAAGAGTAGCCCCTGCTGGCCACGACTAGAGAAAGCCGCGCACAGCCAAGAAGACCCAATGCAGCCAAAAATAAATAAATAAGTTAATTAATTAATTTTTAAAATAATAACAAATGTAAATAAGAGCTTTAAAAACAAAACAAAACACAGAGATTAAAATATTTATCTTTGCCGAGTGTTATAAGAATTAAATGAGATGACCTCTGGAAAAGTGTTTTGTCAACTCTACAATGCTAGTCAAATAGGAAGGAATAAGCTACTTCCTTCTCTCACTGCTTGACTGAGCTTCTCTCCACCCCCACCCCTGGTGTTAACCTTCTTATGGCCCCTATCCTGAGCTGGGAGGAGGGGGAAGAAGAGATCTAGTGATGCAAGCACACACATTCATGAGGGTGGAAGCAAGATGGACCAGGAGATGACAGAGAAGGAAACAGGAAGACAGAACGAGAGTCCTAGCAAGGAAAGGCAGTCGACTGGGACAATGTCCTGACGATGCTTAGCTCTTTCCTGCTGGCTGTCTGGGCTTCAGTCCCTGCCCACTTTCTCCTTCATCCCCTCGCCAAACTGCTAGGCCAAGGGTGGGCAAATGCAGACCAACTGGGATCTGGATGGCCCCTAGACAGCACCGACTTCCTCTACCATTCCCACTGCAGGAAAAGAGGGTGATTCTACTGTCAGACTCTCCTACCCTGAACAGAGAGGCTGTGGGGAAAGGGACTCAGACCCAAGGTCTGGGTGTTGGCTTTGTTCTCTAGAGAGCTCTGCTCCCCCCTACGGGAGAGAAGAAGCCTCACTGTGCCCACCTCGCCCTGCTCTCAGACTGCCTGATCTCACACTTCAGCTCCCCGCCTGCAGCCTGCAACGAGAAGGAGCTGAGAACCTGGTTTTGTTTCTGCCCTCCGTGCCCACCCAGAGGAAGGAGAGGCCTGGCTGAAAGCCTGGCAGAGAAGAGAGCACTGGCATTGCCGGTGGGGCCAGGAGGAGCCCAGGCAACCCTCCTGGGTGAGGATCCTGTGGTGCTTCCAGGTGAATCTGATGATGTCTTGTCTGGGGTTTCTCTCAATGTTCAGGAGCTGCCCTGGTGGGAAAGTACATGCATACTTGGGGAAGCCAGGAGAGGAAAAGGGGGGAGTGGCTCATTCTGCCAGTAAATGAAGAGAGTGGAAATGAATTCAAGGAGCAGGCAGAGCTCCTAGTTTCACCAGAGCCGGGGGGTTGGTAATAAGGAAGAGAGCAATGTGCCTTCACCTTCCTGGGGTCGGAACTGCACGTGGCCCCACTGGTACGGTGTGCATGCGCTTCCACAATCACACACTTTCCTGGCTTCCACTCTGACTATGGTCTCATTTCAACTCCTTCAGCTGCCATATCCACCCATAAAATTATGAGTGTGAAAGCACTTTGCAAACCCGAATACTCTCTGAAGAAGTAAAAAGTATTGCTGTAATTATTATGATTATTATGCCCGATGGTTAAGATTTCGGCTGCCCACCTCTCAGCTATGTGGGGCCTCCAGAGAGGGAGGGCTAGGTCACTCCTCAGCTTCTGAGGCTCCTGGCCCATCTCCCCTTCCAGCTGTCTACAGCTGGCTGCTGAGCTGGAGACATAGGGAAAGCAGAGGAAAGGTGATTTACTGGGACAGAAGGAGGGAGACTGGGAAATATACCATGTTCCCTTAAAACTTGAACCATTGCCCTGAGTCTCTGCCTACCAGGGGAAGCTGGGGAGGGGAGCAGATGGTGAGGGGGAGGGGAAGGGAACGGGGGAGGGCAGTGGGCCCCAGGCCTCCTGCTTCCCCAACTCCTACCTTGGCCTTTCCGGTCATGCCCAAGATGAAGCTGAGGGTCCGTCTCAGGGAGGAGCCTGCCCAGGTGCCTGAGCCCCTTTCCAGTTGGCTACAGCTGCAGAGAGAAAAAGGAGAGATGAAGAGATGGAGACGGAGCTGGAAAAGAACAACAAGATACTCCCAGAGATATGGTGGATGAAGTGCCATGACCAGGGGAGAGAGAATGGGGAGATACGGGGGAAAGACTGAGAGAAGGGTGAGGGAGAGAGAGGAAGGACTCAGGAGAAAGAGGCTCCCACTCCCCTACCTCCTGGGATTTCCTAGATATGGTCACTACAGTTTCCCAGGCCCTTCTATTTATGAGGAAAACTCCAGGCTCCTCCCAGATAAATACAGACGCCCCCTTCCTACCTAATCCAGGCCCAATCTCCTCTTTCATGCTGCTTCCCAACGGAAATGATACGGGGAGGGGGGCTCTCCAAGGGGACGTTTTCCCCTCACAAAACAAGAGTCCTGTGTACGACCCTCCCTGCTGTTTGGAAAGGGCCTCTGGGCCTAACGCCAATAAGGACTGAATTTCCTGGGATTTCATCAGCCCCATCCCATGAGCTAATCCCAAACCAGAGCCAGGAGGATGTGTCAGCTAGAGATTTTCAGGACCACAAATCAGAGCTTGATATCTTAAAGGGCCCATCACTAGCTCACACACCCACACTGTCTTAGAGGGCTGACCCACTCTAATCAGGCTTCAGCTGTAGGAGTCAAATAAACAGGTGCTGATTTTGCATGCTTATTTACATAAATACTATGTAAATCTCCCAGCCTCCACCTCGATTCCTGAACAATATGCCTTCAGCCCCTGCCCTCTCCCCTTGGGGCGCTACAGCCCGTGCCCAGCTCTCCTTAGGGCCACTCCCCATTGGTCGATTATCTCAGCTATCCAAAGCTGGTCCATGGTCCTTGGTCACTGTCTCTCCCTAAGATTGTGCAGCAGCGAATCTGCCTGCTCTCTTTTCTGACACTGACAACAGCAGTCAACCTCCACTCTCTTATTTAACAGACACCCTGGGGTCTATATACTCCTTTTCTTTCCCTGATTTCTTCTTCATCCCATGGAGCTACCAGGAACCTTCTTAGCCTTCCCCAGCCAATGAGAAGAAGGGGAATTCTATGCAGCGCAGGTAGAAGGATATTTGGAGGTCTTTCATAAGAAACGTTAAGGGGAACAATGTTTCAGGAAACAGAGACCCTTGGGGCTACAAAACCCAAGGCCCAGTCCCATTGTCCCTCCCCCATCTGGGGCTTTGAAGGGCTCTGTGTCCCCCAAACTCACCTTTGGCTGAGGTCAGCGGCAGAGGACTGGGACAAATTCCCTGCCAACACAAAAGGAGACGTGAGGTGTCCAGCTAAAGCCAGACAAAGGCGCCCAGGGCTGCCTCCCCCACACCCTCCACCTGGATCAGGTTCCCAAGCTGCAGGTGCTTGTGACGCCATTCCTGAGGGCGGGCACTGGGGAGTAGGGAAGGAGGGCGGCGTCTGAGCAGAGCAGAGCTGAAGAACTTAGGAGCCAGGGTAACAGAGTACCGGCGTGGTGTGGAGAGGGGGCTGAGAGGCCAATGTCTCAGTTCCTTTTCAGTGAATGGTAAGGGCAGAGGATTCACCCTGAGCTCCCAATGCCTCTTCCTGATGACAATGTACGTTGCGGATTACTGTCCTCCATCTCTGGTGACAGGGGAAGCTAGAGAGCCTCTCTCTGTCCTATGTCCTCCTTCATTGGAAGGAGAGCCTCAGAATACCAAAGTCCTGAATTCAGATCTCTCATTTGAATAAACGCATTTTGGGGTTTCCAAGGGTGTGTGGTTAAACATAATGTAGGACATCTGGACCCTAAACAACTGGCTCTGAGGAGTGGGCTGAGACAGGCAGAGGAAGGGGCCACCACTGCTTTGCTCCCCACTTTTACTCACCAGCTGGATCTGAGCAGCCCAAGAAGTAATTGATGCCACTCATGGATACAGACTTGGAAAGCATGCCAGTGGCCGAGTGGTCCAAAAGGCCAGCAGATGGGTGACAGGAACGCTGACCCTAGAATCATGTTACGAATCCTCATGCAAAGGTCAGGCTTCATCCATCTTCCCCCCGCAAGGCTCTTCACTTTCCCACAGCAAAGCCCTTCTTCAAGGCCTTCAGGCCTTCTACCCCTCCCACTACCCATATCTGGAACATTCCACTTGAAATAGTTAAGAAGTTATTCCTGCTATTTAGCAGTCATCACTCTGTTGCAACTCAAACCCAGGCTGCCTTAATATAGAAAATATCTTAGAAAAGATTTACCCTGAATTGTTTCCAGAGATGAAAAACTCAATATACAGAGGTCAGGCAGGTCATGAAAAAACAAACACACACACACAAAAAACTGGGGCAGTCTGGGTTTAAAACAATAGGGAGTAGAAATATTCATAAACCCCACACCCAATCTTTCGAAAATCGCTTTTTTTTTTTCTCAAGCCTACATGGAGCATTACAAAAACTGGCTACATATCAGTCCATAAGGCAAAATTTAACACATTTCAGATAACCTCCATCAGAGAGATCATAGGAAACAACCCAGAAATCCCTTTTCAGTAGCTTGGATAAAGAATTTGTGGTGTATTTATATATAGAAGCATTATTCAACATTAAAAATGAACAAACTACAGTTCACCCAACAATATGGATGAATCTCATGAAAGAACAAAGACACAAAAGATTTATATACTTTGTGGTTACATTCATATAAAGTTTAAAACAGGCAAAACAAATTGATATTGTTTAGACATACAAATAAAGGTGGTAAATCTATAGGGAAAATCGATCTCAAAAGTCAAGAAAGTGGTCCTCTCTGCCAGGAGGGAGAGGGCTATGAATGGGGAGGGACACGGGGGGCTTCTGGGTTTTGGTGGTACTCTTATTTTTTTTTAACCTGGAGTAGTTACATGGTTGTTTGCTTCCTAATTATGCATTACATTGTACATATAAGTTTTATATATTTCTCTGTATCTATGTTGTATTTCAATTTTTTTTTTTTTTTTGCCGTACGCGGGCCTCTCACTGTGTGGCCTCTCCCGGTGCAGAGCACAGGCTCCAGACGCGCAGGCTCAGCGGCCATGGTTCACGGGCCCAGCCGCTCCGTGGCATGTGGGATCTTCCCGGACCGGGGCACGAATCTGTGTCCCCTGCATCGGCAGGCGGACTCTCAACCACTGCACCACCAGGGAAGCCCTCAAATTTTTTTTAAGTTTTAAACAAATCTCCATAGATTTAGAAATTTTAAAGCACCCTTCTAAATAAACTTACTGGTCAAAGAAGAAATCATTATGGGAATTTAAAGATATTTTATAACAACAATAATGAAAATACTACTCAACAAAACTTGTGGGAGATAGCCAAAATGTATCTCAAGGATAATTTGTCGATTTAAAATGCTTAACTGAGGGGCTTCCCGGGCTTCCCTGGTGGCGCAGTGGTTGAGAGTCCGCCTGCCGACGCTAGGGAACACGGGTTCGTGCCCCGGTCTGGGAAGATCCCACGTGCCGCAGAGCGGCTGGGCCTGTGAGCCATGGCCGCTGAGCCTGCGCGTCCGCAGCCTGTGCTCCGCAGCAGAAGAGGCCACAACAGTGAGAGGCCCGCGTACAGAAAAAAAAAAAAAAGCTTAACTGAAAATTAATGAGCTATGCCAGCTTAAAAGGTTAGAAAAAGAACAACAAAACAAACCCAAAGTAAATAGAAGAAAGGATATGATAAGAGCAGAAATCAATGAAGTAGTAACAAATGAAATAGGATCAATAAAGCCAAGACTTGGGCTTCCCTGGTGGCGCAGTGGTTGAGAGTCTGCCTGCCGATGTAGGGGACATGAGTTTGTGCCCCGGTCCGGGAAGATCCCACATGCCGCGGAGCGGCTGGGCCCGTGAGCCATGGCCGCTGAGCCTGCGCGTCTGGAGCCTGTGCTCCACAATGGGAGAGGCCACAGCAGTGAGAGGCCTGCGTACCACAAAAAAAAAAATTAAAAAAAAAAATGAAGCCAAGAGTTGATTTTAGGAACAGGCAAATAAAATAGACAAACCTTTGATAAGGGTGATGCACAAATAAAAGTAGAATGAAAGGGTGGACCTAACTACAGAAACAGTAGTGACTAGAAAGATAATGCTATCTACAACTTAATGCCAGTAATTTTGAAAATGCAAACAAAATAGACAAAATCTTTAAAAAAACAAACAAAATATATATAACTTACCAAAACTGAATCTAGAAGAAATAGAAAGTCTGAATGGTCCTATTAAAGAAATGGAATCAGTAGTTAATCTTTCTATAAACAAAACAAAACACACCAGGCCAAAACAGTTTTATAGTCAAGGAACAGAGCTTTCAAGGAATAGATTACTGAAATCTTATACAAACTCTTCCAAAGAATAGAAAACAAAACCAAAAGCTTTCCAACTCTTTCTATAAGGCAAGCATAACCTTGATTCTTAAACTACACACAGACCATATGACAAAGGAAAATTATGGCCCAATCTCTCTTATGAAAAGTACAAAAATTCCAAACAAAATATTAGCAAACTGTAATAGATTTTAAATAGCTACAAATTATTTGCAGCTCCTACCATCAAGAAGGAGTCTATTTCTTCACTCAGTCACAGGCTAGCCTGTGACTTGCTACGATGAACAGAATGTGGCAGAAGTAGCATGATGTGATTTTTGAGGCTACACCTCAAGAAAACTTAAAGCTTCCACTCATGCCCACTTGGAATGCTATTGCCACATGAACAAGCCCAAGCCTAAGCCTTCTGGAGAAGCCATGTGGATAAGAACCAAAGTATCACAACGGGCAACCTGCCAACCCACAAGCATGAATATGTCTGTCCTTGACCATCAGCCCTATTCAGCCACCAGACAACTACAGCCACATAAGTGAGTCCAGGTGGAGCCAGCAGAAGAATACCCAGCTGAGCTCAGTCCAAATTAACCACCCATAGAACTGTGAGGGGGAAAAAATGGTTGTTGTTTTAAGCCACTAAGTTTGGGGTTGATCTTTTATGCAGCAATAGATAATTGATGCCACAAATAAAATCCAGCAGTGTGTAAAAAAGATAATCAATCCATCATGAAAAAGTCAGACTTATCCTAAAAATATAAGGGTGGTTTAAGATGAGGAAAATCTTTAAATGTAATTTACCTCAATGACATATTAAAGGAGAAAAAACATAACCAACTCAGTAAAAGCAAAAAAATCATAGGATAAAATCCAACACTCACTCATTGTAAAACCAAAGACCTGGCAGTTACAAATGGAAGGAATCTTCCTTAACTGGATAGAGTATCTTTTTTTTTTTTTTCTCGCAGTACGCGGGCCTCTCACTGTTGTGGCCTCTTACTGTTGTGGCCTCTCCCTCTGCGGAGCACAGGCTCTGGACGCGCAGGCTCAGTGGCCATGGCTCAAGGGCCGAGCCGCTCCGTGGCATGTGGGATCTTCCCGGACCAGGGAACAAACCCGTGTCCCCTGCATTGGCAGGCGGACTCCCAACCACTGCGCCACCAGGGAAGCCCTGGATAGAGTATCTTCTAAAACCTTACAGCCAAAAATCGATTTCAATGGTGAAGCATAAGATGCACTCCCTCTAAAATCAGAAACAAGACAAGGATAGCCATTATCAACATTTCTGTTCAGCACTGCAATAGAGCCCTGGCTAAGCACACACAGTAGGGCAAGAAAAAGAAATGAAAGAAATAAATATTGAAAAAGAAGAAAGTAAAGTTCATTTAAAGATGACATATGGGCTTCCCTGGTGGTGTGGTGGTTAAGAATCCTCCTGCCAATGCAGGGTGACATGGGTTCAAGCCCTGCCAAGGCAGGGTGACATGGGAAGATCCCACATGCCATGGAGCGACTAAGCCCGTGCGCCACAGCGACTGAACCTGCGCTCTAGAGCCCGTGAGCCACAACTACTGAGCCTGTGTGCCACAACTACTGAAGCCTGTGTGCCTAGAACCTGTGCTTTGCAACAAGAGAAGCCACCACAATGAGAAGCCTGCGCACCACAAGGAATAGTAGTCCCCACTCGCCGCAACTAGAGAAAGCCCGCGTGCAGCTACGAAGACCCAACGCAGCCAAAAATAAAAATAAATAAATAAAATTTAAAAAAAAATAAAAATAAAGATGATATAATTATCTACTTAGAAAAGCCAAAAAATCCACAGATAAATTGTTATAACTGAAAAAAAAGAGTTTAACAAGTTTAAATAACTATAATTAATTAAATTGCATTTCTATAAACCAAAAATAATTATAAAATGTAATTAATGTAATTTAAATATAAGAAAGCATTTATAATAGCAACAAAATATATAAGGCACATAGAAATAAATCTAATAAAGATTGACAAGAACTGTATGAAGGAAATTAATACTTTGTTAAAAGACATATTTTTTTAGAAAGCCTAACAAAATAGAGATATTATTTTTCATGGATAAGAAGACTCAATATCAGAAAGAAGTCAGTTTTTCCTAAATTAATCTTTTTTTTAATTCACCCGCCAAATATTTTCATGTTTTATTTATTTTTTTAACATCTTTATTGGAGTATAATTGCTTTACAATGGTGTGTTAGTTTCTGCTTTATAACAAAGTGAATCAGTTATACATATACATATGTTCCCATTTCTTTTCCCTCCTAAATTAATCTTTGAATTCAGTACAACCTCAGTCAAAATTCAGCAGAATTTTTCATTTTTAGAAATTGATAAGCTAATTCTAAAATTCACATAGAAGTGCAGAGGCCTCCCTGGTGGCCCAGTGGTTAAGAATCTGTCTTCCAATGAAGGGGACGCGGGTTTGATCCCTGGTTGGGGAACTAAGATCCCACATGCTGCAGGGCAACTAAGCCTGCGCACCGCAACTACTGAGCTTGTGCACTCTGGAGCCCATGTGCCACAATTGGAGGACCCTGCACTCTGTGATGAAGATCCCATGTGCTGCAACTAAGACCTGATGTGGCCAAATAAATAAATATTAAAAAAATAAAATAAAATTCCCATAGAAGTGCAAAGGACCTAGAATAGCCGAGATAATCTTAAAGAAAAATAATAAAGTTGGAGGACTTACACTACTACATTTTTAAGACTTACAATAAAGCCACACTAATTAAGATAATGTGATACTGGCATAAGAATAGACAAATAGATCAATGGAACAGAGAATAGTCCTCAGAAATAGACTCACACAAATATAGTCACTTGATTTTCAACAGTCACCACAGCAATTCAATGGGGAAAGTAAGTTTTTTAATGAAGCAACTGTATATTTACATGGGGAAAAAACCAAAACCTTGATTTCTTCCATACACAAGAACCTAGATAAATCACAGACCTAAACATGAAAGCTAAAACTATAAAGCTTCTAGAAGAAAATATCGAAGAAAAATCTTCACATTCTTGGGGTAGGCAAGATTTCTTAAACATGACCAAAAGCACTAACCATTAAAATAATCGATAAACTGGACTTCATCTAAATTAAAAACTCACACTTATTAAAATACACTATTAAAGTAAAAATGCAAGTCAAAGATTGAGAGAAGATACTCACAATACATATATCTGACAAAGGACTCAGATCCAGAATATATAGAGAACTCTTACAAATCAATAAGAAAAAGACAAGCTGTTTTAAAAATTGAGCAAAAGACTTGAACAGACATTTCACAAAAGAAGATATTCAGATGGTCAATGAGAATATGAAAAGGTGCTCAATAAAATTTTTCAACAGGGACATGCAAATTAAAACCAAAATGAGACAATTCTAAAACACCTACCAGAATGGCTAAAATTAAAATCTTGACAGTAATAACTTATAATAGAAAAGAATCTGAAAAAGAATCTATATCTATATCTATCTATCTCTCTATATATACATATAACTGAATCTCTTTGCTGTACACCTGAAACATTGTAAATCAACTATACTTCAATAAAAATTTTAAAAATTTTAATTTAAAATGTTGACAAAAAAAGTATAATTTACCTAAGAATACATCTAATATATATCCACAAACTCTGTATGGAAAAAAATTGATAAAACTTTATTAAAAGACATTAAATGAAGAAGTATACTATTTTCATGGATGGGTAGGAAGAAGCAATACTGTAAAGATGTCCACTTTCCCTAAATTAATCTTTAGAGTCAATGCAACTCCAACTAAAATCTCAAAAGTGTTTTTTAATACATGTTTTGTATGTATGTTATACTTCAATAAATATGCTCTTTTTAAATTAAGAAACTCTGTTTCTTTAAAGACACCATAGGAGAAGGAAAAGACAAACCACTTTTCTCAATCTTTGAGAAAAGATCATTGTAACACATATAACAACAAAGGATTAGTATTCAGAATATGTAAAGAACACATTCAAAACAATAAAGAAAAAACCCTCAAAGAATCCAATAGAAAAGTGGGCAAAAGACATGAAGAGGAATTTCACAGAAGAGGAAACACAAATGACCAGGACACATATAAAAATTTCTCAATTCCATTTGTAATAAGGATAATTCAAATTAAAACCACAATGAGATTTATAACCACTAGATTGGCAAAATTAAGAAATCTGATGACTCCAAGTGTTGGAAAGCATGTGGATCAATGGGAACTCTTATATACTGCTGATGTGGGTGGAAACAGTTTGCCATTATCTTATAAAAATGAACATCTGTGTACACTATGACCCAACAGTTCTACTCCAAGGTATATGCCCCAGAGAAATTCTTGCAAATGAGCACCAGAAGATGGATAAAAGGATGTTCATAATGACACTCTTCATAGTAGTAAAGAATGGAAATTATCCAAATGTCCATCAACAGAAGATTGGAATGAAAATAATTACCTATAACTATTTGCAACACATGGATAAAAATTAGAAACAATGCTGAGTGAAAATGCAAGTTATAGAAAACTTTGTACAATATAACATCATTGTTTTTAAAGTCAGAAACAAACAAAAAAGAAATAATATATCATTAGGTAATGCTTTGTGTTAAAACTATTTTAAAAAAAAAGTAAATGAGTGATTAAGAAAATTCAAGATAGTGATTACCTCTGGTGGAAAGGCAAGGGAATAAGAGAAGAGAGGAAGACATAAGTAAAGATAAATGTAATGGTGATATTCTAGGTCTGGAGATGGATGGGTGATTGATTAGGCATTCATTTTAAAATATTATATTTATGACAAATGGAAAAATACAATAGAGAGTACTAGCAACTCTGGCAGTCTGGAGGGTACAGCTCCCATCTAAGGACATCTGAATTTTGGAAAGTGTAAACACCATGCTGGCCAAACAAAATAAATTTTGAGCTAGACTTGGCTTGGCTTTCAAACTAGTCTGAAAGCCCCAGTCTAGTTTAATGAATCTCAGACTTTTGGTCTGTGGACTTTGCTGAAGACTTACACCTATTTGCTGCTGCAGGAAGATACACAAAACCCCAAACATACAGACAAGGAGAAATTTAAGGGAAGTGCTTAAAGATTAGGTGAAGAGAGAAGAGGAATCAGAACAGGAAGGCATAAAAAGAGAAGAAAAAAAAAACCCACTAGAGAAGGGGGGAAAGAAGAAGACATATAATACCAAGAAGGGGGAAGCAGGGAGAAGAGAGAGGTGGAAGAGAGAGAAAGAAGTACAAAGGAATGGAGGGGAGAAGAGAAAAAAGAAACCGTTATCTCCTGTGTGCTAGCCTCTGTACTGGGCACTTTAACACTTTTTTTTTTTCATCTAATAATCACAACTTTAAAAGCCAGTTTTTAGTATCCTGATTTTCAGAAAGCTGAAATAAATTGTTCAACTAGGAGCAGTGTGACTCCAAAATCCTGTTCTTTCTACCGTACCACATTGAATCAGATGTGAGGGAAGACCTACAGAGATGCTGATGGAGAAAAGTGGGAGCTGGGAGAAGATGGGCTTTGCTGCTTCCCTGACAGGCTGTAACAGCCCCCTCTTCTCAACCTCTCTCCCAAACCACAGGCACTTGAACAATGAGGCCGGGTGGGTACCCCTGGCCAGTTAGAGGATGTGCTGGAGGGGAGGTAACCTTAAGTCACTGGGCTTGAGACAGTTCCATGTACAGCTGCCCCTCATTATCCATGGGGGATTGATTCCAGGATCCTGTGGATACCAAAAGCTGAGGATGCTCAAGTCCCTTACATAAAATGGCATAATACTGAAATTCGCATATAACCTGTGTGCATCCTCCCATATATTTTAAATCATCTCTAGATTAATTGTAATACCTAATGTAATATAAATGCCATGTAAATAATTGTAAACACAGTGTAAATGCTATATAAATAGTTGCCAGCATGAGGCAAATTCAAGTTTTGCTTTTTGAAAATTTCTGGAATTTTTTTTCAAATGTTTTTGGTCCATGGTTGGTTGAATCCATGGACGCAGAACCTATGCATACAGAGGGCTGACTGTACTCAGGGACTCTTAGCTGGCAAACCCAGTGATATCTCTAAAAGCTTCATGTATCCTCAGTGGTTTCTGGGTCCTGGTTTGAGATCTTCCCTGTGATGTTCCCTTAAGCCAGAAGGCTGAGCAATCTCTATATCTTTTCTCACTTGATAATCCTATGATTATCTTGTTAGAGAACTATTGTGTTTCAGGGTACCAGATGCCTAGTTTCATCCTACAAATAATAAGTTCATCTCCAAATCTGAGAAATATGGGGTCCACACAAAGAAGTAGTTATAACACCAAGGGGAGCAGGGGCCTTTTAATGAGAGAGGAACAGAGATCGCACATCAACACAGAGACACAGACACAGAAAGGAAGGCACAGAGCGTCTCAGAGAAAGAGACAGAGGCAGGATACCAAGAGTGGGGGACAGAGCATACAGACCCAGGAAAGCAGACAGAGGGGTAGAGACACCAGATTCAGATTCCATCAGATGGAGTCAAAGTGATGCCTGGGCACAGAGAGACCGAGCAGCTTGCAGAACAGAAGAGGCACAGAGTGGTGGCTGGACAGGCAAAGGGGCAGGAGAGGGGGAGGAAGGTGGTAGCTTCCATGGGGACTTATCTATCCATACCACGCAGGAGGGTTGGCCACCTTGATGCTGCAGTTCCAGAAAGGGGTCCAGTTCCTCTTGGCTCTGCAGTAAGGGGGGCTCCTGGGAGCCCACACATCCCGATGCCTGCAGTTTGTTCCTGAAACACACATTGCCACCACTGCCCTCCGGTCCCAGTGGCCTGTGACAGGCACCAGGGAGGAACACCGCCTCAGCCCAGTCCTGTTGCTTACCCCCAGCCCAGCCCTTCCTGTTAGCCTAGGCGCAGGCCAGACCCAAACTGGCTTCCCTTTGGGGCTGTGCTTTGGCAAAACTGTGGAGCTGGCTTCAGGCAAGGGTGACCCCTGCTGGTCAAAGAACAGTACTGCCCTCCAGAAAACAGCCAGCGTTCAGCAGGGAGGGAAAGGAAGGGTAAGCTGCATTCTCGCTCTTTGCCTGGTTTCTGATGCCAACATTAGCTCCTACTAAGATAAATGGTGTGCCTGGGGCTCCCTTTCTTCTCTACCCAAGGGTGAAAATTAGCGCCTGATAGTTAAAGGTGACACCTGGAAGACCCTGAGAAACAGTCGGCACCACATAAAGCGAACTCAGAGCATCTCTGCCTTAGATTAGCTGCTCTTAGGAAGGTGCCATGAGTCCTGCGGACAAGGTTTCTCACCCAAGTTCCCTCCCAAGCCAGTTCAGGGACAAGGTCCTCTCCCCTCACACAGCCCAGCCAGCCTTGCCTAGGAGCTAGAGAAGCTTGGTCTACTCACCAGAGCTAAGAGAACTTGTCCAAGGGGACCATTGTCAAAGCAGAGAGACAGGGCCCTTCCGTGGCTAGCAGGCCCTCACAGTGACCACTCACACTGAACTCTTCATGCTGACCCCCGGACCTTCTCTTTCTGGCTTCCTCTGTCTTTGGGGATATGGTCAGTGATTTTCCAGGAGAGGGGAAGAGCTGGGTCTCTCTCTTCTAGTCTGCCAAGCATATGTAGATCCCTGAGCAAGAGGAGCTCTTCCTCCATTGTAGGTCTGGACTACGATGTCTAAATATCTTGGGCCTGCCTCAGCCTGGATCCAGCAGGCAGGGAGCAATTTGGGAAAGGGGGCAGGTTCCATGCCCCAACCCTGGGAGCACTTCTCTCAAGAAACCTCCCAAAGTTCTCTGGGCCTCAGTTTCCTCATCTGTAAAATGAGGTGATTGGGCCATATGATCCCTGAGTCCCTTCCAGCTCTGACACTGTTGTATGGTCCTAAGAAACCCAAGTGGGAGGTGGAGGCAATAAGACCTGAGTGTCCTGCTGCTCACCTCACCTCCATACCTCTCCCTCACCATTCTCACCAACCTGCCCTTGAGACCAGGTAGAAAGGAGCTAGGACTACTAAGTAGAGCCACATTTTGAAAGGCAGGGTCCACCCTCCCCAAAGGCCCGCAACAGGCCTGGGTTAGGATTCTCCAGGGAAGAGACTAGGGGCCCAGGTCTCTTCAACTCCTGTCATTCCTTTCCAACCACTTCTCCTAGGTATAGAACTTGACAGAAGGAGAGACAGCAGGTCCCCTCGTGTTTTACCTGCTCAGTGGATCCTGGAGCTCCTTGCCCGGCCCCCAACTATGTCTTTTGAAGGGGTCGTAGTTGTGACTGTGGGCACGGAAAGCCCTCGACCTTCGGAGGGGTACAGCGTGGAAGCCATCTCCCTCCTTCTTTTCTCCCTCCTCCTCTTCTTCTTCATTCTCCTCCAGCTGCTCTCTGGACTCGACCACAGACAGGCAGCGGCGAGTGTGGCCTTGGGGCACCAGGTCTCCACCTGTGAGGAACACCTCTGGGACGTCTTTGTTCATGGGAGGTACACACAGGCCAGTCTGAATCAAGAAGACAGAGAATGGTGAGTTCTAGAATTCTGGAATTTGGAACTAGAAAGGTGTCACAGTCAGCCAGGCCTAGAGCATCCAGTCACTCCTCCCTTTACCAAGGCACAGAATTGGAGGATGGCTGGCTCAAGATCACACAAGGAATTAGTTGCAGAGTCAAGCAGAGAACTTGGGTTTTCTGACTCCCAGTCTAGTGTTCTTTCCAGTACATAATGACATCCTCACTCACTCATTATTATTCCATTTAATGAGCACCTATATTGCAGAGGACCAAGCCAAGCAAAGAGAAACAGATATTGTTCTTACCCTCAAGGAATTCGTTCTAGTGAGTGTGTGTGTGCATGTGTGTACGTAGACAAAAGCACAAATCACAAACAACTGGCCAGAGTTTGCCAAATGCCACAAGAGAAGTTTCAAAAAAATTATTTGTGCTGTCAAAGGAATGAGTGCATATAGCCAGTTGGAGGACTCAAAAAAGGGAAACAGAAGGAAGTAAACAGCCTTTGAGGTGGGCCTGGAAGGGTGGAGTGGTTAGGATTTGGCTACGTTGGAAAGGGAGGAGTCTAGGCAAATAAAACGACAGGGAGAAAAGGTGCATGAGTGAGAAAGTATTATGATTTCTTCTTTCTAAGACTCTGGTCATTTGGGGAGTAAGAGAGCCATTCTGACCTTTTCCCAAGAAGCAAAGAGAAGGGCTCCAAAACCAGCCACATTGAAATTCCTTCTCTCTCTCCCAAGTGGGCATTGTTCTCACTGCCCAGTACTCCCGGCTGCCATCAGGGCTTGCCTCAGTGTGTCTCAGATTAAAGAACCCTCAGGAGCTCTTAAAGTTGAAAACGATAAGCTCCACTCCAGTAACAAGTACCAAATACCGAGTACTAAGGTGATGGAGGGGCGGGAAGGCAACTCACATCTACTGCATCTACCTCTGTACACCCCCTCTGGGCCCTATCTCTGTAGAACTTCTGCTAGAATGAGTTTCCCAGGCTCCTCTTCTCCCAGGGGTGAAGCAACTGAGATGTTCGGAGGACCCTGGAGGCCAGGAAGCAGTGAGCCAGAACTCCCCCTCCTCCCAGGCTTCCTGTGAGGGTGTCAAGCCTTCCCCAAGTTATTTTACTCCCCGCCCCCAACACCCCCCCCCAAAAGTCCAGGTTGTTGGACAGTCGTTCCTTTCAGCTACTTTTCCCTCTTTCACTGCAACCTGCCCCCACTCCACCCAGGACCACTGAGATAACACCTGTGCCTGTGTCAGCTGCACACCTGCCTACCACGGGGAAGGAGGAGACAAGTACTCAGGCCTCTGCAGATGGCATTCTGCTGCCCTGCCGGGGTGGGTCTGAAGATAGAAAAAGAGAGGTCTAGGAAACCAGCCCATGCCCTGTGCCTCTCCATGCTCAGCACAGCTGGAAGCCACATAGAGGGGACCTCTCAGCCTGCCGCTGGGAGACATCCTCTCTCTGTGTCCACAAACTTGGGCCTCGTGCCATCTGATGCGCTATCTATAAACAGGATGGGACGAGACTTCCCTGGCGGTCCAGTGGTAAAGAATCCGCCTTCCAATGCAGGGGACGCAGGTTCGATCCCTGGTCAGGGAAATAAGATCCCACATGCCACGGGGCAACTAAGCCCACACACCACAACTACTGAGCTCGCGCACCTCAACGAGAGAGCCTGCATGCTGCAAACTACAGAGCCTACGTGCACTGGAGCCTGCACGCCACAAGTAGAGAAGAGAAAACCCGCACGCCACAACTAGAGAGAAGCCTGCGCACCACAAGGAAGAGCCTGCGCACCACAACAAAAGATCCTGCATGCCTCAACGAAGATCCTGCGTGCTGCAGCTAAGACCTGACGCAGCCAAAAATAAATTAAATTAATAAGTAAATAATAAATCTTAAAAAAAAAAAAGACTCCACGCTCCCAATGCAGGGGGCCCCGGGTTCTATCCCTGGTCAGGAAACTAGATCCCACATGCTGCAACTAAGAGTACACATGCTGGGGCTTCCCTGGTGGCGCAGTGGTTGAGAGTCCGCCTGCCGATGCAGGGGAAACGGGTTCGTGCCCCGATCTGGGAAGATCCCACATGCCGCGGAGCGGCTGGGCCCGTGAGCCATGGCCGCTGAGCCTGCGCTTCCGGAGCCTGTGCTCCGCAACGGGGGAGGCCACAACAGTGAGAGGCCCGCGTACCACAAAAGAAAAAAAAAAAAAAAAAAAAAGAGTACACATGCCACAGTGAAGATCCCGTGTGCCACAACTAAGACCTGGTGCAGTCAAATAAATAAATATTTTCTTTTAAAAAATTTAAAAAATAAATAAATAAACAGGATGGGCAGATCTGCAGGGAGCAGGACAGAGCCTGAGGGCCACAACACGGTCCCTGCAAACCAGTGGTCTCCAAAGCTGAGATTTGGGGGCAGGGGGAGAGGGGTAGTGACAAAAAGTATCGTGAGAAGCTGGGATGGAGGAAAGAGTAGGAACTAGATATGTTCCCTAGAAAAAGAGGAGCAGGGGCTGGGAACAGGACAGAAATGGAGGGGCACTGAGGGGGCACTACAAGGAACTTGGATCTGGCATTCAGCGACCTCACAAAAGAGAAAAAACTGTTTGACCTACACACCCTGTACCCAGCTTCTATCTACTCTTCCTGCCCTGATTCTGCCCGCAGGGCTGGATTTGACTAGATGAATGAAAAGCAGTGAATGGAAGCCCTTTCCTTTCCCTCCATCCCTGGAGATGCTGCCTGTTGGAGGTGGTACCCTGCTGCCTTGGCCAGGTGGACAGACATTTCGAATCCTGAGATCTTTATGTCTTGAAATTTCACCCTTCATCCTCCAGCTGAGACCACCTGGAGTCTGACCTCTTCTCAAAGAACTACCCTCTGTCTAGCCTCTCTGTGCTGTCATTCATGGTCTCTGCCCTCTGTGAAAGTGGAATCCACTGGGCTCCTTCTCCCTTAAATCTTCATTCCATTCCTCAGAAAGTTTTCCTGTTTTCTAAATTCCACCCCTTCATGCTGTCATGTCAATAATTTTCATTCTCTCCTTCAAAGAGATGAGGTTTAGCAAGGTTTCCTCAACCACCTCCCAGAGATAGTCCCTCCTCCGCTTTCTGAAATTCAAGCTGGAGCCCCTGTGGTTGTGTTCCTTTCCTTGCCCCTCCTTCCATCAGTTCTCTCCCAGCCCCCTCCCATCTTTCACTAGGCTCCTGAGCTCAGGAAATGGTGCAAGGGAGCAACCAGGGCTGGGTCTCACACAATGGCTTTATTTAGCCCCAGAATGAGATCACATCGTGTCACATCACTGCTTCCGCTGAGCACAGATAGGAGATTCGGAAATAGGTCTGAGATCAGATGCTTGAGATGGGGGCAGGGGAGGAAAGCAAGAAGGGGCTCTAAGTCACTTTACTTTTCTTCCTGCCACTGGATCAGATGGTTTTCCCATTGACACAGACCATCAGCCTCTCATGATTCCTCCTCTGAGTGTGTGACCTCCACCAATTGCCCTAGTCATCAGTGATTCATTAGACACTCTACCGTGTGCTGAGATGGGAGCATATAATATATTAATAGAGATCTCTCTCTCTCTCTCTCTCTCTGCCTCTCTCTCGTTTTTGGGTTGCACCGCATGGCATGTGGGATCTTAGTTCCCCAACCAGGGATTGAACCTGTGCCCACTGCAGTGGAAGCTCGGAGTCTTAACTGCTGGACCGCCAGGGAAGTACTGAGAGAAATCTCTCTTATTCAAAACTCTGAGACCATAATTTCTTCAGGGTGCTTTGAAGTTCATCAGATTTGCTAGCTCTGCCACCTTCATAAGCCACATGACCTTGGGAACTTGCTTATTTAATGTTTTTGAGCTTTAGGATCATCTGTAAAATGGGAATGGTAATACTACCTTGTAAGGATATTGAAAGACTTGATAATGTATGTAATACAACTAACACTGTGCTTGGCACATATTGGGTAATTAGTAAATGCTACTATTATTTTTGTTGTTATTATTATTATTTAGAAGCAGAGAGAAGGCAGAGCATAGAGAAATGGAGAGCTGGAGAGAGGAAGGCCCAAGACAGAAGCAGAAATAGGCATTATATGATGGTTAAAAAAGAGAGAGAGAGGGCTTCCCTGGTGGCGCAGTGGTTGAGAGTCCGCCTGCTAATGCAGGGGACACAGTTTCGTGCCCCGGTCCGGGAAGATCCCACATGCTGCGGAGCGGCTGGGCCCGTGAGCCATGGCCGCTGAGCCTGCGCATCTGGAGCCTGTGCTCCACAACGGGAGAGGCCACAACAGTGAGAGGCCCACGTACCGCAAAAAAAAAAAAAAAAAGAAAGAGAGAGAGAATAAATAACCCACAGGCTGACACTAAAACAACTGTGATGGGGACTCATTAATATAAACAACTTCTGATAGAAACGAGCACATAACAACCAGAGCAAGGAGGAGCCTGATGAACCCTGATGAACCTGCACTCTTTAAAGAGAAGGGATGGACAATGGCCTCTGGTAGTTGAGAACAGAGGTTGGCAACTATAGCCTGTGGGCCAAATCTGTCCTATTTTCTTTTTAAAATGGTTGGAAGAAAATCAAAAGAAGAATACTACTTTGTGACACATAAAAATTATATGAAATTCAATTTTCAGTGCTCATAAATAAAGGGTTTTTTCTGGGGAACATAGCCATGCTCATTCATTTACATATGGTCTATGGCTGTTTTTGCATTATGACAGCAAAGTTGGTAGTTGCGACAGAGACCATATGGCCCATAAAGCCTAAAATATTTATTATCTGGGTCTCAACAGAAAAAGTTTGCAGACTCTTGATTTAGAGAAGCTGGGTCTCAGAATCTCAGGAAGGAGGAAAAAGAGATCAAAGAGAGACATTAAGGCTCACTGCCCACCAACCAGGTGTCTGCAACCAGCTTGGGGGAGGAGGGACATTGAAGACCCCAGCACACCCATTTCCTAAATAGCACCTGAGCCTACAGGGGGAAGAGGCTTAATCCATGAGTGCCTACAGCATCCTGTGGGATCCTCACAACCATTTCTTGAAATAGATATTATCCCTATTTTACATAGGAAGAAACAGGCAGCACAGAGAGGGAAAGTAACTTGCTCAAGGTCACAGGGCTGTAGGAGGTGGAGCTGAGTTTTCAAAGCAGATGCATCCCACTGTAGAGCCTGAGTTCTCTGAAACCAGAAGGCAAGCTCCCAATGAGAGCAAGTGGCTAGCTTTGAAAGAAATCTGGCAATATTGTTATTCACTTCCTCATTCCTGCCCCCTCCACCCCAGCCAAAGAAAGGAAGCAGTTTCCAGAATAAATTAGATGGGGATTCCAAAAAATTAAATTTGTTCTTTCTACTCCCTCTGCATCTTAGAAATCTGAATGAGGTGATGGGGGGCAGGCAGGGCCCTGCTTCTGTTTGCTGCCAGCAAACACTGGGGGTAGGAAGTGCTGATAGCAATCACACAACTAGGCACGGGGGACGGTGGGCAAGGCTAGTGGGCCCCTTCGCAGCCTGGGGGGCTCCCTGGGTCTGGCTCTGGGGTCCTAAATTTCCCAAAGGGGGCAGTAATGGGGAAGATCCGAAAGAACCAGATAATAAAGAATGGGGAGGAAGGGAGAGGCCAGATGGCATGGTCTGCTGGCTTCTCTCCAGGTCTCCTAGCCCTGGGGGAACAGGGTCATAGAAAACCCTTTGATGGTTCAAAATTTAACCTACCTGCTTCCTCTCCCATAGAAAGTAAACCATTAATCCAACAGTGTCCTGCAAAGAAGACTAAAGCAGGGCTTCAGATGAAGAAGGCCCTGGTAACCACAGTTCCTTCCCACCCCTCCCTGCTCATGAACACACCATTCCACAGCAAGTCATATAGCACCCAAGTCTCTAATTCCTCCTCACCTCACCCTGACCTGGCTACATCATCGCTCTATTTCTCAGTGTGAGACATGTGAGATTTTGCTGTGCATTCAACACTGTATCCTGGAACTCACCCTCCTTCCCTGGCTTTCCTGTCAACTGCCAGAGAGTGGTATCACAATTCCAAAAATCAAAGAAAAGGTAAAGGGTATATAGAAAGGATTCCTTCATTCAGCAAATATTTCTTTAGCACCTACCAGGTGTCAGGCACCAAGACGAGGACCCAGAAGGGTCTATGCACAAACACAGTGGTGAGGCAAGTGTACCACTCCTCTGTGGGACAGGGGCTAGTTCAGGCAAAAGCCATCTGCCCACATCAGCTTTTGGGTTGACTCCTGCTTCTACCTGCTTCCAGGGCCCACAGGGCAGAGTTGTCGATTTTATTGTTAGTACTTAATTCTGGAAGTTCAAAGCTAGAGAGCCAGGCATCCTCAGTTCCCTAATCTAACCACGTCTCATTTTTATTTTTTAAATTTTTACTTATTTATTTTTTTTGGCCACTCCACACAGCATGTGGGATCTTAGTTCCCCGACCAGGGATTGAACCCATGGCCCCTGCAGTGGAAGTGCAGACTCTAAACCACTAGACCACCAGGAAAGTCCCATCATACCTCCTTAAAAGTCAGCCATCAAGGGCTTCCCTGGTGGCGCAGTGGTTAAGAGTCCGCCTGCCGATGCAGGGGACACGGGTTCGTGCCCCGGTCCAAGAAGATCCCACATGCTGCGGAGCGGCTGGGCCCATGAGCCATGGCCGCTGAGCCTGCGCGTCCGGAGCCTGTGCTCCACAACGGGAGAGACCACAGCAGTGAGAGGCCCGCGAACTGCAAAAAAAAAAAAAAGTCAGCCATCAAGCATCTCGAACACCCACTCTAAATCACCCCCACCTCTTTGATATATTAGGCTCACAAATCAGTCAGGATTTTTGCTGCTTTGGGCTTCCAAGTGTGATCATCTTTTCTCTTTTTTTTAAAATTTGTTTGCAAACTGAACCTAGGGATCCTATCCTCTTTCCTTCCGCTGGGCCTGTGTGCTTATTCTACCAGAGGCTTGTTGGGACCCAGACTAGCCCATGATGTGTCGGGGTTAGAGAGTAAAAGGGGGAAGACCAATCAGTCCACTTCTACCTCCTGTCAGTTTCTTGGCATGTGTTCTGGGTGCCACGCCAGCAGGGTGGGGCAAGAGAGGGGCTGAGGTTCAGAGGGACACACCTGAGAAGACTTTGGCCACTGAGTTCCAAGGAGTTAACCCATCAGATCCCAGGGAACAGCTAAAGGTAGCGGGTGAAGTAAGGAGCCCCTAATCTGAATGGATGGGGTAATCTGGAATCTGGAAGCCCTTGGCTCTCAGGTATGAGTCTGTGGCCCTTTAAATCTCACAATTAACTACCAGGGATAAAGGGAATAATGTCAGGGCCTAGAGGAAGGGGACCCAGGGTGAATTAGGATTTAAAGTTTTAAAATTCTAGCCATCCTGTTTGTCCATACCTCCTGTCTCAATGGTGCCAGATAAACTTGAGTCTGAATCCCAGTCCTATAATCTACCTCTTAATTGATGAGCGTTAGTTATTTAACTCCTCTAAATCTCAACTTTAATATAGGGGTTATGATATGCTAACCCCATAGGACTGTGAGGATTAAGAATGTATATAAAGGGGGTCTCCTTGGTGGCTCAGTAGTTAAGAATCTGCCTGCCAGTGCAGGGGACACAGGCTCCAGCCCTGCTCCGGGAAGATTCCACATGCCACGGAGCAACTAAGCCCGTGCAGCACAACTAATGAGCCTGCGCTCTAGAGCCCGCGTGCCACAACTACTGAGCCCGCGCACCTAGAGCCCGTGCTCAGCAACAAGAGAAGCCGCCATAATGAGAAGCCTGCACACCACAACGAAGAGTAGCCCCTGCTCGACGCCACTAAAGAAAGCCCGCTTGCAGCAACAAAGACCCAACGCAGCCAAAAAAATAATAATAATAAGGAATGTATATAAGGGAATTCCCTAGCGGTTCAGTAGTTAGGACTCCGTGCTTTCACTGCAGAGGGCCCAGGCTCAATCCCTGGTCAGGGAACTAGTGGCATGGCCAAGAAAAGAAAAAAAAGTGTATATAAAATCTTTGGCATCACTTGTCCCACAAGTAGTGTTAATTAACTGTTGGCCATTATGGTGATTTCCTATTTGCACACTTGTGCGCACACACACTCTCAATGCATCCTAGTTAAGAATGGGAGCTGAGGGCTTCCCTGATGGCGCAGCGGTTGAGAGTCCGCCTGCCCATGCAGGGGACACGGGTTCATGCCCCGGCCCGGGAAGATCCCACATGCCGCGGAGAGGCTAGGCCCGTAAGCCATGGCTGCTGAGCCTGCGCGTCCGGAGCCTGTGCTCTGCAACGGGAGAGGCCACAGCAGTGAGAGGCCCGCGTACTGCAAAACAAAACAAAACAAAACAAAAAAATGGGAGCTGAGGCCTTCCCTGGTGGCTCAGTGGTTAAGAATCCGCCTGCCAATGCAGGGGACACAGGTTCAAGCCCTGGTCTGGGAAGATCCTACATGCCACGGAGCAACTAAGCCCGTGCGCCACAACTACTGAGCCTGTGCTCTAGAGCCCGCGTGCCACAACTACTGAGCCCGCGTGCCACAACTACTGAAGCCCGCGTGCCTAGAGCCCGCGCTCCGCAACAAGAAGCCACTGCAATGAGAAGCCCGCACACCGCAGTGAAGAGTAGCCCCCGCTCACAGCAACCAGAGAAAGCCCGTGCACAGCAACAAAGACCCAATTCAGCCCAAAATAAAAATAAATAAAATTAATAAAATTTTTTTAAAAAGGGAGCTGATGGGACTTCCCTGGTGGCGCAGTGGTTAAGAATCTTCCTGCCAATGCAGGGGACACGGGTTCAAGCCTTGGTCTGGGAAGATCCCACATGTCACATAGCCACTAAGCCCGTGCACCACAACTACTGAGCCTGAGCTCTAGAGCCTGCAAACCAAAACTACTGAGCCCGTGTGCCACAACTACTGAAGCCCAAGCGCCTAGAACCTGTGCTTCACAACAAGAGAAGCCACTGCAATGAGAAGCCTGCTCACTGTAATGAAGAGTAGCCCCCACTCGCTGCAACTAGAGAAAGCCCACGCGCATCAACGAAGACCCAATGCAGCCAAAAATTAATTAATTAATTAATTTTTTTAAAAAAGGCAGCTGAATGCAGGAGACTGGTAGAGAATTGTTCTGCCACTTCCTGGGGGTGCTGAGGGGTTCCTGAAGATCTCTTTTTGGGAAGTGCCCATTCATGAGGTAAGGACTCAGGGAAAGGGAAGAGGGAAACTCACCGGACTTGGGAGATATCCCAAAGATGGGAGACCTGTTCTTGCTTTCGGTTGGTGACTGCAGTATAGGAAGAAGTCCCACTTCAGACAGCCCCTCTAAGAATCCAGTCCAGGACCTTAATGGGGGTGCCTCTTTCTTGGTCCTTTTAAGGGAATTGCTCATGGTCCAGAGGTTTGCATAGGAGACAGGGGGGACTCATTCCAGTCCAGATTAGCTGCCTCTCCAACTACTCTAGCCCTTCCCTTCCCCGCCCTACTTCAAACACCCTAGACAGTGCTGTGCCCAGACCTTTAACCCCTTGGGTGCCATTGCTTGTCCCGAGGATTCCTGGGTTCCTCATCCTCAACATCCCCCGCAAAGGGCAGCCCCCGGATTCAGGCACACATAGGAACAGATACAGGAAACCAAGCTGGGGTCACCCTGAGGGGAGTGTATGTGGGAACATGACATCCCAGGGAACCTTCACCCACCCTCCAGCAGAGACAGGGTGGAACTGAGGGGGAAAAGAAGACAACTCAGGGAAAGGCCCACAGCTGGAACCCTACTTAACAGCAAGGTCCTGCTGGGGTCAGGGAGGTCCTTTGCTCTCTCTCAAATTTGGTTGCAAAATGCTTGTCGTTCCCTTTAAGAGGCAGGTTACAGTAGGGGGAGGAGGACAGACTGTATTTTCTGTGATGAAAGTACAGGGAGGAGCGATGACAAGGGCAGCTACATCAGAGGAGGGCCCTCCTTCAGCCAACAGGAACAGGGTGAGCAGGCAGCTTGGCACACACCCGGCTCCCAACTCCCGGCGTGTTGTGGATACCAGGCACAGGATATCTGACTGGCTCTCCACCCCCTTCCCTGATAACAGCCTCTGGGGGCACTGACTCACCCTCACCGCTTCCCTGGGGCAGAGGATGGAGTGGGCAGATGTTGGACTTCCTGAGGTACCGGGGAGCCTCCTCCCTGATGGACCTCGTGGTCCAGGGGAAAGGACATGTTGGAATCGGAAGAGCTTGGCTGCCTCTGCCTACTCACAAGAGGCCTTGGAGAAGTTCCCTAGTAGCCTCATTTCCTCCTCTGTAAAATGGGGATAGTAAATGAGATATGTACAAATAGTGGAACATAAATGCTGGGCCCATAATTGTTATTCAATAGATATGCTAGCTGCCACTTGCTGTGTCCCTGGATAAACCACTCCACTCTGCCTCTCCTGATCTATTACATGAGATTAAATTAGGTGATCTATGGTCTGTCCTTGCTCTAAAACTCTCCCTCTGGGTGAGAGGAAGAGGGCAGTTGCTGCCAGATGTGGAAACTGTGTGCCCTTTCCTACCTGGCTGGGCTCCAAACCACACGAGTGACAGTGGTTGTTTCTCACTTCACAAGAATACGGGGGAAACAGCTGCCTGTTTTACTGGTGTAGGGTCCTCAGAAATTCTCTGATTTAACAATCCCGTGATTGTCCACATGAGGACACAGGCTCCGAGCGGGGGTGGGCGGGTGTGATTTACCTGAGGTCTGCCAGCCAGCGAGAGGCAGAACCGGGGCTGGGATCCAGCACGGCTGCCTCTGTGGTCAGTGCTGCTTCCACCCCCGAGCCGCTCTCTCGAGGGTTCCAACCCGGATAACTTCCCATCCTGTCACCAGGCTGCTGCATTATCCACAGCTTCTTGGGAATCCTTATACCTGTTTCCAATTAACTTTTGTCAGGTCAAGTCCCAAAGCCTAGTATGTGAAAGGGGTGGTAATCTGGGCCCTGGCTCCTCCTGGTACTAGCGCTGGGTGTGGGTGAGCGGGTGCCAGCTAGAAGTTTGGACGACGTGGGAGGGATAGAGGGCTAGTTTCCAGCAGGAGGAGGGGATCTGGAACACGTTGAGAGCTGGGTTGCTATCTGTTTTGCCTTTTAAGGAGGAAGCCCTCAGTTTGGGTACTCAATCTCCAGGAAGGATGTAGGGCCAGTGCTTGCTTTCCCTCTCCCTTGCAGACCTGCATGAAATCTACAGATCAGGGGTCACGTGTCCCTAGGGTAGTTTCCATTAGAGTGAAGTACTGTCTGCTACTCATCCTCCATTAAGTTACCTCAAGAAGAGGGCTCAGTCCTAAAGCAACTACTCTGGCTGAGTCTCGCCATCTATAGATTTGAGAGGCTTATAGTCTTCAATGCTACTACTTAAGGGAGGCTCAAATTCCATCCTGACTCCAAGGAATTTGATCTCTTGAGAGATGGAAGTATCTAGTTTTGGCCTTTTTTCAAGGTGCCTGTGACATTGCCTTCACAATGCTTCTCTTGTCATCTGGGTCAGACCTGGGTTCCCCCCTAGTCTCCTCTGTAACGAGGGGCCAGGACACAAAGTGCTGAGTTCTGCAAGGAAAGGTAAAGACTGCCCCAGCTTTCGGCAAAGGAGTATCTCCCAGAGCTCAGACTGAGGGAGAAATCTCTTATGTTACCTTCCCAAGTTATGAAGGTTATCCTACCCTTTAAACCAGAACCCGCCCTCCTATAGGTTAACTCTTCACTGTGTTTTCAGTGGACACTACACAGATGGCAAATAGTGTGTTGCTCCAAAGACCAACAGTTCATAGTCCTAGAGGAAGACAATACATTATCAACCTAGCTCCCTCTTCCTTCCCTATGCTTGCTCTCAACCCCAAGCTTCTGACCGTCTTTCTCCCCATTCTCTTGAGCAAGTCCCAGGTCTCCACCAGGAACACAATAAACCAAAGCAAATATATCCTTCTTGCCCTCTGACCTGGCCAGTCCTGGGGTGTCCGAGCCGTAGGCCCTGAAAGAGGGATGTGAGCTGGTGGAGGGCTACTCCATTTGGAGCCTCCCGTTGTCTCCAGGTCCTTTTCATCCTTCTTGGGGCCCAGAGGCTCCGAAGGCTGGGCGAAGGAAAGCTTAAACTGGTTGGGCAGCACTCTCCCCCAGCGCCCCCACCAGAATCTAAGCTGGGAAGCTTGGTGACAGGAACAAAGCGGGTGTTTGTTGGGTCTCTCTCCTGCCTGGGAGGCTGTTCTCGGACCACGGCATTCCTGGGTCGGACAGAGTCAGCTCCGCGTGGCTTCTCCCCACTGTTGTTGCCACAATACCCACTGCCTTTCCAGAGGCCGTGCTTAGGTAACAACTCAGGGGATACAGGCGCTTCTGCCTGGCCTGAGCTCAAAGCAGAGGCATTAAAAGTAAGTTCAAGATGGGACTTCCCTGGCAGTCCAGTAGTTAAGACTCCATGCTTCCACTGAAGGGGACACAGGTTCAATCCCTGGTCGGGGAACTGGGATCCTGCATACCCCGCAATGTGGCCAAAATAATAATAAGTTCAAGCTCAAGAAAAGCTAGCTCTTAAATGGAGGAAGGCCTAGAATCAGGCATAAGAGATAGTTTCTCAAGAACAGTCAGTGAATAAATCACCCCTAGGTGGTCTCCCGGGGCATGAGAACAACTGCAGAACACTTTTCCCCATTCTCTCCTCTACTGTGGAAGAGGGGCTCACAGGCAAGGAAGGTTTAGGGGAACATATGGTGACTGGTGAGAACAGAGGGAAATAAGGGATGGAAGCAAAGGTGTTCAAAAGGGAAGGTGCGGGGGGTGGGATATCTCTGTGGGAACAGGACCCACAATCCCTAGAGCAAGGAGGCAGGAATTCAGCTCATTTGCCCAGGAGCCTGGGCAGTCAGGGCCTGAGTACCAACAGCAACCTGAGCTCATCCAGGTGATGGGAAAACAGACAAGTCAGGGTGGCATTTGTTTTTATTAGAAAACCCCATTTGGTAAGAGCTTCCCTAAGCCAGCACAGAGACTGGGTAGCCTCCAAGAGTCCCATAGCTTTCATCTTATCTTCCACCCTCTTCTGAGAGGGGAGTGGGGGGGGGGACGGGGTGGTGTCAGGCAGTCTCTGAAGTGCCCCCTCCTGGACCCCTGAGAGAGTTCACATCGCCAGCAACGTACCCCGCGGCACCTCGGTGGTGCACAGGGCCCCTAGGCTCAAGGCGGTTGTAAAAGGCTTTCCTGTTTGTATGGCTTCACGATGGAACCAAGGAGGCTCTCACAGACTCCAAGGTCTGGTCCTTCGCTCTGGTTGAGAGCAGGGCAGGATCAAGGAGAAGGTGGCCAAGGGCTGAGGGAGAAGAGATTGCCATTTGAGATACCCTTTGGAGTCTGGAAAGCACCTGGATTTCTTGGGAAGGGAGGACTGTGGAAGCCCCACTCAGTTCTTCTTCGTTTTGGGGGTGTCATATTTCCTCTTGCTGGAGTACCACAACAGCAGGGGGATGCCGATGGAAGGGAGAGTCATGACCCCGAAGGCTGCCCAGTCCAGCTGTGGAAGACAAAGGCCTTGCTTAGAAGTCTGGATTAGGGCA
Organism: Mesoplodon densirostris; assembly: GCF_025265405.1. Lineage (NCBI taxonomy): Eukaryota > Metazoa > Chordata > Mammalia > Artiodactyla > Ziphiidae > Mesoplodon > Mesoplodon densirostris. Next base: position 115,981,954 of record NC_082662.1, read on the forward strand.
CAGGAGGGGACCAGGAAGGAAGGGGTCCAATGAGAAAGGGAGCAGTCCAGCCCAAATTTTAAGCAGAACCTTCGCAGGAAGGTTCCTCTCTGGCTACTCCGGACACAGAATGGCTCGCTAAAGACCAATCTATATCTTTTGAGCTATGAAACCAAAGGTCTCACCTGACCCAACCCAATCTGGAAGAGAAGCTTCTCTCTTCCAAACAATCTTTGAGGAGGGAGATGCCCAGGAGATGCCCTAACAGTCAAGCCTCCTGCGACCTAACCCCTGCCCCCACCTCCAGCTCTCTCTTCCATTCCTCTGTCTCACATTCTGCTCTCTGGCCTCACTAAACTACCTGCCATTCCTGGATTGCACCATGCTTTTTCCCCACTTCTGAGCTACTCCCTCTTCCTAGGGTGCCTCCCCTTCCTTACCTCCTCTTTAATAAGTTAAACCTCCCTCCTCCAGAAAATCCTCCCCGACTCTCAAGACCAGGTGAGGTGTTCCTGTTGCATCTCCTCCAGAGCCTTGTGTATGACCTCTATCACAGGACTCTTCCCCCACTGACTTGTGCTGAAGCCTCTATGAGCCCATAAGATCTTTAACAGAAGGGACTGTGTCTTGCATTGTTTTCTCAAAGCAAAGCACAGAACTGAGCATGTAATTAGGAACCTCATAATTATTCCCTGAATGAATGAATAAATGAATCTCCTCATTCAGTACTTTAGGCAAATCTTCAAAGAATTCTCCCCTAGACTAGACTACAACGAAGTTCCCATTTAACCTTCCCAATGCTCTGCGACTCTTTTAATCTAAGCAGATATACTTTTTTAATCCTCAAATTAGACCCAGGACTCCAAGATGGAGCTCTACTCAAGGCTGAGCAGAGAAAAAGGGCAGCTTTTTTTGGTTCTGGCAATTGTGATCTCATTGCCAAAAGTCTCTAACCATGGTTAAATCAGGATATTTGATGGCTGTGTGTATCAGACATCAAAACACAGATATGACAAGAACCAACCAACTAAACATATCTTCTAAGGAAGCCAAAAGGTCCCAGAACCAAAAGCATGTTCTACTCCCAGGGGAATGACAAGAAGACTGTAAAGCTTACAAAATGGGGGGAGAATCTCCTATCAAACTCCCTCTGAGCCAGGATTCCTCCCTGTCCAGGTGCACTGGTAAAGCCAATCTGAAAAGCAGAAAAGAAGGGCATTAAGGCAAGTCTCCAGCTCTTTCTCATCTGGGAAAGGGCAGTTCCAACCAACCCAGTTCTAAGCAATAGATTAGTTCCCAAAGGCCCAAGAAAGCAACAAGATGAGGAAAAGTTTTTGAACTAGAGAGAGTTGGATGATTCTTAGTGTGTTGTAAAGATGAGTAAACTAGGAGCCAGGAGACACATGATGAGCATTTACTAAAAAAAGGTAGGACAGGTATGCAGCTGAAATTAAAGCCAAATCCTTCTATCTTAGCCTCAGACTCTGGAAAGAGTTGCTCACCACCACTGGCCCCTCTGCCCTTGGCAATCATTTCCCCATTCCTCAAGTGGAAACACTCTTCTGTACCTCACAAGTTGACATGAGGCTCAAGTGAACTAATGAGAAGGATTCTGGAGAGTATAAAGCCCTACCCAAATGTACATTACTAGTGGAGGGGCTGAGTCTGTCCCACATTCCTTTGTCTTGGAGAGCAGGCCAAGAGTTTGAAGCGCATTGCAAACAACTTTGCTCTAAAGTGGCCGCTGAGCCTTTACTTTTGTGTCTTTTAACCCATCAAGGACCAGGTGGAACCAAAGAGTCTTAGAGGTGGTTCTAAAAGCACACATGATAGAAGGTATGAAAACATAACCAGGATTACAAGAATATGGTTCCACATGGTTTATAAAAAAAAGATAACTCAAAAAAAAAAAAAAAAAAAAGAAGATAACTCAGAGAGTGCACTGAATGTTTAAGACTCTTGGATTTCTTTTAGCTCTATGGTTGACTCTGTTAAGTCCCTTCCTTACTGTGCACTCACTAAGTAGCCTAAAGCCCACCTGTATTTATAAATTCATGACCCAAGCTTTTTGAGGGCTAGGACAGTGTCTTAATCTGCTTGGTATTTCCTAGCGTCTAGCACCTTGCAGGGGCTCAATAAATGTCTGCTGACCTTTACATCAATCAGTTAAGAGACTGGTTATCGCTGGGTTTCCATTCTATATGGGAAACAGAAAGAAATCTAAGACAAAGTCCCTTGCTTCAAGGAGTTTATAATTAAACTGGGAGATGGGAATGAGGGAAAGACCTAGATACAGGAAAGAGAACGAATAAAGATGGTCAATAATTAAATGTTCAAGTGGCATAGACTATAAGAGCTACAGAAGTTTAGATGCAGTCAGTGACTGTTTAGTGAAAGAATGAGTAGGAAAGAGCGATATGAATTGTAAAAGCAGAAGAATCAAGGAGACGCAGCTCAGAGCTAGGTCTTGAGGAGGCTTTGGATAATGAAGTGGAGGAGAGAGAGTACAGAGAGTACTTCAAGCAGAGACCAAAGGCAAAGTGGAAAGAACGAGCACTGAGAGTGGGGGAGGTGCCACAGGAAGGAGCTTGGTCTAATTAGGACGGAGGGTCTTAGAGGGTAGAGAGAGGAAGGGAGAGGCAGAACACAGTGAGAATGGTGGAGGGTATGGCGAGAAGAGGCAGGGAACTCAGCCTTGCTGCAAGAAGCAGGGGCATTCTAAGCAAGGGAAAGACACAGACACAGCGGAGACCAGGAATCATCTGATGGCAGCACAGAAGACAGATGGGAAGGACAATGATGGCAATAAACTGGGCAGCACATGACACTGTACAGATTAAAGGTGAAGCAGAAGGGAATGCTACAGTACTCCTCTCCCATTCATTTCAACTGCTTGATTCTGAGACTTTGTAATTTGAAACATACTTCCTTCCTATTTGAAACATACTTCCTTCCTATGATGATATCTCAAGTTTTTGGTCCTTCTTATCTTCCACAGAATTTAGCACCTGCTCTGGAGATTTTCTGCAAGAGTTTTCAAAGGAAGGCAGAGCCGAGCCCCATCCAACTAAGGGTTTGGGTAACTCACCACAACAGGCCCATCCTCCTGGGCCAGATAAGTAATAGTTGCTGAGGTGAAGTTGAAATAACCAGCCTTGAGAGGGCGCAGGACCACGGTGTGGGAGACGTTGCTAGCACTGACCCAAAAGTTAAGGAGGGAAAAAGATGAAGCTCCAGTTGTAACAAACTTTCAACTTAGGGACGAAACGCACCATTCACAAAAAGAGTTGCCAACACATGTAATGATTTCACATCTGCAATATACTACGAAAATAATAAACACGGGCTTTTTTCTAAGCCTGAAGTGTGTGGTATAATATGATGTCTTTCTAGCCAAGTCTTAAGGGGTCTATGACATACTCAGTATTGAGGTGTTTAAATTAAACTTTTAAAGCAATATAGGTTATGGATCAAAAATCAGTCACTTAAGGTCACAGAAAATCTTTCGCTGCCTAAAACTGCAGGAAGTTCTTGAAAATATAAAACAAAACCCCCCCAAAACCCAAAGAGAACACTTACCCTTGCCAGAAAATCTAAATATATTTTAAATCACAGGGGAAAAAATAATCTAATTCAAAACACTCAGGAAATAACCAGTAGATCCGAATAAGGGATTTATTGAAGAGGAGTCTTTAAAAGGTCACCCAGGGGATTTCCCTGGTGGTCCAGTGGTAAAGAATCCACCTTATGATGCAGGGGACACGAGTTCGATCCCTGGTCAGGGAACTAAAATCCCACGTGCCACAACTACTGAACTCGTGTGCCTCAACTAGAGCCCATGTGCCACTAACTACAGAGCCCAAGCTCCCTGGAGCCTGTGCGTTACAGCTAGAGAAGAGAAAACCCACACGCCACAACTAGAGAGAAGCCCACGTACCACAACAAAGATCCCTTGTGCCGCAACAAAGACCCAATGCAGCCAAAAAAAAAAGTCACCCAGGTCCTCCACACTAGCATCCCACTGAATTTTTTTTTTTAAATAAATAAATTTATTTATTTATTTTTGGCTGTGTTGGGTATTTGGTGCTGTGCGCAGCTTTCTCTAGTTGTGGTGAGCGGGGCTACTCTTCCTTGCGTTGCACGGGCTTCTCACTGTGGTGGCTTCTCTTGTTGCGGAGCACAGGCTCTAGGCATGCGGGCTTCAGTAGCTGTGGCTTGCGGGCTCTAGAGTGCAAGCTCAGTAGATGTGGTGCACGGGCTTAGTTGCTCCATGGCATGTGGGATCTTCCCAGACCAGGGCTCGAACCTGTGTCTCCTGCATTGGCAGGCGGATTCTTAACCACTGTGCCACCACCAGGGAAGCCCCCCAGCTGAATTTCTTTTTCTATTTCTTTCTTCATTTTTTTTTTTTTTTGCGGTACGTGGGCCTCTTACTGTTGTGGCCTCTCCCGTTGCGGAGCACAGGCTCCAGACACGCAGGCTCGGTGGCCATGGCTCATGGGCCCAGCCGCTCCGTGGCATGTGGGATCTTCTCAGACCGGGGCACGAACCCGTGTCACCTGCATTGGCAGGCGGACTCTTAACCACTGCGCCACCAGGGAAGCCCCTGAATTTCTTTTAAAAGCACCTTATACATCCTCACCCAGCCACAAACATCTGTCTACAGTCTCCCAATACAGAATGTTTTAGAACTTTATGATCTGAACTTCAGGAACCTCCTTCCTCAGGCCCACCCTAAATCATGCTCACACAATTCTCACCAGTCTCTCTTGCCCCATCTTATCCAGAGTGGTGACAAGAATGACCCTGCTGATTTGCTTCAACATTCCCACCCACCACCACCAGCCTTCACCACCCAGTGTCAAGAGGATACGGAGCAATTCGGTCCCATTTGACGTTGAGCATTCCAGAGACAATACCAAAGTCTTCTGGAGGGAAGGAATCATCAGATAATTCCACATCTAATGCAGCACTAGAAAAGGGAGAAAACAAAGAAAGGTTAGTAATGGATATAAAAGTAAAGGAATCAGCAATCAAATCTGCCTGCCTGTCCTAAAAAATCAGAACTACAAAAGACAGATATGAGTCACAGTTATTTGGGTTTGTTGCACTGAAGAATCCCAGCCAAGGCCTGGATTCTGGGCACCAAAATACTCAAATATCTAGGAAAGAATGGGCCTAAATCCATTTTTGCCCCAATTTCTTCTCACGTGTGTGTGTGTGTGTGTGTGTGTGTGTGTAAGGAGGGGAAGAGGAGCAAGATGCATGTGGAAAAGAACATTAAAGGGAATAAAGTTAAAAAAAAAGACCAAAAAAATGCTAATGAAAGAAAGGAAGCTGAAACTAAACCCCTGAGGTAACGAAGGATCATACATTTTCTGCCTTCTCATCTTCCTCTCCCTGTTTCATCACAATTCTTGCTTCTTCCCCACTCTGAAACTCTTCCAGCTCAAAAGGTGGAAGATGGTTCCCTGTAGCTTAGGTAAGAATTTCCTCCTCTTCCAGAAGTAGATCCAGCAGTATATTCATTCACTCATGATATCTGTTGCTGGAAATCTCCCAAAGATAAATCACTGCTGGTCCCTGTTCCCAGCTGGGAAATCTAAGAAGCCTGAAAAGGGCCCAACCTATAGCTCCAGGGCCTCCTTACCTTGAGCCAACATTGTAGATGTTGTACTGTAAGGTCAGGTCTCGCCCCTCCACGGCATATCTATTCAGCAGTGATTTGGAGGCCAAAAGCCTGGCTCCTTCCTCTGCTTGAGTGACAGCAAATAGAGCCAACACCAGGAATGCCAGCAGCCTCATCTTTGGAGAAAAAAGCAAAGTGAGCAGTCAACCCAAGCCTGTAAAACCAGCAAGAGCTTCCTGACAGCCCTTTCTTACAAAGTCTATCAAAACTCTTTTGAGCTTATCAAAGCAGCAGCCCCTTCTGCAGAGCAGTCTCTAAGCCATCAGCGCCCTGGGTGCTCCCCAACTGGTGCGATCTTCTGAGAGGACTGCATGTGACCGGACTCCTTGGGCCGCAGGATTTCGGCCGATCTCGGACCTGCAACAGTCTCTAGCTTTCCTTCACGCAGGAGTCCCCCACGGCTGCTGCCTTCCCGCTGCTCCCCCTTCTCCACCAGCTTCCCTGTGATCCCACGCCGCGCTCGCAGGGTCCTCCCCCACGCCCCTGTATCCCACCCTCCATCCTTCCCCCGGGATCCCATTCGTCCTCGCCCTCCACATCCCTTTCTGGGGCCCTCCGAGAGCTCAGTCCGCTCTGCCCCCTCCCCTCCTCTTGCCAAGACTACACGTCCTCCCGCCGGCATGCCCTCTCTCCTCGCCGCCCTCCCCGAGCTAACACTCAGCCGCTGAGTGTTGTGCGGACGTGAAACTCCCCGGCTCCCGCTGGCACCCCCAGTGCCTCCGGACTCACCGTGCGCACCCTCAAAGCCTTTCGTGGGGGGTGGGGGGGCGCCAGAACCGGAAGGGAGCGTCAGCACCCGAAAGACCGGAAGTAAGCTCTGGCCGGAAACTTTGGTGCTCTTCCCGATGCCTTCTGGGAGTTGTAGTTCATAGACAAGCCCCACCTTTCCCTTTGTAGTACCCGCCCGCCTCCGGGATGCGACAGCTCCAGGAACAGGCTTGTGTGTGTGTTCTCCACGCTCTTCTTTCTTTCTTTCCTGTTCTTTCTTTCACGCTTTTATTATTCTGCAGTCTAGAGTGACTTTTCAAGCTGGCTTGCCGTTACTGTAGATGACTAGCCCCTGATTAAGTGCTTTGCGGAACTGGCAGACCTAGAGATTAGGGTCATCTATGTAAAGTGTACTGTCGAACTAGGAATTAGAGAAAAGCTATTTCTCTCGAGGCTATTCTTCGTATTCCCAGGCGAGAAATTTAGTCATCCCCTATATCCAATAAGTCACCAAGCCCTGAACTTTCTTTAGAAGCCCTTTAAGGCCCCGCAAAAGTAGATCCTTTCTTCTCCATTCCCACTGTACCCGCTTTAGTTCATACACATTGCGGTTGCTGTTTTTCATTGCTGTGGTCTCGCTTTCTTGGGCCTTTCCCGGCGCATTTCAATCAGCTACCAGAAAAACTTCCCTAAACAGCATTTTGAACAGTAGACTCTATGTTCAGAGGATGGACTGTGAAGTTAGGCAGTCATGAATTCAAGCTGTTTAGGTAACCTTAAGGCAAGTGTTACTTCTTTAAAAAAAAAAATATATATATATATATATACACACACACACACACACACACACATATATTTATTTATTTATTTGACTGCGCTGGGTCTTAGATGCAGCAGGCGGGATCTTCATTTCGGCCTGAGGGATCTAGTTCCCTGACAAGGATGGAACCCGGGCCCCCTGCATTGGAAGTGCGGAGTCTTAACCACTGGACCACGAGGGAAGTCCAAGTGTTACTTCTATAAGCTTTGGTTCCCAAATCTGTGAAATGAGATAATTATAGTATTCTCAAAATGCTGGATGATCAAATAGGATAATGTATATAAAACTCTTAGCATATTGTCTGGCACATTTGTGTGCTCAATAAATGGTAACTATCAATATTGCTATTATCCTATCTCTGCATTGTGGCATTCCTTCATTCAGTATGCACTTATTGGGCACCTAATTTGTGCCTAGTACTGTTCTAGGTACTGAGGACACAGTGATGAACAGGACAGATAAGGTTTCTACTTTCTGGGGGCTTAACATTCTTGTGGACTAATAAACATCACCTGTATTTGTTTTAGTATCTCCCCCCATTCACCACCTCCCTGGCTAGAGCTCTTTGAGGACAGGTGGTCTGTTTTCCATTGCTTAGTGTCATGCCTGAGCACACAGGACATACTCCAGGAATGAATAATAACAAATTCTCTACACACAACCTTCAGTCTGCTCCTACTTCCTTTGTGTGTGGCTTCCTTCAAATGCCCTGTTGCCTCTTTCCTATCCAAATCCAAGCCCTCCTTCAGGGCCCCGCTCTAGTCTCATCCCCGCTGGGAAGCCTTTCTTGGCTTTGCCAGACTGCATTGCTCTTTTACAGCACCACAGATTAGTAATTTTTTTTTCTGATTTTTTCTGATCTGGAAACTCTACTTTCATGATTAGATGCTATTTCTCTAGTATATACTTATCCAAAGGTCCTGCAGCAATGCTGAACACACAGAGGTGCTCAAGAAACACCTGCTGATTGGAGGAATTTTCATCATCTCCGTTTACAGTCTCCCTAGTGGAATCTATTCTGACTAGAGGAGAGATTTTGAGAGTCAACTGCTGGGAATTCCCTGGTGGTCCAGTGGTTAGGACTCCATGCTTCCACTGCCAAGGAGAGAGAGAGAGAGAGTCAATTGCTAAGGGAAATGTTTCTGTTGAAAGACTTCCAAAAGAATACAACTTCTTTCTGCCCTCCTCAAGAGGACCCCAAACCAAGAGATTGAGTAGAACTTTGTTAGATGTGCAGAGAACTGTGTGCCAGGAACAGAGGCATGCAGAGCTAGGCTGCTTACTGTGCCCCCAGGATTGTGTCACTGGTTTTAGGTCCTATTTCCTGGTGTTTAGGACAGAGCCCAAGCTGCCCACTGACCTCTCTTTTGGGATCTGCAACAAGAGGGCCACCAACAGAGTGTGTGACCAAGCTGAGAAGGAAGTGGCAAGCTGCTTTCTTGCCAGAAAGGTAAGCACCCAGAAATAGGGCCTTGCTGACAAATCTAGGGGCCTCAGATGGGCCTCCGTTAGCTAGAAGTGGTAAAGGAGTGAATATGAGCCATGCCAGTTTTCAGGTAACATCCAGAATCAAAGCTGTTACAGTAACTTTGCAACAATAATTTTTTCTCTTTTACATTCATTTTTTTATTGTGGTAAATATACATAACATGAAATTTACTATTTTAACCATTTAAAATGTACATTCAGGGCTTCCCTGGTGGCGCAGTGGTTGAGAGTCCGCCTGCTGGTGCAGGGGACACGGGTTTGTGCCCCGATCTAGGAGGATCCCACATGCCACGGAGTGGCTGGGCCCGTGAGCCACGGCCGCTGAGCCTGCGTGTCTGGAGCCTGTGCTCCCCAACGGGAGAGGCCACAACAGTGAGAGGCCCGCGTACCGCAAAAAAAAAAAAAAAATTGATGTAAAATGTACATTCACATTGTTGGGCAGCCATCACTACCGTCCATCACCAGAACTTTTTCATCTTCCCAAACTGAAACTGCATACCCATTAAACACTAACTCCCCTTCCTCCTGTCCCTAGCCCCTGGCAATTACCATTCTACTTTCTGTCTCTGTGAATTTGACTACTCTATATACCCCATGTAAGTGGAATCATACAAAAAATCATTTTTAATTTATATAAATAATACATGCTTGGGCTTCCCTGGTGGCGCGGTGGTTGAGAGTCCGCCTGCCGATGCAGGGGACATGGGTTCGTGCCCCGGTCTGGGAAGACCCCACATGCCACGGAGCAGCTGGGCCCGTGAGCCATGGCCGCTGAACCTGCGCGTCCGGAGCCCGTGCTCCGCAATGGGAGAGGCCACAACAGTGAGAGGCCTGCGTACCAAAATAAATAAATAAATAAATAAATAAATAAATACTTAAAAAAAAAAAATCAAACAATACTGAAATAGTGAGTATAAATGTCAGGATGCAAACTTAGATGTCCAAGAAATGTTAACTTCCTTATTTTTCTACAATCAAACCCAATTTCTGCTTCCAGCCCCTTTTCCATCAGGTAGTAAGGACTTAAATCCCTGTTAATGTAGGGACTACCCAGCCATTTTCCTCCAATGGTGCCTCTAGGTTTCTAGAGGGCTCCCGATGTGCCACAGGCATGGGGTGGGGAGGGGATCAGGGACTTCCGGTGCTTGGTCATCAATACTTTTCCTCTCTGGTGGCCACTGAGACATCTGGATCCTGTCTGCTCTTGGGCTGTGAGTTCACACAGAGTGCAGGTGCATCCCCCTCAGCCTTATCCCAGGCCTTCCCAGGCACAGTGCTCCTCTCTCTCCCTCTTCCTTTCCCTCTACTTTCCGTGCCTCTCTGGAGCCATAGGGAACTCGGCTGAGCTCTCACAGGCCCTTCACCTCTTCCTTGCTATTCAGTCACTCCTCAATTCCACAAACCAGCCTGGGACCTGGGATGAGCAGAAATCCTGAAAAGTGTCCCAGACCCCCTACCTGGGCACAATGTGCATTTTTGGGAGCAGGCACAAGACTCCTCTTGCTCTTGGATTCACCAACCCATTTGGGTTTTTCCTTTGCCATCCCCTCCAAATCCCAAACTATGTCAAGTCGGAGCTAGCGGAGCCTCAGAGCTCTTCTGAGGGATTTATCCACAGATAACTAAGATCCCCTCTCTCCTGTTCTCTCCTCTTTCTTTTCTTTCTCCCCAGTTTGGTTGAACTCTATCTAGATGAAATCAGTTGGGTGAGGGGATAGAAGTGATGGAAAACCGGCTCTAATGTCTCTAGTATTCCTTCAACAAAAATTTACTGATCATTCTCCAAAGTGCCAAGCAATGTTCTGGGCCGTAGGGCAAGAGCAGTGGACAAAACAGACAAAATCTCTGCCTGTCTCATGCCTTTCTTTCTAATGAGGCACTGTCCCATAGAACTTTCAGTGAAAATGGAAATGTTCTATAATAGCTCCATTGTCCAATATGTTAGCCACCAGCCACATGTGGCTATTGAGCACTTGAAATGTGACTGGTCAGACTGAAGAACTAAAATTTTTAGCTTTATGTCATTTTAACTAATTTCATTTTAAGTTTGAATAGCCGCACATGGTTAGTGGATTGGACAGCACAGCTCTTTTATATCCTGACACCTCTCTGGCCTTTGGCTTTGAATTCCAAAAGGCCAGGGTTTTGATACCCAGTAAACCTTTTCTCTGCTTTTCTTCTGAAACAACACTTCTCCCCATCACTGGGAGAACTCACTGTCTGAGGTACAGCATATTGGACAGCTCCCAGCGAGTCCCCAGGAAATGCCCAGATCTTGACTGATTCCACTGAGTGCCTGAACCCAGGGGAGACACCTTCCCTGTGGTAGGTGCTTCTGGGTGTACAAAGCACAGAGTGCTCCCCTTCCTGCCCTCCCCCTTACTCCCAGTCTTCCAACTCATTAAGGGGGAAAGAAGCTGCACTTCCTTTGGAGGGCTAAAGAGAGCCAATAGGAGAGTGTGGTATGAAGGACTCCTGTGTCTCCCTTAGCCCCTTCGCCTTTTTTTCCCCCCAACCGCACCCTCATCTCTAGGAATGAGGAGCTCTTTTAGCATAAGAGCACATCATCCCTGTGCTCTGAGAGACGGTCTCTATGAGCAAGAGAGTGGCTTGTTGGATGGTTGGTTGGTTTGCAGATGCCACACTCTGAAGAAGACATGGCTTGATTCACTGTGAGGCCCCCAGGAAGCAGTCAGAAATAGCAATCCCCACACGTTACCACAGAAAGAAGCAATGGAAAGAAGTAGGGCCTGGGACTTCCCTGGTGGAGCAGTGGTTAAGAATTCACCTGCCGGGCTTCCCTGGTGGCGCAGTGGTTGAGAGTCCGCCTGCCGATGCAGGGGACACGGGTTCGTGCCCTAGTCTGGGAGGATCCCACATGCCGTGGAGCGGCTGGGCCCGTGAGCCATGGCCGCAGAGCCTGCGTGTCCGGAGCCTGTGCTCTGCAACGGAAGAGGCCAGAACAGTGAGAGGCCCGTGTACCGCAAAAAAAAAAAAAAAGAAGAAGAATTCACCTGCCAATGCAGCGGACACAGGTTCAATCCCTGGTCTGGGAAGATCCCACATGCCGCGGAGCAACTAAGCCTATGCGCCACAACTACTGAGCCCATGTGCCACAACTACTGAAGCTGCACACCTAGAGCCTGTGCTCCGCAGCAAGAGAAGCCACCGCAATGAGAAGCCCGCGCACCTCAAGGAAGAATAGCCCCCACTCGCTGCAACTAGAGAAAGCCTGTGCACAGCAACGAAGACCCAATGCAGCCAAAATAAATTAATTAATTAATTTAAAAAAACCCTTAAAAATAAAATGTCACTTAAAAAAAAAAGACGTAGGGCCTCAGTGGAAGGACTGAAAGTAAATAAAGAAAGGAAAAAATGGACTTCCAAGTATCTGCTCCAGGCTGACTCCAGAAGGCAACATTGGGGGAAAAGTGAATCCATACATGTCCCACCTCTCAGGCCAGGAGTCTATGTGTGTTAATGACCAACTACTAATGGGTCTGTTTTCTTTCAGATAATAAACTGTGCCCACCCATTCATTCTTCCAGACACCAGGGCATGACTGGCAGTGTTGGCGAGCTTCTGTTCTCTGCTCCCACTCAACTACTGCACCCACCATGCTTTCGTAAGGTGAGTTGTCACCAAGTCTGTTCCCTCACTGGATGGTGAGCATCTAGAGGGCAGGGACACACCTTGAGTTTGTTGAGTGGCTACCCTATAGATAGTTATTGGACAGAACTGAGTGATGGTGGGAAAAGAAAAGCAGTGCAGCTGACCACGCAGTAGTTAGGTTTGGCTGGAAATGGAGGAGAGGTGGGAAAAGAAGGCCAGGTTACAGAGCCAAGAACATTGTCTAGCATGCCCCCACGCGCAAGTTTTTATTCTGAAAAACTTGAAACCTATAGAAACTTGAAAGGTTGGATCAATTAACACCTGTATGCCTTTCACTTAGATTTACCAGCTGCTAACCTTTTGTTCATTTACTTTATCTCTCTCTATATAAACTAATATATGTGTGTACACAGACACACACACACACTACACATTCACTTATACATTTTTTGGAACCATTCAAGAGTCAGTTGCACATCATGATACTCCATCCCTGTGTGTGTCAGCATGTATCTCCCAAGAACAGGAACATTCTCTTCCGTAACCCCAATAACATTGTTACACCCAGGAAGTTTGACACTGATAAAATACTATTTTCAGATAGAATCCATATGCAATTTTTGCCAAAATGCCCTTTAAGACTTTTTTTTTTTTTTGCGGTACGCGGGCCTCTCACTGCTGTGGCCTCTCCCGTTGCGGAGCACAGTCTCCGGACGCGCAGGCTCAGCGGCCATGGCTCACGGGCCCAGCCGCTCCGCGGCATGTGGGATCTTCCCAGACCGGGGTACGAACCCGTGTCCTCTGCATCAGCAGGCAGACTCTCAACCACTGTGCCACCAGGGAAGCCCACCTTAACCATTTTTAAGTACACAGTTAGCAGTATTGAATACATTCACATTGTTGTACAAACATCACTACCCCCATTTCCAGAACTCTTTTCATCTTGTAAAACTGAAACTCTATACTCATTAAATAATAGCTCTCCATTTTCCTCTCCCTCCAGCCCCTGGCAACCACCATTATACTTTAGGTCTTTATGAGTTTGACTACTCTAAGTACCTCATACAATCATACAATATTTGTCTTTTCTTGTGACTGGTTTACTTCACAGCATAATATCCTCAAGTTTCATCCATGCTGTAGCATATTACAGAATTTCCTTCCTTTTTAAGGCTGAATAATATTCCATTGTATGTATATACAACATTTTGCATATCCATTCATCCATCAGTGGACACTTGGGTTGCTTCCACGTTTTAGCTATTGTGAATAATGCTGCTATGAACATAGGTGTACAAGTATCTCTTTACAACCCTGCTTTCAATTCTTTTGGGTATATACCCAGAAGTAGAATTTCCGGATCATAGTGATAATTCTATTTTTAATTTTTTGAGAAACCACCACCATACTCTTTTCCATAGCAGCTGTACCAGTTCAAATTCCCACCAACAGTGCACAGAGTTCCAATTTTTCCACATCTTTGCCAACACTTGTTGTTTTCTGTTTTTTTTGTTTTTGTTTTTGTTTTATAGTAGCCATCCTAATGGGTGTGAGGTGGTATCTCACTGTAGTTTTACTCTGCATTTCCCTAATAATTAGTCATCTTATCATGTGCTTATTAGCCATCTGTATTATCCTCTTTTGAGAAATGTCAATTCAAGTCCTTTGCCCATTTTTGAATTGGGTTGTATGTTTCATTGTTGTTGAGTTTTAGGAGTTTTCTATATATTCTATATATATTTCTATATATTCTATATCCCTCATCAGATATATGATTTGTTGTGGTTTTTATTTCATTAATTTTTTTTTTTTGGCTGTATGCGGGCCTCTCACTGTTGTGGCCTCTCCCGTTGCAGAGCACAGGCTCCGGACACGCAGGCTTAGTGGCCATGGCTCACGGGCCCAGCCGCTCCGCAGCATGTGGGATCTTCCTAGACTGGGACACGAACCTGTGTCCCCTGCAGTGGCAGGCGGACTCTCAACCACTGAGCCACCAGGGAAGCACAATTTTTTAATAATAGTATACAACCTCATGAGTTAATGGTGAGATTTGTTTTTAATATTTATTATTTATTTATTTTGTCTGTACCGGGTTTTAGTTGTGGCACATGGGATCTTTAGTTGCAGCATTTGGACTCTTAGTTAGGGCATGCACAAGGTATCTAGTTCTCCGACCAGGGATCGATCCTGAGCCCAATGCATTGGGAGCATGGAGTCTTACCCACTGGACCACCTATTTCATTAATTTTTGCTCTTCTCTTTATTTTTCCATCCTTCTACATTCTTTGGGTTTATTTTGCTATTCTTTTTATAACTTTCTGAGCTGGTTGCTTAACCCATTACTTTTCAAACTTTCTTCTTTTCCAATATATGCATTTAAGGCTACAAAATTTTCTCCACATACTGGTTTAACTGCCTCCCATCAGTTTTTACAGGTAATTTTTTATTATTTAGTTTTTATTTTTTAATTTACATTGTTATTTCTTTTTTGACCCATGGTTTACTTATTAGTATATATGCTTATTTCCAAAAATCTTGGGTTCTAGAAAACTGCATTATGATTAGAGGTCATATTTTGTATTATTTCTGTTCTTTAAAATTCATTGAAAATTGCTCTCTTTTTTCCAGCATATATTTAATGTTTGTAGATGTTCCATGTATGCTTCAAAAATATATATATATATTCTATACTTTATTGGATGCAGCATTATATGTATTGTTTTTCACTGAAACTAAGATGCACCCAATATTCTTTTGCTAGGGTTGCCTTTAAAAAGTACCACAAACCAGGTGGCTTAAACAATAGGAATTTATTGTCTCACAGTCCTGGAGGTTAGAAGTATGAGACCAAGGTGTTGCTAGGGTTGGTGCCTTCCGAGTGCTGGAGGAAGAATATGTTCCATGCTTTTTCCGTAGCATCTGGTGGTTTGCTGGTAATTTTTGGTGTTCCTTTGCTTCTACAAACATCACCCTGCCTTCATCTTCAAACGATGTTCTTCCTGTTTGCCTGTCTCTGTCCAAAAGTCCCCTTTTTTTAAAAGGGACAAGTCTAATTGGGTTAGGGGCCCACCCTACTCCAGTATAACCTCATCTTAATTAATTTCATCTGCAATGACCCTCTTTCCAAATAAGGTTACATTCTAAGGTACTGAGGGTTAGGATTTTAACATATGAATTTTTGAGGGACACAGTCCAACCTATAACACACTGTTACTTTACTTACTATCAGAAAGTTTTAACATGCTGCCAATTAAACTATGACTCAATACCAGGAAACCAACAGATTAAAAAACAAAACAAAACTTCCTTTCAGAGTTGTTAAAATGTGAAAAAATCTGTATCTTAGAATGAATTAACATCGATATTTTTTCCCTGCCTATTCTATCAATTACAGAGAGAGGTATATTCAAATCTACAATTGAGGGTTTTTCTAACTCTCTTCAAAGTGCTCTCAATTTTTTTCTTTTTATATATTGAGGCCATGTTATTAGATGCATAAATATTTAGGATTATTATATTTTTCTGGTGAGTTTTACCTTTTATCGTTATGAATTAACCCTTTATCTCTTTTTTTTAAATTTATTTTTTAATTTTTATTTTTGGCTGTGTTGGGTCTGGTTGCTGCGCGTGGGCTTTCTCTAGTTGCGGTGAGTGGGGGATACTCTTCGTTGTGGTGTGTGGGCTTCTCACTGCGGTGGCTTCTCTTGTTGCAGAGCACAGGCTCTAGGCGCGCAGGCTTCAGTACTTGTGGCACGCAGGCTCAGTACTTGTGGCACGCGAACTCTAGAGTGCAGGCTCAGTAGTTGTGGCGCATGGGCTTCCTTGCTCTGTGGTATGTGGGATCTTCCTGGACCAGGGCTCGAACCCGTGTCCCCTGCATTGGCAGGCAGATTCTTAACCACTGCGCCACCAGGGAAGCACAACTCTTTATCTCTTATTGTTAATTTCTGCCTGAAATTCTAGCTGGTCTATGATTAATATAGCTATCCTAGTTTTCTTCTGGTTTGTGTTTGTACAGTTTATCTTTTTCCAAACTTTTACTTTCAATCTTTCTGTTTTCTTACGTTCTATAAATGTCTTATTGTCAGCATACTGTTAGGCTGTTGCCCTCACCCTCAGCTCCACCCACTGGGGAATTCAGAATGTTTCACTTAAAAGGGAGTGATTAAAACTAGCCCCTTGCCATGCTTCTCTGGGACACCAGCTTCTCTTTGAGGCTGGGCCATAACCCTCCTCCCCCATCACTCTGCAGACAGGGCTATGACCCAGGAGGTGGCAAGGTCTCTGGGACCAAAAAGCACAAAGCAGCTGGCCTGTGACCCACCCACCCTGGGCCCTGTGAGTGCCCCTGGTGTGTCTTGACCCCTGCTCAGGCTCAGGGCAGGCTCAGTGTCTCACCTCCTTCCAGAGGTGGGCCACCAGTGGGCCCAGGGCCTCCTGGATTTGGCTTCTGGGTCCCCAGTAGATGTAGGGTGGGGTGTGGATTGGGCTGTCCTGCAGGCTCACATCAGAGCCTCCATTTTCAAGATCTTCAGAGCCTTGTAGTTAGATTTTTATTTTATTGATCCAGGCTGACAATCTTTGACTTTTTTTAAAATAAAATTTATTTATTTATTTATTTATTGGCTATGTTGGGTCTTCATTGCTGCGCATGGGCTTTCTCTAATTGAGGTGAGCGGGAGCTACTCTTTGTTGCGGTGCACGGGCTTCTCATTGCGGTGGCTTCTCTTGTTGCAGAGCACGGGCTCTAGGTATGCGGGCTTCAGTAGTTGTGGCACATGGGCTCAGTAGTTGCGGCTCACGGGCTCTAGAGTGCAGGCTCAGTAGTTGTGGCGCATGGGCTTAGTTGCTCCGCGGCATGTGGGATCTTCCCGGACCAGGGCTCCGAACCCGTGTGCCCTGCATTGGCAGGCGGATTCTTAACCACTGAGCCACCAGGGAAGCCCAATCTTGGACTTTTAATTGAAGCATTTAATCCATTTACATTCAGTAAAATTACTTATATATTAAGGTTTAAATCTGCCATATTATGTGTACTTTCTATTTGCTCTGTATATTTTATTTTCTCTCGTTTTGTCTTAAACTTTTTTATTTTGAACAATTTTAGATTTATAGAAAAATTGTGAAGATAGTAAAAGAGTTCCTATATACCCATATCCAGTTTCCCCAATCATTAACATCTTACATTAGTATAGTACATTTATTACAATTAATGAACCACTACTGATAACTCGGTTATACTTTATTCATATTTATTTCACTTTTACTTAATATCCTTTTACTGTTCCATGATACCATCCAGGATGCTACATTACATTCAGTTGTCATTTCTCCTAAGGCTCCTCTTGGCTGTAACACTTTTTCAGCCTTTCCTTGTTTTTGATGACCTTGACAGTTTTGAGAACTGGGGAGGTGTTTTGTAGAATGTCCCCCAGTTGGAATTTGTTTGGTGTTTTTCTCATGGTTAGAGTGAGGTTATGAGTTTTGGGGAGGAAGAGAACAGAGGTAAAATGTAGTTTTCAACACATCAAGAGTACATATCAGCATGATTTATCATTGACCATGATCACCTAGCTGAGGTAGTGTCCCCCTAAAGTCACTCCCCACCCCACCCCTTTCTACACGGTCCTCTGGAAGGAAGGCATGTGCAGCCCACACTTGAGGAGTGGGTGTTACAGTCCCCTCCTTGAGGGCAGAACATTTACATAAGTTGTTTGTAATTTTTCTGCACAGATTTGTCTCTTCTCACTCATTTATGTATTCAATTATTTATTTGTATCAGTACAGATTCAAGGGCATTTATTTTATACTTATTTATTTTTTTTGCTCAAATTGTTCTAGCTTTGGCCATTGGGAGCTCTTTCAGTTGGCTCTTATGTCCCTCTGACATGCCCTCATCATTGTAGGTTGCTGTTTTTTTATTTTTAAATCACTTACTTTCTGGCACTGCAAGATCCACCAGACACATTTTGTCTATTTCCTGTCCCAGTCCTGGCATCAGCCATTTCTCCGAGGACCCCTGGCTCCTTTTACTGAAAATGGTATTAGAAACCAAGATCTGGGTACTAGGTGTGCTTGTTGCCACCAAGTGTCATTACTCCTAGGCCCTCTCAGCTAACAGAACAAGAAAATATGTGTGTATACTAACTCACTAATATCTGTAAATATTTCCATTTGTAAATATCTGTATCTGTATTAAGCTAAACATGAGTTCATACTGATGTCTCCACCTCTAATCTATTACTGCATAAATAATTCTAGCCTTATCACCTTGCTTATCTATAAACTCATAGTGAGAAACCTGGCTCCCACCATCCACCATTTACTTAATTGTTCAATTCTAGTATACATGTACAGTGGTATCAGAATTGTTAACCACGGGACATGTATCAACTAGATATCTGATCAGCTGCATCAACCAGAGTACCCTGCTTATGTATAGTTTCTTTTGCCTTTAGTCTTATAGATTCCACTAATTTCCAAGTTACTTAGGTAATAACTTACCACCCATCCTTCAGTGAAGTTATTCCATGCATTTGTAGTATAGTTAGATTCTCTGGTTACATTCTTCATTTCATCCTGGGATCTCCTGACTTCCCCTTTTTTTTTTGGCCTCACCATGTGGCATGTGGAACATCCCCGACCAGAGATTGAACCCAAGCCCCCTGCAGTGGAAGCTCGGAGTCTTAACCCCTGGACCACCGGGGAAGTCCTATATGTTTTTTTTTAGTTTGCATATATTAATGTTTACTCTTTGTGTAGTAAAGTTCTGTGGGTTTTGGCAAATGCATATTGTTGGGTATCCAACATTACAGGATCATACAGAATAGTCTCACCATCCTAGAAAATCTCTTGTACTTCTTGACATGTTTGGGGTTTTTTTCCCCTTGTCTTTTTTTTTTTTTTTTTTTTTTTTGCGGTACGCGGGCCTCTCACTGTTGTGGCCTCTCCCGTTGCGGAGCACAGGCTCCAGACGCGCAGGCTCAGCGGCCATGGCTCACGGGCCCAGGCGCTCCACTGCATGTGGGATCTTCCCAGACCGGGGCATGAACCCGTGTCCCCTGCATCGGCAGGCGGACTCTCAACCACTGCGCCACCAGGGAAGCCCCCCTTGTCTTGTTTTTGAAAGGTAATTTTTATCTTATTTTCCCCCTTATTAGTTTGGTAGTTATACATTGTTTTTCTGATTAGTGGTTTAGCAAAACATTCATCCTTGCCTTACCAACGCCTAACATTAACTGACACTTTACTTTCTACCAGCACAATGCAAAGACCTTAGTATACTCCAACCCCATTTACCACTGCCTTTCTGACTCCTGTGCTGGTGTGTCGCGCACTTTAATTCCTTGTCTATACATTTTAACACCATGAGACATTATCATGTTTGTTTTACAGTCAATGTTTATTTAGATTTACATACATATTTACCACGTTCATTGTTCTTCCTTTTATTTTTTCCTTTTTATTATGACTGAAGTTTAATTAACCTTTGGAATTTCCCTTAATGTGAGACTGCTGGTGGTGGACTGTTTTTGTCTGAAAATATCTTTATTTTACTTTCATTTTTGAAAGATATTTTCACTGGGCAGCTACCTTCTTTAAGCATAGGGAAGATAGCATTCCCTCCTCTGTCTTCCAGTTTTGCTGTTGAGATGTAAGTAGTAGTCTGTTGCTCCTTTGAGGATAAACCATCTTTATTCCTTAGGTGCTTTAAAATATTTTCTTTTTGCTTTTGCCTTTTTGCAGAGTGAAAGTTTAATTCATTGGGCTTCCTGAACCTGTGACTTGATGGTTTTCATCAGTTATAGATAATTCTGACACTATTTCTTCAGATTGCTTTTTCCCCTTTCTCTCTTCTCCTTGGACTTCAATTAAGCATAATTTAGCCCAACTTACTGTCTCTTCTGTATTTTCCATCCTCTTATTTTTCCAAGGTTCA
Organism: Mesoplodon densirostris; assembly: GCF_025265405.1. NCBI lineage: Eukaryota > Metazoa > Chordata > Mammalia > Artiodactyla > Ziphiidae > Mesoplodon > Mesoplodon densirostris. The sequence continues at coordinate 116,002,189 of NC_082662.1, forward strand.
TTCTGTTTCTATAATTGACCAATTCTCTCCTTAGCTATGTCTAATCTGCTGTTAAACCCATCTATTGAGAGCTTAATTTCACTTATTTTTCTAGCTAAAATTTCTATTTGGTCCTTTTCCAATTGTGCTATGTCTGTTTGTGTTGTTTCAGGTCTCTGCTGAAATTTCCAAGCCTCGCTTTTATCTTCTTGAAATACTAAGCAGTTGTTTTCAGTTCTGTATAACTCCAATATATGGAATTGTCTGTTTGTTGTCTCTCATTTCCTTTTTTTTGGTCTGTCATTTGTTTGCTTTCATTTTAGTTGCCTTATTTCTTCAAGAGCTCGACTAATTGGCTAATTCTTATTATAACTGATGTTATATTTGAAAAATTATTAATTACAATACTTTTGAGATCCAGGTTGTTGTTAAGTTCCTTGAGCTTTCTGCTTGCTTCTACCAAGCATCTGGAGATGCTAGCAATCTGGGATCATCTTATTCCAAGTTTGAGACTTGAGAATTTCTGGACCACCCAGAATGTTGGGACACTAGGCTGCAGAATATGAGGACTGGTTTTACTTCTGATTCATCCTTAGGGGTTCCTAGTCCAAGTGGATCTTTACCAGCATCCCTATCTTTAGCTGTCCCCAGATTCCAATTTTTTGTTCCTCTAGCTCTTAATCCTTCAGGGCCCTCAAAACCGCAGCTTAGCCTCTCAGCAGCCTTTTCCCAACTGGAAAAGCCCCCTGGGCAAAGGCAGCCTTTAGGGCCTTCTTTTCTCTCTGGATTCCCAGCCAATCTTGTTAACCCTTTGATTTTTTGATAGTTTTCATATTTAAAATTTCTGAAAGTGCTGGTCTGAAACATCCAGCCTACCACTATCAGAAGTGGAACCTCCCACTCGCATTATTCCGATATCACAGAGCTCTAATCCATAACCTCACTACACAAAAGATAAAACCGCATACATATGAAAAGACTTCCTTAAATTCACATATTTAGTGGTAGAGCTAGGTTTAGCCTCAGAGCTCAAGACTAATAACTGTTAAACTCCACTTGCATTAGGTCTGGATACAAGGGTTTCTCTTGTTTTGACCTTTTTCCCTGGGGTAAGGAGAGAGCAGTCTTGCCAAAAGATCAGAGGATGGAAGTAAGGACTTAGCCATATTCCCGGCACCTTTCATACATTCTTCTCCCAGCCCTGACCTATGGGGGAGCAGGGGTGGGATCTGATAACTTATGGTCTGGCGACGGGGAGTAGAAGAAAGCAATCCTTCCCATTTCTAAACTACAGATTATAGATATCCCCACGATCAGTTATCCCTTTATATTTGATGTTTCTGAACATCTGTGGTAACCGAACCCAACTTCAAATTCCTCTAGATCCCACTTTACAAAAGCCCTCTAAAACCAAGAAGTTGTCTTCAGCCAGCCTCCTCTCCCCCAGAAAACAAACACCAAGACACCCTCACAATAAAGACCACACCATTTATTTACAAAGGCCAGTGTGGGAGTTGGGGGAGGTAGGGAGGGAAAGCCACACAGACATCCTCTCTGGACTGCTTGGGACCCTTTCCCACTTGGAGAAAATTCTGTTCCTCTTGCCTCCATATTCCCAGCAATGGGTCCTCCAAGCAGCTGGGCTAAGTAGCAGAGAGAGGAGGTGATACGAGCCTCCTCTGTGCTCCAATAGAGCAATGTCCAATTCCAGATCAAAGGCATCATTGCTGCCCTCTCCTTTCCTTCCTCAAATAGAACTTTCTGGCCTGGAGGGAAATAGTGAAAACTCAAAGGGCAGGAGCTAAGACGCCAAAGGCCAGGGGTTCTAGAGGGAAAGACTCCTCCCCTACTATTCCCCGAAGCAATGAGGGGAGGGGTAATAAGGGTGCTGGTCACAGCCCTGACAGCTTCAGAAGAGGTACCCACACTACCCTTGGGTTACCCAGCATCCAGAAGCCCAGGGGATCTAGCTCTCCAGGCTGTATTTATTCCTGACCTAGACTGGCCCTTTTGCCTACTTCTCTCTGGTGGGAGAAAACTCTAAACCAGAAATCAACAAGGGATCCACCCTCCCACTCAACTCACATGCACCCACCCCCGCACACACACACCCACTGCTAAGACAGACCCCAATCCTCTTCATGTCTTTTGAGGGGAGCTTAAATCACTGGTACCTGGAGACACAGACAGGTCCTGGGTTCATGGAAACGTGTGTGTATATATATAAGCATGTGTGTTTGCGGAAATGGAACCAACATAACCCCTTGTGAGCCGTATTGTTTAGCTTCATTGAGCCCTTTTCTTCCACTCAAATTCCGTTAACATCTCTTAATAAGTCTCCTTTGCCAGGCCTGAGCCTGGACTCTCCGGCCTAAAATAACTATTAGTGCTTCCATTCCCTAACTGTCAATTCCAACTTCCAAGTCCTCTACTCAGGCTCTTTCCCTGATTCCCTTCCTCCAGAAAATCTCATTCCCTCCTCCCCTCATTGGGCTGGTCCAGGGCCTGTTAATTCGTGCTCCAAAGGGCTGTGTCTCACCTCTCCCTTCAGACAGGGAGAACAAGCATTTTCCTTCCTCTGCAAGTCCCAACAGACCCCGTGAAAAAGTGCTGGGTGAAGTGAACAGAACAGGGGGTGAGGAGGAAAATCACAGCCTGTTTCACCTGCCCCTCCTTCAGAGCATGGAAGTCTAGCATTGGTTAGGCTAGAGGTGGGAGGGGATGGGGGAGAGAAAGAAGTTAGAGTTACCAAAAGTAAACATAAGACAAGCAAAACCCTAGTGGTACAGACGGAAGACCCTGTTCCAGTAAAGCAGAGAGTCGGTTCCTCCTTCAGCTCTGCACTGCCACTGAGAAGTCTGAAGGTTGCAAAGGTGAAGGGGGAGAGGGCCAAGGAGGAGGGGCCAATCAACAAAACTGTGAGAACTGTTTAAATAGCTCTGCTAGAGGAGGACCAGGAGAGAAGGTTCTACAAGAGGTGCAGAAGTAAAACTGGAATTCTCAGAGCTACGGGGCTGGGGCCCACGCCTCTAAAGTCACCCTGCCGTCTGGAGAGGACAAGGGAGAAGACAGAAGGGATGACAAGCTGCAGAGGGTCGGAACCAAACGCTGGCATCGAGGGATGGGAGAGGCAGGAGGCACGAGCCGAGGGATTAGGACAGCTGAGAGCCCAGGAGTCTCTCGATAGCTGCGTTGATGTCCCCTCCTGTGGCGATCAGGGCCTGCAGGTTGGCCTCACGATTGATGAAGCCCATGGAGTTGAGCTGCTCCAGCTGCTGCTGAAATCTCACTTCTGGCGTCTGCACCTGGAGGGGACAGGCCTTTTGAAGCGGGCACAGGACCAACCCCAGGGGGCCTATCTGATTCTGAGCGTTTATAATGGTGAGAAGAAGACATCCTCAGACTCAACCAGTGGGGCAGGGGCCGGTGAGCTGCAAACAGAGGCCAAGGAGCTGGCGTCCCAAGTCACTAAACAACTGTGTCATCATAAGGCAGGGGGCATCTTTCTTAAGATTTCGAAGTAATGGATAGGCCTAGATCAGCCGATATTCCCAACTGCTTTCCATCAACACTATGGAGATGTTAACAGGCAATCCAAAAGCCAAACGTTCTGTGGTGGATAAATACCACCTCCAAACCCCCTCCTTCCTGGCAGTCATCACACACACGGCCATAGTAAAGGTCAGAGAAGGGCCCCAGGAAAGCAAGAACCTGTTAATTGTGTTTAACCAATCAACAAACACGGTTATTTACGAAAGAGAAGGCCTTTCGTTTTTGACACTCCTATAAACATCTCCTGGAAATGTTTTCCCCAAGGCATGCTTAGGAGGCACTAGCCTAGATCATGAACAGAAAACTCAGAACTGGAAGGAGCCCAGCAATCACAGAGGCCCCCAACACGCAGTACAAGAGCCGTTTCCAATGCTCCGTGCTGTTTTTCATCACGGTCCACACAATTTAAGCTGGACTGGGCCTTGGGGATCCCTTCATCCAGCCCCCTCAGTGCCTTGCACAGAGCTGGGCACACTTATATTCCTGTTGAAAGGCTTTTCCCAGATGAGTCACAGAGGCCATAGAAGGGTTAAGGGGCTCATCCCTGCTCCTCCCCCAAACCCCAGGCCTTGACTATGTGGCCCAAGGCTCTGGTCACCTCACCTCCCAGAATCCTCCTCTCGTCTCAGAGAGGGAGGCTACTTTAATTATCAAAAGGGTCCTCTGATACAGGCAGAAATGGTGTAACAGTAGTTAAAGTGTAAATTCTGGAGCCAGCATGCCTCAGTTTGAATTTTAGCTCCATTACTTACTAGATATGTGACTCTGAGCAAGACACTTAACCTCTCTGGGCTTTAGTTTTCCCCTTTTGTAACACAGAAATAATCAGAATAGCTTCCTGGCAAGGCTGTTGTGGAGAATAAAGTAAATGAGCTCTTATACATAAGGCACATAGACCAGTACCCAGCTGACCCAGGAAGCGCCATTACTAGTCTCATCTCCATTTCACAGCTGTGGAAACTAAACTTACGGAAGATCGGTAACTTGCCCAAGGCTAGAAAGTAGCAGACCAGGAACTAGAGCCAGGTCTGGCTGACTCCAGAGCCTGCTCTGCTGACTCCATTCTACTGCCACCCTCGACGCTGCAGGGTCCCAGCACCAGCCCTGCTGCCCCATATACCTGTGAGTTTCCACTTCCAGCCAAAAGCTGGATCATCTGCTGCATGAGCTGCTGCTGAGCATTGGAGGCCCCTGTTGGAGAGGATGTGGCTGGCGGGGCTGGCAAGGAGGTGGGGGCCTCAGGCGCAGACCCAGCGTTGCTGCCTGCAGAGGAGGCTGGGGTCCGGGACATCCCAAAAGAGCCAAGGCTGCAGGCAGGAGAGACCAAGAGGTGGGAGATGGCCTCTGAGAAAGGGATGGCAGTGTGAGATCCAGAAGGAAAAGCAGTTGGAAGGAACAGGAAAACAGACCCTCAGACACACAAGGGCTGCTCAGAGTGGCAGAGAAACGGGTTGAGGGGGAGGAGTAGCCAGAACTTTGCTGCCCACCTGCCACCGACCCTCACCTGGGTACCAGTCCGGGGGCCTCGGTCTGCAAGGTCTGCAGTCCCTGCTGGATCTGCAGCAGCGCCTGCATGGCTCGGGGATTGGTAAGAATGGAGAGTGACTCCGGGTTCTGCATCTGGTGGGAAACAGCAGAGAAAGGCAACAGGAGGTGCCAGGAGACAGGAGGCAGCCTAGACCCTGAGTCCAGAGCCAAGCGCGGCCCCTCCTTTAAGTTCCACCCATTGGGCCTCAGGGTCTACCCCGGCCCTCAACCTCCACCCGTCTAGGCTCCTCACTCACCTGCTGCAGGAAGACTGGGAGCTGCAGGCGGAGCTGCTCCTGCAGCTGGGGGTTCCCCGCGAAGAGCGGCACGTTCACCATCATCTGCCAGGGTGAAGGCAGTAGGGGAGGCCTGGGCCTACCCACCCCCAGAATGCCCCCACGGCCTCATCTCCCTTGGCACCCCCTCCACTGCAGGAAATCTGGCCAGCTTTTCCAAGGCTCTCAAAGTATCCTGAAGGCCTAAGTGGGACAGTGAGAGGAAATGGAACTATACTCTGGACGAGGACGAGAGTCAGGAGCCGGTCTGACGAGGATGATGACAGCTAACATTTCCCAGTACGTAGGGCTTACTACATGCCATGCCATGTTCTAAACACTTTATGGTATTAACTCAACCCTCACAGCTCTCTGAGGCAGGAACTATTGTTATTACCATTTTACAGAGGAGGAAACTGGGGTTAAATAACTTGCTTGGCTCACACAGCTAGGAAGTGGCAGAGCTCAATACAGAAACCCAGGCAGTCTGGCTCTAGAGTGTTTTGATCATCACAAGCAACAGCCCCCAACACACTCCCCTCGTGCCAGTTCCTTACCTGAGCAGCAAAGTCGGGGTTCTGGGCAAGCGTTTGCATCATGCTGCGCATGTAGGGGGCTGAGATCACATTCTGCATCAGCTGGGGGTTCTCAGAGATCTGCTGGAGGAGGGCCTGCATTTCCGGGCTGTTGAACATCCCTAGGACAAGAAGGAAAAAACAAGAGGAAAGGGGTCCAGATGGAAACCAGATGCCTCACTTCAATCTACATTACTTCAGGCACTGAGTGGTTACAAAACTCAGAAAGGCAATGGTAAAATGGGCACCCAAGTACTGGGGCGTGGGTCCAATTCTCTCTTGACTCCGAGGTCATCTCGCCCGGCTTTGTCCTGGCCCCTTCCCCAACTACTCTGCTAAGGACAAGCCAGTTGCAAACTGGATCCGATTCATGCCCCTCTGGACTGTTCCTGCCACAGGTCAGATGTCAGAGTTGGAAAGGATTTAACTAAAGATCATTCAGTTCAATGGTTTTCAAACTTGTCTTAGCAGCAGAGACCCTTTCCTCAAACCAAATCTCACTTGGAAACCAAGTATGTCAGTGGTCTTGTTGAAGCTGGGGCAGGAGGCCTGGAGCCTTTCACTTTTGGTCTTCCCTCATCCTGGAGATGGGCCAGAGCCCTCAAGACTCAGAAGTACAATTTTAAAACCATGGATCAGGTTCAAGTACCTTATTTATGAAATAAGCACATAGAGGGGAAGGGACTTTCCCAATCAAGATGCTCCCCAGGGTACACAGAAATCAGAGCATCTACCACACATCCCTAGAGCCATATGTATAGTCATAGTCCAGACAAATGGGGCATCTCCCAGGGTTGTGCAGTGCATAACCTGCACTTCCGTACAAGGCAGCTCTGCACATCCCTCTCCCCCAGCCCACATCTACCTGCCCCCTGATTCCTCTCCCACACCCCATTCCCAGTCTGACCCATTTACTCTGGGTAGTACCAGCAGTGTTGAAAGAGCTTAGGAAGTGGGGCCTGGTTTACTCATAAGCCTTTACTTAGGTCACTCCTAGGGACATCAGGACAGGGCCAGAACCAACCCTTACCCTGAGGGGTCGAGCCACTACTCCAGGCTACAGAGTCCCCTCTGTGGCTTCAATACAGTCTCACCTCTGTCTTCAATATTCTGGAGCAGTGTGAACCCCATTCAGTCCTGGGGCAGAGGGACTGCCCTGGTGACCCCACTAAGCTCCTTCCACCCTAGGACATACCTGACCCCAGGCTAGCCGCATTGATCCCAAAGGGGTTCGAGACTGTCGGGTGCACCTGGCTGGTCCCCGATCCTCCGGTGCCCTCCCCACCGGACCCGGGGGCCTGGGAGGTGGGGGGCGAGGGGCTCCAGGGGTTAGGGAGGGGCTCTCGATTCTCAGTCCGCAGAGGCTGGGAGGATGAGCTGTCGGAGTTCCCGGCCAGGGAAGAGAAGGGATTGTTGCCAAACTGGGAGGAGGGAAAGGTTTTGGGTTAAGGACTGAAACAAATCCTTAAGGGCTAGGCCCTTTCTTTCTTCTCACCTAATAGCCTCCCCTTCCCCAGGAAAGGGAGAGAGATCTAAAACCTTGGAGGTCCTCAGGTCAATTTCTAGCCCCACAATGGGCAACTTCACCCTCATCCTGCAGGGTGGGAGCTGCCTGATGCTGATGACTGGATAACTTGAACCCCTCAGATAACTGGAAACGTCACATCTCCCGGGTGGCTCTAAATATTTGGTATCTAATCTCCTCTGTGCTCTAGAGTATCAATACTTTACACACACCTTTCCCATTGTGTAGTGAGGTATTTGTTTTCCTTAGCTCTTAAGGGGCAGAGACAATGTCAGATTCAACTTTGCACCCCTGGCCCCCGACACTAGTAGGTGCTCAATAGGTAATTATTAGCTTGATGGGAGCTGGCTCTCTACTTCGACCCTGATCTGCCTCTAGCTCTCCCTTTTCCAGCCACCTTGGTCTAAGACTAACTCCACCGAACCCTCTCCCTCACCCCCAGGTCCCCCACGTGGCATTGTGTCCATCCAGGCACACCACAGTGGAGCCCCTTAGTGGGCACACCTCTGGCTAAGCATACCTCCCTAGGTCTTCTCCTTCCATTGCTTCCTCCATGTAGTCTCCTCCTTCCCCTCCCTCCCCACAGCCTATCTCCTCAGACTGGCTGCTTCAGCTAAACAGTCCCCCCCAGCACCAGGCCCCCAACTATGTTATCCAGGATCGTCTCAGGGTCTGCACCCCACCATATGGTGGGCTGCCCACGGCAGCACCCACATGTCCTCCCTCTGGACCCGCCAACACCCACGCAGGAGGTACCTGAGCAGCCTCAGCCCCTCCCCACCATGGAGTTTCGTATCCAGTCACTTTTCCTGTTTATTCAAAGTGGGTCATGGGGACCAGGGCTGACCAAGGACCCTCCTGCTCTGAGCTGTGGTTCCTTCACCCTACCAGATGCCTGTTCAGATAACAGGGCTTGCAGGCCAGGGTTCATGCACCACAGTTTCAGTCTTTGTCAACGTTTCAGATTTCCTGTGCAGGTAACTTGCCTAGCACCCAAACCCACCTAGTTCTGGGTCCTGCTTTGCTCTTCCCCATACACCCCAAGGCCTGAATTTCTTTCCCTGAGCTCCCAAAAGTGTTAATAGCTGCCATTTATTGAGCACCTACTATGTGCCTGACCCATTCTAATGTTTACAATATCCCTCTAATACACCAGTTCTCAAAGTGTGGTCCTAGGACCCCTGCAAGGTTTAAAAAACATTTTTATAATCCTAAGATGTTATTTGCCTTTTTCACTCTCATTCTCTCATAAGTATTCAGTGGAGTTTTCCAAAGGCTACGTAACATGTGACATTGCATTGGACTGAATGCAGAAGCAGATCTGAGAATCCAGCTGTCTTGTAGTAAGCCAGACATTCAAGAGATCTGCAAAAAAGTCAAACAAGGCCATTCTTTCCTCTAAAGTTTTGTTTTGGAAAATAAAGTTATTTTTCAAAAGAATATTCTATTTATGTTAATGTATAATGGATTTATTGTTATTTTTAAATGAGTTAATAAATAATTTTTTTTTTACTTCTCAGTTTTAATTTCAGATACAGTGAATATCAATAGGCTTAACCCACAAAAACAAAAGCTTCTGGGGTCCTCAATAATTTTTAAGTGTATAAAGGGGTTCAGAGGGGAATTCCCTAGCGGTCTAGTGGTTAGGACTCCGAGCTTCCACTGCAGGGGGCTCGGGTTCAATCCCTGGTTGGGGAACTAAGACTCTCGCATTCCACACGGTGTGGCCAAAAAAAAAAAAAAAAAATTTTTTTAAACAAAAAATAAATAAAGGGGTCCAGAGACCAAAATGATTGAGAATACTGCTATAACACATTGTCTCCATTTTGCAAATGAGGACGTGAAGACTCAGGGAGGTTAAGCAACTCACTTAAGATCACACCACTGAAGTCTGATGGAGCAGGTATTTGAATCCAGGTTTGTTGATGCCAAACATTATGTTCTTTTAGCTGAACCAGTGGTTCACACACCTTAGAGTACATCAGAATTAGCTGGGTGCTTGTTATAAAGACTTGCTCAACTACTTAAATTTTTTTTTTAACCAGGTACATACATTACTTTGATATACATTTTAAATTAAATACTTAAATAAAATTAAACTTAAAATAAATTAATTTCTTTAAAAACTCACAGTTGATCCCTATAGCACTTTCTAAAATTTGAAAGAGCAATGCCAAGAATAACCAAGATGATGGTGAAGAATAAGCTGGAAGTGGGGAGGGGAGATTCACCCTACCTGATGCCCAGACTTAATTAAGACAATGTGGCATCATCGTAGGGACAGGGTCAACAAGGCACACTCATCTGTGGAGACTTGGTGTAGGGCAGAGACGGCATGAACAAGGAATCTGCTGGGATAGCACGGGCCACTCAGGATATGGTGCTTTTTCCTTTCCACAAGGAAGAAGGAATGTGGGGCCCCACCCTCCCACTTGGGTGCTGGTTGGGGATGGCGGGGCGTTCAGTCTGTGAAAGTCCATCAAGCTGTACACTTATGATATGTGCACCTTTCTGCAACTATATTATTCTTCAATAAAACATTTTTAGATTTTTTTTAAAAAACAAGTTTAAAATTATATGAACAGCATGATACCACTTCTATAAGGTTGAAAATATGCAAAACGAGGCCAGAGATTGTTTATGGATTCATACATAGGTAATTAAAAGAATCGAAATGACAAACACCAACTTCAGGGTGGTAGTTAGCTCCGGAGAGGGAAAGAGAGGCATAAGATGGGGGAAGGGTATGTGAAGGCTGCAATTCTATGTGTAATATCTTATTTGCTAATGTTTAATACGTCTAGGAAAACATACAAAATACTAACAACATTTGTTAACTCTGGGGTGGAAAAGAGGTGGCTGGGAGATGGAAATAGCAGGATCCCTTGTGTATACTTTCGTTGAGCTTGTACACCTTTCTATACTTTTTAAATACCCTTTTGTTTACTTCGTGTAACTTTTGAGTTTTGAAACAGGTAAATATATACTGTATTTAGTGTAAGCTAAACTTTAAAAAAAGAACCCCAAAAGGCACTGAAACTATGTATGGCAACGTTTTAGGGCCACAAGGATACAAGAGAATGCTATACTTTTTGTATATTTGGGAAGAATTCTTAAAGCCTTTTTTAAAGTGTGTATTCCCAGGTTGATTCCAGAGATTGATTCAGTAAGTAGCTCAAAGGTGGGGACCAGGAATCTCATGGTTAATAAGCTCCCCAGGTGATTCTGATGCAGGTGATCTGTGGACCACACTTGAGACACACTGTGCTAGGGCTGGCTGTTTGACCCCAGGCCTGCCCCACAACCTTTGAGCCCTTGGTGCAAGAGGTTTGTCAGAACAATGTCAAATCCCTTGGATACTACCCTTTGCCCACTTCCCTAGTGAACCCTGCTATCTTCTGCCCTAGTGCCTCAGTCCCATGCCAAGTTGGACCATCCCTGGCTATGCAGCGTGAGAACCACTTTTAAGCCAAGGCCCACCCTCAGGGGGCTAGGGAAGGAAAGAGGAGCAGACAGCACCTCAGTCTTGCCTGGGTCTGGGGTAGGTAATCCTGAGTCCAGACTGCCCTCCCACAGCCCAGCCCCTGGCCCCACCTGTTCCCGGGCAGCACTAAACATGGGCTCCTGGATGTCCGTGTACATGCGGCGGAGGGCATTATACCCTCCAGGGATGCTCTCCAGGTTGCTTAGGGCCCGGTCCTGGTTCCGCATCATCTCCTGCATCATGGCTGGATTCCGAGCAAGCTCCATCGTCTGGTGGAAAAGGGAAAGAGAGAGAATGGCCCTGGAACCAAGGGATCACCAAGCTTGGAAAAGAGTGGGCCCTGATGAGGAGGTCTGCATCAGGACCAGGGTCCAGGGCCTAGGAACTGACCCACAGTGGCAGGGAGTAGGGTGAACTGGACTTCCTTCCTCTACTGTCACCTTGGCTCTAACCCTGTCTCCCTATGGGTATTCTGGTTGACTTTTGGGGGTACAAGATCCCGGGTGGGGTGAGGGCAGCAGCTTCCCTCCCTCAGGTTCAGAGGATCCCCAGAAGTGTCAGGGAGCACAAGGAAGTTGAATAAGAAAGGACATGAGAAAGAAGAAGCAGCAAAAGAGAAAATTAACATCTACTGAGCAGTTACGACATACAGGCGCTGGGCTAAGTACTTTACAGAACTCAAATCATTTAATACCCACAATAACCATCCCTTGTAGGTATTTCTGTCCCTACTTAGCAGATGAGAAAAGAGGCTCAGAGACTCATAGCCAGTTAGTAGTGGAGACAGGGTTCAAGGCCAGATTGGTCTGTCTGACCGAGACCAGACTATGGCTTCTGGTAAATGACAAGTTGGGGAGGGAAAGGATTCAAGCTGGGACAATGCTACCAACACCTTCTAGATCTCACCCCAGGTCTTTGGCCTCACTGAATCTTGAGAAACAGGATGGGGGCTTTCTCTTGGGAACCAATGGCTCACTTTCAATAAGGAGGGCGTGACCTATGTCAGCTCTAGGGGCCAGCAGTACATAACAGATAAAATGAGCATGGCTGCTTCTTGTTCCTATCCAACTTGGAATGCCTTCCCTGTCCTTCTTCCCAAATTTGCTCCACACCTGCCTCTTCTAAGACACTTTCATGTCTATGATAAGATTCTGATCTCTTATCCCACAATTCGTTCATTTAATAAGTACTTATTGAGTGACTACTATATACCAGGCACCGTTCTAGGCAGTGAACAAAACACTTGCAAATCCTTGCCCTTCTGTAACTTATCTTCTGGTGAGTCTAGCACTAGTGTCCACAGCTCTGCTGAGATCGTCTACCCTCGTCCCATCCCCTGGTGGATGGCCACGAGATGGAGCTCCCAAAGACCAACACCAAACCACCTCCCCCGGGTCTCCCTTACCCACCAGGCCCTGTCCAGACACAATGCTTCCCAATCCTCCTATTATCTTTCATTCCCAGGCCTTTGTACTTGCTGCCCCTCAGCCCTGAATACTCTTCTCTTTTTCTTCCTCTGGTTCATTCTTCCTCTTTTGGGTCTCTGCTTGGGTGACACTTCCTTTAGGGCCTCCTCTGAGCCCCAGGTAGGATCAGGAGCCCTTCTGTGTGCTTCTAGGGGATACTGTGACTATCTCTATAATAGCACCGACCACACTTTATTATAACAGCCTGCTTACTTGTCCCACTTCCCTTTGAGACCAGAAGTTCCTGGAAAGCTAAGCCTGTATCTTTTCATCACTCTACCCCCAGGGCTCAAAACATGGCTGCTGAATGAATGAATGAACAAGTCAAGGTAGGACAAGGTGGGAAAAGGCCAGGCAGGGCACAGCTGGACACCAGGTGTCCTCCACAATCCCAACCTTCTTTCAGACCCACCTGCCTCATGAGCTCAGGGTTGTTGAGCATGTGGCTGATCTCGGGGTTCCGCTCCATCAGCTGCTGCATCTGGGGGTTGGCCATGATCATGTGGCGCATCAGGTCGGGGTTAGACATCATGTCCTGGACCAGGGGGTTCTCCATGATCTGCGACAGCATCTCAGGATTGGACATCAGCTGCCTCTGCATCTGCTGCTGCAGCTCCATGAAGTTGGCAGAGCCCAGGCCCAGGCTGCCCAGGCCCAGGATGCCCCCAAAGCCAGCTGGGGGGAGGGGGCAGGGTCACAGTCTGTCACAAGACTCTTCCCCTACCTGGCCAGAGCCACTGAAGTCAGGTCTCCAGGATGGGCCCCTTCTGCTTCTCACATCTCCCTTTTCCAATCATTTCCACAGCCCCAGCCCTGATCCACCGCTGGCAAAGAGATGTGAACCTACTAGACTGAGACCTCTTTGATGGCCGAGGCTGACAGGCAGGCACAATACTGAGCACAGAGAAGGTAACCAGTGATGGCCTACTGAATGAGCAAATAAATATTCCCCAACTGGCTACTGCTGGACCCACCTTTTTCCCAAACTCCAATATCTTTACCCAGGGTTCCCCACATCCCCAGCCCCATTTCTCCCCTCACTCTTAACATTTTGCCATGCTCTCCTCTTCTGGGAAGCCCTCACAAACTGGTTTCTTCCCCCTCTTGGCTCAAGTACCAATGTCTGGACCCCTATGTCCAGGGGTCCCCAATCCCCATCAAATCAGGAGCAGGGACCATATTTTCCCCTCTTCTTGGCTCTCCCATACTCCACAGCCCAAAACAGAACAGTGCCTTCCACCCTAAAGGCTTACAGAGTATGGATGCAGTGGCACTGGGAGGTCCCTCCCCAGTGCCTGGGGAGGTCCCTCCCCCACTGCTCCTTCGGCTTCCACTGCCAGTATCCGAAGTGGCACTGCCAGAAGTGGAGGGCTGGGCAGAAGTGGCGGGTGAAGCAGGCGTGGTGGAGGGTGCTGAGGCTGGGTCTGGAGTGGAAGGGGAAGAAGCAGTGGCAGTAGCCGGATCTTGAACCCTGAGGACAGAAAGAAAAATCCCAGTTGAAGTGAACACAAAAGGGAAGACAATGATTTCTATGTTTGCTGTGCAGGTACAGCCCTAACCCAAGCCACCTCCTAAGCAACCCTGAGGCTGGGGCAGGATGATGCTGGGGAAGTCAGTAAACCAGAGGAAGAGAGGAGTGAGTATCCTCTATCTTCAGGGTATTCAGGGAGAGGTAAATCAGGTTCCCTTCCCCTGCAGATGAGATCACAGGGCTTCCTGGCAATCCATCCAAGAGCCACCTTCCTGGGCCTTGGCATAGGCCTTAGATGTACAGTTAGTTGAACAATGCGTGAGAAAGTATCAGATGGGGAAAAAAATGCCCAATCCGAAGCTGGACCTGCTCCTCTCCTGAACTTACTTCTGAGGGGTCTTGATGACCAGATGGACAGTGAGCCCATCCTTGATCCCATGCTGGTTCAGTGTGTCCCCATCCTTGAGGATCTTGCCTGCGAAGATCAGGACCAGCTGATCCTGCTGAGCCTTAAATCTCCGGGAGATTTCCTCTTTGAACTGTGATCAAGAGGCAAAGGTCACTGTGGAGGCTGCCTGGGCTCCTCCAACCAGGGACCCTGCCTCTTCTTCAAAGCCTCTGCATTCCCTTGCTCCCACCTCTAGTCGTGGGAAGTCCTTTCAGCAGTCCTGACTGCATCCCTCCAGCTGCAATAAGCAGCTCCTTTCTTAACCAAGGAGGTGGTCCAGTGAGAAGCTCCTCTCAGCGCTACCCCAGGGTCTCCCACCCTAGAAAGCCCTTGCTTCTATCTGCCACTCCTTCTTCAGTCCATCCACCCAGTTCCCTGTGAGCATACTACCTGGGCAGTTCTCTCCATCCCAACTCCTTCAACAGCCTTGGGCCCAGGCCCTATCTCCCTTCAGCCTTCTCTTTCCTCTCTTTATTCCCAGTGTTCTTGTAACAACTACAACAGATAGATCCCATTTATAACAACACTAACTATTCACTAGTTAAGAGTCTAAGTCCCATGAGATACATGTTAATTATTATCTCCATTTTAAAGATGAGAAAACTGAGGATCAGAGCAGTTAGGTAACTTGCTCTGGGCAGACTGGAACTCAGGTCTTGACATCAAAGCCCAGGCTCTTAACCAAACACATGGGGCCACTCAATTAGGGCTGATTTCAAATTCAGTTTTGCAGGCAAAAATTATTTAAATTCTGGAATGTAGTCATTTTATAAGGTGGGGGGAGGGGCAATGACGGCACTAAAGGCTGGCTTGGGGAGAGTTAGACTCCCCAAATCTATCAGCAACACCCCTATCAACCCAACCAAATCAAACCCACACTCTAAGTAAAAAGAGTGCACTTGTTAAGCAAAGGCAGCTTCCAGATCCCTCCCTTCCAACCAGACGCCTATCTTAAGCCCCGCCTCTGTGAAATTCTGAAGCAGCCACAGGGGGGTGGTGAACACAGGCAATATTCCCTCATTCACTCATTCAGCACATTTTTATTGAGCACCTACTGCACACTGTGTAAATCCCAGAGGGGCTGAGAATCAAATGTAACCACCTTGATTGGAAAGAGTAGGAAACATCCGGGCAGAGGGAAATCCTACCTCCTGGCCGGGCGTGAGAATGCTGGGCGTTCTCTGAGGCGCACAGTAGGAGCCCGGAGCTCTCCCCCAACCTGCGCCTCCCGCCCGCTCAGCTCCTTGCCCGGCCCCCACTCTGACTCGGCGCCTCGAACCCCGACCAGTAACTGGGGCGAATACTCCCCTCAAACCCAGGGTACTTCCCCCTTCCCTGTGCAAGGTGTCCTCTTCGCACTCTCCACCACGCCCCCAGCCCAGGCCACAAGGCAAATCTCCGGCCTCCCTTCCCCAACACGCGCCACGCTCCCCCAGACCACCCCCGCAGGACGCCCCCTACCCTCCTGCCCTTCCCTTCCGCTCCTCCGAGTGCGTGCTGGGCCCCCGCCCTCCTCTCCCCGGCCCTCCCGTACGCCCCACCGTCTCAGAGCCACCCCTCTCTTCGCAGACCCCTCCTCCGCGCTCACCCCCACCCCCGCCAACCGTACTACCTCTTTGACCGAGGCTCGATCGCAGATCACAATTTCCTCCTTGTCCTTGGGGGTCTTGACGGTGACCCGAATGGGGGGCCTCGTCTCGGCCCCGCTCGGCTCCGCCATGCCGCCGCCGCCACCCGGCCGCCCGCCAGCCCGCCCCGGCTCCTCCTTCTCCCCGCCCGGCCGGCCGTCCGGGCTCGGCTCCGGCGCCTCCAACACTCCCCTCTCCCCTCCCCTTCCCAAGGCTTCACCGCCCCCTCCGGACCAGCCGCAGCCACAGCGCCCCGGGCGGACTGGGGGGGCCACTGCAGCGGGGTCCGCCCAGGATTGAGCCCGGGGTCCAGCAGCTTGGACAGGGCCTTGCTGGGCTGCGGCCCCCGAGGGGTTCGGGGCGGAGGCGGGGCGTGTCCGTCACTGCGGGACGGGGGCCGAACTAGCCCGCCCGAGCCGAGTTGAGGTCCACCCGGGCCCAAAGCTGCCCCCGCCCCTCCGCGGGTTAAATCCCGCTCCGGGACAAAGGACTTTCTGTGTCGCCGCTTTATCAACGTTCCCTGGGATAACTGGTCTTTCTCGGGAAGCCCAAATTCTTTCCAGGCCTGAGACCTCTCCCGACTTTGAGGTTGAATTTTCCCACTTCTGGATGTCCACCTAAAACCTTGTCTCTAGGATTGACTTTATTCCCCTGAGAGTAGTGGCCTGCACGAAGTCTATTAAGTACAGTTCTAGAGACCTGAATTTTGCCTGCGTGGCCCTTCTGAGCCTTAGTTTCCTCAATAGTATCTATCGCCTCATCTCACAGAACTGTGCATAATGTAGAAATTTGCTTTGAAAAGTAACCAAAGGTGTGCCCGACAAATACAGGGATTTTATTTTCTTTTAGCTACTGAATTGTGAGTTGTCAAGCGGATATGACTTTTCTGCCCGAGGGGGTTAAATGTCCTTCCAGTACTGCCTCTGTCCTTTTTCTCCCGCTCTTTTCCCCCATAACCGCGTGGTCGCACTGGAAAGGCGAACTGTAGTTCCCAGGGTGCCTCGCGAAATCGCAAAGAACTACAATTCCCAGGGCACCCCGCGGTGGGGCGGGGTTGAGTCAGAACCACAAAGCCAGGCCAGAAAACTACAACTCCCAGGGCGTTCCGGAGCAGGGCAGCTGGACTACGGGAAGCGGCAGGCGGAGGGCAGCAGTAGGAAACTCGGGGATCTGGGTGCAAAAGCCCAGGGATAGGAGCCGCAGGCATGCTGCGTCCCAAGGCTTTGACTCAGGTGCTAAGCCAGGCCAACACTGGAGGCGTCCAGAGCACCCTGTGAGTGCGGACCGAGAACCCGAGTGGCGAGCACTGGCGTGGGGCAGCGCGCGACTCTCCGAGGGAGGGGTGGGGAAGGGAGGAGGTGGCAGAGCGGGCAGCAGCTAGGTGAACCGGCCGGAGGGCCCCTCTCGAAAAGAGAAACCGACGTACTGGGTGCTCGGGGCATGTTGTAGCACACACTCAGCCCAGACGCTGGCTTTCTAGAAGGGCCAGTGGCGGGAGTTAGGATGGGAGCCCAGGCGTTCGACTCCCCGTCCTGAGCACGTTGATATCCCTCCTGATCCTTCGCCAGGCTGCTGAATAACGAGGGATCTCTGTTGGCCTACTCCGGTTACGGGGATACGGACGCCCGGGTCACTGCTGCCATCGCCAGTAACATCTGGGCGGCCTACGACCGGAACGGGAACCAAGCGTTTAATGAAGACAATCTCAAATTCATCCTCATGGACTGCATGGTATGGAGAAGGGAGCCACTTCCTCTTTCTCTAAGGGCATCCCCAAGGGGGACCTGGACCCCATCCTGGATGGTTGGAGGGGCAGGGACAGGATCTCTGGAAGATTACTAAGAGTCGGTCTGCAGCAGCATTTATAATAGGCAGGACCCTATGCATCAAGTGGTGATGAGAAAGGAGTCCTGGACCTGAGGTCTGGCTGGGGTTCTGGTCTCAGCCAGCCACTTATCATTTGTGGAACCTTGGGTAAGTCACTTAACCTCTCTGAGCTTTCTTACCACACCTCCAAGGTGAAAACAATAATCCCCATCACCACACCATGCACACAGGGCTGTTGTGGTCAAATGAAAGGGTGGATATAAACTGTAGAGTGATATGCAGACACAAAGTGTTGTCATCTGAGATTCACAGACTCAGAAGCATGGCAGAGTCTCCAGACCCTAGTCCAATCCCTTCAGTTTACAGAGAAACGCGATGCAGTCCAGAAAGGGGAAGTGGCCATTAGACTGTGAACTTCTTGGAAACAGAAGCTCTCATTCACCTTTCTATCTGTTTAGTCAACAAATTTTTAGATCCCTGCAGTGTTCTCAGGACTGGGGAACAAGTAGCAAACAAGACAGACAAAAACTACAGCCCTAATGCAGCTTACAGTCTTACATATGCCTTAAATTAAGTAAAATATGTATGTTCGTAAAATAAGTTCGTAAATATGTTTTGTAACATATGTATGTAAGTGTAAAAAGTAGTATGTTAGGTATTGAAAATGCTGTAGCGAAAAAGCAAAAAGGAAGTGAGATAGGATGTTTGTGTCAAGGACTGTCTCACTGAAAAGGTGACATCTCATCAAAGATCTAAAAGATCTAAAGGAAGTTGGCAAGCCATGTGGCTCTCTGGGTTAAGAACATTTCTTTTTTTTTTTTTTTAATTAATTTATTTATTTTTGGCTGCATTGGATCTTCGTTGCTGCGCACGGGCTTTCTCTAGTTGCAGTGAGAGGGGCTACTCTTTGTTGAGGTGCACGGGCTTCTCATTGCGGTGGCTTCTCTTGTTGCAGAGCACAGGCTCTAGGTACTCAGGCTTCAGTAGTTGTGGCACGCAGGCTCAGTAGTTGTGGCTCGCGGACTTAGTTGCTCCGCAGCCTGTGGGATCTTCTTGGACCAGGGCTCAAACCTGTGTCCCCTGCATTGGCAGGTGGATTCTTAACAACTGCGCCACCATGGAAGTCCAAGAGCATTTCTGCTAGAGAGAACAGTAAGTGCAAACGCCCTGAGGCAGAATGATGCCTGGTCAGAGATCAACAAAGTTGAAGTGGCTGGAGTAGCGTGAGAATGGGACAGGTTAGTAGATGAGGTACCCAGAGAGGCAGGGGGTGCAGCACCTGGTTCCAAGCACACAGTGGATGCTTAGTGAAAGTTTGCTGAACCAAATTGAAAATGCCCCAAGAGTGAACTCTCCAGGAAGGATTTCCACTGTAACTCAGCCACCTACCTCTTCCTCACTCCCTCCTTAACCAAGGAGACTAGTTCCACTGATGATTCCTAGGGTGCCTACCCTAGAGCTGGTGCTGTAAGGGTGATAGCTTTCAAATGTTCTGACCACAACCCAGCCATAAGAAATATATCTTAAGTCAGAGTCCAGTAAAACGAAAGTTTCATGAAACAGTACTTCCCTTACTATATGCAATATACTTCATTTCTCTTCTTTTTTTTGGCCGCGCTGCACAGCTTGCGGGATCTTAGTTCCCCGACCAGGGATTGAACCTGGGCTCCAGCAGTGATGGCGCCGAGTCCTAACCACTGGACCAGGGAATTCCCCTTCTTTTTCTTTTAATGCTGATCAACTTCTTAATTGATCTGGGGTCAGTTAACCCTGGGGCCAAACCTACAGTTTGAAAAACATTACGTTGGGAAGTGAGGAGAAGTATAAGTTGGGTTACTGCTCTCCCCTTACCATAATGATAATGATACAATAAACTATAATAATAACATCACCCATCTGGACAGCCCTTTGCAGATACAAAACTCCTTCCTGTGTATTAGCATCTTCACCAACTGGAGTGAGGTACGGGTTCCAGAAAGAGTAACTGAGCTTCTGGGAGACTGAGTTTCCCAGGGCAACTTGGTTAGTAGGTGGCTGTGCTGAGGCTGGAATGGCCTCAGAACTTCACGTCCAGGTCTGTGGCCAAAGTCCCCCAGCAGAAGCTCCTGCTATGCCCAGGACATGGAAGGAAGATACAGTCTCTCTCAAGAAGAGCCCATGGGGAAAGAGGGGCAAAGGGTGCAAGCAGAACATCACATCCCCTGATATCACCCCCACCAGGAGGGCCGTGTAGCCATCACTCGAGTGGCCAACCTTCTACTGTGCATGTATGCCAAGGAGACTGTTGGCTTCGGAATGCTCAAGGCCAAGGTGTGTATGTGCCCATCCCTGTAAAACCCTGGGCCCAGCCTTCATGCTCCATCATTGTGTCCACTCCCATCCCCACCACCTTCTGGGAGTTGTTCTCATGTCACCCAATCCATGTCTGGTGCGGGCTAACACTGGAGGCTGGGGGCTGGGGGCTCGGCATTAGGAGTAGACCTGAATTTAAGATCACTCCAATGGCAGGCCTTGTGTGGGACTGGTTTCTCCTCCCTTTCTCGCAGGCCCAGGCCTTGGTGCAGTACCTGGAGGAGCCTCTCACCCAAGTAGCAGCATCGTAATGGGTGTTGGTGGAAGCAGGGGTTCAGAAAAGAGAGATGACCATTTGGAGGGGCAGGGCCCCCTGGGGAAGCCTTCCTGGATGTGGAGGGTTGGGGGGCCTTTGTTCTTCCCAAGAATAAACTTCAACTCCTGTCTTGTGTCTTGGCTGCTTTCTTGGATGGGGGGAATCAGAGGAGATAGGAAGGAGCAGGGATTGCTTATAAGGTTCTTCATGTTTTGCAAGTGAGGGGCTTCCCACTCAGTCCTTCTCCACGACCTCCAACACCAAAAGGTTATTGGCAGTGATGCCTCAGGTCCCTTGGCCTCTCCAGTGGTGTGACCTCACCTGGCCGCTGCCACTCAGAGAAGAATCTTACCCACCTGTTGGCAAAACCTTGGGAGTGAGCTGAGAGGAACAAGGGGCTGGTGGGGGTCATGTTGGACAGAGAGAAAACAGGGCATAGGAGTTCAGTGTCCTTCAGTCCTGAAGTCCCTTGGGGGACACCTTTTCTACTCTTGGGGTTGGGAGGGTGCCCCCTAGCGGCCTACAAGGGCCACCCCTTCCCTCTTCTCCAGGCATTCACAAGCTCTCACAGACCCTCTCCAGATCAGGAAGCCCTTTGCAGACAGGAGGGCTTTGCTCTGAAGCCTCAGGTCCTGGGGAAGGAGTAGAAAAAATCCAGAAGTCCTGTCCCTGCACTCAGACCCCTCACCTCATCTGCTGTTTCTGGATAGGTCTCCCCCATCCAGTGTCCTTAGAACAAGGCTGGACGGGGAGCTACCAGCCCCTTTCCTAGTGCTGTAGGAAGGGACCCATCCCAGGCAAGCAGGTAGGTTGCAAGTTCCAGCTCCACCCAGGATGAGAAACTGCCCATCCCAGGCCCTGGGCTGTCAGGGAGCGGCAGAAGTTGCTATATCTAAGATGCACCTCCCAGAGCTCTGCACTGCAGCAGGGTGACCCCAGCCCCTCCTCACGACAGCCCTTCCTCTTGTGCCCCCAGTTACCCCTCACCACAGGCTCTGCGGAAAAGCGGGAGGCCGAGTAGCTTCCTGCTCCCCAAGGGGCTATTTCTCACTCACTGGTGGCTGGGCCCCCCATGTCCACAGGTCCCAGGAACCTAGCAACGCGAATTCCATCCTCTCAGCTGGTTCTGTGAAGGTCCTGTCCCTGTCCCAGCTGCCCCCATTGTCACTCCCTTGA
This sequence comes from Mesoplodon densirostris, assembly GCF_025265405.1. Taxonomy (NCBI): domain Eukaryota; kingdom Metazoa; phylum Chordata; class Mammalia; order Artiodactyla; family Ziphiidae; genus Mesoplodon; species Mesoplodon densirostris. The sequence continues at coordinate 116,023,730 of NC_082662.1, forward strand.
GCCTGCTCGCCTGCTTGCGGGAGCCCAGGCTGAGAGCAGACACCCAACCTGTCTAACCTGTCTGACGTCATTGTCTCTCCACCCACCTGGGCCCCAGGTCTCCAGCCGCTCACTGTTCCTGTTCTCAGCTTCCGTCCTCTCAGCTTCCTTACCGCACCGCCACCTGCCACAGCTGAGCCCCCCTAGGCCCTGGCTAGCCTGAAGTCGGCCCTCGATCCCTCTGGCTGCAGAAGTCTCTTTACTCCCGATGAGAGGAAGGGCGACTCCAGGTCTCTTGAGAGCTGAGGGTTGAGGGCATTGAGCCGACGCATAGACCCGTCACCTCTGCCCTCGAAGACACTTGTGCCCTCCATGTGGAGCCAAGATGGGGAACAGAAACGAGGAAGATTATAACTTTGTCTTCAAGGGTGAGTCGGGGTCTGTAGAGAAAGAGGAATGCCTGAGAGAGACCCAGGAAGAGCACAACAGAGCCAGAGGCCCCTTCCTGCTTTTTAATCACTTAGCAGGACCTACCTCCTAGGGCTCATCATTCCTTTGGATAAGAAAGAAAGCCTAAGGAGTGGGGGAGGGTCTGTTTACTGGCGCTGCCAGAATGCTCTAGTAAATAATGCCGATCACCCCTTAATGGTGCCAAGTTAGGCTCCTCTGCCCTGTTCCTAATGGAAGCCCAAACCCCTAGGAATAGTCAGCCACTGCAGCACCAGAGATGGAGGATTCCCTCCTGAGAAGAAGGGGAAAGAAACAAGCAGACTTAAGAGGAAGAAAGTCACCTTTCTAGGCAGCTGTACAGGAAAGGAGAGATAGGATAGATCTATCCCGTCATAGCGCTGGAGAAAGCCATAGGGAAGATGTAATGATTGAGAGAAGGGTCTAATAGAACCTGGAGGACCCCTCAGCGCCATGGCTTTGTCTGTCTGCCCCTTGGCAGACCCCTTGGGCTCAAATACCAGGAACTGGGTTCAACTTGGCTGTCCCTGGAAGCCCGCATGTATCTTTCCTGCTCCTTTATCTCGCCCCTGTGTTTGGTCAGTCTAGTGTTCCCCACCCCCACCTGCACACCTCCTTCAGGGCAGGGTGGACTGGCTGCCCTATGGTTCCTCTCCAGCCACCCCACCCCACTGCCTCTCCCAGCCTCGGCCCCACCCTCACTTGAGCTGGGACTCTCAGTCGACCAGGGGTTGGGAAACCTGTACTCCCAGCATCTTTCCCAGGAAGGGAGACAGAGTAAGGGTTAGCAGTAGACTGGGGCAATACTACTCCTGTCGTTTATTGAACCCTTACTATGTGCCAGCCACTGGCTCATTAATCACCATAACAACCCCAAAATTATCTTTCATTTTGAAAGCATGAGTTCAGATCTCAGCCCTGCCGTTTACGAGTTATTACAAGTTGGGGTCACTAGAAGCAGACACTGAGAAGTTTGGGGCGTAAGATGTTTATTGTGGCACAACAGCAGTGAAAGGAAGAGGCAGGATGCAGGATTGGGCAGAGGGAGAAGTCACACTGCAAGGCAAGATCACAAAGCCTTGGCCAAGGGCAGGCAGCTCTGGGTGCCCCTCTCCTTGCTCGGGCGCTCCGTGCAGACTGCCCAGGAAAGGTATGACCTCAGGTGAGGCTGCCCTCTGCCTCAGAAGCAGATGCTGAAGGAGCCAACAGCTGAAGGCTGTGTGCTGACTGCGCTCCCTGCGGCTGGGGGCAAGTCCTTCCTAGAAGGCTCATCTGAGCAGCACAGCTCATGTTTACCACACTAGCTGTGCCATCTTGTGCAAATCATTTAACCCCCCTGTAAAAATGGGGTGATACTAATAATGGTACTTGCCTTATGGCATTGTTGTGAGGATTAAATGAGTTAATATGTGTAAAGCCTTCAGGATGGTGCCTGGCACACAGTAGGTGCTCAATAAATGTTAACCATTAGTACCTCAGTTTTACAGATGAGGATGAGACACAGAGCAAATGGCTTACAAAAGGTCACTAAGTCAGTACTCAAACCCAAGTCTGTCTGACTCCAAAGCCCTTGCCCTGAGCCCCTTTGGGGCCTGAAGATAGGGCTCAGAGCACACCCCCTGGGAGGGATGAGATGGGGATGAGGTTCCCAGTAGGGGAGAGGCAGGAACACACACACACACACACACACACACACACACACACACGTCCATACAATCCACACACACCCGTATAGCTCCCAGCTCTTTCCTGCACTAAACAAATAGGGAATTTTTTAAGTTGGAGGGGGCCTTTATAGGTTTTATAAACAGGGAAACTGAGACCCAGAAAAGGTGAGCCACTTGTTCAGGGTCACACAGCTAGTCAGAGGCTGAGTGGGGACCAGCACCCAGAATATGTGGTGTCCAGTCCTGCGGTGCCTGCCTCCCTTTCCAGAACCACCCTGGGTAGCTCAGGGCCAGTGCGATTATGAGCTGTACCTACATCAGCTCCACATTTTAACCCCAGTCCCAACTCACCCATGGTGGGTAAGGCTGGGCCCTGGATACTTCCCTCCAGCCTAAAGGCTCTTCACGGCCCCACTGATGGTGGATCCTCGTCCCTGAAAACCTAAAGGTAAAAGCACTGGCCTACCAACAACAATAACGACAGTAACAGCTTTGCACACTCACTATATCCTGGGCAATATCTCATTTACTTCTTGCAACAATCCATAAGATAGATGCTATTGTTATTACCACTTTTTCATAAGAAAAAGGTCAGAGAGGATAATAGCTTGCTGAAGGACACACATAGCTGGTCCCACACCCAGTCCCATGGTCTTAACCATACAAGACTGCCCCTTCTTGGGGACAACTGGATCCTAACTTCTTGTACACATACGTCCATACCTTTCCCCCACCCACAGACGGGTCACCTGCCAAACTTTCTCCTCACCCACTTCTGTTCACACCTCTGCTCCCCACGCAGACACACAAACCTCCCACTTGTCCTTCCAGCTCATATACATAGAAACATGCACAATGTTCTCATACTCCCCCACCCAGAAATGTGCAACCTCCCCCCAGGCCCCTACCCTCCCTCTTACCTCACAACCCTGAATGCCGATACCCACAAACAGCCCATAGACGTCATTCCATCACCATAATCGCAGGTCGACTCTGCAGCCACGTCACAACAGACCAGGCCTAGAACTCTTAAACGGCCTGTTTCAAACGCTCAGCCCTTCTGCCCCTGGATGGATGCGTTCACGTAGAGTTGCAGAGCCTAGCCTCTGCCAGGAGACCTGGCTCCCTCCTCAGTTTTCTGAGCTCAGCTCCCCTTTTCGGACGGGCAGACCCTCCAAGCTCAGCCCTTATCTCTCCACTCCCTCAGTGGTGCTGATCGGCGAGTCAGGCGTGGGGAAGACCAATCTGCTATCCCGATTCACTCGCAATGAGTTCAGCCACGACAGCCGTACCACCATCGGGGTTGAGTTCTCCACCCGCACTGTCATGCTGGGCACCGCTGCCGTCAAGGCTCAGATCTGGGACACGGCTGGCCTGGAGCGGTACCGAGCCATCACCTCGGCGTGAGCTGGGGCTGGGGGTCTCCTGGGGCGCGGGGGTGCTGGGGAAGTCAGGGCATACCTCTGGAGGAGAGGTGGAGGAGGAGAAGGAGGCAAGGACACTCAGCAGCAAGTTCCCTGAATGGGACCACGGGCCACTTCGGCCTGAGTCAGGAGACGTGAGTACTGTGACCTACGAACAGTCTGAGACAGGCTGCAGTGATACTGACTGCTGGAACTAAACACAAGGGTCATCGCCGCCACTTACTTAAGTCTTTGCTATGTGCCCAGGAAGGTACAAGGCACTTTACATTGGGCATTTTATGTAATCCTCAAAGTACCACAGGAGTAGGGTGCTATCATTAATTCCTCTTTAAATATGAGAAGTGTGAGTCTCAAGCAGGTGAAATCAGGATGCAGCTGGGATGGGGGCAGGTTCTGCGATCAAAAGCACCCCCTCACTTCTGCACAGTGCTTTGCACTTGGCAGCCTTCACTGTCTAACCACAAGGTGAAGGGCTGGACCCTTCAGCTGCATTTTACAAAGACTCAGAGGACACAGAGGAACGTAGGTCTCCTGACACCAAACATAGAGTGTCTCCCAGTCAGTGTTAGGCCAAAGGTGGTGTGTGTGTGTGTGTGTGTGTGTGTGTGTGTGTGTGTAGTGGGGGACAGCACAGGAGTCAGGGGCTTTGTTTATACATACCCATTACTCTTGGACTGGTCACCTGACTCTTTTTTAAAAACGTTTATTTTATTTATTTAGTTTTGGCTGTGTTGGGTCTTCGTTGCTGCACACGGGCTTTCTCTAGTTGCAGTGAGCCGGGGCTACTCTTTTTTTTTTTTTTTTTTTTGTGGTACACGGGCCTCTCACCGTTGTGGCCTCTCCCATTGCGGAGCACAGGCTCTGGACGCGCAGGCTCAGCGGCCATGGCTCATGGGCCCAGCCACTCCGCAGCATGTGGGATCTTCCCGGACCGGGGCATGAACCCATGTCCCCTGCATCGGCAGGCAGACTCTCAACCACTGCACCACCAGGGAAGCCCCGGGGCTACTCTTGATTGCGGTGTGCAGGCTTCTCGTTATGGTGGCTTCTCTTGTCGCAGAGCACGGGCTCTAGGCGCGAGGGCTTCAGTAGTTGTGGCTCACGGGCTCTAGAGCACAGGCTCAGTAGCTGTGGTGCATGGGCTTAGTTGATCCGCAGCATGTGGGATCTTCCCAGACGAGGGCTCAAACCCGTGTCCCCTGTATTGGCAGGCGGATTCTTAACCACTGTGCCACCAGGGATGTCCTGGTCACCTGACTCTTACGAGCCTCAGTTGACTCTTCAATAAAATGGGAGTAATTAGATACCACCAGTCTGAAGAAGCTCCATCTAACTCCAAGAGTGAGACTGGATGCTTGCAAGGATGCCTCAGATGATAGGGGAGATTTAGCTAGTCCTAGAAAGATGGCCATGAGAGGGAAGACACTGTGGGTCAAGATCTTAAAGGTGGGACATCTAGGAGGCTGTCTTGACCAGAGCCCTGGTATACATTGGTGAATAGCAGGGGCTAAAATCAGAAAAAAGACCTGGAGAAGCAGAAGGGCTAGGAAGGAGGAGGGAGCCAGTGGTTTTGGAGAAGGGAGGTGAGTCTTCGGAGGCTCCAAGACCAGTATCCTTGGAGGGCGCTCAGCTTCAGACATGGGAGCTTTGGGCTGCCCTGTGCAGTTTAGGTCTCTGGACTCTAGTTTTCATATTTCCCCACTTCTGGTACTCATCTCTGGCTTTTGGCTTGAGGGCTCTGCTCTGAGGCTGGGCCTGATGGCCCTGACCTTGCCTCTGTCCTCCCCACTACCCCCCACCCAGGTACTATCGTGGTGCGGTGGGGGCCCTACTGGTGTTTGACCTAACCAAGCACCAGACCTATGCCGTGGTGGAGCGCTGGCTGAAGGAGCTCTACGACCACGCCGAGGCCACGATCGTCGTCATGCTCGTTGGTAACAAGAGTGACCTCAGCCAGGCCCGAGAGGTGCCTACTGACGAGGCCCGCATGTTCGCTGGTGAGAGCCCACCATGACCCAGCCTGACCCCTCCAGCCCTGCCAATGCAATCCCAGATTCCACCTCCCCAGCCCCTGCTCCCACCGTAGGCCTCCGGCCTGGACGTCCTCCGCAGGATCCCCTACCTCTATCCCATCTTCCTCAGAATCTCCTAGGCCCTCCCCTCTGTGACCCTGTGTCCCTCTTTATGTCCCACCACTTGCCTTGAGATTGTCTTTATGGGCAATTATTCATAGTTGGTTTTAGGACAGCCCACCCTGCAATGCTCAGAGATCTTAAGTGTAGCAGGTGGGCTCCCCTTGACCACCTGCAGTCACACTTTCCCCAGGCTTTCTGGGGTTTAGAGGCAGCAAGATACAGTGGTTAAGGGTGTAGGCTGTGGAGTCCCATGGCCCAGCTTCACATCTCTTGGCCAGTGACTAGCTGTGGGACACCAAGCAAGTTCTTTATTCATTCTCTCTGTTTCTGGGCTTCAGTTTCCTCTTCTGTAAGAAAGGGTTAGTATTCAAACCTACCTCACAGGTTGTTTTAAGTTTTTTTTTTTTTTTTTTTTTGCGGTACGCGGGCCTCTCACTGTTGTGGCCTCTCCGGTCGCGGAGCACTGGCTCCGGATGCGCAGGCTCAGCGGCCATGGCTCATGGGCCCAGCCGCTCTGCGGCATGTGGCATCTTCCCGGACTGGGGCACGAACCCATGTCCCCTGCATCGGCAGGCGGACTCTCAACCACTGCGCCACCAGGGAAGCCCTGTTTTAAGTTTTATATGAGCTACACATGCCAAGGGTTTAGTGCAGAGCAAATGTACATGGTAAACATGAAGTAAATATTATTATTATCGCGTTGGCCCTCCACAGCTAATGGTGTGCTTCCTTTCCTGTCAGAAAACAATGGGCTGCTATTCTTGGAGACCTCGGCCCTGGATTCCACCAACGTTGAGCTGGCCTTTGAGACTGTCCTCAAAGGTAGAGCCCCTGCCATTCGGCAGGCACCCCATCCCATCCGTGAGCCTTCTGTGGACAGTGTGAGGAACGCAGACACCCAGCCCTCGCCCGCCCTAGCTGATTCCTCAGCCCCTCTGGGGGTCCCCAGCCTTCTCAGAGCCTCCCTAGTATGCCCCCCACCCCCTCAGCTGGAGCTTAGGGAAAGAAGCAGAAGGCCACACTTACCAGGGAGCTGAGTCTTAGCCCTTCTCCACCCACGTAAGTAGAAGGGACCCAGGTGCCCAAACTCCTCTTCCTTCTAGCAAAACCCCCGGTGTTCAGAAAGGGGCACATAGAGTGTGTATGCGGAGGGCGGGCTCTAAATCTTCACCTGACCTGACCACTGCCCTCTGCCCTCACAGAGATCTTCGCCAAGGTGTCCAAGCAGAGGCAGAACAGCACCCGGACCAATGCCCTCACCCTGGGCAGTGAGCCGGGCCCTGGTGAGAAGAGGGCCTGTTGCATCAGCCTCTGACCTGCCCCTGCTGGCGCTCTGGTGTCCCCCATTCCCATCCCAGATCCAGGAGCTTTCCCTGCCCTGTGGCTCCAGATGTCAGAGTGGCCGGTCCTTGTTCGCAGCCCTTCAGAGCTCTAAGGTCTTCATGCGCTGCCCCTCCTCCCCACATATCTCTATTATCAGTCACACCCTCACAGACTAGGGCCCCCCAATAAAGCTGTGTTTTGTATCAAGACCTGGACGTCCTGCTGCTTCCTGGTGCCTCCCCTTCATCTCTGGCCCAGTTCCCCTTCCCCTCCCCCTCCCTCCATCCTCCCCACCATACACTGCCCCCCAGGGCCAGCTGCCTCTGGAGTCCTGTGGTCCGGGGACAGTGCCAAGGGGGTGGGAGGGGCCCGCCCTTCCCTCTGCCAACCCCCGGGCAGGTAGGGGAGGGAGGACAGCATGGCAGAGAGGGGGTATCTGGAAGGCGAGACAAAAGGAAACCATCGGCGGGTACCATCTGGTGCCCAGGGCCCTGGTGCCAAGAACTGAGGGCACTCCGATGCCAGGGGTGAGGGGAGGAGGCGGGAGAGATGTTTGAGAGAAGGGGAGTCAGGGCTAGCCCTGTCTGTGTGTGCTGGGGAAGGGGTTTTAAGCCTGGGAGGTGGAGGGTCTAAGTGCTCCTTCCAGGTTTCTGCCTGAACCTGAAGAAGAGGGGGTGTGGTGTGTAGGGATGGATTGAACCTGGTGGGGATGAGCGGGGAGTGTCGGGCTCTCAGCTCTCCGCCCCTTCTCCATCGAGTCCACAAGCTGGCTGTCCAGGGAGCGTCGAGGTCACCCAGCTTCGCCTTCCCCTGTTCTGCAGGGCAGAGTGGAAGGAGGTCTGCTGGCACCCCCAAGGAATCGAAGGTGGTAAATGGGGAGAAAAAAGAGAGGTTGAGCACTTGGAGATGCAAGTAGGGAGCTGTGGAGAGCAGACAGGAGCCATCCACTTCCTGCAAGGTGAGCAGGGTCACCCAGAATCACACCAGAGAAAACCCCACTCACCCCAAGGTGGTTCAGACTCACATGCAGAGAAAGAGGCCAGAGCCTTAAGTAATAATACTTTTAATAAAATTAAGTTCTTAATAGCACATTTAATACATTAACCCTCCCCCTTCTTGGTTTCTCTGTGTTTTGTGCAACATCACTTTGACTTGATTATTCATGGGTCCGTTTTTTTCCCGCCTTTATTTTGCTTTTGAAACGTTTTTCCTTTTGGTGGATTTGTAACGTGTCTTCACTAGATGCCTCAAATTAAGTCTGACCACAATCCTACTCTACTTTCTACAGTGGAGAGACCACTCCCCCTGCCCCAGGGCTGTCTCCCCCCACCCACCCTACCCCACCCGTACCCTCGCGCGGGGAAGGGGAAGCCCTCCCCACCCCAGACGCTACCTTCCCAAACTAGCGGGGTTTCTAGGACAAAAAGAGCAGGGGGGATATCTGTCCCTAGGTGGGGTGAGAAGAGTAAACTGGGGAGAGGGAGATGTGTGTTTGGGGTCTAGGGCCAGGGAGGGGCATGACAGTTATCGGTGTCATGGAGCAGGCTCTTCTTGCCAAGAGCCAAGGGGCCTCCACACCCCCTTGGATAGGAGGGAGGGGCCCGACCTGATTGCAAGCTGGGGTTGGTAGAAGGCAAGTGCTTAAAAAACGAGTTGATTTCTCACAAGCAAAAGCCAAGCTCCCCAGTTTTCTGTGGGGAGGGCGATGTGCCCTGGGGCCAGGGCACAGTGGACGACCCCTACCTGAACACTTACAGATGGAGGTGGACTAGAACAGAGCATTGGGGTCAGGATCACCCAAAGTCGCTGCTGCCCTCCCCCTGCCTTTGTACCCTTGGGGACCAGTTCTCTCAGGCCTTTAAGGACAGCATCTCTGCTCTGCCCCAGGGGGTGGGAAGTCCTTCTTGGAATCTAACTTCTATGAGATAATAAAGCACTTTTGCAAACCTGTAAAGCACAGTGCAGCTTTAAAGGAGGACGATTATTGAGTTGGTTCCTCCACCTGCTGCCATGGAGGCCAGAAGCTAAGTAGAATATTGAGTGGGTACAAGGCAAGGGGACAGACCACCCCCTCAGTACCCTTGAAGCTCTGAGAAAGAAGCGTGTGCATGTGTGTCTGTTGGTGAAATGACCTACCAGGCTCTTGAATCAATCTGAGGTGGAGTGGATTGAGGTTATACTTCAAGAAGGACTTCCTCGGTTAGGCCTGGGAGAAGTTGCCTCAGGAGGGTTGGAGCTGGGCAGTCTCCATCCTCCCAGAGAACCCCAAGAGGACATATTCGGAGTCAGAGCTGCCCAACAGACAGGGAAGGCCAGGATGGCCAGGCCCTCAGGTACTGGGGTGCAGAGCAGGGGTGCAGGTGAATGTGCTCTCCCTCCTCTGCTGTCCCTAGCCCAGCCCTCCTCTGGTTGAAATGACCACTGTTCATCGTTTCAAAGACCCTGGGAACTGAGCCCCTCATCTATTTGTCCTATAATTTAAAAATCCAAGGATTCTCAGAATCAACCCCAGCAGACTGGAAGGAAGCTCCTAACCTTACCTAGCAACCTGCTCCCACCCTGATATCTGAAGATGGAGCGGCTCAGGGTGGACTCAGCCACTTCCCTCCTCTATTTTCCTTTTCGTTATGACTTTTATACATTCTACTGGACCCAGGGGCCCTCAATGCTACTAAACTTTAAGCTATCTGAATATCATCTACTAAGTAACTAGTAATTCTTTCTCTTTTTCTCTAGGATTATATGAAATAAATTTGAATTATTATTATTATTATAATTATTATTTTGTAGTATTCTTTTCTTTTAAACCCCTCGGTTTCTTTCTTTTTCTCCTCTCTCTCTCATTTTTGGTTAAAAAAACAAACAAAAAAAAACTATTTCTCTTAAATCTCACACCTCTCTGAGGGTTCCCGTAGGCCTGCTAGGCCTCAGTTCTGGACTTCCCCTTCTCACTCGCCCCTGGGACAGGGCAGGGGAAGGGGGGGGACACCCCAGGATCCTCAGTCCACAGTCCTCCAGCTTCTTCCTTTCTCCTTAATCCCTTTCTTTGTTTGACTCTGCCGGCTCCCCCGAGGGGGAGGGGTAGAGGGGAGAGGGAGCCCCGGGAGTGAAATCCAATCTACTTGCAGGGCCCCAGAGGGACCAAGTTCCCCTAGCCCCTGTCTCCACGATCCATCCCAGGATGCTCCCCCGGAAAAGCAAATGACATTCCTCCCCAAAAAAAAAGTGGGGGGAAAAAGGAACGTAAACCCGAACATATATTAAAAACACTTTTTTAAGATTTAACTCTGAATACAAATGTATTTTTTTCTTCTCTCCCTACATATATTCTAAACCTTCTAAAGTTTTTTTATTTTTTTTAAGGATCACTTTATCATAAAATAAAATATCCTTTTCATATAATAAATTACCTAATAAAAAGTCTTTTTTTCATATTAGCCCAGGTTCTTTGCTACATTTATACGGTAATAAACGCCTTTATTAAAATAGAATATTAAATTATAAAGAACTGCTTTTTTTTTTTTTTTTTTTTTTTTTTTTTGCTATTTTTGTTTTCTCTCCTCTGTGTTGGTCACCTATCTCACTCCCTCTCACGCTCTCTTTCTCTCCTCTATCTTGTCTCTCACTATGTGTTTTGCGTTTGTTTCTAGGTTTGGCTCAATTAGTAAGAGTGGGATTGAATTTTCCGAGCCCCCTAGTGTAACAGTCTTCTGCCTTTGTGGGTAGAATGGAGAGGGGGAGGGGGATCGACAGACAGACATCCCATCTTCCCACCCCCCTCCCCACCCCGCCTCGGCGACCGAGGGGTGCCCATTTGGTTTGGTTTCTATTGTACAGACATCTCAGGATGGCTCACATATATTGGCGGGAAGGAGGGAAGTTGTCACAGGCCAGTTTTCCTGGCTGTGACCTCCTTCCGCTCCCCTCCCTGGCTGGTGGTCTGGAGGGGAAGGCTGAGGAGAGGTGAGTTAATTCACAACAGGAGGAAGGAGAGGAGGAAATCCCCTCTGTACCCCCATCCCTGCACCCCCTCTCCATCCAGGAAGAATGGGACTTCGGAGCTTAAGTGCTCAGAGATCACTTAGAAGAGTCCCACCCTACTATATACAAGAATCTCCTAGGACCCCCGTGGGACTCCCATCCCCCATCCTCTCCTGGCCCGGCCAGCGGAACCCAGGAGGGCAGGAGGCTGGTGGCTGCCCCAGATGAGCAGTAGGGAAGCAGCAAAGGGGGTGCAAGGCCTAAAATCATACATGATTCTCAGAACAGGCCCTGCTGTACCCCAATCCTGCTTGGCTCTGGATTGACCCCTGTCTGAAGACCTGGTCTCTCTCCTCAACCACAATGAGTGAGACAGAGACTTCATGATTAGCGTGCTAATAAGGGTTCAGGTCAGGTCCAGAGAGGGGCGCATGGAGTGGGGCACTGCTGGGGAGGAGGAGCAGCCCCTCGCCCCAGCAGCCTCTCCTATGGCCTCAGGCCCTTTCCTGCTCAAAACTGCAGACACACTACCCTGGCTCTCCCCCTCCCACCACCAGAAAATCCAGCCCAAGAACTGTTCCCTAAATGTAATGCCCCAAGATGATAAAGGTGGAGGTTTGACCCTTTATGTAACCCAGTATTGGTCCCCTCCTCAAATTTTCACTGAGAACGGGGATACATTCCATCAAGAATTTGAGGTGTTTCTTTGGAGGAGTAGGAGAGAGGGCCTCCGGATGTCCGAAGAGGAATTAGGGGGGACCATCAAATTGTTCTTCCCCCTACTTCTCCCCAGGGGGATAGTGTCCCCAAAGCTGGGCTGGAAGGAGCAGGAGGGAGGGGGGAGAAGGGAAGAAAGAGCAAGAGCAAGACAGGGCTGGTTGTGACAGCCAGCAAGGGGAAGCAAAGAGGAGAGTTGGGGGAGAGAACAAAGGAATGAGGAAAACCCAAAGGGAAGAAAGATGGGGAGGAGAGAGTGGAGGGAAAAGCTGCAAGGGGCCGAGGAGCACCCCCTCTCCAGATTCCTCTAGCCCAGCTTTGTGGGGATAGATGAGTTCTGAGCCCTTTATTGGTTGACATACTTCCTCCCCTTCCCCCTTAGAAAATCTATCCCGACTTCCAAAAGGGCCCCAACCCCCTTATACTGCTGGAAACCCAGGAACAGATTCCCAAACAGGATATGGCGGTGGAGGGTCTAAAGGGTCGTGGTTGGAGGTCAGAGGTCAGGACCAGAGGGCTTGGGGATTGTTAGAGCACCTCTAGATACAGATGGTAATTCTCCCTCTCCCTTTCCCCATCCCCTCCACAGAGGAAAGGGTAGTGTGACACACGTAAGGGTAGGTGGAGAGAGGGTCAGGATACCTTAGCGGCCACCTCTGGCAAAACAAAAGTTTCTCTTAGCTGCTTCCAGACTGAAGGGTGTGTTGAGGTATCAGAGTTGTAACTCTAGTAAAATTTCCGGCCTGGCCCCCTCCCAACCTTTCCAGGACAGGGTGACCAGAGGCTCTGAAAGTGGTCCACCCTCCAGCCACCATCGCCTCCCCTACCCCCTCCCCAGAGAGCGAGTATCTCTAAGCACCTTGCCCCTCAAATCACTGATTTCCAAAAGGCCCTAGTGGAACACAGCTCCAAGAAGGGCCCCTGGGAGGTGGCCCCAGGAGGCAAGGGGCAGGGGGCTTAGGAAAATATTCGGATGGCTTGCGTGGCTGTGATGTGGCAGACGGGACACTCCGGGTCCGTCCTCTCGCAGATGCGTACTGCACACTCCATGCAGAACAGGTTGTGTCCGCAGGGCACGAGTGCGGCAGTCACCTCACTCTCGAAGCACACCATGCAATCCCGCCCGCCGCCGGGGCTCCGCAGGCCGCCCCCCCCAAGTTTAGAGAAGCCCTGGAGCGGCTCTCCCGGCGGGCGTCTAGGGAGTCCTGCCAGCTCAGGCCCCGCAGAGGCGGAAGGAGAGCGGTGCGCGCCCGGGGGCCCAGCGCGGGCCTTGGCGGAAGAGGAGGAGGAGGAAGAGGCGGAAGAGAAGAGCACCGAGGTGGGCGTGGCGTTCTCCTGGCCCGCCCAGAGAGGGGGGCTAGTCTCCGCCACCCCGTAGTACACGTCCTGCTTGCCCACGCCGTAGCCGGGAAACAGGTACCCGCCGTAGCCAAAGTCCCCTCCCTGCTCTCCCAGGCGCGGGGCCTCAAAACCAGAGTCCACTCCACACTCGCCGATGCAGCCCAGACTGTTCTGCCTGAAGGTGGAGAGGGGCTTGCAGCCAGGCGGGTGCACCCGCCAGGCCTCGGAGTAGCGGCTATCAAGCGCGGCGTCGGGGCTCCCAGCCAGGAAGTCGTTTTCATTGTTGTACTCGAGGATCTTGCCTGTGCGGACCGCGATGTGCGTCTCGATCTCCTCGCGCGCACGCTCCACGTTGCCCGGGGCACCGGTGATCTCGAACACCGGGTCTCTGTCCCTGCTTGGCGTGATAATGTACGTGTTGGTCTGCTGCTGGATGCGTTTGATGGTTGCCCCCTTGGGGCCCACCACCAGCCCCACCACGCGGTAGGGCACCCGCACACGAATAGTCACTTGGCCGGGCAGAGCAGGCGCCACGCCAAAGGCGGCGCCCGACTTGTTGCGGGAGGCCCGGATCATGGAGAAGTGCTCAGCTGCTGAGATGATTTCACGTCGCGCTGTGGCCACGTCCTCCCGCCGCCCGGTCACCATGAACACTGGCTCCTCGCCTCGCACCGGTGTCTTGATGTAGGTGTTGGTCTTGGCCCTCAGAGCCTTAATCTTGCAGCCTGGGATAGGTAGGGAAGGGAAGAGAGAAAGAAACTCACCGGGCAAGAAGGTTTGTGCTGAGTCCAACAAGCTCCTGCTCCTACTCAGATACTCAGCCCCCCAGGAACCTCTGTCTACCCTTTGAACCCCGCCCCCCCAATCCACCCTAACCGGAACAATTCACTCATCGTATCTTAAATCTACCCAACGTCTCTATCAACCATAGATCGCCAAATGTCCCAACTTTCCCTTGAATTCCATTCAGGACCTCCAAATTCACGCACTCTTTGAAATCCTGAAATAATCACTGACCCTCTAGACAAGGTGCTAACCTCAGACCTACTCACTAACTCCTCTCCAGCCATGAGCCGTTCCCACAATTTCTCTACTGATTTCTGGCTACTCAAACTTCCAAATCACTTAATCACCCCACCCTGCCCTGCAACTGCAATCTCCAATCTGTCACTGACCTTGATCTTTCCTCAGAACTGCAATGGACCCAGCAACCCACAATCTACTCCTCACTTGATCTCCATGCCTTAAAAGTGTCCTCCAGTCTACTCTGGGACCACTGACCCCCAGCTGCTCCCATACCTTCCACCATGAGTGTCTCTCAGTGGGTCCCAAATTCATAGCAAGTTTTCAGCAACTAGTGGAGTGTGGGAGACTGGGAAGGGTCTGAGAATCAGAGTTTCAAGAGGGAAAGGAGGATAATGATGTGTAGCACCTGACCCCATGGACACTCCTGCCACCCTGTCCCCTGGGGGCAGGAGAGCCAAGATGGGCTGGGGGCTGAGTAGGGTGGGGAAGAAGGTGTTCTGGACCTGTACTCTTGCTTTGAAGAAGGAGTGGGTTCAAGGTGGGAGGTTGGGGAGAGAGGCAGAAAGAGAAAGGAGAAAGGCCCAGACAGAGGCAAAGAGGGAGAAGGGGAAAGAGAAAAGTGAGGGAGGCTGGGATGGCCACACTGCAGTTTAAAGGTGGCAGACCTTGATGGCTGAGTGAACAAGCCTCTCTCCTCCTCTCCCACTTCCCTCTCCCTGCCCCTAGCTTCACACAGAACCTCAGAGACTCACATGCTTTCTCGAAGCACACATGCTACGTGAGTTTGTGCGTGCGCGCACACACACACACACGGACCTAGGAGCCGTGATGCAGTGTGCCTTTATCTAAGTAATACTTCTGGTGCAAACCTAATGTACACTTTCACATACCCCTCTCTCCCATACACACAGATACCCTGCATTTCAACCTTTCATCCATCCCACTCTTCCATCCCCATCATCCCCAGCACACAAGCAGCACATTCCTATACACACCTGCCCACAACTTTGGTCCCCATTCACATTTAGACACGTTCACACCCCTCTCCAGATACACATTCACCATTCCCTTCCTCACTCCCCAACCAACGCCAGTGGTCCTAGTTTTCTGATTCTACCCCAACCCTCCAACCACAGGCCTGGGGTGAGCTCATCTTTTTTTCCCTCTCCTTCCTCCACTCCAGATGGCTTCTTCTCCAGATTGGCATGTGGGAGGAGAGAGTGGGTTGGGGGCAGCTCTCCTCACCTTCAAGAGACCTCAGGAAGGAGAATTTGCTCCTCCCTTTTTGTCTTCAGACCTCTTGGCAGCTGAGAAGTCCTACCTGTTGTCCAGCCCACATCCTTGCTGCTTTAATGTCAGTCAGTAAATGATTGTTCTATTTGTGAGGCATGGAGGGTTAAGGAACAGTGAAGCCCCTTCTCCTACAACTTCTAATCGCATGGCATCTGATAGGCATAGGGGTTCTGGCTCTAAGTTTTGAGCCCATAAACTTACGCGAGAGCTAGGTGTCTTTAGGGATTGGAGTTAGGGTGAGGAGGACAGGCCGGGTATAAAACTAAGGAGAAAAGCTAGAGGCCTGGAGGTGCGGAACTGTTGGTGGACCTCGTCCTGGGTTTCGCAACCCTGCAGAAGCATCTCTTGAAGGGAAGACCCAGTTGGCTTCACCTTCCTAGAGGTCAAATAGAGGAGCACTGACACTGCAGCAGGAGGAGGGAGGTTAGACAAGAGAAAGGACTTCCATTTACTTAAGGAATGAGGGAGAGGCTTATCTTCTCTGAATAGGAGAAATCCCCCTACTTTTATGAGAGACAGGCCCATCTGATGCGGAGGCAGAAGAGGAAAGAATGACTCTATGAAATTCCGGGGCCTCCCAAGACCACCCCCGCACCCAAGAAAAGATATCAGTGTCCCCACCCAATTCCAGGGCTCTGGGTCCCTAGTTTCTGGCAACAAGAGGAAATCCAACTTTTAAAACCAGAAATCTCAAGAGATGGAGTGCCCAGGAGGATGAGGGCTATGCCTGGGAGTGGCATCTTCCCCTCCTCCATTCTGGATCTCCCTGCAAAATCCCCCCAACCCCCCCGCACTTCTGGTAGATGAGGTGAGATGTGGAGTAGGGGCCCTCCTGGCTTGCCTCCCCTCTTCCCCGGCCAGCAGCCGGCCTCCTCCCTCACTCCCAGCCGGAATGCAGCTCCTCTATTGTTCCCCACTGTGGGACAGCTCCTCCCCTGCTCCTCCCCCACCCCACACCTCCCCAGCCCAGCCCCCTAGCAATTTCCAAATCCCACCCCCCAACTCCCCTTTGGGAAACTGGGAGAGGGAAGGGTCCCCAGGATCCCGTCTGCTTAATCTGGACCCTCACCAACACTCCCACCCCCACCCGCCCAGGGATGCTGGAGCGGAGGAGGGTGTGGTATCAGACATACTACACTGGATTAATTCTACACCCACACCCCCCTCCCCCCAACAACACACCCAGACACATGCCCTCCAACAAATCTCCAGGTGAAGGTTTCTTACCCCCCAGCATGCCCTCACCCACTCCGTCCTACTCTCTCACTACCAGAGACCCCTCTCCAGGCCTCTGGCCCCTTGCCGTGGCCAGCCCAGAACAAAAGCCTGAGAGGGAGGAGGAGAGGTCCACACCAGGACGTGGCACTTCACTGGAGGCGCCCCTTCCAAAACCCCATAGACCATTCAACTTTGGTGTGTGGGTGACCACAGGACTCCCTCCTCCGAGCAGCCCCCCTTTCCCACCTCACCCCCAGGCTGGGACCCTCCCATGAGCCACACCCCCTTCCATTCCTACACTCAGCCCAACAAAGAGATAGATACTCAGTCTGGCTTCCCAGGCTAGGTCTCCCCCAAAGTCTGTAACTCCAGGCGGCTGGGGGTCCCAGGGGTGCCCCCTCCCTGAAACCACTAGCAAATGCCGGAGTTGGGGCTTCTGAGTAACTCTTTGCACATTCCACCAGCTTTTCTGTCTACGAGTGGACACCCCCTCCGGACAGCCTCCCCGGATTGGAAGACCGATCCCCCTCCCTTTTCCCTCTCTCCACGAGAGGATATTTCTTTGTCTAAGGGCAGAGCCCTGGGGGAGGAAGGATCTGGAGAACAGTCCCAACTGGGGGGGTGGGGGTAGCAGGGAACTTTGTGGCACTTGGAAATCAGGGTAGGGGGCGGGTCCCCCTTTGTGGGGAAGGGACAGAGCCAGAGGCGGGCAAGAAGGGAGGAAATGAACTTTCCGTGGTAGGGATGGGGTGCCCCCCACTCCAATCCCTCTCCACGGTCCCGGCGCCCGCTTACCTTGCCTGCCCACGATCTCGGCCACGTGCTCGGAGGTGGGCACGGGTACACACTCGGTGGTGTTGCTGCTGCCCTTCAGGCGCAGCTCGGCCTCTTTGTAGAGAGCGCAGAGCTTGGCGTCGCTGGCCCCTTTGGGGGCGGTGGGGGGTTGGGGCGTCTGCGCCGCGGGGGCCGCCGTCGGGGCGGCCGGGGGCGCCGCGGGCGGCGGCGGCGGGGCCGGCTGCGGGGGGGCGGCCGGCTGCGCGGGGGCGCCGCCCCCCCCACCTCCCCCGTCCTCGCCCGCCGTGGGGGCGGGGGGCTCCCCCAAACCCAGGAGGCAGAGTTGATCGAGAGCCAGCTGAAGGGCGCGCTCGTCTTCCAGCAGCCCTCGGTCCTTAGCGCTTCCCCCGAAACATCCTAGTTCTCCAAAGCCCCCATTTCTTTCCATTATTCCAGATACCACTAGACTAGGCATGGCGAAACAAAAGCTGGGGGAGAGAGAGAGAGGGAGAGAGAGAGAGAGAGAGAGAGGTGGTGGAAGGGAAAAGAGGAGAGAGGAGGGGAGGGGAGAGGAGAGGAGGGGGGTGTGTGGGGAGGGGGGAACAAAGAACTGGGGAGGGGGGAAGAAAGCGAGATAGAAAGATAGACCCTCCCCCTAAGCCCCCCTCCCCAAACACCCTGTAACCCGACTCCCCTCGCCCCAGCCCCCAGGGTGGGGGTGGGGGGAAAAAGAAGCAAAACCAAGAAAGCAGATCTCCTCTCCTCTCCGGGGGTGACGGGGGGCGGGGGGCTGCGGGATCTCTGCCCCCACCCCTCCCGCCTCGGTCCCAGGAGTCTCTAGACCCCGCCGTCCAGACGCCCCCCTTAGGCTCCCGCACCGAGCCCCAGTCCAGGAGCGGCGCTCTGTGGCCCCCAATAGAGCCCAGCCCCTTCCAGCGCTCAAACTCTTTTGTTTTAAATGAACTGGATGGAGCAGCATGGAACTGACGGGAGGGGGGCGCGCCGGGGGCGCCCGGGGCATGCCGGGAGTTGTAGTTTCCCGCCCTCGGGGGGCGCGGGGACGAATTCCTTGACCCGAGGAAGATATGGATGTGCCTTCGGTCTTTACTCGCGGCTGGGAGGCGAAGCTGGGGGTGGGATGGAAGTCAAGGTCCCTCATTTTTCCAAGAGGCGGGCACCGGGAGAGGAGTCAGTGTACAGAAACGGAACATGTTGAAAAAAAGCTAATGGAATGTGCCCCCCTCCCAAGACGGGCTCCTTCCCGATCCGGGCAGGTCTTTGGTCCCTCTTTCTTATGGTAATGAGGGGGGGCGAGAGGGCGGGGAGCGGTCCCGGCTGGGTCACTGCGGCTTTCTGTCGCTCGCTCTCGCTCTCTCTCTCGCTCTCGCTCTCCTCCCCTCTTCCCCCTCCCTGCCGCGCTCCCTCTCCGCTCTCCGCTCCCCCCTCCCGCTCTCCCAGAGTCGATCCCGGCTCTGGGCCGCGGGGAGAGGTTCTCCGCAGAGCAGACAAAGCCCGCAGCCGCGATGCGGGGAGAACACGGCTCTGCGCGCTGGGGGTGCCGGGATGGGGTGCCAGGTTGGAGGGTGGGACCCCTTGGCAAAAGACGGGGTCCCCTCATCTCCAAGCGGCAAGCCATCCCCCCTCGTCCCCTCCCGGTCCCCCAGTCTCGGAGATCTGAGAGGCACCGACTGGGAGGTGAGTTAGTTAACATCCTTCTGATCAGTAGAGGGGAGCTGGGAGGGCTGTGGAGAGATGAAGTGAGGAGGATGAAGGGGTGGAGGGAGAGGAGAGAAATGGGGGGACAGAGAGTGAGGAGGCAAGGGAAGTCTTAAAGGCATGATGTGACTTAACAGTTGCGGGTGAGAGCCAGGAGATTTGGGTGAGACAGAAGGAGGAAAGAGAGACTGGATGGAATGGAAACCCAGACTTCTTCAGGCCTGGGCCATATATGTAGCCTGGGGGTGATCTGTTCTTTAGCCTTCACCATATCCCACCTCTCCCCCATTGAAAACCCATTAGTTCAGCTCCTTTGACTCTGGAAATTTGGTGAAAATAAAAATCAGTTTTTAAGGCATGAATTGGACAGTTGGGCACTTTTAGGGGAGTTTGTGGAAGTTGGAGTGTAATGCAGTCTTTTCTCCCCTTACCCCATAGCTTCAACATTTCTTTTGTTACCGTTTTTATGCCTGGGTCTTTCCCAGTAGGAGAAGGGATGGCACTGCAGCTTGAGGGCTTGTGGTCAGACTTTTAAGAACTTCCCAAAAGAGTTTTATAGGAATGGGTGGGTGAGCTACAGTGGTAAGGTGTCCTTTTCTGGAGTGCCTTGGAAACCAAAAGTCTGAACTAGTTTGAGGTAAAGTCCTGCTTGGAGGCAGGGGAACAGAGGAGATGACCTCATAGACCAGGCACTGTGGGCCGTGAGGGCTGAGCTGCAAGCCAGTTCCCTAAATTGATTCTTGGAGAGAGTAAATTTGCACACCAATGGGAGGGTGGGAGCCAGCGTGGAGGATCTCAGAAGGGGTTGGGAGTTGGCACACTGTGGGGCTCTTGCTTCTTTGCCCGGCAGAAGATCCAGGGAAGGGGAGCCATGACTGAGAAACCCCGGAAGCCCCCGGAATTGGAGAGGGGTGCCCTCTGGATTGAGGATTTAACATAAAGTTAACAACAAACCTTCTTGGATTGGGCGCTCCCGCCTCTAAGCAAGAGTGGGCGAGGAAGAATTGGAGAGACATGGCCCCGTGGGAGTGGCTGTTTCCCACTCTTGTCCCCTCTCCTTCTGCCCCAGGAACCTGGATTGGGGGAACCAGGAGCTATGAGGAAAGCCTCCTACTCTGTGGACCAGGTGACTGTTTTTCGCATGAACAGAAATCGCAAACAGTTGCATAGGACTGATTGTGTGCCAGGCCTTTTTGTCACCAGCCGTCTGAGCCTTCCTGTCCCCTCTGAAATGAGATTCCCCCTAGACACTCACTCCTGAATTTGCCCTGCTTCCACTTTCCTCCCCACTAAGCTAATTAAAGCAGGAGGTTAATGACCAAAGAAGCCTTGGGGGTTTGGCCAGGGAGGAAAACAAAGGACAGAAACAAGTGTGTGCGAGTGGGGAGGGGACAGCTGCTGAATGGGAAGGGACAGACTAAGGGGCAGGGTAGGGGAAGGGGCAGTCCCTGCTGGACCCCCGCTCACTGATCCAACAAGGACTAATCAGCCCCCCTGGGTGTGTTCATGTACCATGGGTCCACCCTCAGGCTCTCACTGACTCCAGATATGCAAGGTGAGAGAGGCAAACGTGAACCTGGCACCTGGAGGGCAGGATGTGTGTATGAGCGCACTTAGGTCTGGGGCTTGGCTGTGCACATAGAGGCATGTGCCTGCAGATGGTGCAGGGTACGTCCACTCACAGGGGTGCCTGCCAGAGTGCCCAGGGGCAGCGGAGCCTGGCGATGGGCACCTTGAGGAGCCAGGTTCTCAGGAGGTTTTTTTCTTTTTTGGCTGCAGGATCTTAGTTCCCTGGCCAGGGGTTGAAACCATGCCCTTGGCAGTGAAAGCTCGAGTCCTAACCACTGGACTGCCAGGGAATTCCCTCGGGAGGGGTTTTGATGAGTCTTTCCCTCACTCCCAGAGGCTGGTGCCCTCCTTTGTTCAGGGGACTCCCGTCCTCCACCTACATTTGTGTTGGCCAAGCTGAGTTTCTGTCCAGGGGCCCTCCTTTTCCTCTCTCCCCCTGCCTGCCCATTCTAGAATTAGGCCCATGAGGGCTGAAGGCCTTACTTAAACAATTTTGCTTGGAAATAGGTAGCTATGCCCACCCCACCCCAGCCCCCACTCTGCCCATGACCAGAAAGGTGTGTAGGTGGCATATCTCTCCCCTTCAGGACCTTGGAGGACAGGACTGTGTGTCTCACCTTTGTCATTGTCTCCTACCCTGGTCCCCCAGTACCTAGCACACGGCCCTGCCCAGAGCAGAAGCTCAGTAAGGGTGTAGTGAGTGTAACTGCGCATTCCAAGCTTCATGATGTAAGAGGAAGGAGCAGACCTCTGGAGCCAAACATGCTGGGTGTTAGTTCTGCCCCTTGAGCAGTCAATTACTGCTGAGCCTCGATTTCCTCATCTCTCAAATGGAAATAATAAGCCAAGTTCCTAGCACAGTGCCTGGCTCATTTGAGGTGTTCAATCAATGTTAGTTTGGGGGCCCTGGTTGCTCTCTCCTGGCAATTGACTTTACCTAGACTGTGGTCTTCATTAATTACTTTTAATTCATTCATTCAGCTAACTACTTCTTACTGAGCTCTTAGGATGTGCCAGGCACTGGAGGAGATCCTGACCCACTGTGAGTCATTTGAAGATAGTTCTAGATCTAGACTTGCAGAAATAAGATCATCCCAAACAAACAGCAGATAAATCCAAAAATAATTCCTGTTGAGCACTGGAGTGAAGGTGAACTCTATATGTCTCTAGCACACACACAGCCTCAGGCCTGAGGAACAAAGGACCCTGTGGAGTCGTTGAGTTGGCTGTATGAGCGTGTGGGTCTATGTGCCAGTGTATCTGTGTGTGTGTGTGTGTACACAGGTCTGGCTGCAAGGCAGGAAAGGTGACCCAGTTGAGAGTGGGATGGCCCAGAACTCGAGTGGAGGCTGAAAGACAGGAGTGGGATGGGTGATGCAGACTGTGCTTATCTGTGTGTGGAGCTGTGTCCCTTTCCTTCTTCCAGCAAACCTGGGCACCTATTATTGCTGTCAAGTACCAAGGGATGGGGCACAAACCTAACACCTGCCCCTCCCCTGCCCTATTCTCAGAGCCCCCAGGGAGGGAGGCAGACACAGGAGGCTACCATCAAAGTTGCCCTAGCAAGCTGGCTGGCCCTTATAGAGGTTATCTCATCCATCTCCCTACTCCTCTCGGGATGCCTTCTCCATCTGTCTTAATCAGCTGAGCCTCCTCTCCTGTGCTTTATGGCGTTTATGTTTTCTTTTCTTAATACCCCTCCCTATGGGAACTCTACCTTGTGATCTAAACACCATTCGTCCTGCTGAGAGTGCAGCCAGTTTTCTCTCTGTTACTCGAATACACTCATCTCATTAATTTCTTTCCTTCTTTCTTCCTTGCTTCCTTCCCTCCTTCCCTCTTTTCTTTCTTTCTTCCTCTCTTTTTCTTTCTTTCTTTCTTTCTCTCTCTTCTTTCTTTCTTTCTCTCCCTCTCTCCCTTTCTTTCTTTCGTTTCTTTCTTTCTTTCTTTCCGGCCACACCACACAGCTTGTAGGATCTTAGTTCCCCGACCAGGGATTGAACCCAGGCCATTGGCAGTGAGGCAGTGAGAACCCAGAGTTAACCACTGGATCACCAGGGAATTCCCCTCAACTCATTAATTTCAATCAGTGAGAATGTATTGGGTAAAATTCTCCAGGACACACAAAAGAAGTAACAGACTTGATCTCTGCCCTCAGCAAGACACAGAAACTGGACTACATAACCCAGAGAACACGGACAAACAGGATTAAATGTGAGGGCAAAACAGTCTTTGGTACTTGGAGGGCTACAGAGATTGGAGAAGAGAGGAGGTCTCTCTGGGTCCTTCCACTGTTGTGGGCCCAATCTCCAAGGGCTTTGCACCTGGACAGACAAACACCTCTCTGCTCCTCCCCTGGGACCACTCCAGCACTCCCCCTAGCAGGTCCCCTGCACTCTCTGATTTCCCTAGGGAGAGCAGCTCCGAGGGGCTGGGGCAGAACTAGGGTCCCCCAGGACAGCTGGCTGGCAGGGCCCCTCTGGGATTCAGGGCTGGACCCAGGTGTCCAGGAGGCAGGTGATACCAGAGCTGTGACAGTTGGTCCCCAGATTCCTCACCCAGTGGCGCCAGCTCTGGTTTCGGGCTGAGGCAAAGGAGGGGGAGGGGCACCTGGTGCCAGGCAGGGCTGGGTGTTCTCTTGGGGCAGGGAGAAGGAGGCAGTAAACATGCCCTTGCTAGGTTGTTGGGGAGGGATTTTTCCAGTGCCCTCTCTGTGCCAGGCACTGTATTGAATACTAACGGGATACTGAAGCATAAGACACAATCTGGCACAGATGAATTAATGGATATAAAAGACTGTATAGAATGTCATAGGTGGACTAGAAACTGAATGAATGAATGAATAGATTCACCAGTTATCTAATGGCCTTGCTTTACTGAGAGGAAGATTGAGGCCCAGAGAACTCAGGTCCTATGACCCTCTTGTGCCTTCTGTTCCATCATGCTTCCTTTTTCAGGAAAGGGAAGAGGAAGTTAGAGAGAGAGGGGTGGGAAGAGGGACTTTCCAATTCCTGGGTTTCCTTATTTCCAGGCTCTCTTCTTGGTGTTTACAGACTTGATCTCATTTAATCCTCTTACAACTCTGTGAGGCTGGAATTGCCATCTCTGCTTAACATCAGGGACCTAAGGCTCAGAGAGGTTAAGTAACTTGCTCAGGTCACACAGCTGGTAAATGGACACTCCAGTGTTCAAAGCCAGATCTGTCTGACTCCAGAGCCTAGGACCCCAGAAGTGAACAGTGATACCCAGTGAGTAGTCTGGAGGCCGAGGAGAGAGTGATCACTGAAGTTGGACCAGGAGAGGCTTCCTGGATCTGGAGTCCCTGAAGGATGAGTGAGGTTCGTTCAAAGGGAAAGGACTGGAGATTGATGTCAGAGGTGCCCAGGAGGCTTGCTGGTTGGGAAAGTGGCCTGCTTGCCTGGATCCTGAGGAGCGCCAGGGACAGGTGGAGGAAAAGCACCTTTGAACTTTGGCCACGAGGTGGCGCTGCAGGCCAGCTACTGGGAGCTGCTCCAGCGTGACCTTGCACTCTAGGACCCAGAGGTTTCTTCCCTGCCAGTTAGGGATCCACGCCCAGTCCTGCCTCCTCAAGTGTCATCTCAAGCTTCCACCTTTCCCTTTTCTGGAGGGGCATCCACCAAGTGGGAGACAAGGAGGCTACCAGTCTATTCCTGACTAAGGACAAAAACCCAGGTGGCCGTGACCTGGGCATCCCCATGGTCTGACCAGCTCCCCAGGTCATCCTGAGCCCCCTCCAGCTGCTTAAGACTGGTTCATGTCCAGTTGCCCTCCTGAGTCCCTGGCAGACACTGATCGGGGCCAGGCTAACCAAACAGACATTTGAGTACAACCGACCTGGGTCTGAAGCAGAATAATAAAACCTACCTAATAAGGAGTTAAAAAGTTTTCATCCAATAAACACATATTGAACACTTGCTGTGTCAGGCACTGTTCCGGGCATTGGAGATACATCACTGAACATGACAAAGTCCTTACTCTTATGGACCTGATATTCTGTGGGGGAGGGGAGACAGAGTAAACAAGTAGATCATGTAGTTTCTGGTAGTGGTAATCGCTGTGAGGAAAAACAAAGCAGGATTTGGGGGTAGAAAGGTGTGAGATGGTTAATTTAGAAAGAATGGTCATGTTGTGAGAATTTAACTGGACATACATAAACCACAGTGCCTGGCATTGAGTTAGCAATTGTTACCATTATTTTGTTCCCTTTGCTCCCGCCCTTCTCCATCCCCATGTTCCCCTTCCTCTGTCTCACATTCTCCCTGCCTTTTCCCAGTAGTCCCCCCAGGGAAAACAGGTGCTGGCTTAGAACAAGGAGTCCTGAGTTTTTAGTCCTGGCTCTGCCACAACTGTCCAAACTGGCTCTCCCCTCCCCCGCTTCTGGTAAATGACATCACCCTCCACCTGGTTGCTCAAGCCAGAAATCTGGAGCCATCTATCATCCCTGCCTTTTCCCTAACTTCCTCCCATCTAGTCCATCAACCAATTCTGTCAACTACACCTCAAAACGTTTCCCAAATCCATCAACTTCCCACCTCCACTGCCACTCTCCTGATCCAAGCCATCATCCTCTCCTGCCTGCAATAGTCTCTAGCTGGTCTCTCTCCTGAATTCTTGTCTCCCCTGCCCCCTCCAATCCATTCTCCACATGGTGGCCAGAGAGATAATTTTTAAAAACCAAATATGATCATGAAACTCTCCTTCTTAAAACACTGTATTGGCTCCCCATTGTCATTAGATCCAAGACCAAAGTCCTTAGTGTGATTTAGAATATCCTTCACATTCTGGCCCTTGCCCAGCGGTCAGCTGATCCTGCCCTCCCTCTCACCCTCCACTCCAGCTACATGAGCCCTCTTTCAGGGCTTTGAGCACACCATGTTCTGCCCATCATCCAGCTTTGGCTTGTGCTGAACCATCTGCTGTTCCCTCACCCTTCACCTGGCTCATGCTGGTTCACCTTGTGGGACTCAAATTCCATGTCACTTTCCCTGGGAAATCTCTCCCGGTCATTTTTGGAGATCTCTTACCATTCATCACACTATATTGTAACTGTCCATTTACATTTCTGTCTCCCCAAGTACCTGGGAGCCCCTTGAGGACAGGGACTGGCTCTAGTTCAGTGTGCCGGCACACAGTAGATGCTCAATGTTTGCTGCTTGGAAGCTGCATGTGTGTGCTCATCCATACTTCCCTCTTAACAGCCTCTTCCCTTGACCCCCACACCCCACCAAATATTCAACTTCTCCCTCTGCTTTTCCACCATACCTCCCACACTCCACACCCAGCTGCATTTCTCCCCTCCCCTCCCAAGCCCCACACCTGGGCCCCCACAGCCATCCCTCATCTGATCTCCAGCGGGTGCCGTTTGCATGATGCTTGGCATATACCTTCACTGGGTTGGAACCAGGAGTCCTCCTCTCGCCAACGCCTAGTCCGGGACTCATTCACAGCAGGAACTCCATAATGGTGCTAATTCACTGGTGTGACTTCTGACTGATGGCTCAGAAGGGATCTCTAAGCATGTAAACCCCTCCCCTCAGTCACTGCTGGTAAAAGGAGTCTTGGACCCAGTAGGCCCTTGAGAGTGCAAAGAAGTACACATAGATCACGTGCTCCTGCCAGGTCCTCTCATCCCCCTACGCCTTTACAGGTGCTATTCTCTCTGCCTCCAACCCTCTCTCCCCCATCATCTTGTCTATCTCCCACTCATCCTTCAGAGCTGAGCTCAGGAGTCATGTCCTCTGAGAGGCCTTCCTGACCGTGCTGATGGACTTCAGTGCTTCTCCTGAGTCTGTCGTGGCACTGGTACCTACCCCTTTGGTGGCACTTAGCCCACAGTGCCGTCACAGCCAGTGTACATGTTCTGTATGCTACTCCAGACCTCAAGCTCCCCCAGGACAAGGGACATGTCTTGCCAAAGCCTAGCGGAGGGGGCACTCAATACAAATTTATGAAGTGAATGATTAATTGAATGAGTAAGAGGAAGAAAATTACTGTGTGATACTGAATAAGTCACTCCCCATCTTTGGGCCTCAGTTTCCTCTTCTGTGAAGTAGGGACAGGAGAGGGTAGAACAGAGGTGTGCTTGCCCATGTTTAATAACAGGGGTGGGGTGGGGGGAAGTCCTGGTTTGTGGCAGTTGTCAATTTCCAAGGTGTAAATTCTCTCACCATGGCTGATTTCAATGTGAACAATGGGTTCTTACCAGCAGGCATAAGCTACCTCCAGCTCAGGACTACAGATGGGGTGGCTTGGGCCAGAGGGACTTCAAGGCACTTTCTCATTCCAACATCCTTGCACAAGGCCCCTTCTCCAGAGACTGAGGGAGGTCAGGCTGTTTCCCAGTTGTACTTATACCCAGGCTGCCAGTTATACCCTTATTGCCAGTTTTCTAGAGGCACATCCATGCCCATTCCAGGCGGGTAACTATACATGTCTTTCCCAGGCAGCCTTCCCAGACTACTCCAGGCCTGTTGGTTGGCCCAAGCCCTGACATCAGACCTGTGCAGAGGGATTACCTACCCTGCTCTCCCGGTGTTTCTGGGTCCCACCTTCCCACACTGATGGGCTCCCTTAGAGCAGAGGCTGAGTCCAGTCTCAGTTTTTATCTTGCTGGACCTCTGACCTCTGACCCTGCTGACCCCTCCTTCCTTCTCTATACCCTTTATTTCCTCCCCGGCTTTTCTCCTACCTCCCTAGGTGCTCCTTTTCGGTCTCCTTTGCCCGTCTCTCCTCCTGTTTCCACAGGGCCAGTGATTTCCAGGCCTGTAGTTTCCTCCACCTGGAACACACTTTCTTCTCCCTTTCTGCCCAGCTATTCAAGCGGGAGCCCGCAGAGTCCTCCGCACCTGGGCTACAGGTGGGCAGGTGGCCATTACCGGTGAGCTCTATGCAAATTACTTAATGTCTCTGAATTTGTTTTCCCCATCTATAAAATGAAGATAAGGGTAGCAATTACCTCATGGGATTGTTATGTGATTAGTGGCAAGTGGCATGTAAAGTACTGACATAGCGTCTAGTACACAGAAAGTGCTTAATAAATGTTGGTGATTATTATTCAGGACTTAACTTAGTCACCCCTTCCTCGGGGAACCTAAGCCTGGGTTAGGTGCCTGGTTCTCTGCCCCCCGCCAACCCTCGCATCCCGAGCTGCGCCTTTTGAGGCACTCATGACGGTTTAATTGCTTGTTCCGCGAGGACAAGAGCTATTTGGGGCACACAGATGGTGAATATCTGTGAATGAATGAATGAACTAATGATGTGGATGACTGTCTCCCCTGTTAGGACACAGAGCCAGGGCCTTCTGCCACTCAGGACGAGCCTGGACACGCCCACCCTTAAGGAGGAGGTGGGGCTGGTACCCCCGGGCCAGCAGGTGGCGCCAGCGCCCGTCAGTCTCTGTCCGTGGCCACCTCCCTTGCCCTCGCTGGTTTTACAACCCCGCTCTGACGGAATTTGAAATGGGCAGGAAAGGTGGGGCCCTGAGGCCCGCGGGGGCAGCCGGGGCTGAAGTTCACTCATCCTTCATGGGCAGACGTTTTTCCAGGAGGTGCCCAGACTAACTTGGCAGGGAAGGGAGTGGAGGCCGCTGGGGAAGAGGGCCCTGCTGAGGGGCTGTGGGCACAGATCCTGAAGTGGGGACAAGGTTGATGGTATCCTGGGGACATGAAATGAGAAGCGATTCAATCAGTGAGTCAAAAGCTGAGATCTAGGAACCAGACACAGTGTGGGGGACAATGTGTTGAAATCAATCAGTGAGAGAGGAAGAGGAGGTCCGGTTTCTATGACAATGGTAGTGTTTGTGGCAAGCTGGGGACTCCTGGGAGCCCAGGGCCTGTGAACAGTGATTCTCCACAGGAACGGGAAAGCTGCAGAGGGATTGTATGCTGGGGACCGGATGCCCTGTGGTTCCTTCTTGGTGCTCAGCACATGTTCTCCCAACCACAGCTCCTGAACCTGTGCTCTTTCAGATGCTGCGAGGGGCGCTGAGCCCTGACAAGAGGCAGGCCCTGTGCTCCTCACCGTACATGCACATTTCACTTATTGCTCATAACGGCCCTCTGGCATTAGTGTTACCCCATTTTACAGAAGAGGAAATTGTCAGGCTGGCCAAGGGTGACAAAAGTAGGGCATGAGTGGTAGAGCCAGGATTGGAACCCAGGCTAGTCTGACTCTAACCATCTTGTGAAGACCCAGAAAGCAGAAAAACAGGGGCATGGAAGTTAGAGTGTGGCTAAGACCCAGGAGGAGACAGGAAGGGGCCCCTCCATCTCCCCCAGCCTCCCTGCCTGCTCTGCCCTGTGTGAATCCAACCCTGACAGGGAGGGAGCATGGCAAAATGTACAGCCTGAGGTGGGCCAGAAACTGCATCCAGCCTGCCTCTCACTGTCCTCCAAGCCCAAGAAAGCAGGCCATAATTCTGGCCATGCAATTTCCCCTACCAATGGGGTAGTAGTGTGTGTGTGTGTGTGTGAGAGAGAGAGAGAGAGAGAGAGAGAGAGAAAGAGAGAGAGAGAGATCATCATGTTTGACCCCCTACTCTCCACTCCCAGCCCCTGCTAGAGCCTGGGAATTCCCAGCATCTTCCAGTCATTGTCAGGACAGTTTCATTCTTGTTTAGCCATGAGGCCCCCACAATTTCAGTATGAAAGGGGGTATCCCTGTCTCATCCCCTAATGACATGCAGGAAGGAACTGTAGCTCTTCACCCTCTCTTCTCCTGCAGCAGCAGGGATGGAGGTTGGAAGTGCCTTGGAAATCTTCCAGTCCAGTCCACTTGTTTTGCAGATGAGGAAACCGAGACCCATAGAAAGGAAGCAATTTTTCCAAGGTCACAGAGCGAATTAATGGAAGAGAGAACTAGATCCTCTGTCTTCTAAGTTCTGTGATCCCAGAAAGAACCTTCTTGAATTTGGCACTGGGTTCTTGGATCGGAGTCAGGCAGAGGAACAGAGGGAGGACAGCAGATTAAATGGGAAAACCTAACATAGTATATAGCCCGTGGAAAGAAGGTACACAGCTCATGCCCCGCCTGTCTACCATGTTACAACAGCAATGATAGTGGGGGGATCATCAGAAAGACTTATCACATACGTATGTTAGGGGGTAGAGGGTCTTTGGTCAAAGTGGACTGCGTGATCTTTGGCAAATCACTTACCCTCTCTGAGCCCTAGTGATAATGTGGAGTACCCTACCTCCAGGGTTTTAGGGATGATGGATGGGATG
The DNA here is from genome assembly GCF_025265405.1 of Mesoplodon densirostris. Lineage (NCBI taxonomy): Eukaryota > Metazoa > Chordata > Mammalia > Artiodactyla > Ziphiidae > Mesoplodon > Mesoplodon densirostris. Next base: position 116,053,603 of record NC_082662.1, read on the forward strand.
GTGGGCAAGTTCTTATGAATTATGGGGTGACATGAATGTTCTTGGTTGTCAGGGAAGGCAAGTCATGTACAGTGGGACTGGAGACAGAGTTGCCCCGGAGTGCAGAGGTAGGGGATAAGCTGAGGTGCTTGACCCTTGATCCTTAGGAGAGCAAGGAAGCCACATGAACTTTTGACATGCTCACTACAGGCAGCAATTCTCTTCCCTGGGGGCAGGGGGAGGTGGGCAGCAGGTTCCTGCAGACCCTGGGGGTGCCCAGAGGCTGTGGGAAGCTGAGGACTAATTAGCTCTTGCTCCCTAATTGGACTTAATTGCCTGCTTGTGATCAGCAATTAGGAGGCTCCATCAATTAGCACAGGGAGGGTGATGGTTCAGCTGGGGCTGGTCAGGGCTCCCCTTCAGAAGGGGAGGGAGGCAGGCAGGTGGAACAGTGGTCCCATGGGGAAGTTGCCTCACTGCCCAGGCCCTTACCACCCAGCCCCTTCTGCCCCTGTGAGGGAAGGGCCGGGAGCTTTCAGGCCTCCCACCTGGACTGTGGTTTCTCTGATCTCGGTTTACCCACTCTCACCGGCTTTCTGACTTCTGTCTAGAGGAGATGGCATGTGGCTGGGCCTGGCTCCACCACTGGCTCCTTTGCAACTTTGGGGTTGAGAGTGTGAGCTTCCAAGCCAGGTCTCTGGTGTTTGAATCCCACCTCCACCACTGATTGGTTGTGTGACCCTGGACCCACTGTGCTTTGTTTTCTCACCCGTAAAATGGAGCTGATAATAACAGTCCTTCCCATGCAGGGTCATAGTGAGGATCAGGTGAATCATGCACCTGCTCTATTTAGAACAGTGCCTGGCATCGTCAGCACTCAGCGGTAGCTGTTATTATAATCCCTACTCCAAACCTCAGCTTCTCCATCTGTTAAATGACAGACTGAAGTAGTGTTTACTGAAAAATGCCAGTGTCCCACCCTAGATGAATTATTGAATCAAAATACCCAAACTTTGGGTGCTGGCAGTTTTGAAAGCCCCCTCCCCCAAGCGATTTTGATGCCCAGTGAGGGTTGAGACCACAGGGTTCCCCCCAGCCATGACCCCTGATAACCCTCGAATAAATCCCACCCCACTCTCACCCCCGTTCTGGACAGCGGCTCCCTGTCCTGTGCCACACAGGACCCCCTGCATGGCCCTGGAGCTTCTGCCATTTGGTTGAGAGCCATCTGTGTGGCCAGAAGCCGGTCTCTCCCCACTCACTTGGACAAAGTCCCCTTCCATAAAATGAGAATAATGACCTCGCCTAGCTCAACTCCCAGCGCTGTCCAGAGGTCATGTTTCAAGAGTGATAGGACCTGCTGTAAAGGTAGGCAATTATATTGTTCCTTCCCTCAGTAGACAGTTATTGACGGCCTAGTATATAACCCATCTCCCTTACACACAGTGATGACAGAGTTATAAGCTCCTGGAGAGATTGGTCCTGAACCATCAGACAAGTCAGGTTTTTGGGCCAGTCTCTTTTTTTAGCTCCTGCTGGGTATCAAATGAGCCAATGAATGGAAAGAACCTAGAACAGGCCCTGTCACATAGCAAGCGCTCTGTAAACAGTAGCGGTTGTTACTACTGGTATTGGGACTATGCCCTGGGCTGGGCGTGGAGAGAGGCCTGGTTGCAGAGTGAGCACACGTAGAGCTCCGATACGGGGAGGCAGTGAGGGGCACGTGGGAGGAAGGCAGGGCTAGAATGAGGTGCTGAAGAGCGGGGTGTGTGGACAAAGTACAGGGAGGAGTTGAGCTTCGGGAGTGCTGGTTCAGGAGGGAGGTCTGTTGAGATGCTCAGCTCACATGTGAACAGAGAAACTTCTCTGTCCCAGGCACTGTGCTGGGTGCTGGGGATACAGGGGAGGGCCAGACCCACCCAGCCTCTACCCTCAAGGAGTTCCCCTAATGTGGGAAGACAGAGGCGAACACAGACAGTGTCAATTTCGTGTGACAGGAGATGTTGAGGGCTTAGCGGGACACCTAACCCAGACTTAGTGGCACTTTTTAGCTGAACCTGGAGGGTGAGTAGGAGTTGGTCAGAGGGCAAAGCATGTGCCAAGTCCAGGAAGGTTAGCTTAGAAGAAACGAGAGAGATCCGGATTGCTGGAATCTAGAGGGCAAGCAGTGAGGCTGGAGATAACAAGCGGAGCCTGGGCCACGGAGGGCTTTACAGGCCAGCTCAAGGAATTTGGACTTTATCCCAAATATAGTTTGGGAAGTGCTGTTAGTTTGAAGTCTTGTGGAAACATGCTGAGGTTTACATTTTGGAAAGATGGCTGCGGTTTAGGGAGGAGAAAGGATCAGAGCAGAGGCAAAGGTGGAAGCAGGAAGACTGGCCGGGAGGCTCCTGCAGTTACTCAGGCGAGGGCTGTTGGTAATCAGAGCCACGGAGCTGGGGAGTTCCCTTGCGGTCCAGTGGTTAGGACTCCGTGCTCTCACTGCCGAAGGCCTGGGTTCGATCACCGGTTGGGGAGCTAAATCCCACAGGCCATGTGGTGTGGCCAAAAAACAAAACGAAAAGAACCACGGAGCTGGAGGCAGAATGGAGAGAGATTCTGGGTCCACAGAATGTGGGGGGTCACTGGCCATGGGAGACAGAGGGGGTGAGGCTGAGGAAGGAGGAATAGAGTGGGGCTGGGATGGTGTTGGGGAGACATGAAGAACTCCATCTGGGACATCCAAGGAGGGGTGCCAAGTGTGGAAGCTCGGGAATCACCCCTGACCTGGGAATCCTTGGAGGCCTCTTCCAAGAACTCTCTGGAGTGGAAGGGCCCCTCACCTATGGCCCAGTGCCAGGCTCCCCTTTCGCTGGCCTCTCCTGGACAGGCTGGGACTTCCTGGCCCAGAGACACCATGCTGGGGCAGGCCTGCCTGGATCCTCTCCAGCCCAAAGGGAGAGAGGTGCCCATGTGCCAGCTCCAGGACACATGTTTTGGAGAAAGAGCAGGGGAGGCAGTGCGTTCAGGGAGCTCCACTTCCTATCCCACCTCCCCGGGCCTCTGGCCTCCGTTGTGGCCCTGGGAACAGATTCTGAGGAGAAGGCCAGAAGGTGAGCTCTCTGGGCTTGGGCTACACAGGGCAGCAGGGTGCAGCGGCCACACTGTAGTTTCTGCAGTGGTTGTGTGAATGAATTCTCCTTCCTCCCTTCACTTGAGCATCTAAGTGTTTGGAAGCTGAATTCTCCCTGGCCTGAGGTGTTCCCAGTGGATGGATCACCGCAGGCTTGTCTGCCCCAGGCCCAGCGCTCATCTCCATTTCTAGGCCCCTCCTGCGGCGCCTCTCTGCCTTCTTCAGCGTGCTCTTTGCCCTCCCTCATTAAACGTGGTTTCTGTAGAATGTGATTTGAATTAACTCTTGGGAGAAAAATCACAGAAACCAGGAAAGGGGGGCCGTGGGGAGGGGGCAGTGAGTCATGTTTCCGTGTGTATTTTTCAAACTTTCCAGTGGGAGTTTGGAAAGCAACACTCTTTCGGTTGCCAGCTTGGACCTGGCTCTCCAAGGGTCCCTCGGTCTGTTTCTATAGGGCCGTGCCCTGGCCCACCCTTCAGGTCTGCTTTGTTTCCTGGGATCCCAACCCCTTCTCCCTCTGGGCTGGCTCATGCTGTGGACGGGCTCGGGGAAGTCCCTCCTGGTGTGGCTCTTCAGTCTCGCCTCTGTTGTCATTTCACAGTGGTGACCCTCCATCTACCTCCATTTCAGGGTGGACCCATGAGGCCTGCAGCCACTCTGGCCAACCCTTCAGCCCTCAAGAACCTCCATCAGCACCAGGGAGCCTGGGCTCCAAGAACCTCCTCTCTGCTGTGGCAGCTTCCTCTTTGTGTCCTTCCCTCCCATTTCTGCACCCCGATTTCCAGAGGGCCTCTGGCCGAGGGTGAGAACCCACTGACCCCCAGGGAGAAGCCCTGCAGAGCAAAGACCTCACCCTGAGGAGGTGGGTAAAGAAGAGAACCCCTCTTGTGTGCTGGGCCCTGAGCTGGGCCCTGGGCACATCTTCTGCCCTGGGAAGGGGTGTCAGGATGTCCATTTTGCATATGGAAACCGAGGCTCAGCCAGGGAAATGGATGGGGACCTTAAGGGTGGTGGGGAGGTCATCTCAATCCCTTCTTGCAGGCCCGGAGCCCTTTTACCCTCCCCCAAAGCTCCCATCTGCTGCTTCAGGGGTCCTAGCCTAGCTGTCCGTCTCCCCTGCCCCTCCCAGCTTCTGACTAATACTTCCTGGCGGCAGTTATATGTCCTGCCCCCACTGTGCCCATGCCAGCGACAGCCCACATCACATGGGCCACATCTGGCTCCATTTGAGCACACCCTCCCCTCCTTTGTCCCTCCCCCTCCTCTGCCCAGGCACCAGATCAGGAAGGACCCCTGAGAACCTCTCTTCTCTGGATCTATCAGCCCTCCTTGCCTGCCCTTTCACAACCTCTAAGGGAGTCACTCCTTCCCCTCCTTTCAGCCTCCTCATCCTCTCTTCCAGCTTCCACCCCCTGGACACCTTGACTCCATCCTTCAGCATCCCTTCCCTCACTGTACCCTGACTGCTTAGACCACCTCCTTCTCCAGCCCCCACTGAACAACAGATTGGGAAGGGGAATTTTGCAAGGTTCGAGACCCCAGAGCTGTCCTAGGGGAAGGGGAAGGCCGGTCAGCCCAGGGATTAAGTTGCCTCTAGCCCAGCCCTCTGTCCAGTTACCAGCATGGGGCTGGGGTGGGGGGGACATTGGTAGAGGTGACTCCAAGGTATGTGTGCATGGAGGGATATAGCCGAGCCTGCGTGGAGCGGGTGGAGGGCTGAGGGGAACTGAATGGCTCACCCTCTCTAAGTTGTCTTTTGTGAGGGATGGGAGGAGGCTGGAAGGCCCTCTAGCTACTGGCTTCCCTCCTCCTTCCTCCCTGCTTAGCAACTGTTGCTGGGTAAATATTTGCCCCACCAGGATCAGCGGCTGGAGAGCTGGCGTCAGCCCGGGCAGCTGCCCCTCTCCTCAGTTCCTGGGCCTCCCCTCTGCCCAGCTCTCCACTCCTCCTGGGCCACCTGACCTGGACTACAGATGTGATCTCCCCACACTTACCTCAAAGCTCAGTTCTTCCTCCCTCACGGTAGACTTCTTCCCCAAACTTCTTCCTCTGCCCGCTCTTATCTCTCCCCCATCCCCACTTACCCTCTGTGCTCAGATCTCTCTGGTCCATCCTCCACCGCTTGTCCACTAAAGTGAGGCCCCACCTCTGAGCCAGACAAGTCCCTTGCCTCTACCCCACCACACCCCACTTGGAGCCCAGCCTGGCTATCGCATCTGGTACATCTCTGGCGTTCACTGAGCCCCAGGACCTAACTTCCTCTGCTCTAACAAAAAATATGCCCCCACCCCTAAACCTTATCTGAGCTCCCCGAAGCTCCAGGCAGAGGGAGGAGAGGGGATGCAGGATGTTTTGATGGACACCCTGTCCGTCCTCCATTCCCAGGCCAGGCAGCTCCGCTTCAGGAAGCCAGCGCCATTTTCACCTCCTCTGGGGGTGTCATGGAGGGAATCCTGGCCAAGAGGAAACAGATGCCCCCTTGGCCCCTCCCTGGGCAGCCTGAGAGCACACCAGCCTCAGCCCATGCATCCTGTCCCTCCCAGGCCCCCGCTGCCCACCCCTGCTCCAGTGGTTTCCCCATCACCTGTCACTGTGATGAAGAGCCCCTCAGGGGTCAATGGCCAAAGTGAGGTGCGCTCTCAGGGTGCCCTGTGAGCTTTGGATTTACTGGACAAAGAAGGCAAATGGGGTGCTACTCTGGGGCAGACCTGTGGGTGACTTAGGGATAGTGGGAAGGGGAAATCTGGGAAGTTGGACCAAGGCAGGTCTAGAAATGAGTGGGGTTGGTCTGCATGATGTCCTAACTCCTCCCAGCTCTGAAGTTCTGGCTTCTAGGCAATGAATGATGAAGCACTAGCCCAAGGCAGTCCCTCCCCATCCCATGGGCCTCCCTCCAGGAGCTCCTGATCTTGGCAGAGATGCTGCCCATCCACCTGCCCCACCTGGCAGTCCCAGCCACTTCTCCAGAAAGTGCCCTTTGCTCCATCCACCCATCAGGAAATCTCTTGCAGATTAACCACCATTCTCCTTTCGAGGGTTCACTTTCCCAGTTGACCCCCCCTGGTGTGAGTGCCCGAGGTGGGGGGGGTAGGGTGGGGGTGGGGGGGTAGTCTTCAAAGCGGGCCCTGAGGAGCTTAGGAGAGGCAGGGGCTGGAGCCTCAGGGGAATTTATGGTGAAGGTAAGAAAGGTGAAGCTCAGGGACCCTCAGTTGCAGGCCGGGGAGCCTTCCTGGCCTTTCCGGAACCCTCAGAGGAGTCTGCCCATGTTTGCACGTGGTCATATTTCTGTGTAAAATCTGTAAAAGATCTTCTCATATTTTAAAAATAAAGCCTCCCCACAAAAATTGGATGAACACTTAGGGAGACCGATTGTCCGGTTTGCCAGGAATTGTCCCGGTTTGAGCACCACAAGTCCCTTGTCCTTTGTCTTAGGAAACTCCTCAGTGCTCTGCAAACAGGACAGGTGGCCCCAGTTTCAGGCCCCACATTTGTTAACGTTTGGTCCTTACGTGGATGAGGGGAGGGGGACAGGGAATCCTTTTCTACCTCACTTTCTGCAAGTGTACGGGTGTGTAGGGCTTGGGGACCCTTTTCTCCAGCCCCAGTCCTGGAGTTGTGGAGCTTCTGTTTGTTTCCTTGGCAACAGGGAGAGGAAACCCCCATTTAGCAGACCCGGGAGGCCCCAGCAACCACACACACACACACAGATACACACAGACTCACAGGCAGCCGCCCACACGCAGGCGCCTGCGTCAGCACCAGCCGTCGGCACTGCCCGCCTCCGGGCCGGGGCGGGGCGTGGAGGGAGGAACAACCCAGTCGGAGCCCGAGTCACACTACCGCCCCAACTGATCTGCCGCTCCACATGGCTCCACCCATGTCTCCGGTGCCCCGCCCCTTCTCACTCCTACCTCCCCTCCCCCACCCTCACCAGGTGGGGAGGGGCCATAGCTGGGGGTTGGAGAGGAGAGAGGAAAATGTCACTGCCGAATTCCTCTTTGCGCCCTAGTCTGGTGTGTACCGTGGCAGTATTGTGTTTTGTGGTGTGTACTGTGACAGTTCTGGAAACCTGAGGCTCACAGGTGGGGCGGGTCTCTTGGCCCAGTTGGGAGGGGGATGGGGTTTGGAATGTTGGGCAGGACCTTCCCGGCGGACTCTCCCGATTTTGCTGTTGGATTGGTCTCCTGGGGCCTGGGCTGAAGAGATGTGGGATATAGTCAACCTGGAGGCAGACACCTGGGGTTTGGGGCCTGCTTCTGACACCTGTCTGCTGTGTGGCCTTGAGCAAATCAGTTAACCTGCCCAAGCCTCAATCTTGGGGGTAATGGTGTTTGCTTTTTGCATCTCTAAGAGGTTGGCGAGGGTTACAGTAGTAATCTTAATTGTGAAAGGATCACACCTGGGAGACCTGCCCAGCCAGGTATGAGGTGTAAAGGGTTAGTTCTCTATCCATTATCCAGCAGCCCCTTCTGGCCAGGCTGGAGCCCTGAAGGAAAAGAACTGTGCTCTGGCTCAGCAGCCAGCACCCCTATGTCACAGTGACGTTAATGCCGGTCTCTTGAGGTGGATTAGCCCCTCAAATAGGTCCAGAGTGCTGTCCTGTCTCCTGTGATAGCATGCGATGGGGTCAGAGTGCTATTTCGGGGGTTCTGAGTGACCTTGGGCAAATCTTTCCTCTTCTGGCCTTAGAAGCCACTTGTAAAGAGAGGGGCTTATTCCCCAGAGCCCTGGGGGCCTCTTGGGAGAGGCGCAAGGGATCACCAGGCAGGAGTCCCCAAATCTCCCTACTAGAGAGGCTCTGCCTCTGTCATTTAGTATCTTGGGCTTTTGGGGTGAGATTTCATTCGAATGAGGGGTTCTCTGTCTTTCCAAACGGCTGTCAAACACACGCTCCTTCTAAGGGCCTTCCTGGCTGAACTAAGCTAAGCTAATTGCCCTGAACCTGCATCATTCCATCTAGCTGAGTCTGGGTAGGAAGAAGGCAGTCTAGTCAGCTGGGCTACCTTAGGTCAATTAGTCAACCTCTCGGAGTTTTGGGGTTTTGGTATATATTGATAAAATGCAGATAATAATACCTCCCTCATAAGGCTAAGGTGAAGATTAAGTGGGATCACCTACACACAGCCCCTAGCCCAGTGCCTGGTACATGGCAGCCACTTAAAGAACAGGCAAGTCCTTCCACCCTCAAGGTTATAATAATCACCTGTGTACAAGTGACTCAGCAGTTCAACAGGTGTTTAGTACTAGACCCTGTGATCAAAGGATGAATAAGACAGGGACCCTCCCTCAAGAACTCACTATAAAGGGACCCTCAAACTATGGCCTTGACTCTCCAAATCAGCCCCCACTCCCTAGACCCTCTGCCAAAGAGTTACTTCTTCCCACCCCTATGGGGGAGTATAACTGTCTCCCCAGTGGCCTAGGACCCATTCGAGTCCTCCTCTCTCTCACTCCTACCTGTCCAGGATTATAACCTGGTGGGTAAGTGCTTGGCTTTCAGAGTCAGGTCCACCTGTATTACAATCCCAGTTCTGCTACTTACCATATGATCTTAGATAAGTGGTTCTCAACTGGAGGTGATTTTGCCCCACAGGGGACATCGGCACTATCTGAAGACTTTTTTAAAAAAAAAATTATTTATTTGGCTGTGCCGGGTCTTAGTTGCGGCACACGGGATCTTCATTGCTGCGTGGAGGATCTTTAGTTGCGGCATGTGGGCTCTTAGTTGCGGCATGCAGGACCTAGTTCCTTGATCAGGGATCGAACCTGGGCCACCTGCATTGGAAGTGTGGAGTCTTAACCACTGTACCTCCAGGGAAGTCCCCCTCTCTCCTTCTTGACCCCAGGCTTATCAAGCAGCAAGAATCCTCTCTCACAGGCCCCATCCCTGAACCAGGCGGCTGCCTCCATTTCCCCCTTCTCTGGTCCTGGTCCTGACTTTCCTCCCACACTTTCCTGCCTCACCTCTAGTGTCTCCCTGCTCAGCTCAGCTGTGCACCCTTCTCAGCTCTTTCCCGCTTCTGCACCTCTACACAGACTTCCTCCCTGCACCAGTCCACCCCTACTCCTCCCACACGTCCTGCCAAAGTGGCATAAGATAGTGAAGTCTTGGACCTGGCTGCCTTGTCCAAGTTCTGAGCTCGGCCTATTACTGTTTAGTTTTGGGAAAGTCAGCCTCAGCTCTGAAACAGGGAAATAATCTCCAGCCCATAAGGTGGTTTTGTGGAACGAAATTGAGAATGTATGTGAAAACATGCAACTATGAAGAGCGTCAAAGTGTAAGTTACCCGGTTTGTTGAGCATTATCCCACTTTATATTTTATTTTCATAGCACTTAACCACCTTCTAACAAACTATAATTTTGTCTTTTATTTATGGACCATCTCCCTCCACTAGGATGTCAGCTCCATGAGGGTAGGGATTTTTGTCTGTTTTATTCACTGCTGTCTCCCAGTGTCTAACTCAGTGCTTGGCACACAGTAGGTGTTCAATAAATGTTTGTTGGATGAGTGAATTCACTATCTATGTATAAGGCACTTCTGTAAAGCCCGAAATCTACCTCCTCCAAGGAGCCTCCCTTTAAATACATGTTACTTAATCATTGCAGCATCCCCATGCTGCAATGGGGAAACTGAGGCTGAAAGAAAAGAAATAACTTGCCCAAAGTCAGTCACCTGAAAAAGTGGCAGGACCAGATGCATTTGTTCATTTAAGAAACACTGAACACCTCCTGTATGCCAGGCTCTGGGCCAAATGTTGGGGACACAGATGGCCAGGATTTGGTCCCTCCTGTCCCTCACAGCACTTTTGCGAGGCAGGGTCAGAGGAAGGCCCAGGATGCTATGGGAACAGAGGTGGGTCCCCCTCCAAGGTCATTGGTCTTCAAGACAAGTGCCCCTCCACTGCCCAAACCACCCCTTGGACTCAACAACTATATTCTGATATCACTTATTAATGTTCCAGCTCCCAGCTTCCGGGATCCATTTGGAAATCATTATCCAGTTAAGGGTTCTATGCTGCTCTTTAACCACTTGTGCTTGGTTTTGCCTTTCCCTCTGTTTTCCCTACAAGTGGGCAACTCCCTTGAGAGCAAACATAGTAGCTCAACCCCCATGTCTTTGGTAGCCACACTACCCACGTTACAGATGAGGGAACCGAGGCCCAGAGAATTCAGTAGCAGACCTGTCATCACATAGCAAGTGGGAGATAAGAAAGATTGGAACCTGGTCTCCACCCAGTCACAACTCCCCCCAGCCCTCACCCCCAGCAGGCTCCGCTCATCTGGACCTGGCCTTCCCTGCTTTCTCCTGCTTCTTCTGGGACTGGTGATCTACACCTGGCAGCAAGAGAGCTGATGATGACATTTGGGATTCAGAGTTAGGATTGAATATTCAAGATAAAGTCCCTTCGAAGTTCATGTTTAGGATTGAGGCCATTGTGGTGGTGGTAAGGTGGGGGGACCCTTTGGAAAGGACCTAGAGTGAAACTTAGGGTGAGTTCCCCCCCTTCTTTCTCCTGCCTCTTTTCTCCAAAGATGGGGAGGTCTGAGCTAGGAAGGGTTAAGTGTGGATTTGCTTCCCCAGCCAGGAGGGGAAGCCAGGCCAGGCAGGGACTGGGGGGGGATGGGGGGGCGGGGGGACGCTCAGTGGAGTGGGGGCTAAGGCAGTGGGAACAGCCAGTGTCCCGCACGTTTCATTGGCACACCCACCCTGCCTCTGCTTTTGGTTTGGAGAGTACAAGAGGGAGAAACAGAACAAGGCTTTTTGTTTTGTCTGGGAAGCTGAAGGTGAGTGCCATGCCCTGGGGGAGAGGGCTGCAAGGAGGGGAAGCCAAATCCTGAGTCCCTCAACTGGGTGCATCCTGTATACTCACCACACTGCCAGTCACCCCCCTAGAGATGGGAACCTAAGCATCCCCTTCCCGGTTCCTCTCCCTGAATACTCAAGAGTCCCTGCCTTAATCCCGCTCCAGCCCCTTGTCCCTCTGAAGCCAGCTCCAGAACCCAGAACAGAGGACCTGTCCAGCTCTGCTTCTCTTGCACATCCTGATATCCTGGAGCTGTAGAAGTCAGCAACATAATTTAATTTCCCCCGTTGCTCATCAGAGAATAAGCTGTGGAGGCCACAGGGGAAGGGCAGGAAAGCACATGGGTTCTGGAGCCTCAGCCACTGCCACCTCTTAGGATGAGATGGTTGGTGGGGCCAGGGCCAGGATAAGGGAGGGGAGTAGAAGGCTGATTAGTAGAAGTCTTTGATGAGTCCTGAGGATGGAAGCTCCAGAGCCTGGGGTGGGGAAGCCTGGGGACTTGGGTGATCCTGTTTTGTGAGAAGGCCTGGCCCCTCCCCAGAGCCAGTGGCAAAGCAGACCTGGCCAGAGAGGAATGTAGAGATAAGTGCAGTGCTGGCCCTGCAGCCAGCAAGGTTGTGGGAGTCTTTGCTGTCCCTACCTCCCACCATCCCTTCTCTGGCTGAAACCAGGATAGAGACCCAACATTGGCTGTCCAGCCCCCAGCCCTGCTCCCCCTTTCAGGCCCCTCTGGGAACCACAAAAATCTGGGACCTGGTGTCCTGGCAATGTGATGAATGCATGCACAGCTCTGGTATCTGTTTTAAATTATCCATTAAAATAAGTACAGTCCTGGAAAAAAAAATAAGTACAGTCCTAGAGTTGGTGGGGTGGGGTGAGGAGTAGAAAGGGACTGAAGTGGGAGGAACCTAAGGCAGGCTCTTTTTCCAATTGCTTGAATCCAAAGGAAAGGGGCAGGAGATGGGCAGTGCCTGGGTCCAATTCTTGGCCTTCTCTGGGGCCTGTGGCTTGTTCCTTGGGTCTAAGACCCAATGGTTGGTTTTGAAGGCAGATTAAATTGGGGCAGAAGATAGGAAAAGAGCAACTCCAAACTCCTGGTCCCCACCCGAAGTTTGAGGGTGTAAAAGGAACTCAGGATCGAGAACTTTGCTGCAGCCCTCCCTCCAACCACCCCAGGGAACCCAGGCATTCTTCCCCACCCCACCCTGGCATCCTGAGATGCAGCTTTGAATGGACTGCCCACACTTGGGGGAGGCGGGGTAGGGGTGACTCACTATCACTATGGGGTGGAAAGGGGGAGCCAGTGGTGGAAGAAGAGTGAGTCACCCTGATGGGCACCAGCCTTAGCCCTCCCCCTACTTTCCTGGATCTGCCTGCCTGGCACCCTCCCTTGCTTTACACCCACTTTCCCTCTCTCCCCCGCCCTTTGCCCACCCACCCTCACCCCTTGGCTCTGCCCTCTACCCCCAAGGCCTGAGGGAGTTGGGGCAAACTTGTAGCTTGGAGCACTGAGCAGGCAGGGACCTAGACGCGAGCTTCTGCTAAGCCTCGGGCACGCGGGGGTGCGCGAGAGAGGGTAGAGACCTACTCCGCCGCCACCACCGCCGGGTGGTCCTCTCCCCTCCTCACCCCTCCCGCCCCCCCAACCCCCCGTGGGTATGCGACGGCCCCTTTAAGAGCAGTGGCCCCTCCTCCCATTCCCTAGACCTATTAGAGCCTTTGCTCGGGCGCCGGTGACTCAGAGTGTTCGCGGGAGCGCCGCATCCATACGGGCCAACCCAGATCCCGAGGTCCGACAGCGCCCGGCCCAGATCCCCGCGTCTGCCAGGAGCCAGACGAGAGCCAGCCAGCCGGCCGGCGAGCTCCCACCCCGAGCAGTCCCTGTCCTTCGGCCCGAGCCCCTTGCCCTTCCCGGGACCTCTGCCCCGCGGGCAGCGTTGCCACCCTGCCGGCCATGGAGACCCCGTCCCAGCGGCGCGCCACCCGCAGTGGGGCGCAGGGCAGCTCCACCCCGCTGTCGCCCACCCGCATCACCCGGCTGCAGGAGAAGGAGGACCTGCAGGAGCTCAATGACCGCTTGGCGGTCTACATCGACCGTGTGCGCTCGCTGGAGACGGAGAACGCAGGTCTGCGCCTTCGCATCACCGAGTCCGAGGAGGTGGTCAGCCGCGAGGTGTCCGGCATCAAGGCCGCCTACGAGGCAGAGCTCGGGGATGCCCGCAAGACCCTCGACTCGGTGGCCAAGGAGCGCGCCCGCCTGCAGCTGGAGCTGAGCAAAGTGCGCGAAGAGTTCAAGGAGCTCAAGGCACGGTGAGTGCGCCCAGGTGGCGGCGTGGGGCCGGGAGAGGCGCAGAGAGGGCGGGCGGACTGTCGCCCTTGCCGAGCTCCAGGCGGCTGATAACTTTGCGTTATAGTCTCCTCCCTCACCGGAACCGCCCCCAGCGGGTGACTGGCAGTGCCAAGGGAAATTGTCAAGACAGGACAGAGAAGGGAGGGGTCTCTGGGAGAGGGTGGGATATATAAGGTAACGGCGCGGGCAGCAGGGCCAAGTAGGGGCTGGTGGCAGGTCCACATTCTGTCAGGGTGGGATTTGCCAGTCATTTGGGGCCTGGGGGAGAGTCTTGGGCAAAGCGGAACTGGCCCTGCCAGGTCTAAGAAATCTGGGCACCCAGGACACTTTGGAGTGGGTGAAAGGCTCCTGTTAGAACTTTCTTGGCAGGCTTGGCACTGTGCCAACTTTGCCCAGCCTGGCTCTGAACACATGACACCCACTAAGACAGAGCTCCCAAGCTGGCAGATGTCCAGTGGTGCTGGAGAGAGGTCACCAAAGCAGGGTGACCCCCTTTTTCCCCTGCAGGGGCATGGTGATGGCCCCCTCGGCACGACCCTTATCCGGGTTCTCTCTGAGAGTTGGGAAGCTCTCCTTCACTCCCTACCTGTCTGGGACCTTCCCTGGACTCTGACAGGCCCACCAAAGAGCTCCAGGAGAGCGGCTTCCCCACAGCTCTCACAGCCCTTGGCCTGCTTGGCCCAGGAATGCAAGGGAGGGAGGGAGACAGAGGGCAGAGGCTCCCAGCTCAGGAAGTTGTGCTATGCCCAGGTCTGCCTCCCTCCTTCCCCACCTTCCCCCATCCCACCCTCACCCTCTGCCTGGAGTCTTCGAGTGTTGGGAGCTTGTCGCTCCCTGCCTCCCTCCTTGGGGTGAGCCGCTTTCATTTTCCCAGCCAAGCTGAGCAGCCTTTGCTCCGGCCCAGTCCTCTCAGCCGCTGACTTTTTGTTGTTGTTGTTCTTTGCCTTGTTCAACTACCAGAATATAGTGACATTTTTGAAATCCAGCCGTTGGAAGCTTCAGGCCACTCCTACCTTACCCATCCCTGCCCCACTCTACCGCACCCTACTTGGCTCCTCCCTCTTTTCTAAAAAGGCCTTTGGAGCTGGGAAGTTTAGGCCCTCTTCAGCTCCCCAAGAATTTGTTTTCTATGAAGACCTCAGCCAAAGAGCACTAAAGGTGCTTGGAGATCCCTGGTTGGGGTGGGGTATGGTTTGACTTTCCTTCTTTCCCTTGGCATCATCTCCAGACTCATGCTCTTCTCAGAACCTCTGTGTACTCAGTGCTTTATACCCCTTCATGAGCCCCTAGCCCCAGGCATGGTGGGTGTGGCAGATCCATCATCCCCTTGTGAAGATTAGATGGAAATTGAAATTGTGTGGAGAGGCAGGGTGACTTGCCTGCCACCCCCAACTCTGGCTGTGGCTTGTGGGGATCTCAGTTCCCCGGCCAGACCAGGGATCGAACCCGGGCCATGGCAGTGAAAGCCCAGAATCCTAACCACTAGGCCACCAGGGAACTCAGGGTGACTTTATTTCTGTTGAAAGGGATCACTCCTGTCATTGTTCACTAGTGATAGGAGTAACTTAGTTAGCAGGACAGACAGGAGGCAAGCTAAGGGGAGTCCCAGAGAATTAGTGTTCTAAACTAGTCCACTCAACTACCAAACTACTACCTTGCAGATCCCAGTGAAGGGCATTGTTAGCAGATCTTTTTCTGGGGAAGGCATTGATCAGGGAACAGAACAAGTGGAGTCTACGGTCTCTCGCTAACCCAGCCACGCCAGTCTGCCTCCTCTGCCTCCTGGTGCAGCTGTCCGGGCCTGGGACACCAGGCGGGTGTGCACGCATGTGGAGCAGGGCCGGGGGTGGTGTGTGTACTTGTTATATTTAGCCACCTGCCTCTCTTCTCCCCCACTCATCCTGGCTGGGGAGGCTGGACTTCCGGAAAAAGGGGGGCGGGTTTGCACACCTGGATCCTAGGCTGATGGGAGGCAGGGTGGAGAGAAAGAGGGCTCAGGTTGGGGTTTCTGTCCTGTTCTATGTCCCCAGTGGGAGGAGCAAGGATTTGTTGCTCCCTTTTGCATCTGCTGTGCTCAGGGTGAGGTGCGGAGTAGAATGAAGAATTTGGGAGAGGGAGAAAGGCATTGACCTAACTCCTCCCACTAAAGCCTAGAGAGAAAGTGTTGCCTGGTTTAATGTTTAGTTAGAGCTCAGAGTTCAGGGCCAGGCTTTGGGTTGGGATGCAGAGCTGTCCGTAAGATCTTGTGGGGATTCCTGGCCCAGCCTGTGTACCTTGACCACACCCAGGGGTTTGGGGCACCCTCTCATCAGGCTGGGTTACAGGCTGCAAGCAGAACCACTACCCCCACCCACAAACACATACACACATCCTCTCAATTCTGGAGCCCCAGGGATTTGGACACCTAAGTGTGGGAAGAATGAGGCGGTTAAAAGCATCAGGGAAGGTCTGCCTGGGGTCCAGGCTTGGAACTAGGCCCCACCCCAAGCAGGACAGCTGGGTGGATGACTCAGATGCTGCCCCCCTCTCTCCCACCCTGGTGGCTTTACAAGAGACAGCAAGAGACAGGGTGGAGACAGCAGATGTC
This sequence comes from Mesoplodon densirostris, assembly GCF_025265405.1. Classification (NCBI taxonomy): domain Eukaryota; kingdom Metazoa; phylum Chordata; class Mammalia; order Artiodactyla; family Ziphiidae; genus Mesoplodon; species Mesoplodon densirostris. The sequence continues at coordinate 116,069,437 of NC_082662.1, forward strand.
TGAAAGGGAGGGATGGGGGCCTGAATGTCTGCATCTTCTGCTCCCCACTCCCCACTGCATCCTGGGATCCTTTTCTGCCTCCTTCCTAGGGTTGTTCTGGTGGTGGTCTGGAACCGGGACTCGTGACAGGCAGTATGCACAAGTAGTTCTAGAGTTGAGTCTAGAGTTATGGGCTTGGGCTGCGGGATGGTGCCCGGGTCTGTGTCTTCCCATGCGGAACTGGTGGAGGAAGGCTGAGTCAGAAGTGGGGAGATCCCAGCCCCACAAAGCAGAAGCGTCTCTTCCCCCGCAGACAAGGCCTGGGTGCTCAACGACTTCCTGAATTGCCCACCTTTTGCGGTCCTGGTTGGGACAGGCAGGGACCTGCCAGGCCCAGGTTCATCCAAGCTCTCATCAGGATAAGAAAAGCAAAAGCCAGAGAGGTGTAGAGGCCTGTGCCATGTCACACAGCAAGGGAGTGACAGGTCAGGACTTGAGCACAGGCCTTCTGGTTCTTAGTTATGTGCTCGTACCATTAAACCTTACTTCTCTAGCTTAGGGGACAGGCTGGAGGATCTGGAAGGCGGGTTGGGGTGACTGAGGCGCACTCCTGCAGTCTGGAGATTCTGCTCTGGGGCCAGTGTTGTCTTCATGTTCTGCTGTCCTGCAGGGCCTGTTAACACTTGATCAATAGCCTTTGCCACATCCCATACCTGGAAAGACCCAGGACCCTGCCAGGCCATGGATCATGAGTCAGAGCTCAGGGAGGCTGGTGATTCCTGTCTTGAGACTGTCTTGGGACTTGTCATGGGAATTGTCTACCTGGATCTGCAGGAGGCTGTGCCCTTTGGCAGATACATGAGGATAACAGGGATGGAGGCCTTCGAAGGTACCTGGGCCCCAGTCCTCACCTGAGGGAGCTCCTGGTGTCATCTCTTCCCCCACCCCCACCCTGAAGTCCACATTCTTATTCAAACGGAAAGAAGAAGGTACAGCTAACCCTGGGGGCTGAGCAGTAAGTACTTAAGGAGCCCAAGAGAAACAAGAAAGACAGTAATTCCTGCCAGGGCCCCTGATTGCCTTCCCACCGATTGATGCCTCCCGGCCCGGCACATCCCCTGACCTCCAGGAATCTGAGACTTACTCTTGCATGGGACGTGCCCAATTATCCCCACTCCCAGTCCCACCCCCAGTGATTCAGTAGCTCAGTGTCAGGGCTGAAGGCAGGGACAGCTGTGGGGACAACTGGTAGGAGATGCCTTGACCTACCAGCTGTGCCTCTGCTCCCCCTCCCTTGCCTCCCTCCTCCCCAGCCCCTGACCACCTCTAGCAGCTGCAGCAGGCAAGACCAGGTCTGGCTCAGAGGCCCAGGGCAGTTCATTCCATTCTCACCTCCCTGAGCCCCACCCTGTGTACTGAAGATGACACAGGCCCAGCTCTAATATTCTTGGAGATAGCAGGAAAGAGGCTCTTTGGGGAAGGTTGCAGCACCTCCTACTGCTTAACAAGAGGCAAAGTGGTCCACCAACAAAATGACAGGTAGCAGGAGGTAGCGGAAACAGCCCCGGCCCTTGGTGTCCTTAGTTCTAGGCTTGGCCCTGCCGCTAAATTGCTGTGTGACCTTGAGCAAATCACCCCCCATCTCTGGATTTCCCTAGCTATAAAAGAAAGGGGTTAGGGCAGAAGGTCTCCAGAGATCCCTCCGGTTCCAGAGTAGTACAATGACCCACAAAGTGAGAAAACAGTCCTCTAAAATACCACGCTATAAGTTTGAAAATCGAATATAATTAATAACCAATGCTATTCAAAACAGAAATATTCCCCACAAGCTTGGAATTAAAAGTACTAACACCCTCCTCTCTTTCTCAGAGAAAGTTTGTGAGAAACGGGTAACTATTATGGCATTATATCCTTGGCTTATGCTTTGTTTTTACTGCTAGTAGGAAAGGACACTACGTTTTTAGTGCGTCTCCCTTCAGGACATGTCATGTAGGCTGTATCATGCAGGAGAGGGAGAGTCCCATGGACCTGTGTTGGGGAAGAAGGGAGGCTCTGGGGCGGGCAGGACTGTTACCTTAGTGCTGGCCAGGATTAGACAGCATGAGCCCGGAATCAGACGGAGGTGCAGGGGTGACCTTGAACTGCCCCCTTCTATCCTTCGTGCACCCGCAACCTGAGGCTGGGGCTGTGAGGAAGTCTTGGCCCTTAACAATCTCTCAAGGAAGGGGACAGTTTGGGAAGGAGGCGGGGCAGGGTGGGGGGACAGGAGCTCCCCCTGCCCGTTTGTGGGAGAGGAAGCTTGAATCCTGCCTGTCGAAACCAGGAATAATTCTGGCTGGAATCCCAGGCCCAGCAGAGGAGCTGAGTCACGGTAGAGGGCAGAGTAGAGAGTGGACGGGAGACCCTGAACTTGTCCAGTCAGAGAAGAAAAGGCAGAGGGATGGCCTTTTATTGAAAACTATGATGGGTGTTCTTGTTGAGTGGCAGCAAGAGGGATGAGGGCCTGAATCAGATGAGGGACAGATGGAGGGGAGCAGAACACAGGAGTCCCTTTAGGGACTGGCTCAGGGGAGTTAGAGACCCTTAATTTCAAGGGTCCCAGACCTGGGCAGTTGAGAGGGGGCTGTTTGGGATTGCCAAGGCACCCCCTTCCTCCTCCCGAAGCTCCAACGCTGCCACCCTCTGCTGGCTGGGAGAGAGCATTGCATCTTCCCAGGCTGGAGTTGGAATGCAGTGGTACCAGAACTCCTCGGCCCTCCCCCACTTCCTCTCTCCATCTTGGGGTGCGGCTCCCACCCCCTTCCCGCTGTTGTCAGGGTTAATAACCACGAGCCACCAGGCGGAGGGTTAATACGTCCTAAGAAGGGACTGCTGAGTCACCTTCTTGTAGGGATCCCCTAAATGTCCCACCTTATGGCCAGTGGCCTCCCTCCCTCCCACCCCCAGGACATCCTACCTCTTCCCAGGCCTTCCGTCTCCCCTCCATGCCCCCACTTCTTTTGGTATGTTCCCAGGCCTCAGCCCTGCATTTTTACGACAACACAGGAATAATTTCTGGAGAAACAGGCCAGGAAGAAGGAAAGTGGAGTTTGGCTCGGGACCTGGAGGGAGCGGTAGGTCAGGAAGCCCGCTGCCTGTTGTCCAGGACCCCAGCGCCCTGGCCTCTGGCCGCAGGCCTCTCCTGCCTCTGCACAATGCCACGTTGATACACCCAGCAGCTGTGACTCAGGCCTGGCCCCCTGCCAGTCCCAGCGCCTCTGCTGGAGTTGCGTCTGAACGTGTCAACAGGCCTCCTGTCCCCCTTCTCAGCACCAGTTCCCCCATCCCAACCCTCCCTCTGCTTGGAACTAGACCTGGCTTTGTCTGGGGCGAAGACAGCTGGGAGCCTGGTGGCTCTGGAAGGGGATCTGAGGACCCTCAGACCCCGAGCATATGTGGCAGGTGTCACGCCCAAGGGAGGCGTGCGGAAGCAGAGCCCTGCCTGCTGTGGGTGCATGTGCCTGTATGGGGAGGCCCATGCACCCACATACTGGGGGTCGACCTCTACCATGTGCTTTCCAGGTGCAGGACATTCAGAACTTCACAGGGTGGCGTTTGGGGGAGGCTCAAGGGGCTTCTAAGTCCCTGGAACACCTGCCCCCCTCAGTTCCTCTCTTCAAGGTCTCCTTTCCAGAGAGGGCTGGTGCCTTGAATGCCAGAGTGGGGAACCAGAGGTCCCAGCCTATCCACGTCCTGCCCATACCTGAAAGTGATGGCAGACCCACAGACCAGCCAGGAACCCAAGCAGTGGTTACTTTTGGGGGTGGGGGACCGTCAAACTTCATGGCTCCACACACAGCTGTGGGAGTAGCTGATGTTTGAGGGCTGTTTCACTAAGTCTCTGTATCATCACTCTCAGACTGGGGAGGCTCCCAGCAATTGAGCAGAAGTCGAAGTGTCTTCCAGGCTCTCTCCCTGGGTGTCTCCGTCTACTTTCTTCGCCCCCTGTGTGTGTCGTGCCATTTTCTGTGTCTGTCTCCATCTGTTGCGAGTGTCCTCAGGTGACCGGATGGGCAGGGTTTGAGGGTCTGAGGCTGCTCTTCTCCAGGCCTCGGTTTCCCCATCTGTAAAAGGGCAGGAGTTGGTCCAGGAGGAGGTCCCCCTAGAAGCCTTGAGCTCCTCCTAGTCTCAGGGCATTTGGGGACATACAGAAAAAGCCCCGAGACACACTTGTTACTGGAAAGAGAATAAACCAGCAGATAAAACAACAGCTGAACGCACTTGGAAGAGGAGAGAGGGCTGGGACTGGATCTGGAGGCGCAGGGCTGAGGCGGGGCTCAAACGGAGGTGGGGGCGTGGATTTGGATAGGTGGAGGGAGGGAAGGATACATTTCAGTTTGGGGAGCTGCTGGAACAAAAGGAGGAACGTGCAGCCGGCTTGGGGTGGCTGTTGGAGACGCCCCATCACCTCGCAGGGAGTCAGCCTGGGCCGAGGTCTAGACCCCTGGGAGGAGAGGGGAGAACTCTCGCCAAGCCAGGAGGGCTGGGACTCACTGCTCTGCCCCCAGCCCTGCTCTGCCCTGCCCAGCCACAGGGGGCTCCCTTTCTTGTGAGGCAGGAGACGCTCGGGGGCTCAGGGCCCTTTGTGCTCCTGCCTCCCCTCCCCCTCCTCCCGTCTCAGACCGGCGGTGGCGATGGGGAACTCGGAGGGCCGGTGAGGCTGGGGCGTGGCCAGTGAGGGGACAGGGGCGGGTCTGAGGGAGCCCCGGCTGGGCTGGTCCGACTCCTCCACCGCCCCCGGCCGTCTGCCCCTCCCACTTCTTATTTTTAGCCCTAGCCCGTTGTCGCTGCTCCCCATGTCTCTTCCTCAGCTCAGCGGAGGAAATGGGGGCCTCTCCCTCGGGGCCTAGCAAGTTGCTCCCGGCAAGCGGGCCCAAACAGGCCTGCGGCCGGCCGGCCCTGGCTTCCATATCTGGCATCCGAGCTGGGCTGAGGAGGGTGACTAAGCGGGCGGGTCAGCGCCTGGCCCAGTGCCCACCTCAGCCCCTTTGCTGTGCTGCGTGACTTTCTCCCTCCCCCCCCGCCCCCCCAGGCAGCCCCCAGAGTCCTGGCCTGCAGTGGCCCTGGAGCCTGGCTTCCCTATCCCACCAGCCAGCCTCAGCGTAACAGAGCCCCAGCCTGGGGCCACAGCGCCAGCTCCCAGGTCTCATTTCTACCTTACTCTTTTCCTCTCTGCTCCCCTGCCCTCCCCCACCCGACTCGTCCCTCCTTCTGCGATCAGATATGCCAGACGTGGGAAGAGTTAGAAACAGGATGCCCAGCCCTTCTTGCCTCATGAGCCCGCTGGGATGGAGCCACTCCTGTGTGGGAGGAGCCTGGCGGATGGGAGGGAGAAGCCGGCAACCCACTGGCATGGCATGGGGCCTGGGGCAGAACGTAGGTAAAGCCAGGGTCTCCCCTGTGAGCGCCAAAGGATTTCCCGACCCCTGCCAGAGTATTGTGTGCTTGAGGATGAGTCACCTGTGGAGCCCCTGGTTCCCACCCTTCCAGCTCCCCTTGCCTGCCCCACCCTGTCCTCCCTGCCAGCCCAGTCCTCCCTGCCCTAGCTGTGGGGCAGCAGCCAGCCCCCAGTGGGCTCAGGCACGGGCAGCAGCACCACTCTGGGGCTGAACGCCTGGCCAGTGTCTGCTGGGGGTCCCTGCTAGGGCTGAAGACCCCAACTGGGCATTTGGAGCTGGTGGTCAGGCAAGACTGGGGAGGAGGTTGGAGAGGCACTGGGTTCCGCACTGCCACCCCCAGCGGTCTCTTGGCGAGCGCTTGTGGCTCGGGCCACAGAGCTCCTGAGGTCTGAGTCATGAGCCCATGGGCGACAGCAGCTGCTTCCCCACAGAGTGGAGCTCCCCAAACACGACTGAGAAAACCACAAAGGCTCTTCCTTGCTCCCCTCTCTTTGCTTGGGGTTTCCCTCATCTGCAGTCCTTTCATCACATGTCTTTTAAGCGCTGATCAAAGCCTCCAGGAGGGGAAGGAAAATCGCCCCCTTAATTTCTCTGGAGGCCATTAGGGCACGGGAGGTAGAGCAGCACATCAGTGATTTCCACCTCTGCTCCCGACTTGCTGTAGGACCCTGGAGGGACCCTGGACGAAGCTCTCTGTGCCTGTTTCCTCACTCACGTAGTATTAGCACCTACCTCAGTAGGGAAGCTGTGGAGATTAAGTGAGTTAATATTATAATATTTAGAGCAGTACCTTGTACGCAATGAGGTGTGTTTGCTGTCATTATATGATTATGAGTATTAGTCTGAGTATCAGTATTAATATGAGTATTACTACCACCCCACCTTTGGGAGCAGTAGGAACTGAAGAGGTTATACTGAAGGACAAAGTCCTGCAGTTGTCAGGCTGTGTGAGCCCCCGAGGACAGGGACGCGCAGCTCCCTTGTTTTCCTCTGTCAGTGCTGCGTTGCACTGCCACAGGAAAGGTATTTCCAAGGAGAACTTCTGATGTTCCTCTTCTGGTGTCTGAGGAGGCCAGGGAGGCGGGACTAGGGAAGAGACACCCTTGAGATGCCTTCCGAAAGCATCACGGCGCTCCTTCCTGCTTCTCCCAGCTCAGGCTGGCTGGATCTGGGAGCCCTCTTTCTCCTGCTGGCTTCTCTGCTCTCTCTAGACCTGTGGCTTGTGGGGGGGGGAGGGGAGGGGGAGGAGGAGTCCTGATCAGCAGCCAGAATTAACTGTGACCGCCCCCCACCCCCAGTCCCCATAGCTGCTTGCTGTGCTTGACACTGGGTCACTCACCTTCCTCCTCTGTGCCTCAGTTTCCTCATCTGTACAAGGAGGGAGTTAAGCTGAACGTATGCTCAGCTCCTTCTAGTTCTCTAAATTCTGAGAGCCTCCCAGGATGGCCAGCTGCAGCCGTTTGCCTGCAGGGTAGAGAGGCCTCTTGGCTGGGAAGTCCCTGCCAACCTTGGAGTCAGCCCAAGGGGCTCGGAATCTATGTCTGCTGCGTCGCTTCGCTTTACCAGCGGTTTTTCTTCTTTTTCCCTCCTCGCCCCGCAGCTGCCTCAGCTTCGGAAAAGTTCTGAAGTCATGGAAAGTTGGGGCTATGCTCCCAGCCAGGGGCTGGGCCGGATGGCAGCCAAAACCTGAGCTGGGTTTTGACTTTATTTTTAGCTTTTCTGGCTGAGACGGAGGAGGGGAGACATCCTCCAGATCTGGAAGGGCCTCTTTTCACAGGAGACAGACGCTGTTGCATTAAACAGCTTGTTCTGAGATGTGGCCAGAGGCCTGGACAGAGCAAGCGTGCAGGCTGGGGGTGCTCCCCCCAGGTCTTCGGGTCCTTCCCTTGCCTGTCTGGGCGTTGCTCTGTCCCCCTCCCAGTGGAGCCCAGTTAGAGGGGAGGTGGCTCCTGTTTGAAATCTAAGCTGGTGGCAGGAGAACACCGTCTCAGTCTCGGGCCCTCCGTCCAGGGCTGCCTCCAGTCTAGCCTTCTCCATCCTGCTTCACAGTGAATTGTTGGGTCTCCTGGAGCTGAGGGCTTTGGTGGCAGGAGAAAAATGTTGGCAGGGCCACTTTTCTCCTTTCCAGGATAGAATCTTTTCCCCCTGCCCACGTTTGGTTTTCCTTTTTTCCATCTGCCATGGTGGGTTCATGCTTGAAGTCTGATGAGTTACAGATGGCAACTGGGACCAGGCCCCTTGGCTCTTTCCTTCCACTCCCTGGGTCTAGTGGTTTCTCTCACCACACATTGCTGAAGGGATCATTACAACTGAAAAGTTCTTGGGTTCCCCAGAGGTCTTTAAGAAAATAGGATCCCTCTATTTCTCTAGGTCACTCTCCAGCAAAAATCATCAGCGACCCAGAAGGGGAAGGGAGGTGGCAGAGGCAACCCCTGTTTGGTTGGTTCTAGCTAAAGCTTTACCCAGTTTGAGGAGTGGGGAGGTTCAAGGCTGGAACCCAGATGGACCTGGAGGCCTGGGGGGTCATATCTGGAGCCAGATGCTGAGGCCTGTGGTCCATGTGTCAGGCTCAGCATTCGCAGGCTCTGATGAGGCCCAGAGGGAGGGAGGCTGGAACCCCTGTGCTCTGCCCAGATCAGGGGACCCAGACTGGGTCTGAGAAAGGGAAGGGTCAGTACCATGCCTGGTTGTCCTCATCCCAGGTCTCCCTGAGCTTTAACCAGACTTTCCCTCCCAGCAGTCCCCGGTGTGTAAAAGGGACTAGGGGAGGTGACAGACACCTTTAGGTCTCAAACTGATAAGTGTTAGGGACACACAGACCCAAGGCCTAGGAGCCTGGCTGTCTGGGTACCCGCAGGGAAGGAGGCTTGGCTGAATGGAAGGTGGGTGGAGTGGGGGGAGAAGGTTAAGGCCCTCTGTGGGAAGGGGCAGGAGACAAAGGTGGCTCTGTCTCTTTGGGAAGGAATGGGAGGGGAGAGAGGGAAAAGCATTCATCTCACGGGATCGAGCTTTGCCCTTGGCCCCAGGCACGTTCCTGAGTACTGAGTCATGGGAAGGGTGGAGAAGCAGGAAGGGGGTTTTGGGGACCTTGGGGGAAGTGGGAGTCCAGCCCCAGCGGCAGGGAGATGCAAACAAACCAAAGTCAAGGATGCCCTCCCCTGGCAGTTCGAGGGATAGCAGAGCCAGGCCCCACAGCTGACCTCCCAGAACCTGACTTCTCTCTCTCCCTGGGGGACCTGGCTCTCTCTAGGAACACAGACTTCTCCTTTTAAACCCACTCTTCCCTGGCTTCTTTAGCAATACCAAGAAGGAGGGAGACCTGATGGCTGCCCAGGCCCGGCTCAAGGACCTGGAGGCTCTGCTCAACTCCAAGGAGGCCGCACTGAGCACTGCTCTCAGTGAGAAACGCACGCTGGAGGGCGAGCTGCATGACCTGCGGGGGCAAGTGGCCAAGGTGAGGCCCGCCCGTGATGCCACCTGACATCTGTCCCCCCTCCCCTGACAAATGCACACTCACTCTTCCACCCCAGGCCCCCTCAGGAAGTGCCCGGTCTGACCTGTCACGTGGCATCAGAGCCATTCCCATGTCCTACCATCGTTGCACCCATCCAGACCATATTGCATCCTCCTCTGCTGCCCATCTTGTCTAGCACGGTGAATTTAAAAGAATCCACAAGGCATTTCCATTTAACTTTGCAATGAATTGTGCCTGGCCCTGGATCCCTCCTGGTTTGGCCCTGCTATAGAGAGCCATGATCTCTCTGGGAGGCAGGAGAGGATGTAGACTGTCCACAGAGCCCTGATCAGGAGTGATGGTTGATCACATATGGATGCATGTTCTCAGTGCTCAGCATGTATACGATGATCTTTACTTTTAAAACACTTTGCTATCTACTCTAGCCTCTAATCTCTCATGTTACAAGCTAAGGAACAGCATCAAAGAAGCTGGCTTGTTCCCAGTCTCACAGCCACATCTGCTCAGAGCAGGGCCAGGACTAGAGACAGTCACCAAGCTTCTGTCCTGGGCTCTCTTCCCTCCCAGGCCCTGCTGCCACGGTACACCGTGGAGAGACCAAGAGAAGCCAGCAGGTTGACAAGAAAACCAAGGCTGGGCCATTCTCCTCCCAGGTCCTGCCCCCAGCCCTTCCCAGCTGCACTGCCCAGCTTGTGCTTTCTAAGATGAAGATCTCAGACAGGTGCGCCCCTGCTCGAGCTTCAGAGGATTGTTTCGTGGCAGATAAGGGCGCGTCTCTCTATGATCAAGCCCCTGCCTTCCAGTCTGGCCACCTCTGCTATCACTCTACCCCCTGAGCCCTGTCCTTCAGGCTTCAGCAGTACTGAGCCTTCTGGAGATGTGCTGAAGTGCACATGTGTGCCTTCATCCCTCTGTGCCTTTGCACTTGGCTCCTGTCTGCCTCACTCACCTGTCCTTCAGATCTCAGCCTCTTAGAGGCCTTCCCGGAAGCCCCCTCTACCAACCCAGGCACACTTTGGTTCCTTCCCTCATATTCCTTCTGTACTTTGGATATACTTCCTTTATAGCACTTGCTATGTTGTGCCAGAGAAAGGAGGTACTGTCTTTTTTTTCTTAGCACAGTACCTACCCAGAATCATTACTGTGAGGGAATAAATATATTATTACCTCTGTGGGTATCCAAGGCTCTCACTCCCCTAGACCTGTTTCTGCACATATAAAGGGATGTGCTGGGCGCAGCCCACTTCTCAGCTTCCTTCCAGCTCTGATGTCCTATGATCCCTCTCCCTGACCTCTGCCCCCTTCCTCTCAGCTCGAAGCAGCCCTGGGTGAGGCCAAGAAGCAACTTCAGGATGAGATGCTGCGGCGGGTAGATGCTGAGAACAGGCTGCAGACCCTGAAGGAGGAGCTGGACTTCCAGAAGAACATCTACAGTGAGGTGGGAACTGCGCCCTGCAGACCGGAGGACCAGGGCTGGGTGGTGACAGACGTCAGAGCTGGGGCTGGGGGATCAGCTGTGTGCAGAGCTCCCTGCCTGACTCCCTTGTACTAGTGGATGGGGATTTGGGGGGTGGCCAGCCCCCAGGTTAAAGTGGGGCTTTACAGTGACTCCATTCAGGGTTAGGACTGGGCTGGGAACTTGGGTTTCATCCTTGAAGGACTTGTTCTGATTTTGGTTTCTGGGTCCAACCCTTCCAGGAGCTTCGTGAGACCAAGCGCCGCCATGAGACGCGCCTGGTGGAGATCGATAATGGGAAGCAGCGTGAGTTTGAGAGCCGGCTGGCGGATGCCCTGCAGGAGCTGCGGGCCCAGCACGAGGACCAGGTGGAACAGTACAAGAAGGAACTGGAGAAGACCTATTCTGCCAAGGTGCTCATTCTCCCGTGGCTCCTTTGCTGCCTCTGCCCCCAGCAGCCCTCCACCTGCCCACCCTGAGATGTCCTGTGGGAGATCAGGAGGACGGTGACAGGAGCTCAGGGTACCCGGGACCTGAGGCTGCAGCAGTGATGCCCTTCTCAGGTCCCTCCTGCCTTTGGTCGCTGTAGCCCTAACCCTGTGTCCTCCCCTCCAGCTCGATAATGCCAGGCAGTCAGCCGAGAGGAACAGCAACCTGATGGGGGCCGCCCACGAGGAGCTGCAGCAGTCCCGCGTCCGCATCGACAGCCTCTCCGCCCAGCTCAGCCAGCTCCAGAAGCAGGTGATGCCCCCACCCTGCCCCTCCCCATCAGCCAATAGTCTGGGCAGGATGTCAGGATGTCAGGTGGAAGTCCTGAGGAGGGGAGTGTAGTGGACAGAACATGCCCCCAGGACCACAGGCTGAGTAAGAAGCCTAGGATTTGGAGTCAGATGACCTGTTTGCTGTTCCAGGACTCCCTCTTATCTCACCTGTAAGACCTTCGCTTCCCAGAGCCTTGGTTTTCCCATTTGAACATGGAGATCATTCTTATCCTCCCTAACTCCTAGATCTGCCCCGAGACCCAGCGTGAGGTGTTCAAAGCATCAGTATTCTTCTAGCTGGCGGTGCCACTTGTGGCAGAGGAAATAGATCCTAGCCTCAGATTACGAGATTTCAGTTGGATATTGAGAAGGCCTCCCCCAGTCGTCGCCAGCCAGCCAAGGCCACATTAGAGCCATAAAAAGCTCTCATGGGAGCCTGGATATCCTGGGGAGGATAGCTGGGTGTCCCCTGCCCCTTACCTCTCCATACTTGGGGCCCTTGGGAGCTCATCAGACCCCTGCCCCCCGTCACCCAGCTGGCGGCCAAGGAAGCAAAGCTGCGGGACCTGGAGGACTCGCTGTCCCGTGAGCGGGACACGAGCCGGCGGCTGCTGGCGGACAAGGAGCGGGAGATGGGGGAAATGCGGGCAAGGATGCAACAGCAGCTGGACGAGTACCAGGAGCTGCTGGACATCAAGCTGGCCCTGGACATGGAGATCCACGCCTACCGCAAGCTCCTGGAGGGCGAGGAGGAGAGGTGGGCTGGGCAGGAGTCGGGGAGGTGCTAGCGGCCGCCTCCGGCCTGCCACCAGCCTTGACTAGGCCCCCCATCCTGTCTCCCCCTCCGCAGGCTACGCCTATCCCCCAGCCCCACCTCGCAGCGCAGCCGCGGCCGGGCCTCCTCCCACTCGTCCCAGACGCAGAGCGGGAGCAGCATCACCAAAAAGCGCAAGCTGGAGTCCACGGAGAGCCGCAGCAGCTTCTCCCAGCACGCTCGCACCAGCGGGCGCGTGGCCGTGGAGGAGGTGGATGAGGAGGGCAAGTTCGTACGCCTGCGCAACAAGTCCAATGAGGTAGTCCCCCAGGTTGGGTCTAAGAGAATGCATCCAGGTTAGGGAGAAAACCTGGAAAGTGAAGGGATGGAGTTTGCGGGGAGGGCTGTTCCTCCCATCAGAGGCAGACCAGGGCAGTGTGGGTATCTCCTCCACACTCTGGTTCCAGTCCTGGCTCCGGGACTCATCAGTGGCAGTGAGACCTTCGGCAATTTATTTAACCTCTCAGAGCATCGGTTTCCTCATCTGTAAAATGGGCATAATAATAGTCCCTAACCCTTTGAATTCTTGGGAAATGAAAGTACCGAGTGTGTTTGGCACAGCACAAGAGCCCATAGATGTAGCTATTATTTATCCTTGAGGGGGAAGGCAGTGAGGGGCGGAATAGAGTGAGATAAACCCAAGAGCCTGAACGAGCCTCCCCCAACCTTCCCCTTCTCTCCCTGGCAGGACCAGTCCATGGGCAACTGGCAGATCAAGCGCCAGAATGGAGATGATCCCCTGCTGACCTACCGCTTCCCGCCAAAGTTCACTCTGAAGGCTGGTCAGGTGGTGACGGTGAGTGGCAGGGTGTTTGGGACTCTGGGGTGGCCTCGGGTGGGGATGGGTTGGCCTGAGGATGGGAGTGCTGGAGTGAGCACCCTCCTCTAATTCTCCCTCCCCCAGATCTGGGCTGCAGGAGCTGGGGCCACCCACAGCCCCCCTACCGACTTGGTGTGGAAGGCACAGAACACCTGGGGCTGTGGAAACAGCCTGCGCACGGCTCTCATCAACTCCACTGGGGAAGTGAGTATGCTGCAGGCTGGCCTCTTACTGGACAAAGCTCCCCTGACGGCTAAAGTAGGAGCTAGCTGCCCCCAACCCAAAGGGGCCAATTCAGGGCCACTTTCTCCCAGCTCTCCTGTGCAGTCCCAGGCCCCAAACTCTCCACCCAGTGTGCAGACCCAAAGCTGCCTCCCCCAGCAGCAGGAAGGGTGGAGGTTAGACAGTGAGGATTGTTAAGGCAGACCATGCTCCTGCCCAGGGAGTCTGACAGTGTCACCCTGGGGTAGAAACAGGTCCCTTAGCTCCAGTACCACAGAGGACAGAGTAAGCAGCAGGCTGGACAAAGGGCGGGCCACTCGAAGGTTCTTAGGTGGTCACTGGGTTGGGTATGCTGCACACTCCTCCCCTGGCCCTGAGCCCCTAACCCCTGGGGCTCTCATATCCCCGGCAGGAGGTGGCCATGCGCAAGCTGGTGCGCTCAGTGACTATGGTTGAGGATGACGAGGATGAGGATGGAGATGACCTGCTCCATCACCACCACGTGAGTGGCAGCCGCCGCTGAGGCCAAGCCCACGCTGGGGCACCCAGCCAGGCCTGGGGACAGCCTCTCCCTGGCCTCCCCGTGCCCCAAAAATCTTTTCATTAAAGAATGTTTTGGAACTTCACTTGCTGCCCTGGCTTTTCTTCTCTCTCCTCCCTATACCTTGAACAGGGAACCCAGGTGTCTGGGTTCCCTACTCTGGTAAGGAAGGGAGTGGAACTTTCTGATGCCATGGAGTCTTCCCATGGGAGCAGTGGACAAGGGTCTGGATTTGCCTCCTGGGACAGGGATGGGAGGACAGATGTGGGGCACCCAGCCCTGCCTCTCTCCCCCAATTTCTGTTGCATGCATCTCCTTTCTTGTCTCCTCCCCATTCCTGTCACCTGCATGGCCTCTCATCTCCCCCATTTTTCCTGGGAGAACGGTCTCTCTCACCCACCCCACTTCCCAATTAATTTTGCATGCCTGCTGCTCTACAAGCTTGCTCACTCTCTCTCCTTTCCCTCTTAAGCTCAGAGTAGCTAGGACAGAGTCAAAGCCACAACTCCCATTCCCTGTCTTCTGTCCCCAAGTCTTCCTGACCCTGCCCCCTTTTGTGTCCTCCCTTCCCAGCCCCGGCCCCCTAAGCCCTATCGCCCACCTGCCGTTAGGTTAGGTTAGGTTAGGTTAGGTTAGGTTAGGTTACTCGAGCGCAGAACCCCACCTTCCCGCCTGGCAACTGGGAGCCTGCAGGAGCGCGGAGCCTGGGTGTTGGGCCTGAGCAGTCAGTCTCACACTCGCCGTCAGGCCTGAGCCTTGTCTCCCTCCTCAGGGCTCCCACGGCAGCAGCTCGGGGGACCCCGCCGAGTACAACCTGCGCTCGCGCACCGTGCTGTGCGGGACGTGCGGGCAGCCTGCAGACAAGGCGTCTGCCAGCAGCTCAGGAGCCCAGGTGGGCGGATCCATCTCCTCTGGCTCCTCCGCCTCCAGTGTCACAGTCACTCGCAGCTACCGCAGTGTGGGGGGCAGTGGGGGTGGCAGCTTCGGGGACAGCCTGGTCACCCGCTCCTACCTCCTGGGCAACTCCAGACCCCGGCCCCAGGTGAGTTGTCCCTCTGCCTCCACACCCCCGCAGGCAGGGGGGCCCTGGTCCCTGAGGATTAGGGTGGCCCTGTGGGGGGAGAGCCTTCTCTTCCGCAGCCCGGGGGAGTGGGAGCCTCCTCCCCAAGCCCAAGATCCTAGATGGTCGCTCCCGCCTCCTGTCCCTCCTGTCTGAGCCCCAGATTGGAGGGCAGGGGCGGGGCGGGGGGTAAGAGGAGGGAGGGTATGGGCCAGGTGCTGCAGCTCACACCTCTCCCCTTCTCTCTTCTCTCTTAGAGCCCCCAGAACTGCAGCATCATGTAATCTGGGACCTGCCAGGCAGGGATGGGGGCGGAGGCCTCCTGCTTCCTCCTCACCTCATGCCCCACCCCTGCCCTGCCCCTCCTGGGAAGGGGCTTGAAGCCAAAGAAAAATACCCCTTTGTTTTTTCTTCTATGTTTTTGTTTTTTCTAAGAGAAGTTATTTTCTACAGTGGTTTTATACTGAAGGAAAAACATAAGCCCCCCCAAAAAGCGCATCTATGTCAATCCCCCCCTTTTTTTCCCTGCTTCTTGGAAACTCCATATCTGCCTTAAAACCAAAGAGGGAGCCAAGGGAAAGGGATGCTTTTTACAGAGCCTAGTTCCTGCTTTTCTGCCCTGCCTGCTGCCCCCATCCCGGGGACCCTGTGACATGGTGCCTGAGAGGCAGGTGTGGAGTCTTCTCCGCCAGCCTCCGAGGGAGTAGGGCTGAGCCAGGCCCCTGGGCCATCCCCCATCGTTCCATTACACCTGGCTGAGGCTCCTCCGCCTGCCCCGCCCCCAGTTCCCCCCTGCCCCCAGCCCCGGGATGACTTGATTCTCCCAGGTACCAGCTGCGCTTGATTTTTCTGTATGTTATTTAGACAAGAGATGGGAATGAGGTGGGAGGTAGAAGGAGGGTGAAGAAAGGTTAGAATGAGCCTGCCCGTCACCCAGCTTCAGAGCCAGGGGTGGACTCTGCCCAGTCACTGGAGGTCGAGGTCAAGTGGGTGTAGGGGAGGAGGGAGAGGGAGGCTGACTAGAATGGGGGAGAGCCTGCTGGGGCCCCACCGCAGAGGAGGAAGGTGAGGAAGGGTCAACGGTGTGTGGCAGTGGATTTTGGCAAACACTAAGGAGCCCCTTGCCTCCCATTTCCCATCTGCACCCTTTCTCTCCTCCCCAAATCAATACACTAGTTGTTTCTACCCCTGGCTGCTGTGGTGTCTGTCTTTGTTGGTGGGCGTCACTGTGTGTTCTGAGGGGCAGACACACACACACACACACAAATGTCGCTCAGTCACTGCATCCTCACACCGCCCAGCCTTGCCCCTGCTCTAGGGAAGATACGACAAGGCCCTCAGAGCTTCAGATGCACATCTGGGCACCCAGCGGTGGCTGATGGGGAGAGGCTCTGACCTGAGCATTGCCCACCCAGTGCAGGGCTCTCCCTCCATAAGTCCCTCAGAGAAGCAGAGGCCTGAAGGAGAGCATTTCCTTCCAAGCTCTCTTCAACCAGCCAGCACTTAGCGAGCACCTTCTTTGTGCTGCACCCTGAACTCAGTGTGAATACTGAGACATATGATGATATGGACCCAGTCTGAGGGTGGTGACATCTCAGGACCTGGGGCAAAGACAGATGGGGAGGAGGGAATAGAAGCCAGTGAGAGCAGCAGGAAAGGGGAAGGACTGACTTTGCAAACAAGCAGTTAATGTCCCTCTGCGCCACACTCCATGCTCAGCTCAGGGACGGGGAAATGGACAAGACAGTGTGTTCAGTGTCCTCAGGGACCTTACATTCCACTGGGAGCCAGAAAACGTGGACTACTGTGGACAAAGGGACGTGTCAGGCGGAGTAGGAGCCTCAGAGGGAGCCTATCATCTGGGGGAATGAGGAACCCAGACTGAGGGAAAGGGCCCCAAACAGGGAAAATGAGCTATAGGAACCAAACTTTCTCCGGCCCTTTATAAATTCCAAAGCATCTCTGCGCTATTTCATTTGACCCTCATACTGTCTTGACAGGTGGTTATTGTCCCCTTTGCCCCTGGAAATGGGGACTCAGAGTTAACTCGACAAGACCACACAGCTAGTAGATGGCAGAGAGCCCAGGGTCCTGGCTGTAGATCCCTACTTCTGTGACACTATGCTCCCCCTCTGAAAAGAAAATAGTGATGATAAAATATAAGTTTATATTCCCTGGGACAGAGGAGTTGAGCCTGCAGTCAAAAGTCAGTGAGAAGGGGCTTCCCTGGTGGCGCAGCCTGCCAATGTAGGAGACACGGGTTCAAGCCCTGGTCTGGGAAGATCCCACATGCCGCGGAGCAATGAAGCCCATGCGCCACAACTACTGAGCTTGCACTCTAGAGCCCGCGTGCCACAACTACTGAAGCCCACGCACCTAGAGCCCGTGCTCCACAGCAAGAGAAGCCACCGCAATGAGAAGCTCACGCACCGCAAGGAAGAGTAGCCCCTGCCCGCTCGATGCAACTAAAGAAAGCCCGCACGCAGCAACGAAGACCCAACGCAGACAAAAAAAAAAAAAAAAGTCTGTGAGAAAAAGAGCATGTCTGGGTTTGTGGGAAAACGAATTGGAGAAAGCAAAATGAATGAGAGGAGAAAAGCCTCTTAAGTCCTGCTGGAAAGTTCTGGTTCCCCATGGGCTGAAACCAGGTGTCTCTGGGAAAGTGATGCTGAGAGGATGGGGCGTGGGCTTGAGGAAGCGGTCCCTTTCTGAGGTGGGCAGCTTCGAAGAAGGAAACCCTTTCTCAGTCCCAGGCGAAGACCTCAGGGGTCCCAAGTGGGTATGGGGTCTTGGGCATCATTGGAGTCTGGTGTCTCTTCTATTTTTTGTTTTTTTGTTTTTTTGTTTTTTGTTATGTGGTGTCTCTTCTAAATGAGGACTTCCTGGGCTGGACACGTGGGGGCGCCAGAGCCCCACCCACGCCGTTGGTTCCTCTCCAGCCCAGCCAGACCCCGATGGATGGCGCGGACTCTGAACATAGAAGGCTAGGTGGGCACTGTGGGCTGGGAAGCACCAGGACCAGCCGGCAAGGTCCCGGCTCTTGAGGAGGGCAGAGCGATAAGGCAAGTCCGCAAAAGCTGCGGCAAGCCGACCATGCAGTCGAATTGGTAGCTACGACTCAGCCCAGCGGGTGCGTCGCACACGTGGTTACTTCACATGACACTCAGCGAACCACAAGTGACTATTAAGAATTTTGTTGCTGTTAATAACATGTAACACATACTCTGTAGTAAAATGGAAAACACAGGTAATTACAAAGAAGAAAAAAGAAGTCATCCCTTTCAATCACCCAGAGGCAACCCCGGGTGGATTTCCTTCCAGATTTTTTTTTCCTGAACATGTATTTATTGATAGTTTATATAGTTAAGGTCTCGCCGTGGTTTAAACTTTGATTCTGCTTTTCTCAGTTAACATGCATAAGCACTTTCCAATGTTATTTCAAAATAATATTGACTTATCCCCATGACCTGCACGTTGCTAACCCAGCTGCCACTTCTCACTTCCCTGGTGGCGCAATGGTTAACAATCCACCTGCCAATGCAGGGCACATGCGTTCAAGCCCTGGTGGGGGAAGATCCCGCATGCCACGGAGCAACTAAACCCATGCCCCACAACTACTGAGCCTAAACTCTAGAGCCCAAGAGCGACAACTACTGAGCCCTCGTGCCACAACTACTGAAGCCCGCGCACCTAGAGCCCATGCTGTGCAGCAAGAGAAGCCACTGCGAGAAGCCACTGCAAGGAGAAGCCTGCACACTGCAACGAAGAGTAGCCCCTGCTCGCCATAGCTAGAGAAAGCCTGCATGCAGCAACGAAGACCCAACACAGCCAAAAATAAATAAATAAAATAAGTAAATTTATTAAAAACAATAATAATAACATTGACTCTTTTCCTATCATGTAAGTAATACTTGGCCATTACAGAAAGGGTAGAACAAGAGAAAGAAAAAAATTATAATCATCTGTGCTGCCACTACTCAGGGGTAAACACTATGAACACTATGGGGGAAGGCCTTCAAGCATTTTTTTTTTCAATTTTCAAATATATACATATATTTACAATTTTCTCCTGGCTCTTGTAAATAATGTGTCCTGGAACAGACATCTTTGCACACATCTCTGGGCATTTCCAAGAAGTAAATTCCAAGAAGGGGACTAGCTGAGACAAAGGTATACATATTATAAAGGCCGTTGATAATATTGTCAAGTGTCATCCAGAGAAACTGGGTCATTACCATTCTCACCTGCAGCAGAGCCCACTTTTTCCCAAACTCTTCCCAACACCAGGATTTTTGTCAGTTTTAATCTTTGCCATCTTGTTAGGAAAACAATTATAGTTCATTAGTGTTTCAAATTGCATTTCTTTGAAGAGACATTGAAACCTTTTCTCCATCCACATATATTGGTTTTTTGCATTTCTTCTGCTGTGAATAACACGTTTCTATCCCTTTTGCTCATCTTTCTATTGGCAAGATTATCTTTTTCATATTGATTCTTAAGGTAAGGGAGAAATGGGGCTTCTCTGGTGGCGCAGTGGTTGAGAGTCCGCCTGCTGATGCAGGGGACACGGGTTCGTGCCCTGGTCTGGGAAGATCCCACATGCCGAGGAGCAGCTGGGCCCGTGAGCCATGACCCTGAGCCTGCGCGTCCGGAGCCTGTGCTCCGCAACGGGAGAGGCCACAACAGTGAGAGGCCCGCGTACCGCAAAAAAAAAAAAAAAAAGATAAGGGAGAAAGCTTTTCCTCTCAATTTTATCTATCTATAGCTATTAAGTCATATGTTTTGCAAATATATTGTGTTTTGCAGCCATTTTTAATGGCTGAATGAATATACAACACTTCATTTAACCACCCCCTCTGGACATTTAGATTAATTCTCAATTTTATGATTGTAAATAATGCTGCAGTGAATGTCTTGTCTTTAAATATTTCAGGTAGTTTCTTCGGATGGAATTCTGATGATTCCCCTGCTGACTGGTCTTTAAATTCATGACCACGCACCCCTAGGACTCCCTCCCCTGCTACTCCTGTCCCTAGACCAGTCATCCCTTTTCTCCAGATGACTATTTCATACCTGTCCTCTCTCTTCAGACTTCCCCTCTTCACTCTCAGCTGCTGATCTGCTTCCTCCTTCATTCCCAAAAGGCTGCTTTTGCAAGGTCCCCATGACCTGCACGTTGCTAACCCAGCTGCCACTTCTCAGTCTTCATCTCCCTTGACTTTGTTTGTCGCTGCTCAGCTGACATTGCTGAATCTTCCTCTTCTCCCTGACCTCTGATGAATGGAGTGACCCAGGGCTCAATTCTTCTCTCCTCTGTCTACACTTAGGCCCTGAGAGACTTCCTCCAGGTGCATGGCTTTAAATACCATCCATACATTGGTGACTCTCAAGTTTATACCTTTAGCTCATTCCTTTGCCCTGAACTCCAGACCTGAATACCCACTTGACAGTCTAATGGCTCTCAAAGTTAACATGTCCAGAACTGATATGCTGATTTCTACACCTCCACTCCACTCTAATCTGCTCTGCCTATAATCTTCTCCACCTCAGCCAACGACCACTCTTCTTTCCGGTTGCTCAGGCCAAAAACCCTGGAGTTTGTCTTTAACTCCTCTTGTCCTCTCATACCCTACGTTCAATCCATTAGTAAATCTTGCCAACTCCATCTTTAAGATATATCTGGAATCCAGTTCATTCTCATCACCACCACCATCTCTTGTCTGGGTTATGGCATTAGTTTCCTGCCCTTGCTCCATACACTTTATTCTCCACACAGCAGCGGAGTGGTCCTTTAATAGTTGGGTCACTCCTCTGCTCAGAACCCTCCAGAGCCTTCCCAAAGCACTCAGTGTAAAAGCCAAAGTCCTCTAAATGGCATGCAAAGCCAGGCATGACGACCCCTCCAGCTCGCCTCTCACGGCTCTCCCTCGTGCTTACTCCACTTAAGCTGCAGTGACTGCCCATGTAATTCCTAGAACACACCAAGCACACGACTGCCTCAAGACATTTGCACTAGTGGTTCCCTCTGCCTGGACCACTTTTCCCATCAAATATCTGCTTGCTTTTTCCCTCACTTTCTTCAGGTCTCTATTCAAATGTCACCACCTAATAAAGCCTTCCCTGACCAAATTTAATAAAATAGCTTCCTCCTCCTCATTCTGAGCCACCTTCCCTGGTTTGTTTTTCTCCAGGGCACTTATCATCACTGGACATATTTTGTTTGTATATTTGTTCATTTTCTGTCTTCCATACTGGAATACATACACCTGAGAATAGGTGTTTTTGTTTATTTGAATCCCCAATACCTAGTGCAGTGTCTGACAATATAGTAGGTGATTTTTAAGTATTTGTAAATGCATAGACTCAGAAATAGACGCAGTGTGAACGCTTTTGCAGAACCTGAGACCTTTAGCCAAATTACTTCCAAAACGATAGGGGGCAGACCATTAGTATTCCCGTTTTAAGTGAGGCAGCTGAGACCCAGAGAGAAGAGTGGTTTACCTGAAGTCACCTAGCTCACTGCTGGTGGAACCCAGGACTCCTGATTCCCAGAAAACACTGTGGCAACTCAGAATACTGTGGGAGGACCCAGGAGGGCTTTACAGAGGAAGGGGTCCTTTTGTGGGGAGGGCATGGAAGATTTCTATCAGGTAGAAATGAGGAGAAATATCATCCCAGGTAGGGCATAGAGTCTAAACTGAAACTTGAGGAAAGGCAGGGTCCAAGTGGACTGGGCGGGGCCTTCCCAGGCTGAAGGGATGAGAGGAGGTCTAGAACACCAGTCAGGGAGTTTGAAATTAATTCCACGGGCAGTGGGGAGCCAGGGGGATTTGTGAGCAGAGCAGTGATATGAGAACTGAGGTTTTCTGCTGGCTCACTGCTGTCTTTCAGTTTCCACTTCTCTTTCCCTCTACTTATATGTATCTCTCACCTGCCCCCTGCCCCTCCAGGGCCAGAAGTAACTGGTTAAGTCATTTTCCTTTTCTATGTCACCACCCTGACAGCTGATCAGGGAGTAGGAGAGGGAGGGGCTGAGCCAGGACCCTTTGTCTCTTAGCCTCCCCAGCACCTCAGTGACCCCTACCCAGGGACGGGTGAAGGAAACAAGACATAGAAGGTGTTGAGAGGGGAAGATGCCTCCTGCCCTCCCCCACCCTAAATTGACTCTGAGGTGCTGGCCTCCCCTCCCGCCCTGGGGCCAGGCCTCAGTCCCTTACAATCCTTGGGCTGATTCTCTGTGCTTAGTACCAGTCAGTGCCAGCTGGCAGCTCTCGCCGGAGGCTGAGGTGGCACGAATATGGGGAAGGGGGGAGGAAGTGGCAAGGGCCCAAGGGGAATAGGGGCCAGGATTTGAAGAGGTGGTAGTCATAGCTGGGTGGCCAAAATGGGGGTCGTATGGGAGGAAGAAAGGGCTAGACTGAGGAGTCTGGGGGTTTCCAGGGGAATAGAGGATGTGTCAGGCCCCCTACTCTGGCCCTCCTGTCCCTGGCAAACCTAATCCTCTCCCCACCACCTACTTTCCTCTACACCTACCCCCTTAAGCTGCCCCTAGCTAATTCTCCTTGGTCCCTTTAAGAGCTGCCTGGGAACTGGGGCACTGGAGGGGGCTGGCAGGGCCCCCACCCCTCCCCCTGCCCTGCCTGCCTCTGCTCCTCCCCCTGCCCAGTACAGACTCTGCTGGAAGTCTTGGACGCCTGGGTTAGGGTCTCCACTGCTGGGCTGGGGGTAAGGCTTGAAAGTGGTGGGGAAGGGGGACCGTGGTCCCTGGGGTGGGATGGGGTGGCGTGGGATGTCAGCTTCCTAGCCATATGGACACGGAATATCTGTGTGCCAGCTTCAGTGGATAACGTAGGGGGCCCTCTGAGTGGTCCTCCGGCCTCAGACTGGGGGAAGGGTAGCCCCAGGGATCTTGAGGGACAGAGCCTGGGGGCAGGATGCCTGGGTATCCTCACCCTTCACTTCCCCATCTTATTTTCCTGGGACCCTCATTTGCTAACCTCCATCCAGCCACTTCCTGCTCTTCCTGCAATTAAAGACATAGGGCCCTGACGCCGTCTTCCCACAGATGGGGAAACTGAGGCTAAGCAAACCAGAGTAAATGGAATTGTGTGTGTGCCCCAGCAGGAGAAATGGAGATTAGGCTGTAGAAAGGTTCTCCTTCTTTCTCTACCCCAGTGAACTAGACACAGGGGACTTGGGAGTCCAGCTTACCCCAGCAAACTTCTAACTACAGCCACAGTCCCCACCGGAGACTAAGCCTCTGCTCCCTCATCAAGACAACTTAGCTCCTGCCTGCAAGTTTTGATTTCCATATGTCAAAGCCAGGAGAGGTTCCCTGAAGCCCAGCTGGGTAACCTGGAATGAAGTGGAGCTGGGGGCGGGGGCTGTAGACTCCCCCTACTTTACTCCCTTTTTAAAAATGGAAATGTAGTCCCTTCCAGTTCTGCCAAAGAGACTGTGACCAATTCCCCTAAAAGGGAAAGAGATGGGGGCCAAGGACACCCCCGGGTGTAAAGTCGTTCTGCAGTCCAACCTGCCTGTTACAGCCCTAGCCCAGTTTCTTCTAATCCCTGCCACCTTGATTCCAAATCATTTCTTCCCCTCCTGACGTGTGTCCCAGTCCTGGGGAAGAAGAGCCTGTAGGCACCCTCTGAGTTCCCAAGGGCCTCGGGCTGAAGGCACAGAGGATGGCATGTCAGGAAGTGACATGGGGGAAGTGGGGGGAAGTGGTAGCAGCTCTGCTCAGTCCACTTCTGCTTTCACCACAGACCCTTCTTGCCCTGCCCTGGACAGAAATGCTCACCCATCACCCCAACCCAGACCTAACCTAAAGGGGAACCAGGTTTGGCCTGTGAAACCCTCTGCCCTGGGCCGGCACCAGCACACTCACTTCCTTCTTCCTAAAAATAATAAGTCTAGAGATAAGCCAAGCTGCTCCCAGGTAAGCTGGAAAGCCATCGTTTTACCTATGTGAATCAGAGAGGGCAAGTGCCCTGCCTATGATCACACAGCAAGTTATAGGTATCCAGGCCTGGGATCCAGGGCTTTTTTAAAATAGTTATTTATTTATTATTATTATTTTGCGGTACGCGGGCCTCTCACTGTTGTGCCCTCTCCTGTTGCGGAGCACAGGCTCTGGACGCGCAGGCTCAGCGGCCATGGCTCACGGGCCTAGCCACTCCGCGGCATGTGGGATCTTCCCAGACCGGGGCACGAACCTGCGTCCCCTGCATCGGCAGGCGGACTCTCAACCACTGCACCACCAGGGAAGCCCCGGATCCAGGGCTCTTGCTCCCCAGTCCCATGGTACCTTTTCTCACAATCTTCTCACAGGTGGAGAGAGGCCGACCTGAAAGGGGCTTTTTGTTTTCCATTTCTTTTTTCCTTTTTGTTTTTTTTTTGGCCACACGGCATGTGGGATCTTAATTCCCCTGCCAGGGATCGAATCCACACCCCTGCAGTGGAAGCATGGAGTCTTAACCACTGGACCGCCAGGGAAGTCCCCTGGAAGGGGCTTTTTCAACTCCTCATTTTACCAGTGAAGAAGTTGAGGCCCAGCGGGGACAGGAGGGAACTCTGGTAAACAGTGGCTCAGGATCAGGGCTGGAAGAGGACACCAGGCCCAGCTCCCAAAGCTTCCACCCAGACCCCTGCTTGCCTCACAGATGGGAAAGAATCCAGCTCAGTCTTGTCTCTTTTTATCCCTATCTCATCTGGACCTCTGGAAAGTCCTTTCTGAAGTCTTCCCTCCATCCCTACTCTTATAGCACAAACCTTCTCCTAATAGGTCTCAGGGGGTTAGCCAAAGAAGGCTTCTGGCATCTGCTTGGTAAAGTGGCTTAGGAAGAAATGGCAGAACCTGAACCTGGCAATGGAGCCCTTGCCATGCAAGCCAGGATAATATTAATAGAAGAGGGCTTCTTAGGCTTCTTGACAGGGACCCTGTCTCTTGGCTTCTTTGCAGAGATATTTGTGAGTTCATTTGCATCCTCACTGGCAAACTCAAAAATTTGCCTGGGGTCAGGCGGACCAGCATCCAGGTGTGACCCCCTTACTTATACACAGTTCCCGAGAGAATGGGGAAAACACAGAGAAACTGACCATAAAGGAGAATTGGCCCCAACTGACCCCCTGAACCCAGCTGGGGAACATCTGCACTGTGGTGCCTGCCTGATGGTGGGCAAGGGAGCTGAGCAAGGACCCCCAGGGGCTAGTGTGCCCCCTCCTGCCTCCCCCCACATCCGGAGCCCTGCCTCCTCCACACATGTGGATCTAGGAGCCGCAGAAGGTGGGGCGCAGGGGGACACTGGGTAGGAGGAGGAAGAATATGGGGAGATTCTAGTCCCTCCCACTTAGAGATGCAGTTGCCATGGTGACTGAGGACGAGTGAGGCGGGATGGGGTTGGGGATGGGGGGTGGGGGTGTGGCAGGGAAGAAGGCACTGGGAGACAGGAAGCCTGGCATTCCAGGGGGAGGGAAACACGGAGGCCGCTCCAAGCTCCAGGTAAGGGAGCGGGAGAGCTGACAGTTCAGAAAGGAGGGGGCAGGCCATTGTCTGGCGCTGGCTCTGCCCTGAGCAGGGGACAGAGAGAGGGGGTCGGGCCATTGTGTTCAGTACTCAGCTCAGTCTTCCAGCACTAGTCAGACAGAAGGAGGAAACCTAGGAGGCACTGGGTAAGGGGTTAGGGGGGACTGGGCTGGGTGGGCGGAAAGAAGGCTGGGAGACAGTGGGGATGGGAAGAGGTGGGGGGGATGCTGGGGGAGTAGTGGTTTGGCGATATCGCTAGTGCCTTAGATACAGTAAGTACTTAATAATTATAAGTTGATTTGACTTGCTTGTGATTCTAAAAAGAGGGTAACGAAGGGCAGGGCAGGTGGGGCTAAGAAGGAGAGCCAGGAAGCTGATGTTCCCCTAGGACTGTGCCCTTCTGGGGCTGTCCCTGAAGCCAGAATAGAGAGGTGGTGGGGGAAACTGGACCAGCTGGGTCACTGGCAAAGCCAGGAGTGGCTTCTCTCCTGGCTTCAGGAGCCCCTCCCTCAGTGAGGTATCCATGCTCGCTCAGGGTGCAGAAGAGACGGAGTCCCTGGGGTGAGCATGGGCTAAGTGTGGGAGTGACATCCCCATCTCCCTTCCCACCTCCATCCCCACATCTACATCTCTATCCTGGGCTGAAAGATGGCCAGAAAGGGGCTACTATTTGATGTGGTCTAGGGGCCGTGGGGGAGGAGTCCCCACTGGGGGGTCAGGGTTGAACTCAGCATTGTTGTCATGGGGGTCCCCAGGCTGGGCCCCAGGGCTGGGAGAGAAAGGAGTTGGGGAGCTCCCACATTGGAGCTATGAAATGGCATGGCCCCTACAGCCTGGTCCTGAACCTCTGACCCCTTCCTACCACCACCCCACCTGAACTGCTGCCTGACTCCAACCTCAGCCAAGACACTTCGCCTCCCTGGCCTTGGTTTCCTGGTTTGTACAGTGAGGGGGTGGGACCCTGTCAGCTCTGAGCATTCTTGATATTTTGGGCAGGACCTGCTACATCATTTGCAGGGCCCAGTGCGAAATGAAAGTGTGGAGCTCCTGGAACAAGATCAAGACTTTCAAGACGGCAGCAGCTGGGCATTAGACTGAGCGTGGGGACCTGCGTGACTGCGCAGGTCACATGCCCAGGAAGCCAGCCCTGGCTGTGGGCTCTGCAGGCTGCAGCAAGGGAGATGGCAGTGTAACTTGGGATCTGACTCCTGAGGCTCTGGTGCAAGACAAGCAGTGGTAGGGGCAGGGTGCCCTTCTTCCCCACCAGGCTCCTCCAGGGAACTAGACCAGAAGGCCCTTGTGGAGACAGGGGGTGGGACCTGTACCTGATGGCCTTTCTTCAGAGAGGTTTCTGTTTCCTCTTGAGTCAGGAATCACCCCAGAGGTACTGTTTCTTAGCCCATCGGAGCTAGAACTTGTCACCCCCCACCCTACACACTTGTCTTCTCCATCCAAGTGGCTCAGAGCTGGGTTTCCCGGACTAGGGCAGGAGTAGGACTCCTGAGAGCGTAGCTAAGGCAGTCACTCTGGTATGAGGCAGATATGAGTTTAACTTGGCTTCTGGCTGTGTAACCTCCTTTGCCTCACTTTTGTCATCTTTAAAATGGGATTGGGGGCTTCCCTGGTGGCACAGTGGTTGAGAGTCTGCCTGCCGATGCGGGGGGCGCGGGTTCGTGCTCCGGTCCGGGAGGATCCCGCATGCCGCGGAGCGGCTGGGCCCGTGAGCCATGGCCGCTGAGCCTGAGCATCCGGAGCCTGTGCTCCGCAGCAGGAGAGGCCACAACAGTGAGAGGCCCGCGTACCGCAAAAAAAAAAAGGGGGGGATGATGGTGGTACCTAGCAGCTAAAATTGTTGGGTAGACCAAAGCCTGATAATGCAGACTTCATATTCACTGGAGAGGCTGGGGAAAAGGAGACTTGTTGCCATTAGAATTCCTGGGTCTCTGGAGAAGGAGGAACTCGGCTCAGGGCATTGAATCTAACACTTCCAGAGAGGTGGGAATAGGGCAAGGACTGGGAGGGTGGGGCTGGAACCTCCTCCCCCAAGCCCCACCCACCCTATCAGAGCTCCTCCCAGAGACCCAGAAAAGCCGATCTGTTCAAGCAGAGAGGCCCCAGAGCAGGGTAGGCTCCCACTCTGAGCTTGAGTTGGGGTCTGGGTGGGAGTTTCCCTTGATTCTGAGTGTCTACAAAATGTTCTCTGGGTGGCTTAGACCATGGCTTCTCCCAAGGATCTGGCAACAAGGCTCCATGAGAGTCTGGGGAAGTCTTAGGTAAGTCTTGATAGAAACAGTTGTCAGGAGGGGTTTGGCTGAGGCCAGCCCTCAGGGAAATTGAGGGAAAATGGGAGCAGAGGGAAAGGAAAGAAGGCTGAGCAGACTGATAAGGAATTCTTCTAAGGAGGAGCCTAGGCTGTCCCATCACCCTGTAGGCTTTGCTGTGGCAAGAGGGGCGGAAGTTACACTACAGGAAGGACTTCCTGACCATGAGGAATGTGCATTTAAGAAGGAGGTGGGGGGCTTCCCTGGTGGCGCAGTGTTTCAGAGTCCGCCTGCCGATGCGGGGGACGCGGGTTCGTGCCCCGGTCCGGGAGGATCCCTCATGCCGCGGAGCGGCTGGGCCCGTGAGCCATGGCCGCTGAGCCTGCGCGTCCGGAGCCTGTGCTCCGCAACGGGAGAGGCCACAGCGGTGAGAGGCCCGCGTACCGAAAAAAAAAAAAAAAAAAAGGAGGTGGATTATTTATCGGAGTCGGATTAGCCCTGGGGTGTCTGTGCTCTATTAACCAGCAGTCAGCTGGGCTCAGGCTGAGTGGGCAGGAAACTACCCACTTTATAGGTCATGAAGCCCTTGGTGCTAGATGCCTTATTAACCCTGCATTATGAGGTTCCCCCTGGAGCCTTCAGGGAGGGGGTGAGCAGCCATCATCAGGCATTTGGGTGCCCCAGAAATATGTTCAAGCTCAGATGGGAAATTTTCTGGGTTTCCCACTGGCCTGATGCTGCCGTAAGAGTGTTGGAGATAAGACTACAGAAGGAATTTCCACAGCAAAGCCATGGATAAGAGCCTAATGCAATTGTTTTATTTATCTATTAGATTTTTTTTAAGCCATTTTAAAAAATTGAAGTATAGGGCTTCCCTGGTGGCGCAGTGGTTGAGAGTCCGCCTGCCAATGCAAGAGACATGGGTTCTGTGCCCCGGTCCGGGAAGATCCCACATGCTGCGGAGCGGCTGGGCCCGTGAGCCATGGCCGCTGAGCCTGCGTGTCTGGAGCCTGTGCTCCGCAGCGGGAGAGGCTACGGCAGTGAGAGGGCCGCGTACCGCAAAAAAAAAAAAAAAAAAAAAAAAAAAAAAAAATTGAAGTATAGTTAATTTACAGTGTTGTATTAGTTTCAAGTGTACAGCAAAGTGATAGTTATACATATATATATATATATTCTTTTTCAGATTCTTTTCCATTATAGGTTATTACAAGATAATGAATATAGTTCCCTGTGCTATACAGTAGGTCCTTGTTGTTTGCAATTGTTTTATTTTTTAAAGACTATGGCCCAGTTGGAAGTGGGAGGTTTGAAAGTTTAGACCACTGCAGGGACTTCCCAGTAGGTAGGAGTAGAGAGACCCCACCTTGTGGGTAAGTGGAAAGAGGAATATGAAAGACGGTGTCATGTCTCTAGCTGGGAAGTCTTGAGCAAGAGGAGAAACCAATGCTAGTCTGGTTAGACTGGATGTGATGAGATAGAGGGACAAGGGAATGGCTGAAATGACCTAGAAACTTTCTGGCATTTTAAACTTTCTGGATAGATTGAAAGACAAAGGTGTGCCTCCTTTTAGTCCCCTCCCAATCCACCAACTTCCGCCCAAGCCAGGGATCTGTCACAACTCGAGAGGTGGAAATTCTGGTTTCCCATGCCCAGAGCTCCCAGTGCTGGCTTTGCTGCTATGGGTACCTGGAGAGCCACACGCCTGGCCCAGCCAGGCTGAGCCTCCCATCCCCTGCCTCTGGGGCCTGGGAAACCCCCTTCTTTATTCTCTTGGATGGCACCCATGCCCAAGAGTCTGGACACCTAGATTCTGCACTGTGTCTGGCTCAAGGGTGAGATGAGATGGGTGGCTGGGGGGTGCAGTCCCAGGGGAGGATTATGCAGAGGCCCAGGGAGATAGACAGCAGCAGCACAAGGACCAGGGAGAGAGGGGGCAGCTGCAGAGGCCGGGAGACAGCCAGCCACTCCCTGCCCTGGGCCACTTTCTGCACGATGCTGATGGCCAGCCCTCCAGGCTGGACTCCCATCTCCTCCCTGCAAAAAGAGGCTTGTAGACATGAGAGTCAGCGACCTAAGCCCAGTTGGGGAGAGATCAGAGCAGGCTGATTCAGACCTGGTCTGCTTGTTTGGGTCATCAGAGGGTAGCGCTGTGTACGAGGTTCTGGGTATCAACAGATCTGAAAGTGCCAGGAGAGTCAGGTCTGAAGAATCTATATTGTGAGTGCAGGAATCTGCTCCCCAGAAAGGTCCCTGCCAGGACCAGGCATTGGTCTGGGCTCTGGGCTATGGGAGGAGGGAAGGCAAAGAGGAAATATCAAGAAAGACTTCCCTGAGAGTAAGGTGAGAAAAGGCAAAGTGGGGCTATTGGTGCAAAGAGATCAGAAGGGCAGGATGGGGAACAGCTGGACTCCTACCCAGAGGGGAGAGTGAGGCGGATGAGGCCTGTGGGATGATGGAAGTGAGACTCTCTAAGGGCACTCCGGAGAGGAAACTGGCCCTTCTCTCTAGCATCCCCCCCACAATACACACTTCTGCTGCCTGGGGCTGTCTGATTGGTTCCCAGGGAGGATGTGGTAAAGACTGCTCACCCAGAGAGTGGTGGGTGCCTGTTTCCCCAGAGCCGTCTGGTGACAGCCTCTGGCTGAGCATGGCCCTTCCAGCCCTGGGCCTGGACTCCTGGAGCCTCCTGGGCCTTTTCCTCTTCCAGCTGCTTCTGCTGCTCCTGCCACCACCGACGACTGCACGGGGTGATGGGCAGGGGCCCACACCCAGGGTCAAATACTACGCAGGTAAGTGTCTGATGATCAGGAAGTGTGGGGATGGCAACACCGGGCTGACTGAGAAAGGAGTGAATGATGAAACTCACCTGGGGCAGAGATTGAGGAAAGGGAAGTGAGGGGACCAGGGGGCCAGGGGCGTTGTGCCTTCTGGTTCTCCAGAGTTGGTGATTTTTCTTTCCCTCCTTAAATGTCACTGTTATCAAACTGGTCACCTCAAACCCGTAACTGCTTTCATGCCCTCAAGTGCCCCAAAGCCAAGGCCCCTGCCAGAAGAGCATCTGTGGGCCTGGTGACCCAGGACACACCAGGACACACAACTGCACAGATGATGCTGGACCACGTCATGCCCAGTACTGTGGACACCAAGAATACAAGAACTCAGTGTGGCCTGGCTGGGATACGGACCCTGGGACCCATTAGGCACAGCCTGGCTGGTTTCTTACTGAGGCTGTGGTGACTGCTGGTCTTCCACCTCCAGGGAGAAGATTCAGGAAGGAACATGGGCCCTGTAGGAGTTGTAGGGGCAGTCTCCTGGGCACAGCTGTGTCTTTAGCATCTTTCCGGGGCAACGTGGTAAAGGAAATGCATGTTGCCCGTTGATGGAGGGGCCTCCTCTGTGTTGGGTGCTGGGATTACAACATAAACAGGACTCAGCCCCTGCCCTCAAAGTGCTGATGGTCCCAAGGGGGAGGCAGATGAACAGACAAGCACACTTTGGGGCGGTCAGTTCAGTGACAGAGGGGTGCATACAGTTCTGGGGAGGCTGGCCTCTCCAGCACCTTGCCACACGTTTCCCCAGCTCCTCCTCTTGGTTGGTCCTAAGAGTCTCTGAGCCTCCAAAGGTAACAATTAGCTAGTCAGTCCTCTAACTAATGCAAAAGTACAAATGTGCTCATGAGAGAGGATTTCAGAAGCTCCTCCCCACATGCTGATATGCCAGGGGAACAGGCACACACACCCCACCTCTGCCACACCACGGTGATGGCTAGACCTCAGGGAACCTCCCACAACCAACTGGAATCCCATGCCCAGGTGACATCTAGGCGCTTGCAGGAAACTTTGAAGAAAAACATTTCCTTTCTGTTCAGCCTATGGCAGTGATTCTTGTGGTGGAAATTTCCTGCAATAGAGGCGGGGAGAAAAGTGGGGCTGGTGAGTGGGACCCCTACAACCCACAGCTACTCTTGACACATAGTCCTATCTACATCTAGCTTTCCTGTCTGTGGCCGCCAACACCTTCCTGTTGTCTGTCTGCCTTCTGCTCTCCCCACGGGTGAGGACCAACGTGTCCTCCCCCACCACAGCCCCCAGGCCTGGAAGAGCATCCATTGTGCCTCACTTTATTTCCTGTCCCTTTGTCTGTCTCTTGGGTACGGGCCACCCTCCCCCAGCCCCAGTCTGTCATTACCCTGTCTCTGGCTGCCTTTCCTCTCTACTATAAGCTCAACACACAAAGCTCCTATGGCTGCCAGCAGGGTGGGACGAAGCTGGGAACTGCTGATGAAGAGTGGGTCCAGTTGCCAAGGTCTGGGGAGCACACTCTGCCAGCCCTTTTCTTCCCCTGATTTTATCTCAGAAGTCAGCTGCTTGCCCACTGACTTTTTTTTTTTAAACTTTTTTTTTTTTTTTTTTTTTTTGCGGTACGTGGGCCTCTCACTGTTGTGCCCTCTGCCCTCTCCCGTTGTGGAGCACAGGCTCC
Source organism: Mesoplodon densirostris (assembly GCF_025265405.1). Classification (NCBI taxonomy): domain Eukaryota; kingdom Metazoa; phylum Chordata; class Mammalia; order Artiodactyla; family Ziphiidae; genus Mesoplodon; species Mesoplodon densirostris. The sequence goes on from NC_082662.1 coordinate 116,101,271, forward strand.
GGACGCGCAGGCTCAGCGGCCATGGCTCACGGGCCCAGCTGCTCTGCGGCATGTGGGATCTTCTTGGACCGGGGCACAAACCCATGTCCCCTGCATCGACAGGCGGACTCTCAACCACTGTGCCACCAGGGAAGCCCTAAACATTTTTTTTTAATTAATTAATTAATTAATTTTTTGGCTGTGTTGGGTCTTCGTTTCTGTGCGAGGGCTTTCTCTAGTTGCGGCAAGCGGGGGCCACTCTTCATCGCCGTGCGCAGGCCTCTCACTGTCGCGGCCTCTCTTGTTGCGGAGCACAGGCTCCAGATGCGCAGGCTCAGTAGTTGTGGCTCACGGGCCTAGTTGCTCCGTGGCATGTGGGATCTTCCCAGACCAGGGCTTGAAGCCGTGTCCCCTGCATTGGCAGGCAGATTCTCAACCACTGCGCCACCAGGGAAGCCCTGCCCACTGACTTCTCATCACTGTCTCCTTCTCACCACCTCTCAACAGGGGATGGACGCAGAGCTCTTAGCTTCTTCCACCAGAAGGGCCTCCAGGATTTTGACACTCTGCTCCTGAGTGGTGATGGAGACACTCTCTATGTGGGGGCTCGAGAGGCCATTCTGGCTTTGAATATCCAGGATCCAGGGGTACCAAGGCTGAAGAACATGGTGAGAGGCCAGGGGAAGGGCGTGGGCTGGGAGTGAGGAGGGGACCAATGGCTGCCCTGCGCTTGGGCTGCTTACGCATGAATAACCACCCAATTTGCTGTTACCTATAATCAGCAACAATCAGCAATTCTTTTTTTTTTTTTTTTTTTTTTTTTTTTGCGGTACGCGGGCCTCTCACTGTTGTGGCCTCTCCCGTTGTGGAGCACAGGCTCCGGACGCGCAGGCCCAGCGGCCATGGCTCACGGGCCCAGCCGCTCCGCGGCACGTGGGATCTTCCCGGACCGGGGCACGAACCCGTGTCCCTTGCATCGGCAGGCGGACTCTCAACCCCTGCGCCACCAGGGAAGCCCAGCAATTCTTTTTTTAAAAAATATTTATTTATTTTATTTTTTGGCTGCATTGGGTCTTCGTTACAGCGTGCGGGCTTCTCTCTAGTTGTGGCCCGCGGGCTCCAGAGTGCGTGGGCTCTGTAGTTGTGGCATGCGGGCTCTCTGGTTGTGGCTCGCGTGCTTAGTAGTTGTGTGCAGGCTTAGTTGCCCTGTGGCAAGTGGGATCTTAGTTCCCTGACCAGGGATTGAACCTGCGTCCCTGCATTGGAAGGCGGAATCTTAACCACTGGACCACCAGGGAAGTCCCCAACAATCAGCAATTCTTCGTATAGACATATATATATGATTGGTATAACAGACAAGAAACACTGTAGTGGCTTCACTATTCATTGGTACCGTGAATACTGGTTGAATACTATTAATTACTAAAGTGGCTGATATGGAAATCATTGACATATGAGAGAAACATTGACTCAAATTATATCAATAATATGATATCCACCCACTGGTAGAAATCACTGAAGCTTCTGTGTTAAATTACAGCCACCCTACTCATGGGAACAACGTGAGGGAGAATGGGAGAGGGAAGGAAAAAAGGGAGGGAGGGAGCTAGCAATTACTGAGCATCTCCACGGTTTGTTTTTCTCAATGTGTGGTCTGTGGGCCACCTGCACACATGGGATGCCAATTAAAAATACAGATTCTGGGCTTCCCTGGTGGCACAGTGGTTAAGAATCTGCCTGCCAATGCAGGAGACACAGGTTTGAGCCCTGGTCCGGGAAGATCCCACATGCCGCGGAGCAACTAAGCCTGTGTGCCACAACTACTGAGCCTGTGCTCTAGAGCTTGCGAGCCACGACTACTGAAGCCCGTATGCCTAGAGCCCGTGCTCTGCAACAAGAGAAGCCACCGCAATGAGAAGCCTGTGCACCGCAAGGAAGAGTAGCCCCCGCTCGCCGCAACTAGAGAGAGCCCGCATGCAGCAACGAAGACCCAACACAGCCAAAAATAATAAATAAATAAATAAATATAATTTTTAAAAAATACAGATTCTCTGAGGTGTGAGGAACTGACATTTTTAACAATTTCCCCAGGAAATGTGGTGGGTTTTTTTTTTTGCCAACTTCTGCTTTTATACCATGCATGGCATTAGGTGCTTTACATATGCTACCTAGTTGTGCCCTCCAGAAGCCTGTGCAGTTGACCAAGATCACTCAACCAGTAAGTGGCTGAGTCTAGATTCAAACTCAGGTCTGATTCCATAGGCCATGTTCTACCATGGAGCTGTGTCTTAATGAATAACAGTATCATCAGAGTAATAGCCAGGGTCACAAAGTGAGGTTATTATAGCCCACTAGCATGTAACTAACCACTATGCCTGCTGGTAATTTCACATCAGAGCCAAGGGGGGGATGGTAGGTCAGAGCTAGAGCTGAAGACCTCATTCCCTTTATCTCCCCTTTCCCAATGCCCCACTTCAGATACCCTGGCCAGCCAGTGACCGAAAAAAGAGTGAATGTGCCTTTAAGAAGAAGAGCAATGAGGTAAGTAGAGGTGGAGATACTGGGGCTCTGGTAGAGAACCCTGGTGTCCCTAGACCATCACTGGATGATCTCAGGTTGGGAAGGCAGCAGAGGATGCTTGTTTGCATAATAATTGCCTGCATCATGTTCTATAAAGACAGACAGGGACTGCCTCAGCATTGCCCAGCCCTTCTCCCTACTAGGGAGTGAAGGAGCAGCCTCTGGGGGCCCAGGAGTTTGGGGCAAGTGCCCTGGAGGCCTGAATTCTCTATCTCCCTCAGACACAGTGTTTCAACTTTATTCGTGTCCTGGTCTCCTTCAATGCCACCCATCTCTACGCCTGTGGCACCTTCGCCTTCAGCCCTGCTTGTACCTTCATTGTGAGTTATCTGGCACCAGCTCTCAGGCCCCAAGCATCCCTCCTCACGTCTACTCCCAGCTCATCCTCTGCAGCTCTGGAAAACTCTGGTTTTCCAGACGCAGGACCCTTGTGAGCTTCCTGGCCCCAGAGCAATTTTCCTCTACATCCCCTCCCCTTCCTCCCTCACGCCCCTCCTTTCCCAGACATGAGACTCTGGCGTTCTGGCCCCCCAGCCACTCCCCCTCTCTAGGAACTCCAAGATTCCAACCTGTTGCCCATCTCGGAGGACAAGGTTGTAGAGGGGAAAGGCCAAAGCCCCTTCGACCCCGCCCATAAGCACACGGCTGTCCTGGCAGGTGAGTATGAGGTTCCCTGGTCCATCCCAGCAACTGCTTTTCCTGGTCACTTTGTGACATATGGAATCTGACAATTTCCTGAAAAACAGGGGACAGAGGGAGGAGAAGCCAGGAGCCATGGAACACAAAATCAGAGGGAGAATCAGGTACCCCAAACACCAGCTACTGCTGAAACTGCCACAAAGGAGGTGGAGCAAAATGGATATGGAGAGAGGCACAGAGACGGGAGGGTCCAGGAAGGGTCTCAGGCAGGGAAGAGGCCTGAGATTCAGTCATTTGTTCAACAAGTATGCTCTGTATGAATGCCCCCTCTGGTGTGCCAGGCATTGTGCTAGGAACTGTAGGGATTACAAAGAAGAAATCATGGTGCTGTGCCCTCCCGGACACAAACCATTACAGGCTTCCCACCCTGGCTTCCCGAAGGCGGTGGACTTTGACTGAGAGGGACCTTGAAAGATAGGTAGATGGGCAGGGAAGGTGTTCCATGAAGAAAAGGGTAGGACTTAAGGTTCGGAAACAAAATGAAGCCGTCTTCGGGCAACAATGAGTGATTCTAACTGGCAAGTGGTTTAACTGGGCATGGGAGGGAGGAGCCAGAGAAAAGTGCCAAAACACTGGAGGCCATAAGGTTGGCCATTCCCTGTGGGCACAAGGACCTAAGAACGGTGCTCAGTGGGGGGCTGTGAGCTGGGCTTTGGGATTCCATAGGAAGGTATAGAACACCTGAAGGAGGCCAGAGACTGATGTGAATGCTGACAGGTCTGAGGAGGGCAGGGGCAACCCTCCAACTGATGAGGTCTCCCCTCCTCTCCCCACACTAGATGGGATGCTCTATTCCGGCACCATGAACAACTTCCTGGGCAGTGAGCCCATCCTGATGCGCACACTGGGATCCCAGCCCGTCCTCAAGACGGACAATTTCCTCCGCTGGCTGCAACGTAAGGACCTGAGCCCCATCCAGCACAGGTCTGGCCCCCTTCCCCAAGTCCCGGAGACCTGGCACTGTGAACTGCTGTTAATTTACTCAACTCTCGTTTGTTGAGGCATACAGTGTGCAAGGCATTGGCGGTACTGCAGGGAAGAAGACAAAGCTCCCGTCCTCTTGAAATTTTCATCTTACATAAATAATGAAAGAAGTAACAGTCGCTCCCCCCCCACCCCCCACCCATGGCTACGTCTCGACCAGCTGTGAGACCCGAGAGGTCATGTCTCCTGTCCCCCAGAGCCAAGGGTTTTCACAAAGGGGAGGCCAGGGCATCCAGGTGCTCCATCTCTTAGCCCATCTGCCCCGCCCCTGTAGAGGACGCCTCCTTCGTGGCAGCCATCCCTTCGACCCACGTCGTCTACTTCTTCTTCGAGGAGACAGCCAGCGAGTTTGAGTTCTTCGAGAAGCTTCACACATCCCGGGTGGCCAGAGTCTGCAAGGTCTGCAACCTGGGCGGGAGGCGGGCCTGGCTGTGGAGGAGCCAATGGGGAGATGGCAGAGGCGGGGCTGAGCGCTTAGGGACCAATGGGAGTGAGGGGTGGAGAAGAGGGCGAGGTCACGTGGGGCAGGGGGCGTCCCCTGACTCCTCCGGTGCCCCTAGAACGACGTGGGCGGCGAAAAGCTGCTGCAGAAGAAGTGGACCACCTTCTTGAAGGCCCAGCTACTCTGCGCCCAGCCGGGGCAGCTGCCCTTCAACGTCATCCGTCACGCTGTCCTGCTGGCAGACAATTCCTCCACCGATCCCTATGTCTACGCTGTCTTCACCTCTCAGTGGTGAGCAGCCAGGCGGGAACGTGGCGGCTGGAAGCGGGATTACGGGTCAGCACCCCTGTTGCCCTGGCCCGCCAGGGAGGATAGGAACTGATGTGAGCCGAGCACATACTCCACACTTCACATACGAAGGCATTTGATCGTCACCGTCTCCCAGGAATTTGACTCATGCCCTTAATGTAGATGGGAAAAATAAAGCTCAGAAAGGTTCTTACTAGTTTATATCCTGCCTGGTTCCAAAAAGGATAGGAGGCAGCTTACAAAAGGCAAACATTAAAATAAAATAAAATCCATGAGGAAATGGAAATAAAAAGAGAATAAGAGAACCCAGGGATCCGGTCAGCACATTACACATGTGCTTTACAAACGTGCGTTACGAATGTGCAGTCCTGGGATGTCGGCACAAATTTAGCTCTGAGCTTCCTAATGGTCAGAGCAAAGAGTGAAACACCACCAGTGACATAAGATAAAAATGCAGTCATTGCTTGGAGGCTGAGAAAGTTTAACTTACTTGCTGTGGTCTGGTATCTGCTGACAATATGTCAGGTATCAAAGATATCTGTTGTAAGCAGGGTCTGGTATCTGTGGCATCCAGAACTGAGAATATTGTGTATGTCACAGGTTAAAGAGAACAAGAGAGACCTTTTGTCTCCACAGACCAAGGCTGAAGGAATAAAAATAGTTGTAGTTAGGCTCTGGTTGTTTATCTGAGGACCAGGAATACATGGGATCCCCAAGGAGGAACACTTCATCTGGAGCCTGTTGGGCAGCTGGTTATGCTGCCCCTCCCATAGGGGCCCAGTCTGGGCAGGCCAGGCAGGAGACACCCCAGGGCATGAGCCCCATTTAATTCTCATTAAAGATAATCACACCTCAGATCCTAAGATGGGCTAGAGTCTGGGGCTCTCCTAGCCCTTATCACCACAGCTGGGGGCTGACCCAGCCCTTCATCCTCCTGCCCTTCTGGGGTTTCTCACCAAGGGTGGGCCAGGGCTGGAAAGGGAGCTTCCTGGTATAGCAGAGGAGGTTACAGACAACGTCCCCTCTGGCTTTCTCCAGGCAGGTTGGTGGGACCAGGAGCTCTGCTGTCTGTGCTTTCTCACTCAAGGACATCAAGCATGTCTTTGAGGGGAAGTATAAGGAATTGAACAAAGAGACTTCACGCTGGACTACTTACGGGTTCCCTGATATCAGTCCTCGGCCAGGCAGCGTGAGTACTACCCATCCCACTGAGCAAACCTGCCTCCCCAGACACATAATATGCATGTCAAAGTACCTATCACGGCATAATAAATGCCCAATAAATGCTAGTGTTCCCCGCACCCCCAGGTCCTGTCTGCTCAGATATTCACCCATTCTGGCTGCCCCCATCCTAAACACAGAGCAGCACCTCTTCACCTCAGCTGAGTGCACCCCAAATACCTGGGTACATCACTAAGGAAACAAGGGAGCACGGGCTGTGCCAAGGACTGTCTTGGGCATCTTCACCTGCATTTCTTATTTAACTTTTGTTTTTTGATCAGAGTGTATATGTACAGCATTTAAACAATCATTCAGATTTACATGGTTGGTTACAAAAAAACAGCCCTGTTTCCTATCCTCAGCACTTTTTCCTCTCTAGAGACAACCACCTTCAACTCTTTTAGCTGATTCTTTTGATATTTATCTCTAAATCTTGAAATACTTTTCTTGCTACTTCTTGATGTTTCAGTGTCAGGCAGTGTCTATTGAATTCTCATTCTGGATGGTGAGGATTTAACCATGTCCCCCACCCGCACTCAGCGATGTGCTGGAACTGGCTTGCAGCAACTAGCAAGAACCCTTTGTGCATCTCTTTACAAATCCGAGTTCAGTGACAATACATTGATAGCTTGAAATCAGCCATGGTGGGAATAATACATCATGGAAATCAGCAAACACTTCAAATCAGAGGTCTCCCCGCTTGTCGTTCCCCAGAGCTGCCTTATCAACACACCACTGCACCCACCCCTCATCTCATTACTATTGTTTTATAGTAATTTTGGTTAGATCAATATTTATATTATGATTCACTATTCACAACTGAGCCAGGTAGTAAGCCATGATTATTTTTCCTTTTTGCATAATTTAAAAATTTTCCCTGGGGTTAGTAATTATCTTGATTATTATTATTATTATTTGCTTTGTTTTCTAAGCTCTTATCTTTAATTCAACCCCAAACCCTTCCTCAGTTATCTGAATCTCTTTTAAAAACAGATCCATTAGGTATTCTAAGAGTTTCGTCTTCCCAGAGATCCTTCCTATCTGCTGCAGTCTGTACTACATCTACATCTTAACTACATCCGGGACACAGCTGCCATCCTGGAATCTCGCTTCCTCATCATTCTGGGGATTCCCTTTGCCTCTTCCTTGCGACAATCTGGTGTTTCTTGCATCCCACAACTTCCTCTCTTTTCTTTTTTTTCACTATCTCATTTTAGTGGAGATTCCCGGAAAGGGATACATGGCAGGTAAGTTTTTTTGAGACCTTGAATGTCTGAATATGTCTTTATTCTACATTCACATTTGATAGTTTGCCTAGGTGTATCTAATTCGAGACTAGAAATATTTTTCCTTCCAAACTTTGAAGGCTTCCTCTATTATCTTCTAGCTACCAGTGCTGCTGTTGAGAAGTCTAAAGCTATCCTGATCCCCAACTCTTTGAATGTCACCTGTTTTTTTTCTCACTGGAATCTTGTAGTACCTTTTTTGTGTCGCTGGTTGTTTTGAAATTTCATGATTGTGCCTTGATGATATCTGTTTGTTCATTGTCTGGACATTCAATTTTCCCCTTAAGCCTGGAATTTTAGTTCTTTCAGTTCTAAGAAGTTTTCTTGAACTATTTCCTCCTGTTCCCTTTTCATTCAACAAATATTTTTTGAGGCCACCTGTCACCGTTGTAGGCACTGGGGATATAGCAGTGAACAAAACAGACAAAAGTCTCTTTCCTCATGGAGCTGACATTCTAATGTCAGAATGTTTTTTCACTTCTTTCTGGACCTCCTGGACTAGTCCTCTACCTTTTAAAATCCTTTAAAAGATTTTTTTCATGTCTTTGGTTTTGTTCTACTTTCTGAGAGAGTATCTCAATTTTATCTTCTGATCCTTCTATCAGATTTTAAATTTCTGCTATCAGATATTTAATTTACTAAATTTTTTGAGCTTTGAATGTCTTTTATAAACATGTTCCATTATAGAGAATTTTAAATATATAAAAAGTGGACAGAATAGTGTAATGGACCTCCGTACACCCATCAGCCAGCTTCAACTCATAGCCAATCAAACTGTTTCATCTATACCCCACCCACTTCTCCTCTTATTATTATTATTATTATTTTTTTTTTTTAAAGGAGGAAATTTTTATTTATTTAATTTTGTCTGGGATGGGTCTTCACTGCTGCGCACGGGCTTTCTCTAGTCGCGGCGAGCGGAGGCTATTCTTCGTTGCGGTGCACGGGCTTCTCACTGCAGTGGCTTCTCTTGTTGTGGAGCACGGGCTCCGGGCACGCGGGATCAGTAGTTGTGGTGCACGGGCTTAGTTGCTCCGCGGCATGTGGGAATTTCCTGGACCAGGGCTCGAACCCGTGTCCCCTGCACTGGCAGGCAGATTCTTAACAACTGCGCCACCAGGGAAGCCCCCCTCTTATTATTTTGAAACACATTCTGGTTATTGTATCATTTCATCCATATTAGTTTTCTATGGCTGCCGTAACAAATTACCACAAACGTGGTGGTGTGAAACAACAGAAGTTTATTCTTTCACAGTTCTGGAGGCCAGGTGTTTGAGATCAAAGTGTCAGCAGTGTTGGTTCCTTCTGGAGGCTCTGAGGGAAAATCTATTCTATGCCTCGCTCTAAGCTTCTAGTTGGCTGCTGGAAACCCTTGGTGTTCCTTGTCTTGTAGGCACATCACTCCAATCTCTGCCTCTGTCATCACTTTGCCTTATCTCTGTATGTCTCCTCCACTTCTCTTATACAGACACTTGTCATTGGATTTAGAGCCCATTGTAATCCAGAATGAGTCATCTTTTTTTTTTTAATATATTTTATTTATTTATTTATTTATTTATTTGGCTGTGTTGGGTCTTAGTTGCTGAATGCGGGATCTTTCATTGTGTTGCATGGGCTTCTCTCTAGTTGTGGCGTGCGGGTTTTCTCTTCTCTAGTGTGGCGCACAGGCCCCAGGGCGTGTGGGCTCTGTAGTTGTGGCACGTGGGCTTAGCTGCCCCACGGCATGTGGGAACCTAGTTCCCCGACTAGGGATCGAACCCACATCCCTTGCATTAGAAGGTGGATTCTTTACCACTGGACCACTAGGAAAGTCCTCAGAATGAGTCATCTTGAGATTTTTAATTATGTATACAAAAACCCTTTCTGCAAATAAAGTCACATTCACAGGTTTTAGATGGACATGTCTTTTGGGGGGCTACCATTCATCCCATTACCTCATCCATAAATATTTTGGTATGTATCTCCAAAGGATAAGGGCTTTGAAAACAACAACAACATAGCCATAGTACCATTATCACACCAAAAAATTAATAATAGTCCCTTAATCTAATATGCATTTAGTGTTCAAATTTCTAATAGTCTCACAGATATCATAAGGGTTTTTAAAAAATATTATTTGTTTATTGGAATCAAAATCCAAATAAGATCTGTACATTTGGATTGGTTGTTCTTTTCAGTCTCTTTTAGTCTGTATGTTCGCTTTCTAACTTCTTTTTTTCTCTTGCAATTTATTTGTTATGTAGAATTTTCCACAGTCTGGATCTTGATTTTGCATCTCTGTGATGGAGTTTAAGTATTTTCTGTAAATTGGTTGGTGTTTGGATCTAGAGATGTAATCAGATTAAAGTTTGATTTTCAGGAACAAAACTACATCATAGTGGTAGTGTGGTCTTCTTTCAGGAAGTATGTAATCTCTGGCCACACTCTTTTTTTTTTTTTTTTTTTTTTTTTTTTTTTGCGGTATGCGGGCCTCTCACTGTTGTGGCCTCCCCCGCTGCGGAGCACAGGCTCCGGACGCGCAGGCTCTGGACGCGCAGGCTCAGCGGCCATGGCTCACGGGCCCAGCCGCTCCGCGGCATATGGGATCCTCCCAGACCGGGGCACGAACCCGTATCCCCTGCATCGGCAGGCGGACTCTCAACCACTTGCGCCACCAGGGAGGCCCTGGCCACACTCTTTGAAATAAGAACTCCTCTTTTGTAGCATTATGTTCTTGTTTCATGCGTATACTATCTTCATACTTATCTCTCTTAAGATAGTAATGATACTTTGCTGAGGTTTTCTTTTCTCTGAATCATTTCTGTTTCCTCTTAGGTTTTTGTTTATTCATTTTTTCCATTTCCTTGTTTTGATCTCTTTCATGTTCATGGTTTCACTCACATATCTGGTAATCCTTGGCTATCTACTCATATTTAAGAGGGAGGGGACCATGAAGCTGTTTGGAAACTCTGCACCCTGGGCATGACTTGGCAACTTGAGCTCCGTGATAACTCCACTGAGGATGGTCTGGCTGGACTGCTTTGTTGGGGACCTTCAATGTCAATATCTTTAAGTCTTTCCTCTTGGACCTCTAGTCAGTTTTCCTGGAGTAGATTCTTCCAGTCTTCTGCCTGGAGGGAGATGATCTGGCTCCTGGTGTCTGGGAGCCATGGGGAAAGAGGGCTGGGTGAAGGTACTGTGTCTACTTGGATTTAATCCCCTGCTTTCATGGTGGTGTCACCCATCTCTACTGTACTCCATTCAGAGTCCCTCTGTCTTACCCTCTCCAGAGAATAAACCTCCAGTTTGGGGCAAGGGTATGGAAGGGACAGTCACTCAGTGGCATGGAGCTGGGAGGAAACCTGCCTACTTCTTAAAGAGACTTTCAAATAATCTTCTTTATTCAGCCCCTCCTTTACCCCATTTCCAGAGGTGACTGGGGCCACTATTCCATGAACTTCAGGAATTCTGCCTTATAAATCAGATAGTTTGAGGTTATCCCTGGGCTGGCTTAAGAAGATTCTTTTATCCTGCTAAGTCTTTTCCTATTTGTTCATTTGCTTTCCAGCTTCCAAAATGTGGCTGCTTTTGCCTTCTCTCCTGTTCTCCCCATCCCTGTAGGTCTGTGTCTTTAAAAAAAAAAATCCCTTTGGGAGGAAGTGAGAGTAAGTGCATATGCTCATTCTGGCATCAAAATGAAATACAGATGTTATTACATCACTTTACAGATGAGGAAGTTGCAACTCATAGAGGCGGGGTAACTTGTCTGAGGACATATCTTGTAGGTGACAGAGCTGGGGCTGGTGCTAAGACAGTGCTCTTGGAAACGGAGGACAAGAATCGTGACCAAAGATCAGGACGCAGGTGTCCCAAAGCCACAGTATGCTGGTGTTGGCAGGGCCTTTCGAGAACAGCTGGTCCAACCCCCTCATTTTATGAGTAAGAAAAAGAAGGCCCAGAATGGAGAAGGGACTCTCCCAGAGTCACGCATCAAATTCATGCCACACCATGATGAGAAACACTCCCTATTCACCACCCCTTTCTGTGACATCATTCATTCAATTACTGACTCAGCGAACATTTATTGGACACCAACTGTGTGCCAGGTCCTGTGTTAAGCCTGGGCTTACAGACATGAGTTCAAGGTTGTCCTTGTCTGCAAGGGACCCTCACTCTACTTCCTGCTGGTGGCCAGGCATCCTTGGTGAAGGTGATGATGGAGGAAAATAATGACAGCTAATGTTTATGAAATACTTACTTTATGCCAAGCACTGTTCTAATTACTTTTCATGTATTGGTGCATTGCATCCTCACAGCAAGCCTGTGATGTATTGGTAATAGGCCCATTACACTGTTAAGGAACCTCAGGCACGCTGAATTCAGAGGCTGGAATTCAAAGCCAGGCAGTTCCTGAGTCCAGCTTTAATCCCCATCCTGAAATGAGGACTGCCAAGAGGAAAGGAGGCAAAGGAAATTAGCCAAGAGGGAGGGAGGGAGGGAAGAGGCAATGGGTGAGTTGAAGGAAGGAGAAAGCTGACCTGATCTGCCTCCTTCCCCTTCAGTGCTCGGAGGGCCCCTCCTCTGATAAAGCCTTGACCTTCATGAAGGACCATTTCCTGATGGATGAGCCGGTGGTGGGGACACCCCTGCTGGTGAAGTCTGGTGTGGAGTACACACGGCTTGCGGTGGAGACAGCCCAGGGCATCGACAGGAATAGCCATCTGGTCATGTACCTGGGTACCAGTGAGTAAAGGGCTGAAGGCCACCCCTCAGGGGACCAGAGCAGGGTCTGCAACTCAGGCTGAGGAGGGAAACCTTTGAGTTCATTCACTCAGGCATTCATTCAACAAATGTTTTCTGACCACCTACTTTGTGCCTGGCACCCTGCTAGGCTCTGAAAATACAGTGGGAGAACAAAACAGTCCTGTCCCTACCTTCTCTGAGCTTTCAGTCTGGTGGGGGAGAGAAACATGGAGGGCTTTGGTGACCTTAGCAAGAACTGTTTATCTTATGGGGAAGACATGCTATAGAGAGGTGAAGAGTGAGGGAGGATAAAGGGGGAGCTGGAAACAGCGAGAGTAGAGATCACAGATCACGCATCCGGAAGCTTGGCTGTGAAGGGGAAGAGGGGAAGGGGAGGTAACTGGAGGAGGGCGTGGGATCCAGCCAGCAATCTTTTTAAAGATGGGAAAGATCGTCAGGATCCAGTAGAGAGGGAGATGGCGAAGGGATGGGCAGGTGAGGGGCTAAATGGCAGGTTAAGTTGCAGAGGCAGCAGGAAGCCTGGTTCTAGAACCAGGTGGAGGGACTGGTCGTGAGTGGGGGAGGTACAGACCTCTGCTGGGATGGGAGTGAAGGAGTAGAAGCGGGGATAAAACTGAAAGGGGGAATGTATAGACTTGTGGGGGAAATGGGCAAGAAGTAGAGGGAGCTCTTTTGTGAAGGCTTTTGTGTTTTCTACGAAGTAGGAGGACACAAGGTCATGAGCGGGGGAGGGGCGGGGGGAGACTGAGGGATAGAAAAGGTGGGAGGTTTGAGGAGAGAGGAATAGATTCAAATATTCATCGTAGAAAGAAGGAGCGGCTTCGCTAGTGGCGCAGTGGTTAACAATCCACCTGCCGATGTAGGGGACACGGGTTCGATCCCTGGTCCACGAAGATCCCATGTGCCACGGAGCAACTAAGCCCGTGCACCACAGCTACTGAGCCTGCACTCTAGAGCCCGCGAGCCGCAACTACTGAGCCCGTGCTCCTAGAGCCCGTGCTCCACAACAAGAGAAGCCACCACAATGAGAAGCCCGCACACCACAATGAAGAGTAGCCCCCGCTTGCTGCAACTAGAGAAAGCCTGCGCGCAGCAACGAAGACCCAACGCAGCCAAAAATAAATAAATTTATTTTAAAATAAAGAGAGGGCTTCCCTGGTGGCGCAGTGGTTGAGAGTCTACCTGCCGATGCAGGGGACACGGGTTCGTGCCCCGGTCCGGGAAGATCCCACATGCCGCGGAGTGGCTGGGCCCGTGAGCCATGGCCGCTGAGCCTGCGCGTCCGGAGCCTGTGCTCTGCAACGGGAGAGGGCACAACAGTGAGAGGCCCGTGTACCGCAAAAAAAAAAAAAAAAAAAAAAAAAAGAGAGAAAAAAGGAGAGACAGTCTGCGGGGGAGATGGGGAAGATTGCCAAGCATATATTATATTGAGGGCCTGGCTGAGGTGGATGACCTTGAGCTTTAGTGGAAGAAACCCATCAGGTTCATTCATTCTTTTAGGACATCAGCTGTGCATATATTGGGTATACAATAGAGAACAAAACAGACAAAAATCTAGCTCCTTTTTGGAGTACGTGGGGACAGACAATAAACATACCGAAGAGTCAATTACTTGGTACATTATGAGATTAGAAAATAAATAGAGCAGTGTGTGGTCAGGAATCCCGGTTGGGGTGGTAGTAATGTTTAAAAGGGTGGTCAGGGTAGAGCTCACTGAAGTGCCTTTGAGCAGAGACACTTGATGGAGGTGAGGGAGTCTGTGATGTGATTTTCTACAGAAGCGCTCATCAGTCCACTGCCCCATGTCCATGGAGAAAGGGGACGGTTGGGTTCCTCCAGGCATGGAGTTTTATCAGGCAGTTGCAAAGGAAGGACCGAGAGGCAAGGGATTTCCAGCCATTTACAAGCAAGCTCCATCTCCGTGGCATAGAGGGAAACGGTCTGACAGATCTTTGTCCAGTGCACACTTCAGAAGGAACTTTCTGACAGCTGGGGAAGCCATCTGGAGTCAGAGAGGGAGCACGAGAGGGGTGTGTAGACGGGGTCAGACAATTTCAGCTCTCTCTTGTCTCTTCACAGGCACAGGGTCCCTCCACAAGGCTGTGGTGAGTGGGGACAACAACACTTATCTGGTGGAGGAGATCCAGCTGTTCCCTGACCCTGAGCCTGTTCGCAACCTGCAGCTGGCCCCCACCCAGGTGGGAAGGGGCCTGACCCTCAGATGGCCTTCTAGTGGGGCAGGCCTTGGGTGCTGGGTCCTTCCTAGGTGTGGCGAGGATGCCCTGACACTCTCCATCTCTCTTCCAGGGCGCAGTGTTTGCAGGCTTCTCAGGAGGCATCTGGAGGGTTCCCCGAGCCAACTGTAGTGTCTACGAGAGCTGTGTGGACTGTGTCCTTGCCCGGGACCCTCACTGTGCCTGGGACCCAGAGTCCCAAATCTGCCGCCTCCTGCCCAGCCCCATCCCGTGAGTGCCAGTTACCCAGCTTATGGTCTTCCTCTTTCCAGGTGCTACTAACACATTCCCTTCAAGATTCCCCCGGCCTGTGGGGGGCTCCTTCAGGGATGGAGTTGCATCAGGCAGTTCTGAGCTGCTCCAGCCCACTCTGGGCTTCTCTTCCCCTCCTCTCTGTTCTACCTAGTCTCCCAGACCCGCCTTCTTCCCCCCTGCACTTCGCTCTCTTGCTCCCTCCTCCTCCCACTCTTGGCTGTTTCAAGGGATAATTTTTGCTTTCCCTGCCTTCTCAGGAAGTCCTGGAAACAGGACATGGAGCGTGGGAACCCAGAGTGGGCATGTGCCAATGGCCCCGTGGGCAGGAGTGGAAGACCTCGGAGCCACCCCCAAATCAGTGAGTGTGGGACCAGGGGAGGTACAAAGGCTCGGGAGGACTTCTGGGAGGGGGTGGGCATTTCTGCCTCAGTTTCTCCCCCAGCACCTGCCTGGCTTGAGACCTGAATACCCAGAGTTGGAATGGATTGGGATGTAGGCTGTAGGGAAGAGGGATAGGAATTCTAAGCTGGGATTCAGGATTGGGGTTACTTCTGGTGTCAGAGTTGGAGTCAGATGGACTGGGGAGGTTAGTATGGGGCCCAGACTGGAGATAGGAAAGGGGTCAGAGTTGAGTTTAGGAGTTGAAATAGAAGTTGGAGGTGGGAGTTGGGGCCCACACGTCGGGTAGAGACTCCCTCCTGCCTGCTCTCTCCTTAACCTTTGGCCCCTTTCCCTTACCTACAGTTAAAGAAGTCCTGGCTGTCCCCAACTCTATCCTGGAGCTCCCCTGCCCCCACCTCTCAGCTCTGGCCTCTTACCGCTGGAGTCACGGCGCAGCAGCGATCCCAGACACCTCTTCCACAGTCTACCGTGGCTCCCTCTTGCTGCTATTGCGAGATGGGGTGGGGGGTCTCTATCAGTGCTGGGCCACTGAGAATGACTTCTCATACCCTGTGGTCTCCTACTGGGTGGACAGTCAGGACCAACCCCTGGCCCTGGATCCTGAACTGGCGGGCATTCCCCGGGAACGCATGGAGGCCCCGCTGACCAGAGTCGGTGGTGGGGCTGCCCTGGCTGCCCCGCGGTCCTACTGGCCCCACTTCCTCACCGTCACTGTACTCCTTGCCTTAGTGCTTTCAGGAGCCCTCATCTTCCTCCTCGCCTCCCCTTTGGGGTCACTCCGAGCCCGGGGCAAGGTCCAAGGCTGTGGGACCCTGCCCCTCGGGGAGAAGGCCCCATTGAGCAGGGAGCAGTGCCTCCAATCCCCCAAGGAATGCAGGACCTCTGCTAGTGATGTGGACACTGACAACAACCTCCAGGGCACTGAGGTGGCTTAAACTCTGGGTACAAGCTGGAGCTGTCGGGTAGGGCAGAGTGCCTGGCCGTGCTGGCTGGGGGGACCGGGAGCAGTGCAGCCCTGACTAGGGTGGGAGTAGCACAAAAGACCACCTTCCTCCCACAAGAGCACCTTCTCTGCCACTCTGTGCCACCCATAGCACTCAGTGGGGCTGGGCACAGCGGCCTGACTCCCCTATGGGACTCCCTTCTGCCAAGCACGTGGCCTCTCTAATGGGGGGCTGCCCCAGACCTGGACCTAGGCTATGATAGGAGGACCTAGAGAGGATCCTTCAGTTCTGGCCATTCCAGGACCTTCCAGAAACATACTGCTACAGGAGACCCTAAAACACCAAACACCTAAGCAACTGTAAGATAGCACACCACACCTGGAGACTCCACTCTAAAAGCAGCTGCCACCTTGGACACCAACACTCCCCTCTCCCAAGGCTCTCCAGGACTCTGCAGGGAGCTGCTCCCTTCCTGCTCCCCTTATCAACTCAACCGGGGAGGTCTTTCCTGAAGTCTCACCTCCTTCCATCTTGTTTCAGTTGGGGCAGATTTAACCCCTTCTGGCCTGGCTAGAACACAGGGGTGATCTGAGCCTTGTTCACTCCTTTTCCCTGGACCCCTTTCCTCTCCCCTCTCCTTTGTTTTGGGATTCAAAAACCACTTGTCACAGACAGTTTATTTTTTATTAAAAAGACAAAGCTTATGACTGGTGCTGTTTTTGTCTGAGCAGAGCGCTCCAGCCGAGGACCGTGGGAGGTAAGGGGAGCAGGCAGTCCGAGGACATTAGTAGGTTTGTAGAGTGATTGTTCTCTCCAACTCCAAACCACCTTTTTTGCCCTGCCAGCTGCCTCCCAGCCCCCAGCCAGCCCCACAGCCCTTTCTTCCACTCCAGGCGCTGCTAGAGAGTGCCTGCAACTCTGCCTTTGGGGCCAACACACGTCTGTGTGTCTGCTGGCCAGGCAGCACCTCATCCATCACGGACTCCGTGCCGCAGCCCCACAGTTGCTGTCCCCAGCTGTCCCACACTTCTCTTGACTCCTCCTCAGCCCCCCTTTCCCACTGCAAGCTGTTGGTTTCAACTCTTGGTGGATTGAATTTAGAGCAAGACTGTGCAGTCACCCCCATCCTGGCCACATCCTTCCCAATATCTGACAAACACTCTGTCCACACCCCCTTACCACCTTCCCCCTCTCCCTCTGTCACGAAGGCACATGTCCCTCCTCCAACGAAGGCTAACAGGTGCGTTTGCCCCTTCCGCTGTGCCAAGACCCCCTGCACCGCCCTCCCCACTTTATTACTCCCTCATCGTTAACCTCCCTTCTTCCACCCACAAGTGTGCTAGGTGTTCTCTGTACCGAAAAAGAAAACAAAGCAATAATCCTTCCCACAGCTCCACCCTTTCAGTCTACCCCCTCCACCCTCACTAACTCTTTCTTTCCTGTTACCACCAATCACCAGGCAGGGTCCGTTCTTGCTGCCCCCCACCTCACCCCACCCCCACTGTCGCCCTCACCCTCTTTAATGCCCTGTGGTCTGTCTGGCTTTTCCCCCACCTCTCTGCTCAGATGACTCTCCACGATTTCTCAGAAGCTCCCCACTGGCCTTGACCTCTGCGCAGTCTTTACACCTTGGCCACACTATTCTTCTTACAACTCTCTTCTACTATGGCTTTTTCTTCAAAAAAAAAAGTTTTTTTTTTAAATTTTCAATTGTGGTAAAAAGCATATGGTGATATAAAATTTATCCCCTTAACCATACAGTTTATGCATACAGTTCAGTATGTTAACTATATTCACATCGTTGTATAACAGATCTCTAGAACTTTTTCATCTTGCGAACCTGAAAGTTGATGTCCATCAAACACCATTCCTCCTCCTCCCAACCCCTGGCAACTTTCTGTCTATTAGTCTGACTACTTTAGGTGCCTCATATAATCATAGTATTTGGCCTTTTGTGACTGGCTTATTTCACTTACCATACTGTCCTCAAGGTTCATCCATGTTGCTGTATATGACAGGATTTTCTTCCTTTTTTGAGGCTGATTAATATTCCATCGTATCTATAGACTACAGTTTCTTTATCCATTTTTCTGCTGATGGACATTTGGGTGGTTCACTTCTTCACCAGTGTGAATAATGCTACAATGAACATGGGTGTGCAAATATCTCAAGATCCTGTCTGCTAGGGCTCCTTTATTGGCGTTATTTGGCTTCTCTTGGTATTTCTCCCCTTCCGGTTCCTTTTCTTCCTCCCATTACTCAATGCACTTTTACCCTGAGCCCTGGCTTTCACTGTTCCAAGCACCCTTTCCAGACCTTCTCTCTTGTGGCTCCCCATGACCTCTAGGCCAACGGCTGTCGGGTAGTGGAAAGGGAATGAGGCCAGGGTTGAGCTCCTGGGGCCTTCGTCTGCTGTTAATAGACTTGGACAGCTCTTCCTGTCTGCACCTCAATTTATTCACCTCTCAGAGGGAAAGGATGCACAGGAAACTTCCTGCTTTAAGCATTATGGATCCCTCATTGTCAAATACATAGCTCCAGGGCTTCCCTGGTGGCGCAGTGGTTGAGAGTCCGCCTGCTGATGCAGGGGACACGGGTTCGTGCCCCGGTCCAGGATGATCCCACATGCCGCGGAGAGGCTGGGCCCGTGAGCCATGGCCGCTGAGCCTGCACTCCGCAACGGGAGAGGCCACAGCAGTGAGAGGCCCGCATAATGCAAAACAAACAAACAAACAGATAAATAGCTCCAGAGCTGAGCTTTCTCCTGTCCTCCAGCCAGTTCAAGGACAAGGCTGCTGGACATCTTTATCCAGGTGACCCAAAGGCTCCCAGAACACCTTTTCTCTGTTTTCCTTCTCAGCCTCCCACCAACATCACTCTGGAATGTACTCTTTCCTCATCTCCCTCTAAGGTATAATTTAGAGGCTATCTCCTCCGTGCCATCTTCCCAGCCTGCCCCAGTCCTGGATGATTAGTCTTCTCTAAGATTTCCCCCGCACTCACTGTCTACATCATTCATGAGGTACTTAGACCCAACCATAAGAATGTAAAACACAGCTTTTCAGGAAGATGGTGTTGAAGGCCAAGAAGGAAGCCCCTGCCCCTCCCAAAGCCGAAGCCAAAGCAAAGTCTTTAAAGGCCAAGAAAGCAGTGTTGAAAGGCGTCCACAGCCACAAAAAAAGAATGTCTGATGTAATCTACCTTCCAACAGCCCAAAACACTGAGGCTCAGGAGGCATCCCAAATATCCTCAGAAGAGCGCCTTTCAGAGAAACAAGCTTGACCATTATGCCATCATCAAGCACCTAGTCAGCCATGAAGAAGACTGAAGACAACAACACATTGGTGTTCAATATGGATGTCAAAGCCAACAAATACCAGATTAAACAGGCTGTGAAGAAGCTCTATGACATTGATGTGGCCAAGGTCAACACCCTGATCAGGTCTGATGGAGAGAAAAAGGCATATGTTCGACTGGTTCCTGACTATGATGCTTTGGATGTTGCCAACAAAATTGGGATCATCTAAACTGAGTCCAGCTGGCTAATTCTAAATATAAAAGTTTTCAGTATATATAAAAGAAAGAATGTAAAACACAGAAGGGGATGGCACATGCAGTTACCCCTTCTGGACTCTCAGCACCCTGGGGGCAGGAGGTATCTCAACCCCATCTCCACAGCCTAAAGCGTGAGGCACTATGCTCTAGTGAGAGGAGGCACCTGGCAAATGCTTACTGGTTTTTTTTCTTTTTTTTTTGCGGTACGCGGGCCTCTCACTGTTGTGGCCTCTCCCGTTGTGGAGCACAGGCTCCAGACGCGCAGGCCCAGCGGCCATGGCTCACGGGCCTGGCCGCTCCGCGGCATGTGGGATCTTCCCGGACCGGGGCACGAACCCGTGTCCCCTGCATCAGCAGGCGGACTCTCAACCACTGCGCCACCAGGGAAGCCCATGCTTACTGTTTATGAGAGCAAAACCTTGGTCAGTCTCATCCTACCTGACTTCTCTGCAGCCTTTGACACTGGCGACAATTTCTTCTTGTAACACTTGTGCTTTGGTCTCTGGCTGCTGTGCTCTTGCTTACCTTCCTAACTCTCTGTCCACTGCTCCTCAGGTCTTTTAAGCACTTCTCTTTTCTTATTTCCCTTGAAAATTCCCCTTGGACAATATCTTCCATGCCTATTGCTTCCACTCTCACCTCTCAACCAAGGACGCCCATTTATTCATTCAGCAAACATGCACAAAGTACTTGCTATGGTTCAGAATCTGGCCTAGGGACTTCCCCGGTGGTCCAGTGGTTGGGACTCTGTGCTTCCACTGCATGGGGCTCAGGTTTGATTCCTGGTCAGGGAACTAAGATCCTGCATGCCAGCGCAGCATGCCCACCCCCGTCCCGACCAAAAATAAAAAAGAATCTGGCCTAGACAGCTGGGGAGAAACCTGAATCAGACCTGCTTCCTACCCTCACAATCTGGCAGTAGGGACGGACTAGCAACAGTCAGAGCCCAGGGTGGGGTGGGGAAGAGGTATCGTGGGGGACAGAGTACTGCAAGCTCAGGCTTCCTGTCTCCCCCTCTAGCTACTGGTTACAGCCACCTGGATACACCACAAACATCTCTAATGCAACGTGTCCCCAGCTGAATTTATCAACCCTTTCAAACCTACTTGCCCTCCCTTGTTCCCTATGCTAGTTAAGCACACTGCGATGGAGAAGCTTGAGACCTCTTCTCTTTCAGCCCCTCCACATTTAGTGGACCACCAGTCTCATCTCCTCTTCCTCCTCTCTCTTCCTGGAATTCCTCAGCACCTCTCCATTCCCAAAGGCCCGGATCACTGACCATGACGGCCAGAGCTGACCCCTGACCAGCCTCTGCCACCTTCTCCTGCTCCCGTCCTGCATTCCACTCTCTGATAAAGGGTAGTTTACTTAAAAAAAAAAAACCTGCTTAAAACTCCAAAAGGCTTTTCATTAAATCCAGAATTAAAAAAATGAAAACCCCTTGGTATGGCATGGCTTGCCTCCAGCTCCTCCATCCACATCTATGCACTACTTGTAAATCCTGAGCCCCTCTATACAGCCTTCTGGAAAGCTTTACTGAGTGCCTAGCACTATTCCAGGCCTTGGTGACAGAGAGATGAATAGACATTCTGCGTAGAGGAACCAACAGTGAGGTTCTTTGGGCATGCTGTGTCTCCCTTCTAGAACAGCATCTTCTCTGTGTGTTCTTCTCTACCCTGCCATGCAGAGTTAGTGACCTATGCACACTTCAGTATAACCGTTTTCATACAGTGCTGCTTTTTCATTGTGTTTCTGTGAGCCTGGCATATGGTAAACACTCTCTCAGTGCTGAAATCCATTCATTTATTCAACAAATATTTACTGAACACCTACTATGTGACAGGCACTGTTGGGTGCTGAGGGCAGATCAGTGAACAAAACAGACACTATTCTTGCCATCACAGAGCCTACATTCTAGTGTAGGAGAGAGATAAATAAGTAAAATAAATAGGGTACTTTATAAACAACTTTTTTTGTTTTTTTGGCTGTGCGGCTTGCAGGATCTTCCCCAGCTGGGCCACAGCTGTGAAAGTCCAGAATCCTAACCACTAGGCCGCCAGGGAACTTCTGATAGGGTACTTTATTTTATTTTTTAAAAAATATTTATTTAGGGCCTCCCTGGTGGCGCAGTGGTTTGAGAGTTCGCCTGCCGATGCAGGGGATACGGGTTCGTGCCCCGGTCTGGGAGGATCCCATATGCCGCGGAGCGGCTGGGCCCGTGAGCCATGGCTGCTGGGCCTGCGCATCCGGAGCCTGTGCTCCGCAACGGGAGAGGCCACAACAGTGAGAGGCCCGCATACCGCAAAAAGAAAAAAAAAAAAAATTTATTTATTTGGCTGCATTGGGTCTTAGTTGCAGCATGTGGGATCTTTGTGGTGGCATGTGGGCTCTTCATTGCGGCATACGGGCTCTCTAGTTGTGGCACGCTGGCTCAGTAGTTGCAGCACGTGGGCTTAGTTGCCCCATGGCATGTGAGATCTTAGTTCCCCAACCAGGGATCGAACCCACGTCCCCTGCATTGGAAGATGGATTCTTAACCATTGGACCACCAAGGAAGTCCCCTGATAGAGTACTTTAAATGGAGATGTGCTATGGAGAAAAAAATTTGAGTTGGAGAAAGAAGGTTGAGAGTGGAAGGAGTGTCTACAAGTTTAAATAGGGGATTCAGAGTAGGTCTCATTGATAAGATGATGTTTGAACAATGAAACAATGAAGTAAGTGAGAGTAGGAGCTATGTGGATGCCTGCAGAAAGAGCTTCTAGGCAGAAGCAACAGCCAATGCAAAGGCCTTGAGGCAGGAATGAGAACAGTACATGAAAGGAGAAAGATGCTGTGTGTGCATGGGGGAAGATTGTAGGACCCTGTAGACCACTGTAGAGACTTTGGCTTTTACTGTGAATAAACGGGGGAGCCATTGGGGGATTTTGAACAGAGGAAGGACATGATCTGACTTAAAGTTTAAAAGTATCCCTCTGGCTGCTTTGTTGTGATTGGTACATAGCAGAAGCAAGGGTGGGAGCAAAGAAACCAGTGAGGAAGCTACTGGAATAATCCAGGTGATAGATGATGGTGGCTCAGATTAGGGTGTTAGTATGTTGGTGATGGGAAGTGGTCAAGCTCTGAACATTTAAAAAAATTTTTTTAGGGCTTCCCTGGTGGCGCAGTGGTTGAGAGTCCGCCTGCCGATGCAGGGGACACGGGTTTGTGCCCCGGTCTGGGCAGATCCCACATGCCGCGGAGCGGCTGGGCCCGTGAGCCATGGCCGCTGAGCCTGCGTGTCCAGAGCCTGTGCTCCGCAACGGGAGAGGCCACAGCAGTGAGAGGCCCGCGTACCGCAAAAAAAAAAAATTTTTTTAATTGAAGTATAGTTGATTTGCAATGTTGGTTAATTTCTACTGTACAGCAAAGTGATTCAGTTATACATATACATACATTCTTTTTCATATTCTTTTCCATTATGGTTTATCACAAGATGTTGAATATAGTTCCCTGTGCTGTACACTAGGACCTTGTTGTTTATCCATTCTATATACAATAGTTTGCATCTACTAATCCCAAACTCCCACTCCATCCTCTCCCCATGCCCCCAGCCACCGCAAGTCTGTTCTCTATGTCTGTGAGTCTGTTTCTTTTTCGTAGATACATTCTTTTGTGACATATTTTAGATTCCACATATAAGGGATATCATGTGGTATTTGTCTTTCTCTGTCTGACTTACTTCACTTAGTATGATAATCTCTAGTTGCATCCATGTTGCTGCAAATGGCATTATTTTGTTCTTTTTTATGGCTGAGTAATATTCCATTGTATATATGTACCGCATCTTCTTTATCCATTCATCTGTCTATGGACATTTAGGTTGGCTAATTATAAATAGTGCAATGAACATTGGGGTGAGTGTGTCTTTTCGAATTATAGTTTCCTCCAGATATATGCCCAGAAATAGGATTACAGGATCATATAGCAACTTTATTTTTAGTTTTTTGAGGAACTTCCATACTGTTTCCTATAGTGGATACGCCAATTTACATTCCCACCAGCAGTGTAGCAGGGCTCCCTTTTCTCCACACCCTCGCCAGCATTTGTTATTTGTGGACTTTTTAATGATAGCCACTCTGAGTGGTGTGAGGTGGTACCTCACTGTAGTTTTGATTTGCATTTCTCTAGTAATTAGCGATGTTGAGCACCTTTTCATATGCCTATTGGCCATCTGTATGTCTTCTTTGTAGAAATGTCTATTTAGGTCTTCTGCCCATTTTCTGACGGGATTTTTTAAAATTAATTAATTAATTAATTTTGGCTGCGTTGGGTCTTCGTTGCTGCACGTAGGCTTTCTCTAGTTGCGGCGAGTGGGGGCTACTCTTCGTTGCAGTGCGCGGGCTTCTCATTGTGGTGGCTTCTCTTGTTGCAGAGCACGGGCTCTAGGTGCACAGGCTTCAGTAGTTGTGGCACGCGGGCTGTAGAGCACAGGCTCAGTAGCTGTGGTGCATGGGCTTAGTTACTCCATGGCATGTGGGATGTTCCCAGACTGGATAGAACCCACTTCCCCTGCATTGGCAGGCGGATTTTTTTTTTTTTTTTTTTGCGGTACGCGGGCCTCTCACTGTCATGGCCTCTCCCGTCATGGAGCACAGGCTCCGGAAGCGCAGGCTCAGTGACCATGGCTCACGGGCCCAGCCGTTCCGCGGCATGTGGGATCTTCCCAGACCGGGGCACGAACCCGTGTCCCCTGCATCGGCAGGCGGACTCTCAACCACTGTGCCACCATGGAAGCCAGGCAGGTGGATTCTTAACCACTGCGCCACCAGGGAAGTCCAGGTTGTTTGTTTTTTTGTTATTGAGTTGTGTGAGCTGTTTGTATATTTTGGAAATTAAGTCCTTGTCGGTTGCATCATTTGCAAATATTTTCTCCCAGTCTGTAAGTTTGGACATTTTTTTTTTTTTTTTTTTTGCGGTACGCGGGCCTCTCACTGCCGTGGCCTCTCCCGCCGCGGAGCACAGGTTCCAGACGCGCATGCTCAGCGGCCACGGCTCATGGGCCCAGCCGCTCCACGGCATGCGGGATCCTCCTGGACCGGGGAACTAACCCGTGTCCCCTGCATCGGCAGGCGGACTCCCAACCACTGCGACACCAGGGAAGGCCTGGACATACTTTTGAGATAAAGCCAATGGTATTTGATGATAGATTGCATGTAATATATGAGAAAAAGAGAACCTTTAAGGATGGCTCCAGGATCTATGCTCAATATCTTGTAACAACCTATAATGGAAAAGAATCTGAAAAAGGATATATGTTTATATAGTTATCTGAATCACTTTGCTGTACACCTGAAACTAACACAACATTGTAAGTTAACGATACTTCAACTTAAAAAATTGGTTAAAAATTTTTTAAAAATAAATAAAATAAATAAAAAAGAAAAGGATAGCTCCGGGATTTTCAGTCTGGGCAACCAAAAGAATGGAGTTGCCAATGAATTGAGATGAATAAGAGAGCAGGTAGGTCAGATTTCGGGGAAGAACAAGAGTTCCATTTCTGACGTGCTAAGTATCGGTCAGGGTTCTTCAGAGAAAAGAAACAGATCCATTAGAATATATATATATAGTATATATTATTTATATATATAATGTATATTTTTTCATGGCTGAGTAGTATTCCATTGTATGTATGTACCACATCTTTTTTATCCATTCATCTGTTGATGGATACTTAGGTTGCTTCCATGTCTTGGCTATTGTAAATAGTGCTGTTATGAACATTGGCGTTGATGCTGCCGTCTTTATTTATTTATTATTATTATTATTTTTTAAATTTATTTATTTTTGTCTTTGTTGGGTCTTCTTTGCTGCGTGCGGGCTTTCTCTAGTTGTGACAAGTGGGGGCTACTTTTGGTTACAGTGCACAGGCTTCTCTCATTGTGGAGCACTGGCTCTAGGCGCGCGAGCTTCAGTAGTTGTGGCACATGGGCTCAGTAGTTGTGGCTCGCGGGCTCTAGAGCGCAGGCTCAGTAGTTATGGCGCACGGGCTTAGTTGCTCCGCATCATGTGGGATGTTCCCAGACCAGGGCTCCAACCCATGTCCCCTGCATTGGCAGGCGGATTCTTAACCACTGCGCCACCAGGGAAGCCCTATTTATTATTTTTTACCATTTAAAAATTGAAGTATTGTTAATTTACAATGTTGTGTTAGTTTCAGGCATACAGCAAGTGATTCATATATATATATTCTTTTTCAGATTCTTTTCCATTGTAGGTTATTATAAGATAATTGAATATAGTTCCCTGTGCTATTCAGTAGGTCCTTGTTGTTTATCTATTTTATACATAGCAGTGTTAATCCCAAACTCCTAATTTATCTCTCCCCCCACCCCAGCCATACTGAAGTCTTTTTTTTTTTAATTAATTAATTAATTTATTTATTGGCTGTGTTGTGTCTTCGTTGCTGCGAGTGGGCTTTCTCTAGTTGTGGTGAGAGGGGGCTACTCTTCGTTGTGGTGCCCAGGCTTCTCATTGTCGTGGCTTCTCTTGTTGTGGAGCACGGGCTCTAGGCACACAGGCTTCAGTAGTTGTGGCTTGTGGGCTCTAGAGTGCAGGCTCAGTAGTTGTGGTGCACGGGCTTAGTTGCTCTGCAGCATGTGGGGTGTTCCCAGACCAGGGCTCGAACACGTGTCTCCTGCGTTGGCAGGCGGATTCTTAACCACTGAGCCACCAGGGAAGCCCCATGCTGAAGTCTTGATGCAGAATTTCTTCCCAGAGAAACCTTAGTGTCGCTCTAAAGGCCTTTCAACTAACTGGATGAGGCCCACCCACATTATCAAGGTAATCTTTACCTAAAGTCAGCTGATTGTGGATGTTAACCACACCTACAAAATACCTTCACAGCAACACCTATTAGTGAATAACTAGTTACTATAGCCCTAGCCAGATTGACATAAAACTAACTTTCACGCTAAGTTTGAAATGTCCATTAGATATTTTGAGGCAATTGTCAGTACAAATCTGTTGTTCAGAAGGGATCTTTCCTAGAGGTATCAAATTCTTTAATTGTAGTAAAATACACATAACATAAAATTTACTATTAGTGATATTTAGCCATTCACAATGCTGTACAATCATCATCACTATCTAGGTCCAGAACACTTTCATCACTCCAAACGGACACTCTGTACTAATTAAGCAGTCACTCTGCACTCTTCCTCCCCCCAGTCCTTGGTAACCACTAATCCACTTACCTGCTTTTTGTCTGTATAGATTTGTCTGTTCTGCATATTTCATCTAAATGGAATCACACAATATGTGACTGTTGTGTTTGGCTTATTTCACTTCGCATAATGGTTTAAAAATTTATCCACATCATAGTATGTATCCATATTTCATTCCTTGTTTTGTTTGTTTTTTTATTCACCGTGTAATATCGCATTGTATGGTTATACCACCGTTTGTTTCTACTTTTTGGCTGTAGTGAAGAAGACTGCTGCTGTGAACATTTGTGTACAAGTTTTTGTTTGAACACCTGTTTTCAACTCTTTTGGGTATATATTCAGAGCGAAATTGCTTGGTCATATAGTAATTTTGCTTAACATATTGAGGAACAACCAAACTGTTCCCATAGCAGCTGCACCATTGTACATTCCCACCAGCAATGTCTGAGGGTTCCAATTTTTCCACATCCTTGCTAACACTTCTTACTTTCTAGGTTCTTGTTTGCTTGCTTGTTTTAATTTTAGCCATCCTCGTGGGTGTGAAGTGGAATCTCATGGTTTTGATTTGTTTTTCCCTAATGATATTGAACATCTTTTCATGTGCTTTTTGGTCTTTTTTTTTTTGCGGTACGCGGGCCTCTCACTGTTGTGGCCTCTCCCGTTGCGGAGCACAGGCTCCAGACGCCATGGCTCACGGTCCCAGCCGCTCCGCGGAATGTGGGATCTTCCCAGACCGGGGCACGAACCCGTGTCCCCTGCATCGGCAGGCGGACTCCCAACCACTGCGCCACCAGGGAAACCCTGGTCATCTTTTTTGAAGAAACATCTATTCAAGTCCTTTGCCCATTTAAAAAAATTGGGTTGTTTTTCTTTTTGTTGTTGAGTTGTAGAAATATCTATTTTGAAATTAATCTCCACCCCCAGCCTCCCAGTCCCTTATTTAAAAGGCTCTGCCTCTTCTTTTAAATCCATGTATAAGCAAATAGTTTTAGAGCTGGAAGAGACCACTCCACCTCCAGGATGTGCCCTATTCCTGCAGTTTTTTGAGTTCCCAAACCTTAAAATTGGTTGTCTAAACTTAGTCCTTCCTGCTGCACACTGGCCTCTGTTTTGGCTCTGTAGATGAGAAAAATTACACAAAAATTTACAGATTAGATTTGAATTTAAGGATTCCAATAGATCGGAAACACAAGGTGACCCATTTAGAGCAAGATCTTTAAGAAGCGCCGAGTGACTTTTAATTTCCAAGAATTAGACAGAAAACGCATGCGCTATAGAGCTAAGGGCATGACGAAGCCAATGAAGGCGTGGCCTCTGCCCGAATTCAAGATGGTTCCCAGGACCTTCCACCCTTGCTGCGGGGGCGGGGCGAGAGGCTAAAGACTCAGAATGCCATTGGTGGGGTTGCACACCGTTCATCCCCGCCCCCCGTAGGGGGCGGGAGTGACAAAGTCCCAATTTCCGGTTCCGTCAGTACCGGCAGCCCGGTCGAGATGGAGGAAGATGCGACCGGAGGCCATCAGTCGCCAGAAACAGAGGATAGAGTGGGAGCTGCGGCGTAGAGGTCTGCGCTTGGAGTTCACCTCAGACGGGGCGGAACCGCCCTGATGTGAGAAGGTAAGAAACCACCGGCTTGGGGTGCCTGAGGACTAAGGTCTCCGAGGACCTGGACCTGTCAGGGAGGCAGCGGGTGTCTGCAGTGCCCGGCTGCAATTCAGTGGGAGCCCGCCACGCAGTTTGGGGAATGAGGGGCGACTCCAACGAGTCATCTCTTCCTGTCGGAGGAGCATGAGTTTCGCTGACAGAGAAAGAAGCATGCCGAGAGGCATGGCGAGGGGGCACCTCGGGGGCCAGGACAGAAGCAGCTTAAAGGGGGTGTCATGTGGAGTAGGTGAAGAGGATTGTCATGTGGTGTCTGTCATGAGGGATCACGTGGGCACCTATGGAAGACCGAAGGAAGGCTGGGTGGAAATCGCTTCATGCCCCAGAGGGGAGGTTGTCTTGAAGGGAGAAGTTGGAGGCATGCCAGGGAACTTCCCTAAGGAAATGCATGTTCATTAGGACAGGTGGGCAAGCATGTAAATATATTCACATTCATGTGGTAGATAGCTCCCAGGATGCAAAGCCTTGATGCACTTGCAGTAAGAAGTACAGAGGAACAGAAGGAGGAAGCAAAGATGTTTCCAGCACAGAAGTGGGGACCAAACCCCACGGATGTCTTGTCAGGAGTTGTAGGTGGCTATTTGATGTGTGGGGGGGTTGTTGACTGAAAAGATTTGAATAAGTCTAGAAGTCATCACTGAACCCAGTCCTGGTGACAAGTCAGGATGGAGTCAGAGGGCTCCTAACCTAGTCATAATGGTCCTGGACTCCTAGAGTAGTTATCGTTGTTATAATACTGACAATCCTTAATATTTAAGACAATACTTTCCAAACTCTGATATATGTATTAACCACCCAGAGATCTTGTGAACATGTTGGTTCTTATTCAGCAGGCCTATGGAGCATCCTGAAATCCTGTATTTCTAACAAGCTCCCAGATTATGCCCATGCTGCTGGTCTGTGCACCACTCTGAGTAGCAAAGATTTAGAGCAGCACTGTCCAGTAGAGCTTTCTGCAGTGATAGAAGTGCTTTGCTGTTAACAAAGTGCTTTCACACGTTAGCTCATGTGAGTTGCACCACAGTGACATAGCTATGGCAGGCTTCATTAGCCCCATTTCACAGATGAGGAAACTGAATTTCAAAGGAGTGACTTGGTTCCAATCCTACTAGTAAGTAATGGAAGTGGAACTCAGACTTGGATCTCCTGACTACTAGTGTTCTTTTCATCGAATGACCTTACATTCCAGGTGACACTGCCTTGTCCTGAACCAGGATCTTATCTCAGAACCTAGTGAACAGTCTGGTGTGTTTTTTCTGGTACAGGGAGAGGGGAAGTGGAGAAGGAGGTATACCTACTTGGGCCAGTTTGTCCCTTTCCTCTGATGGGCTCAGCAGTGGGGGTTCTGCCTCTGACATCTCATTTGACGATTTCAGGACATCCTGGGTCATCTGTTGGGTCTCCATATGAAGCACTTTAACCTTTGTGTCTAAGCTGTGTTAAAAGATGGGGGAAAATTCAGAATTGGAGCCATGCACACAAATAAGGATCTGGGAAAGAGCCATAAAGAAGCTGGGCTGATTGAATTGGAAGAAAGGAAGGCTGAAGGAAGTGAGCATACAGGTATCTGCATGGAGGATTTTTCCAGAGGGTGAAACACAAGGAACTGGTTTTGATATTTCAGTGGGAAGTCTGGAGGTTAAATAACAAGGAGCAGGTTGAGATCCCAACTTTTAGGAGCAACCCACCTTTCAAAGGGATAGAGGGGGTGGGTGCAGTGCCTTCCCCTTCAACTGTAGAGGCTCAGCCCTCTGTGGCATGACCCTTAGTGGCTTCTTCTGTCACCATGGTAATGGTAGAAATTACCTGCTTGGCTGTGGAGAGTCCTCCCTTCTTTCTGGGAATTTAAAATAGACTGGCACATGTGAGAGATGGAGGAAAGTGGGGAAATGGGGCGCTGGGTGCTGCTGTAGGATTTCTCATCAAGAGTTGTTGGCACTCTGTCATTCAGTTTGATAAGTTGAGACAGTGCCCACAAAACCAGGTCCTAGAACAGAGTCCTTCGTGGCTCTGGCTCTCTGCCCTGCTCAGCACACAGTATCCATGAGCTGGGCAGGAGTCCTTGCTTGAGCCCTGCCGTATTTGTCCTGTGATGACAACAGGCCTGCCCAGCCACTCAGCTCAATCACTCCACAAGCACGCTGGGAAGCAGAGGCAGCTCCTGGTTTCAATGGAACAAAGCTGAGAGAAATCCCTGGGCATCTGCTGCCAGGAGCTTATGCTTAACCCTTGGGTGACTGGCAGTCATGAGGGCATTAATTCTGCCTCCCAAGGGTGGGAATGACCTGGCTTTATACTGAACAGAGTGATTTGTGCTGGAACGCCTCAGCTCCCGTGGTGTGGAGGGCACGCTGGAGTAGAGGAGCAGACTTGGCTCATATCCCGCCTCCGCTGACCAGCTGTGTGGCCTTGGGCTCGTTCCTTTTAACCTATTTGTTGTACCTCAATCTCCTCATTTAGCAGAAGTGTCTTAACTGTGTAGAGGTTAAGTTGTAAGGATTACTTGAGGTAATAGGTGTTCAGTAAATCCTAGTGTCTCTCTCTCTTCTCCTCCTCTCTCAGTGGAAATGGACACATAACCTTGGGACCCTGGATGCCAAACACCCTGTTTGTCAGTGATACAGTGATCCCCTTCTCTTGAAGGGCCTTAAAGGAGAAGATTGCCGCACTGGACTTGATGGGTGTCCTGGGCTGAGGCTGGAGGAAGGGCCACTTTCGCCCACGGCAAGTGGCACATCAGTGTTCCAGGGGTTCTCCTCCTAGAACCCCATCTCTAGCTCATTTCCCATGGCCTAGATTCTCTGTTCTGGTCAACCCAGTTGTTTCAAGCCATTGTTTTCTCCCTTTCACTGTCCACATGTATTCCTCCATTCAAGCTGCTTTGTCCTCCTCCAAGAAGCCTGTCTTGGTTACATGTGCCTCACCCATGCCTCACCTTGAAGCTGAGGTTTTCCCTCGGCTCACACGTACTCAGTTTGCACTGCAGGTATCTTACACTTTAATGAAAGTGATGCAATCCAGCTTAGGAAATTCCAAAAAGCTAACCTTGCTTCCCCACTGACTTATATGGTAAACCAAGAAGCTACTTAGGCTGGTTGGGACCTTTGGTTGGGGAAGGTGGTTGAGGATGAACTCTGGTTATACACTTGACATGAGATTTGTCAAGGCATTGGTGCTGGGACTGCCTGTGTAGAACATTTCACCTCTCTAGAGTTGTCCTTTTGATGTGGCCACCTCCTTTCCCATCCCTTAAGGATTTCTCTCAGAGCTTAGGGAGCCCCTGATTTCCTGCTTCCTGGACTTTAACTTCCCACTTTCCCCTTCTGGCTGAAAATGTCCAGTATCCTACACATTGTCACTATGTGTATGTCCAATATATGACGTCCTCTCATTTGACATTTCTTTTTTTAAAAACTTATTTATTCATTTATTTAATTTTTGGCTGCATTGGGTCTTCACTGCTGCACGCCGGTTTTCTCTAGTTGCTGAGAGTGGGGGCTACTCTTTGTTGCGGTGCGTGGGCTTCTCATTGTGGTGGCTTCTCTTGTCGCGGAGCACAGGCTCTAGGCACATGGGCTTCAGTAGTTGTGGCACACGGGCTTTAGTAGTTGTGGCTCGAGGGCTGTAGAGCACAGGCTCAGTAGCTGTGGTGCACGGGCTTAGTTGCTCTGCGGCATGTGGGATCTTCCCGGACCAGGGCTCGAACCCATGTCCCCTGCATTGGCAGGCGGATTCTTTCTTTTCTTTTTTTTTTTAAATTAATTTATTTTATTTTATTTATTTTTGGCTATGTTGGGTCTTCGTTGCTGCATGCGGGCTTTCTCTAGTTGCGGCGAGCGGGGGCTACACTTCATTGTGGTGCGCAGGCTTCTCATTGTGGTGGCTTCTCTTGTTGTGGAGCACAGGCTCTAGGCGCGCGGGCTTCAGTAGTTGCGGCATGCGGGCTCAGTAGTTGTGGTGCACAGGCTCGGTAGTTGTGGCACACAGGCTTAGCTGCTCTGTGGCATGTGGGATCTTCCTGGACCAGGGCTCGAACCCACGTCCCCTGCATTGGCAGGCAGATTCTTAACCACTGCGACACCAGGGAAGCCCCTCATTTGACATTTCTTAGGTTGAAAGCTCCTGATTTTATACAGTTATTACAGTTGTAAGCTTGTTAGTTTTGTTTGAAACTTTAGTCAGTGGATACACTTAACATGAGGGCCACATGTACATTAATTTGCCCTGGTTTCTTTATCTCTGTGTCTTATATCCATTCCCCAGAGGGATACTGTGTCCCCTTGAAGAGACTGAGTTTCTCAAAGGCAGAGTCTCTATATCTTTTCTGTCACTTGAATCTCCCTTCATTACCTAGGGGCTGAGGTTATTATTTATATGCTTGGGGATGAAAGAGGCCAAGCATGTTCTCTACCCTGTAGTTAAGACTCTTCAGGGAAACTGCTTAGCTCTCAGGTGGTTCTCTTCTTTCTCTGGAGTGAGTTATCTAATAACCAAAGAGGACTCTGACCTTTGGCTTGTTCCTAAATTTCTAACTCCTTTCATTAGAAGGAAGGGAGGTGGGGGGGGGTGTGCCTGTGGAGTGAAAGCCGCACTTGCCTTCTTCCTCGCACTTTCTTCTAATGCAGACTGGAGAAAGTGTAAGTATAGTGAATGTGGGTCAGGAGGAGCTCAGAGGCGCCAGCATGGGAAACCAGAAATAAAGTAAGGTGAGTCAGCTGGTAAATGGTGGTAAAAGAGGCACCCTGCTGAGGCTCAAAGGCCCAAGGCCAAAGGCCATGTCTCCTCAGTAGGCCCAGGAGTGTCAGAAATGGATCACTTCCCTTTAGCCTTTAGGAGCCTCCAGAATGTCACTTAGTGACATCCCATTAACCCACTTAAAGGCCAGGTGGTTGGTTTAACCACAGCATCCTGAGTTGTCTTGGTGAGCTAGAGAAGGAAAAGGAGAATGGGCCATGACACCAGGGCCTGGGCAGAGGCAGAGAGACCAGAATAGATGATCTGATAAGCTGGGGGTAGGGAGCTGAGGTGAGAAACAATTTTCAGAAGAGGGGTCCTGAATTGGGACAGACTGGTAAAGGAGAGAGAAGAGGGCACTATCCCGATCCATGAAGGAAGAATCAGGCAGCGGTTGGCAGAGCCAGACTGGGTGAAGTCTAAACTTTGGAGAAGTGAGTACCCCAGGAGCTGAAGCCTGAGAATAGGGTTTCGGAGCCCATCCAGGAGGGGAAAGTGAAAATTCTGATCTCCTTCAGAATTCCCTCCACCCTGCTCAAATCCCCAGGTCTCCAGGCACAATGGAGGACAAACGTAACATCCAGATCATCGAGTGGGAACACCTGGACAAGAAGAAGTTCTACGTGTTTGGTGTGGCAATGACAATGATGATCCGTGTCAGCGTCTACCCATTCACCCTCATCCGCACTCGCCTGCAGGTTCAGAAAGGCAAGAGCCTCTACCATGGGACCTTTGATGCCTTCATCAAGATCCTACGGGCAGATGGTGTGACTGGCCTCTACCGGGGGTTCCTGGTCAACACCTTCACCCTCATATCTGGCCAGTGCTATGTTACCACTTATGAGCTCACCCGGAAGTTTGTAGCTGACTACAGCCAGAGCAACACAGTCAAATCACTGGTGGCCGGTGGCTCGGCCTCTCTCGTGGCTCAGAGCATCACGGTGCCCATTGATGTGGTCTCCCAGCACCTGATGATGCAGCGCAAGGGTGAGAAAATGGGCCGCTTCCAAGTGCGAGGGAATCCAGAGGGACAAGGGGTAGTTGCCTTTGGCCAAACCAAGGACATCATCCGACAGATCCTGCGGGCTGATGGACTTCGTGGCTTCTACCGGGGCTACGTGGCTTCGCTGCTTACTTACATCCCAAACAGTGCCGTCTGGTGGCCCTTCTACCACTTCTACGCAGGTAAGCAGGGACCAGGAGGGTGAGGGTGGAGGATGGTTACTAATGGACAGAGATGCTGTTGCTCTGTGCATGTTGGAATGAGTGATTTAATGGGAGACTGGACCATTCATACAGCAAACATTTGAATCCAGGAGGATTCAGAGATGAGTAAGACATGGTTCTTCCCTTCAAGGAGCTAATATTATAGTGGAGGGAATCAGACAAGTAAAGTATATGACTGTAGGACATAGAGTATGTTCTCGATGCATCAGGATCAACTAAGTTTAGTGGAGTATTGGCAGAGAATCATAAGGTGGGGAGGGACAAAATCCATAGGATTTAAAGATGAAAGCAATGGGTAATAGTGAGCTTTTGAGTTGGATGCCTTTCCTTACTATTTTTTTTTTTTTTTACATTTTTTTCTTTTAAAAAAAAATATTTATTTATTTATTTATTTATTTTTGGCTGTGTTGGGTCTTCGTTGCCGTGCACGGGCTTTCTCTAATTGGGGCGAGCGGGGGCTCCTCTTCACTACGGTGTGTGGGCTTTTCATTGCGGTGGCTTCTCTTGTTGCGGAGCACAGGCTCTAGGTGCGCGGACTTCAGTAGTTGTGGCTCGCGGGCTCTAGAGCGCAGGCTCAGTAGTTGCGG
Source organism: Mesoplodon densirostris (assembly GCF_025265405.1). NCBI lineage: Eukaryota > Metazoa > Chordata > Mammalia > Artiodactyla > Ziphiidae > Mesoplodon > Mesoplodon densirostris. The sequence goes on from NC_082662.1 coordinate 116,136,316, forward strand.
CGCACGGGCTTAGTTGCTCCGCGGCATGTGGGATCTTCCCGGACCAAGGCTTGAAGCCCTGTCCCCTGCGTTGGCAGGCGGATTCTTAACCACTGCGCCACCAGGGAAGCCCTTTCTTTTTAATTTTTTTTTTTTTTTGCGGTACGCGGGCCTCTCACCATTGTGGCCTCTTCCGTTGCGGAGCACAGGCTCCGGACGCGCAGGCCCAGCGGCCATGGCTCACGGGCCCAGCCGCTCCACGGCATGTGGGGAGGGATCCTCCCGGACCGGGGCACGAACCCACATCCCCTGAATCGGCAGGCGGACTCTCAACCACTGCGCCACCAGGGAAGCCCCCTTCTTCTTTTTTTAATAGATTTATTTTATTTGTTTATTGGCTGCGTTGGGTCTTTCCTTGCTGTGCGCGGGCTTTCTCTAGTTGCCGTGAGCCGGGGCTACTCTTCATTGAGGTGTGAGGGCTTCTCATTGCAGTGGCTTCTCTTGTTGCGGAGCGCAGGCTCTAGGCGTGCAGGCTTCAGTAGTTGTGGTACACAGGCTTAGTTGCTCCGCGGCATGTGGGATCTTCCCGGACCAGGGCTCAAACCCATGTCCCCTGCATTGGCAGGCAGATTCTTAACCACTGCGCCAGCAGGGAAGCCCCTACTTACTATTTTTAAATTAAGTTCAGGGGACTTCCCTGGTGGTCCAGTGGGTAAGACTCTGCACTCCCAATGCTAGAGGGCCTGGATTCGATCCCTGGTTGGGGAACTAGATCCCGCATGCATGCCGCAACTAAGAGTCCGCATGCCGCAACTAAAGATCCTGCACACCGCAACAAAGATCCCTCATGCCACAACTAAGACCCGGTGCAGCCAAAATAAATATTTAAATTAAGTTCAAGGTGTGATACAATCTTGAGCCTCTCTACTCCTGTAATGTATTTTTGTTCACAAGGCATTACTTGTTAAGTATTTCCCAGAAATGGGATTTCTGGGTCCAAAGATAACATTTTTGAGGGCCTCAATAAACATACTGCCAGATTTCCTTCTGAAAGGGCAAAGCACATTGTCAAGAGCAGGACCTGTGTGTGCCTGCTACCCTGCGATATCCGTAGCTTTGGGTAACTACCAAACTCCAGTTAGGGCAGTATGTGCTTGTAGCCTCCCAAATCCCTGCTGCTGGCTCCTAAGCCTTGGCAGTAGGCATTCTGTCCCATCCCACCTAGAACTTTTCTGACCAAATTTTGTAATGACTTCCTAACTTATAATCACCTTGTTTCTATGGTACTGTACTTTTCTGGTTCTTTTTTTTTTTAAGATTTATCTATTATTTATTTATTTTATTTATTATTTTTGGCTGCGTTGGGTCTTAGTTGCAGCACGCGGGATCTTCGTTGAGGCATGCAGGATCTTTTCCTTGCGGTGCGCGGGCTCTTCATCGTGGCATGCAGGCTTCTCTAGGTGTGGCATGCGGGTTTTCTCTTCTCTAGCTGTGGGGCACAGGCTCCAGGGCGCGTGGGCTCTGTAGTTTGCGGCACGCGGGCTCTAGTTGAGGCACGTGAGCTCAGTAGTTGTGGCGCGGGCTTAGTTGCCCCGTGGCATGTGGGATCTTAGTTCCCTGACCAGGGATGGAACCTGTGTCCCCTGCATTGTAAGGCGGATTCTTTACCACTGGACCACCAGGGAAGTCCCTCTCCTATTTTTCTAATTGTACTTTTTTTTTTTTTTTGGTAGCTCTGTCTCTTCTTCTGTTTAGCAGTCTTTCATCTGGAGTATTTGGTAGAATTCAGATACACGGACTCCATCTTGACCCTTTGTATCAGATTCTTTGGGAATGGATGCTGGCAATCTTAATGTTAGAGAACCTTCCTAGGAAACGTGAGCATTTTCTCTGGAGTCTGGCCTCACCCCTCTCTCCTCATTTGATTTCATTTACAGTTAGAGTTGTCCTTTTCTAATATGTCCAAAATTTCTATTTCTGTTCCCAAACTTACCTGTCCAGAGCTCTGGACAGACATCCTGACTGTTGGACCTTTTGACCTGGAGGCATGCACTTACATCTGAAATTTTTTTCAATTAACCATTTTTTCATCCCAAGCTGGCTTTCTCTTCTGACTTACTTTCATGTGTCAGTGGCCATGTTATTCTCCAAATCACTGAAACTGAGGCCTTGGGCATAGTGCTTGGCCCCTTGTCCTTGTCCCCACATCTAGTCCTGGTGACCCTGGAATGTCTTGTCCAACTTCCTCTCCATTCCCACTGCCTTTCCTGGAAACCATGTTCTGTTCCTACCTTCTTGGACTATTGCATCAGCCTTCTAGCTGTTCCAAATCTCTTCCTTCTTATCTACACACAAGTCCCTAATGGATTAACTTTATTTATTTATTTTAAAAAATTTATTATTTTTTTTATTTTTGGCTGCTTTGGGTCTTCGTTGCTCCGCATGGGCTTTCTCTTGTAGTGGTGAGCGAGGGCTATTCTTCATTGCGGTGCGCGGGCTTCTCATTGCGGTGGCTTCTCTTGTTTCAGGGCATGGGCTCTAGGCGCGAGGGCTTCGGTAGTTGTGGCTCGTGGGCTCTAGAACACAGGCTTAGTAGTTGTGGCACACGGGCTTAAGTTGCTCCAAGGCGTGTGGGATCTTACCGGACCAGGGCTTGAACCCATGGCCCCTGCATTGGCAGGTGTATTCTTAACCACTGCGCCACCAGAGAAGTCCTCCTAATGGATTAACTTTAAACTCTGGTTGCGATGTTAAGTGGCTCCCACTGCTTACTCAGTAAAATCCAGACTCTTCAGCCTGACTTCATCTTCCCTTTTCGGTGAAACATCCTGCTGTTTCCCTATGTATAGTCTATGCTGCAGCCAGGCCAGTTCACACGCCATTCCTCCACTGTGCATTATCTCTCCCACCTCTGCTGTGTTCATATCCCTCTGCTAGATGCCTTCCAGGTCCGCTTACCCTGGTGAAATCATGACTCATTGCCTCCTCTCCCATCCTCTCCATGTAGCTCTCAACTCAGAAATGATCTTTCCCTCCTTGCAACCCCCATGACATTGCTTCAGTCTTTCTTAAGGCAGTTAGAACATTTGCCTTGATGTTATTTGTATGTGCCTATCTCTTCTATTATTTGCACAGGTTCTTCTTTTTTCTTAATGCTTTTTCCCCCCCAGCTTTATTTTGATATAATTGACTGGAAAGTTTCTTGGAAGGGGGTGGAAACTAACATTTACTGAATACCCAGTGTGTGCCACACTCTGTGACACTGTCTGTCTCAGGGCCTGGTGAATTGTAAGTGCTCAGTAAATATTTGTTGAGAGAGTAGACTGGTTTTTGTCACTCCATTTTGCTTAAAATCTACCAACGCTGCCTTACAGGTATTTACAATAAAATCTAATGCTTCTCGCGGTCAATACAGGTCTATGTGATCTGGCCCCTGTCTGCTTCTCCAGCCCCATCTTGTGCTCCTCTCCCCTTACTCACTCTGGTCCATTCTCACTGCCCTTCTCTCAGTTCCTGAGACACACCAAGCTCTGTTCTCACCTCAAGGCCTTCGCAGATACTGTTCTTTCTGCCTGGAATACCCTTTCCCCTGTTGTTTGTGTGTCTGGGTCCTTCTCATGCTTCAAGCCTCAGCGTACATGCCATCTTTGCAAAGAAGACTTCTTTTTTTAAAAATTAACTAATTAATTAATTTGTAAATTCTTGGCTGCATTGGGTCTTTGTTGCTACGTGCGGGCTTTCTCTAGTTGTGGCGAGTGGGGGCTACTCTTCGTTGCGGTGCGCAGGCTTGTCATTGCGGTGGCTTATCATGTTGTGGAGCATGGACTCTAGGTGCGCAGGCTTCAGTAGTTGTGGCACAAGGCTTCAGTAGCTGTGGCACACAGGCTTCAGTAGTTGTGGCTCGCAGGCAGTAGAGCACAGGCTCAGTAGCTGTGGCGCGTGGGCTTCATTGCTCTGTGACATGTGGGATCTTCCCAGACCAGGGATTGAACCCCTGTCCCCTGCATTGGCAGGCAGATTCTTAACCACTGTGCCACCAGGGAAGTCCCAAGAAGACTTCTTTACCCAGTTGGAAAGAGGGCTCTTCCTGTTTTCTTTTTTTAAATTGATTTTTAAAATTTTTTATTTATTTATTTATTTTGGCTGTGTTGGGTCTTCATTGCTGCGCGCAGGCTTTTCTCTGGTTGCGGCGAGTGGGGGCTACTCTTCATTGTGGTGTGCGGGCTTCTCATTGCATTGGCTTCTCTGGTTGTGGAGCACAGGCTCTAGGCGCGTGGGCTTCAGTAGCTGTGGCACGTGGGCTCGGTAGTTGTGGCTCATGGCCTCTAGAGCGCAGGCTTAGTAGGTGTGGCGCACAGGCTTAGTTGCTCCGTGGCGTGTGGAATCTTCCCAGACCAGGGCTTGAACCCATGTCCCCTGTACTGGTAGGTGGATTTTTAACCACTGTGCCACCAGGGAAGCCCCGTTTTCTTCTGTAGCACCTTATTTTCCTTAATAGCACTTGTCATAATTTGCAATTATTTTATCCCCAGTTTCCACCAGCTCCTTGATTAGACTGTAAGTTCCATGAAGGCATTTTCCTGTTCATTTCTCTGTTTTACGTCTAGTGCTTTCACGGTGCCTGGCATATAGTAAGCATTAAATAAACACTTACATTACTTGTCCAAAGTCATTTAGCCAGGAAGGACTTAAACCAAGTCAACCTGGGTTTATCTTCTGCCTTGCAGATAATAGATGCCCAATAAATGCTTGTTGAATGAATAATGGAGAAGGAAAGATATGGGGCTCTTTCCCCCACCCTCTTGCCTTTGTTTTTTCATCCCCTTCCTAAACCCCAGAAAAATGGCATGTGTGCATGATTAGAATTGGAATCTGAATCCCACTGCAGCTTGCAGGCCTGGACACCAGTGCAGACAGATTCAAGGAGGCTGGCAGTGCCAGTCCAGATGCTGCCTTCCAGTGGTTGTGAAATGTTTTCTTCTCAGGAGCAACAAGACACCCTTGAGGCAGAGCCACCAGTTCACTTTGTTTCTTTCTGTATGCCAACCCTGGGGAAAAAGTGATTAGAAATCCAGGGGAGAGGTGGTTCTGGTAGGGCTTAAGGAATTCTGTCATGCCTTCGGACTTGGAAGCCCTCGCTTTTGTCCTGCCAACCTCCACCCTCCTACTTGTTTCCTAATCTTTAGTTGCCTGGCCATAAATTACCAAAACTAGGAGCATAAGAAAAAAAATATATTATTTTTTTAAATCGAAGTATAGTTGATGTATAATAGTTCATAAATTACAGGTGTACAATATAGTGATTCACATTTTTTAAACGTTATACTCCATTTATAGTTATTACAAAATATTTGCTATATTCCCTGTGTTGTATAATATATCCTTGTAGCTTGTTTGTACCTCTTTTTTTTTTTTTTTTTTTTGCGGTATGCAGGCCTCCCACTGTTGTGGCCTCTCCCGCTACGGAGCACAGGCTCTGGATGCGCAGGCTCAGCGGCCATGGCTCACGGGCCCAGCCGCTCGGTGGCATGTGGGATCTTCCTGGACCGGGGCACGAACTCATGTCCCCTGCATCGGCAGGCGGACTCTCAACCACTGCGCCACCAGGGAAGCCCTTGTTTGTACCTCTTAATCCCCTACCCCTATATTGCTCCTCCCCCAAAGAAAAAATTCTTAAAGGTATTATGGTGACTGAATTGTACAGAGAAAACTGAGAGGGAACCTTGGAGATGATAAATCTATTTTACATCCAGTCTCACTCAGAGTAAAAGCCAAAGTCCATGCAATGGCTTCAGGGCCCTACCTCTTAGACCTCATCTACTGTTCTTTCCCTCATTCATTCGGCTGCAGGCATACTGGCCTTGGTGCCAAAGACCTCAGGCATGCTCATGCCTCAGGGCCTTTGCAATAGGATGTTACCTCTGCTTGAAAAGTTCTCGCCACAGATCTATAAGGCTTATACTATCCTTTAGGGCTTTGCTTAGACTTCACCTTCTACCCTTTCTGCCCTTGGCATTCCTTATCTCCTTTTCCTGCTTTATTTTTTTCTATAATTAGCACACAACATGTCTGACATAGCTGTATATTTTGCTTTTTATTTATTTATTGTCTGTTTTCCCCCACTAGAATGTAAGTTTCATAATGGCAGGGATTTGAGGCTCTTTTATTCACTGTTGTATCTTTAGAACCCAAAGTGACTGGCTCATGGTAATCACTCAATAAATCTTTGTTGAATAAATGAACGAACTCTTGTCTCTCACCTCCAGAGAGGGAAAAGCAAAATAATTCAATTGCAGGTGAACTTCCTAGTGACACTGGGACTAGGTGAATCTGGGTATTATTCCATCTTCATCAGCATTTTGAAAAATGAATTTTCCTTTTTTAAAAAAAAATTATTTATTTATTTATTTTTGGCTGTGTTGGGTCTTTGTTGCTGCACGTGGGCTTTCTCTAGTTGCAGCGAGCGGGGGCCACTCTTCCTTGTGGTGCACCGGCTTCTCATTGCAGTGGCTTCCCTTGTTGCGGAGCACAGGCTTTAGGCACGTGAGCTTTAGCAGTTGTGGCATGCAGGCTCAGTAGTTATGGTTTGTGGACTCTAGAGCTCAGGCTCAGTAGTTGTGGTGCACGGGCTTATTTGCTCCACTGTATGTGGGATCTTCCCGGTCCAGGGCTCGAACCCATGTCCCTTGTATTGGCAGGCAGATTCTTAACTACTGTGCCACCAGGGAAGTCCAATTTTCCTTTCTTGATATAGGCTGAAGAAAAGTTTTCACTGTAGGATATGATTTTCTCTTTTAATTGTAATTATTTTTATTTTTTAAAACATTCATATGGTTCAAAATTCAAAAGGTAAGAAAGGGTATGCAGTGAAAACACTCCTCACCTACCACAGTCACCCAGCTTCCTTCCTTAAAGACAATCAGTGTTACCAATTTTTAATGTATCTTACCAGTTATCCAGTGCATGTATAAGAAAATATGTGGTGTGTGCTTTTCTAGCCAGTGAGTTGTGAAAAGTAGAGCATAAGCATAAGAGTTTTACATTAGGAGTGATTTCTGAAAGGAGTCAGCAAGCAAAGAGGTTTTGAAATTCCCTTCTCCAGAGGAATTTTGTCCTGTGCAAAATGACTTTTGGAAGGGGCCTGAGATTTAAACATTTTTGTTGGTTCAGGGCTTCCCTGGTGGTGCAGTGGTTAAGAATCCGCCTGCCAATGCAGGGGACACCGGTTCGAGCCCTTGTCCGGGAAGATCCCACATGCTGCGGAGCAACTAAGCCTGTGCACCACAACTACTGAGCCTGCGTTCTAGAGCCCGCGAGCCACAACTACTGAGCCCACGTGCCACAATTACTGAAGCCTGCGTGCCTAGAGCCCGTGCTCCGCAACGAGAAGCCACCGCAATGAGAAGCCCACGCACTGCAACGAAGAGTAGCCCCTGCTCACCACAACTAGAGAAAGCCCGCGTGCAGCAACGAAGACCCAATGCAGCCAAAAATAAATAAATAAATATATTAAAAAAAATTTTTTTTTGTTGGTTTAGATGGAAGCAAAGATGGGTCTAAGGTGGCTAAGGATGGAGGGTTTGTCATCGTTGGGCCAACTGGTAGAAAAGGTTTGGGGGTGCATGGAGTGGAACCTCATGTCTTGAGGCATTATCTTTCCCTTGATTCCAGAGCAGCTCTCATCCCTCTGCCCTAAGGAGTGCCCTCACATCGTCTTTCAAGCCATCTCGGGGCCTCTGGCTGCAGCCACTGCTTCCATCCTCACCAATCCCATGGATGTCATCCGAACCCGAGTACAGGTAAGACCAGTCTTCTCCCCTACCCTCCTCCCAGATAAACCATTAGAAGTGTGATCTTCAGGCCCTCCAGTATTTCCTGACCTCTTTGTGTCATGGCCCTCTAGTCTAGCCAGCCTTCTCCTGGTCATCCAAGCCTCTTCCTTGTGGTTATGCTTACCAGCTATAGAAACCAGCTGAGCACTTTGAATCACCTAGACTGTTTCTGTCATCCTGTCTGCTACCTTGCATGCCTCTACTCCTTTCCTTGCCCATGCCTCTAGGAATTCTTACTGCTTTCTTCTAGGCTTTCATCATAATAGCATAGCCTATCAACCACCTTTTCCTTACCTTGTAGCTTTGTGATTATTAGAAATATGATTTTAGTTAATTTTGTAAGTCTATCTGGCTTCTCCACTTGGCTATGTGCTCTCTACAGTGAAAATGACTGTCCTTGAACAGGTTTCACAGATTGTTCTGTGTGGACTCAGCACAAACACAGACAAAGCCCTGGGTGGTGTTGTTCAGAAATTATAGTCCCTGTCTTTAGTCAGCTTAATGACAGTTTCACAGCCCCGAGTCCAAGGAAATAGAATCTGAATGATGATGTACAATATACACATGGTAGGTTTTGCTATATAAAGCTTTATGTGGAGGGACTTCCCTGGTGGTCCAGTGGGTAAGACTCAGTGTTTCTAATGCAAGGGGCCTGGGTTCGATCCTTGGTCAGGGAATTAGATCCTGCATGCATGCTGCAACTAAGAAGCCCACATGCCACAACTAAGAAGCCCGCATGCTGCAACTAAGACCTAGTGCAGCCAAAATAAAAAAATAAATAATAAAATTAAAAAATAAATAATCATAAAATAAATAAATAAATGTTTTTTAAAAAGCTTTAGGTAGAGAGAATGGGGGAATTTTAATATCTGATTTGGGTAACTTAACAGGACAGCTGCCCAGGAGAGTGGGGTCATTGAGTTACAGTGAGAAGGAGAGGGAAGGAAAATAACCTTAGCAGATGGATGTGAAGTCAGCTTCCCTGAAACCAGGATGTTGGGATTGAGGTGGCTGGTAAATCTAGGTACAGTTGACTCTTGAACAACATGGAGTTTAGGAGCACTGACACTCCGCATAGTTGAAAACTTGAGTATAACTTGGCCCTCTGAATCTGTGGTTTGTCATCCACAGATCGCATAGTACTGTAGTGTTTGGGTTTTTTTAAGTATAAATAAAAATGAATTTTTACTTAAATCATTTTGGTATAGATTATAGTGAAAGATATTTAAACACATTGTGGGTAATATAAGCAGGCAGTTCAATTTTAAATTCAATTTTTTATGTAGTAACTCTGCTACCTATGCCCTCTGACTCCCAAGTCTAGTTCTTTCCACTTTAGCCTAAGGCAGAGGGAGATTGGGTAGAGGGGCTTTGACTGCAGACCGTCGTCCTCCAATGCGTTGACTTTTCCAGGTTGAGGGCAAGAACTCCATCATCCTGACCTTCCGACAGCTGATGGCAGAAGAGGGGCCTTGGGGCCTCATGAAAGGCCTCTCCGCCAGAATCATCTCAGCCACGCCCTCAACCATTGTCATTGTGGTGGGCTACGAGAGCCTCAAGAAACTCAGCCTCCGACCTGAGCTGGTGGACTCACGACACTGGTAACCAGTGATGGGGAGAGAAGCCTGCTATTTCCCACACTACTCTGGGTCGGGGGCAGAGAGGAGAGGGTAGCACCCTCTTCAGGTGCCCCACCATATACCGAGTCCGGCCCTGGGTCAGGGACAGAGACTTTGAACTGCTCTTGCTGAAGAGGCTCCACGCCTGGATCCCCTGCTCTCATTATTTTTTAATTTTCTTGCCAAACTGGGCTCACTCATTCAGTACAGGTACTGTCCTGCCCTAAGGAAATCCACTCTCCCAGCCAATCCCACTCCATCCATCCCCTGCCAACCCTTCTCTGCCTTCCCCCTCCATCTGTGTCCCTGGGATCCTGAGAAGAGCTGCACATAGAACTTACTTACTACCACTGGTTCTTCCTCTTGGGCTTTCAGCCCAGATTCCAAGCAGTTGCCATCAGCCCTTTCCTGCTTCATCTCTTAGGCTTGCTTATTTTTATTTTGGGACTGAGCTGCCCACAAGACTACTCTGCTTTTCCCTGCCACTGGGGGCAAGGTGCCAGGCACTTCTGCATAGGGAGTGGGAGCAGCAAAAACCTCTGGTTCTCCAGAGCACTCATCCTCTCTTTGGAGAGTTATTAGGTTGGGGAGAAATGTTGATACTGTATTTTGTGTGTGTATTTTTCTGTGAACCAGGCTACTGTCTTAGTCCTGCTAAAGCACCAATCCTTCAGTCAGAGCCCACCCCTTCCTCAGACAGGTGGAAAAATATCATGTAGCTTTTCCCTCAATCCCAGTTATCTATCCCTCCCAGTCCCTTCAGTCCCAGCAGCCCCAGGATATATAAGCTGTTTTTTTCCTCCTGGCCCAGATGACTACAGTGGTGGGCGCAGCTCTAAATAGATCAGACTGTCTGGGACACACTGGACTTGGAACACTACCCTGAAAAGTCTGGTTTAGAGAGTAGTTGGTTTGGAAAGTGACAGGAGGATATGTGTGCCCTAGTGCATCTCCCTCGACCAGCTGAGCCAAACCTAGGAGAGGGCAGTGGAGGTTCTCAGCCCCAGGCAGTCATGACACACATATATACCCCAATCACGTGGACTCACAGAAACAGATGTGGTCTCACAATGGGAGTCTCTGAGATGTGGAACTGTTTGTGTTTTTCTTCTCTCCGATCTGAGGAGTCATCCCGGTCATGGTACCCTCTGGAGGGATGCTTGGAGGCGGGTAAAGGGTGGGTCAGGAACTCACCCAATACCAGGACCACTGCATTTACCAGCCTGATACTGCCGAGATGATCTGTTGAAGCTCTCAGGAGCTAGATGATGAGTGCTCCTTCCCTGCCTCATCCTTCCCGCACAACACACACCTCCTCTACCAAGCTTGTGTTGCAGGTGAGGAGAGGTGCAGTAAATGGAATGAGAAGAAGGCATATCAAACCCTGCACTTCTACTTGAGACATCTGGCTTGGATGACCCTTCAAACTTTCTTATTGGTCCCACCCCCTGGGAGAGGCCATGGTGCCAATTTGAAAGGTGCTAGCTACCTGAAGCCTTGATATTTCTTATGGCTGCCCCACATTCTATCCCCCAGGCAAGATCAGAATCTGAATTCTCTACCTTCACCACCACCACTGCCCATCTTGGGCTCTATCTTTGAGGGTTATTTTCTCTTTCACTTATTTTTATTTTTGTCTGTCCCTTCTTGTACTTTGTCAAGAGTCCTCCAATTTCTATTCACAAATGGTCATCCAAAGGGCTGGGCCCACAGATCATTCTGAATCTTCCTGCCTCTCAGTCACTCCTTTACCCTAAGAACCACCAACATAATAGAAGCCAGGGGTCCCTCCTTTCTCTTTAAACTCATCCTAGTGAGACCTTTGGAGGTTGGTTTTCTCAGCTCCACACCTTCCCCTCCTTACAGGCATGTCTTCAGTCCTTCCCCATCATTGCAAAGTGGGTAAAATATCATGGACAGGAGGTAGTCTCCTGCTTCTCATGTCTTAGGTTGTTTCCATCCCAGACTCCTCCAGACTTTCTTCTGTTTTATTTTCTTGTACAGTATTTCAGTCTTTCACCTGTTTCCTCTGTCTCTCTTTCTCTGTCACACACACAGTTTTAAAGGATGATGGGCATTTACTAAAAGGGACCCCTGGCCCCTACTTTCCCATCTAATATTTTAGGGACTGGGATTGGGTTTGGTTAAAATGTCTTGGTGGGGGTGGGATAGTGGGCTTCCATTTTCCCAGGACCATGGATCTGGACCAATTGGAATTTTTGATATATTGGTCTGTAGCCAAAATTGGAAGAAACTTTAGGGAGACTGGGCAAGACAGGAAACCTGATGGGAGTATTTAAGGACAGGGGAATAAAGTGCAGATGCAGTTAACATTTGATAAAATGTACTCGTGACTATTAACAGCGAACATTCACTGTTGCACTGTATGAAGTCTCCGAAGTGTAATTAAACGTTTTTATTGAGTCCTTGAGCTTTTCGCTTATTTTGCCCGCTTGCCGAGAAAGTGTGTTACGTAAGTGTATCGTTCTTGTATTAATGTGTGTGTAACCCTCCGCCTCCGGCAGTTTCCCCTCCCCGCGGCTCGGTGATAGACATTCGCTGCTTTCAGTCGGAGGCGCGCAGTGCCGGTAGCGGCCAATCGGGGGCTTCGGTGGGCGGAGCGGCCGGGCCAGTTAGCTTTGGCGGTTTTATTTCAACATGGCCGAAGCGAGTGGCGTCAACGTAGGCAGCGGCTGTGAGGAAAAAGGGCCTGAGGAATTGTCTCAGGAATCTGCGCGCCCCGGCACTACCATCTCGAGGGTGAAGCTTTTTGACACCATGGTGGACACTTTCACCCAGAAGTTGGTCGCTGCTGGGAGGTAAGGTGGAGGAAGTGAGGCTGCCAATCTCGCAGTAGGTTGAAGTGGGCGAGAGGCAAAAAGAGGGTTTGTCCCGCCAGAGTCTAAACCCCGCGAGACCAGGACGGCCCCAGGGGAACCAGCCCAGTCACGTGGGTCTGGGGTTCTGGGTTATTGATTGGCAGCCATATTCTACCCTCAATTCCTAAGCCTCCGGAAGTCACGTGATGTTTACTAATACAGATAATGTGGAGCACATTTAGGACAAGTAGCTACTCCTTCCCGTAAACCTAGTTTTTTTTTTTTTAAATAATGGATGCACTTATAAATTTATTTATTTTATTTATTTTTGGCTGCGTTGGGTCTTAGCTGCTGCCTGCGGGCTTTCTCTAGTTGCCACGAGTCCGGGCTGCTCTTCATTGTGGTGCGCAGGCTTCTCATTGTGGTGGCTTCTCTTGTTGCGGAGCAGGGGCTCTAGGCGCACGGGCTTCAGTAGTTGCAGCATGTAGGCTCAGTAGTTGTGGCTCGCGGGCTCTAGAGCGCAGGCCCAGTAGTTGTGGCGCAGGGGCTTAGTTGCTCCGTGACATGTGGGATCTTCCTGGACCAGGGCTTGAACCCATGTCCCCTGCATTGGCAGGCAGATTCTTAACCACTGCACCATCAGTGAAGTCCCCAGTAAACCTAGTTTTGATTATAGGTGGTTGAGAGGAAAGACACAGGCTTTGGAGTTAGATTTAGGGTTCAAGGCCCAACTTAAAGTGAGCGAGACTTAACTGCTCTCTGCCTCCGTTCCTCATAAATAAAATGGGAACAATAGTACTTTTCTCATAGGGTTGGTCTTTCTGAGGTTTAAATGAGTAAAAACTCGGAAGGCTCTTAGAACAGTGCTGGCTACGTAGAAAGCATTAGACTTTTAGCTGTTGTTATGGAAGTAGTAACCTTCACTTGGGTGGTTGTGAGGACTAAACGTATTACCATAGAAAGAAACACTTCCTCTCTTGATTTCTACTTTATATGAACAATATTCTAACAATGCCGTTGACCTGAATTGTTGGACACTTTAATCAATAGAAATTGATATGGGCTTCCCTGGTGGCGCAGTGGTTGAGAATCCGCCTGCCAATGCAGGGGACGCGGGTTTGAGCCCTGGTCCGGGAGGATCCCACATGCTGCGGAGCAACTGGGCCCGTGCACCACAGCAGCTGAGCCTGCGCTCGAGAGCCCTCGAGCCACAACTGCTGAGGCCCGGGCGCCTGGAGCCCGTGCTCTGCGGCGGGAGAGGCCACTGCAGTGAGAGGCCCGCGCGCTGCAACTAGAGAAAGCCCATGTGCAGCAACAAAGACCCAACGAGGCCAAAAATAAATAAAATAAATTAACCTGCCCCCCCCCCAAAAATGAATAAAAGGAAAAATATTTTTTTTAAAAAATAGAAATTGATAAGAGGCCAGAGGAGAAATTCAGGCAAGGCTTCATTGAGACTCATGCTGCTGCATGAGGGAGTGAAAACAAGTTACAGGTGTCCTTGCTCGTTTTTCTGAGGGGGAGTGAGCTGGTCCCTTAAATGGGGTGAGGGTAGGGGTGGATCCATTGGTCCGCTGGAGAGGTGGCTTAGGTGGTCTGCCCACCCCCTCAGTGGTGCGGTGTGCAGGGATCATGGGCAGTACCCTGCTTTTGCTCCTGACACCTCGAAAGTGACAGCTGGCTTTTTGGTCTTTTTGTATCTTGATCAGAATTTGCACCAACTGTGCATGTATGTAGTTGTTTTTAATCCCTTACAGTTACTTTGTATTCTGTTGTTTGAGGAGACACTTGCCTAGGTGCAAGCACTGCAGCAAAGCGTCCCAGGTCCCATCCTGTCACAACAGTATTGGACACTTTAAAGGAAGAGTTTTATCCATGGTCCCATACCCCAGAACATTAATGCTGAAACACTGTTATCAGAACTTTAAGGGGTTTGACCACAGCCTGTTTTCCATCCACCCGCTATGTCCCCACTACCCCTGTTCTTTAACATCAAGACTCTCATCTGCTCCCTGTTTCCTTCCCTCCTGGTTTTAGGACTTTACCTTTCCTACAAAAACCTTATGATACATCTCTTCACTCACTGATTCACTCAGCAAATATTTGAATGACTATTCTGTGCCAGGCACTGTGTCAGGTGCTGGGGATATGATAAAGCAGACAAGGCCTCTGTCTTACATTCAGTGGGTAGAGACATGAAGTAAACAAAATAATCATGGAGTTTGGTAAGGTAATGAACGAGCAACTTGAGGGAAAGGAAAACACTAGATAGGATAGTTAGGGGATTCCACTCTGAGGAAGTGACATTGATATGAAACAAAGAATAAGAGGGAACCAGCTTTTCAAAGAACTAGAGAAAAAGCTTATAGGAAGGAAGGACAGCTTGTGCAAAGGTCCTGAAATGGTCAGGGCATTCTAGGAACTGGCAGAGTGAGAGTAAAATCAGAGGAGGCCGCACAGGCAGGTGACAGCCTTATCAAGCAGGGCCTAGTTCCCATAGTAATAAATTTGATAAAATAATTTTTAATCATTTTTATGGACCATTCATGACACACCGTCATTTTATGTCCAGGCAAGATCTCTCCATTGATTGATTGGCTTTCCCTTACTCATTCTTACCCTCCTCTCCTCCCCACAGGCCCTGCTTTCTGTTGGCTATATGTCTGCCATTTATTCATGTATTCATGTACAAATGTTTTTTGGACATCTCCAGTGTCTCAGGCTCTGTTTTAGGAGCTGGAGATACAGCAGTGATCAAGATAGGAAGGTCCCTGCTCTTGTGGAATAGACTTTCTTGTGCCATAAAGAAAAATAAATCAGCGTGAAGGAACAGAGAGCAATGGGGAAGGGGTCTGGGTTAGTGTGAGTGCAGGGAGGTGACATTTGAATAAGTTTGCATCCTTGTAAAGTGTGTTGTTTTGTCTGTGTATTTTTTTTAATTAATTTATTTATTTTTGGCTGCGTTGGGTCTTCATTGCTGCATGAGGGCTTTCTGTAGTTGAGGTGAGCGGGGGACTACTCTTCCTTGTGGTGCGTGGGCTTCTCATTGTCGCAGAGCACGGGCTCCAGATGTGCAGGCTTCAGTACTTGTGGCCCATGGGCTCTAGAGTGCAGACTCAGTAGTTCTGGTGCACGGGCTAAGTTGCTCTGTGGCATGTGGGATCTTCCCGGACCAGGGCTCCAACCCATGTCCCCTGCATTGGCAGGCGGATTCTTAACCACTGTGCCACCAGGGAAGTACCCTGTCTGTGTATGTTTTAAATTTATATGAATGATAGTTGTGCTGCATATGTCTTTTTTCACTTAATAGATGTTTTTTTAAAAGATCTAACCATATACTATAAATGCATATGGTTCAGAGCTCTCAGTGCTGCTTGTCATTTCATGATATGCATCCAGCACTTACCCATTCCCTATCATGACACCTGGTTGCTTCCAGCTCCCTCCTCCACAAATTATGCCAGGGTACATACCCTCACAGACTAGTGCTAGAATTTCTCTGAGGTATATAATGGATTGGAATCACAGGATCCAAGGGTTTATATCTACCTATGTTTTGTCAGATTGCTTTCCAGAAAAGCTGTTCCTTTCTCCTGTGTCCTCACCAACACTGGGTATCTACCATTCTAATATTTGCTATTCTGAAGGTGTGAAAGGGATATTTCATTATTATTTTAATTTGCACATTTCTAATTCCTCATAGGTGTGGGCAATTCCTCATACACCTCATTAGTCATTTGGTTTCCTTTTCTGTGAACTGCCCACTTGTTTTCTGTAGAAGTTTTTTTTTTGGACCTTTTTTTTTTTTTTTTTTTTTTTTGCTGTACGCGGTCCTCTCACCGCCGCGGCCTCTCCCGTTGCGGGGCACAGGCTCCGGACGCGCAGGCTCGGCGGCCATGGCTCATGGGCCCAGCTGCTCCGCGGCATGTGGGATCCTCCCGGACCGGGGCACGAACCCATGTCCCCTGCATCGGCAGGTGGACTCTCAACCACTGTGCCACCAGGGAAGCCCTCAATTTGTATTTTGAAACCCTTAATTTTCATGTAATTCATGTTTTTCATTTTATGGCTTGAGCTTTTGAGGTCTTGTTTACAGAGGCTATACCCATGCCCAGGTCACAAAGATAATCTCCAGTGTTTTCTTCTATTGGCTATTTTATCATTTTACTCTCTACTGTAAATCTGTGATCTGTCTGGATTCAGGTGTAAAGTGGTAGTCTCAGTCAGTCTTATTTTTTTTTTTTTCCCAGTCATTGTCAACTAAACAGTTTGTTCGTCCCCATTGCTTTAGGGAGCCCCTTTTATGGTATGGCAAGTCCCTCCACCTATTGTGTCCTTGGGTCTTTCTTCTGCCTCAGATCTATTCACCTGTCTTTGTGCCAGTGCATATGGGTTCTTAATACCAAACCTTTGTAGGAAACCGTAAGTCCGGTACAGCAAGTTCCTCTTCTCTCTTCGCTTTAAAATTGACCCAGCTATTTGAGAACCTTGATTTTTTTCCTTGTAAACTTTAGAATGAATTTTTCTGGATCCTCAAAACATTCAGCTGCAATTTTTGGTATGTATTTTTGGCAAATAAAGGAAGTCCCTGTCTCATTCTAGTTTTCTGAGAATTATTAAAAAGATCATGATTTGGTGTTGAACTTATCAAATGTTTTCTTCCTCAGTTAAGAAGATCGTATAATTTTTCTTTAGTTCATTAACGTTGATGATCTACATTGGTAGATTTTATGGAAGTTAAACTATCTTTGCATTCTTGGAATAAATCTACTTAATTATGATGCATTTAAAAAATACAGTTGGAGTTAGTTAGATCAGTGTTTGTATGCTATAAGTGAAATGGGCCTATGGTTTCTTTTCTTTCACTGTCCTTATCAGCTTATAGAACCAAAGATATATTAGCCACATATATCCCTCTTCAGGAACGATTTATATAAAATCAGGATTATCTAGTCCTCAAAAGTTTGGAAGAGCTCATTTGCGCCTAGAACTTTCTGGGGTTGTCGAGGACTGTCAGTATTATGTTAAAGAGCAATGATGCAGTAGGCACCTTTGTTTTGTCCTCAAAGTGTCCCCATAGTGTTTGTTGCAGATTTTTGGTGTTTCTGTTTCTTTAATGGCTACAAGTCTGTTTAGATGTTATCTCTTCTTGTGACAGATTTGCCATTTTACTGGGTTCCCCCCCAGAAATTTGTCTCTTTCACCTGTTATATTTTATTAACTTGTAACTGTTTGAAATTATTAATTTAATTTTCATTATTTCCCTTTTTTCCATTATATGCTGTTTATTTTGGAGCTTATGTAGCCAGAGTTCTATCTTATTAATCTTTTTAAAGAATCAGCCTTTTTTTTTTTTTTTTTTTTTTTTTTTTTTTTTTTTGCGGTATGTGGGCCTCTCACTGTCGTGGCCTCTCCCGTTGCGGAGCACAGGCTCTGGACGCGCAGGCTCAACGGCCATGGCTCACGGGCCCAGCCGCTCCGCGGCATGTGGGATCTTCCCAGACCAGGGCACGAACCCGTGTCCCCTGCATCGGCAGGCGGACTCTCAACCACTGCGCCACCAGGGAAGCCCAGCCTTTTTTTTTTTTTAATTTCTGTGTTTTGAGGTTACTGTTGGTCTCTTTGTCTTTGTATCTATCCTTATTTTTAAAAATTTATTTAGATTTATTTTATTAGTTTCTTCACAAATTCTCTTTCTTTCTTTCTTTCTTTCTTCTTTTTTTTTTCTTGGCGACGCCATGCAGGTTGCAGGATCTCAGTTCTCAGACCAGGGATTGAACCCAGGCCACAGCAGTGAAAGCCTGGAATCCTAACCAGTAGGACACCAGGGAACAGCTCCAAAATTCTTGAGTTGAACATTTAACTCTTCTTTTTCAATTATTTTTGTTTTCTGAAAAATGTGTTTAAAACCATAAATTTTCATATAATTACTGCTTTTGCTGGTTTCTACGAACCCTTATATCTAATATTTTCATAGTCATTTGTTTTTAAATTGAGATTTAATTCATATACCATAAAATTCACCCTTTAATGAGTGAAATTAGTATATTCAAAAAGTTGTGGAACTGTCACCATTATCTAATTCCAGAACATTCTTGTCACTCCAGAAACGTTGTACAGTATTCATTAGCAGTCACTTCCCATTTCTCATCCCAGTCTCCTAGCTCCTGGTAACCATTATCTACTTTCTGTCTGTATGGATTTGCTTTTTCTGGACATTTTATATAAATGGAACCATATAACATGTGGTCTTATGTGTCTGGCTTCTTACACTTAGCTTAATGATTTCAGGGTTCATCCGTGTTGTAGTATATATGAGTACTTCACTCCTTTTTATGACTGAGTAATAATTCCATTGTATGGATATATCATATTTCATTTATCCATTCATCAGTTGATAGACATTTGGAGTTGTTTTTACTTTTTTTTGTCTATTATGAGTAATGCTGTTATGACCATCTGTGAACAGGTGTTTTCAGTTCTCTTGAGGATATACATAGAAGTGAAAATGCTGGAGTGTATAACAATTCTATGTATAACTTTTTCAGGAATTGCCAAACTGTTGTCCAAAGCAAGTGTACCAATTTACATTTACACCAGCAGTTTATGAGGGTTCTGATTTCTCCACATCCTCACCAATACTTGTTAGGTCTGTCTTTTTAATTACGGCCAGTAGTCATCCTAGTGGGTGTAAATTGGTATGTCATAGCATCTTGGATTTGCCTTTTCCTAATGATTAATGATGCTGAGCATATTTCATGTGCTTATTGACCATTTGTGTATTGTCTTTGGAGAAATGTCTATTCAAATTCATTGCTCACTTTTTTAAAAATTTATTTATTTATTTATTTTTATT
Source organism: Mesoplodon densirostris (assembly GCF_025265405.1). NCBI lineage: Eukaryota > Metazoa > Chordata > Mammalia > Artiodactyla > Ziphiidae > Mesoplodon > Mesoplodon densirostris. The sequence continues at coordinate 116,155,421 of NC_082662.1, forward strand.
TAGTTGTGCGGGCTCTTGCAGCAGGCAGGCTCCTTAGTTGTGGCTTGAGGGCTCCTTAGTTGTGGCTCACTGGCTCCTTAGTTGCGGCATTTGGGCTGCTTAGTTGTGGCAGGCAGGCTCCTTAGTTGCAGTTTGCCAGCTCCTTAGTTGCAACACACGGGCTCCTGAGTTGTGGCGTGCATGTGGGATCTAGTTCCCTGACCAGGGATTGAACCCAGGCCCCCTGCATTGGAAGTGTGGAGTCTTAACCACTGAGCCACCAGGGAAGTCCCTCATTGCACATTTTCTAATTGGGTTATTTGTCGTTTTATTGTTAACTTGTAAGAATTCTAATTTTGAGAAGTCCAATTTAGATTACTTATTAATTTTATTTATTTAGGTTAAAAATTGAGAAGAGTTTTTTCTTTGGTTTCTTGAGCTTTTAGTGTCATATTTAAGAAAACATTGTGTAATGCAAGGTCACGAAGATTTATAGCTATATTTTCTTCTATATAGTTTTAGCTCTTACATTTAGGTTTTTGATCCATTTTGAGTTAGTTTTTGTATGATATGAGAAAGAGGTCCAATTTCATTTTTTTACATATGGGCATCGTCATTTAATTTTATGTACTTTGTAATTTTCCTTACCATTTCCTCTTTAACCCAATGGTTATTTAGTAGTATGTCATTTGGTTTCCAGACATGTAATTTTTAAAAAGTTTTCCTTTTATTGCAATTTCTAATTTTATAGCATTATGGTGAAATAACACAGTTTGTGTGATGCTGATTTTTTTGGGAATTTTTGTCACTGGCTCTATATGGCTAAGTCTATGGGCAATTTTTGTCAGTGTTCCATGTACACTTGAAAAGAGTGCAGTTTCTGTTTCTTGGGTATAAAATTCTATACTTGTTTATTAGTTTGAGCTTTTAAATTTTATTATTAAAATATTTTAGGAATTCCCTGGCAGTCCAGTGGTTAGGACTCCATGCTTCCACTGCAGGGGGCACGGGTTTGATCCCTGGTCCGGGAACTAAGATCCCGCATGCCACGAGGCGTGGCCAAAGTATATATATATATATATATATATATATATATATTTATATGCTCATTTAAAAAATCTTGATTGAGCCATTCATTTCTTTTTTAAAATCTCCCATCACAGTTGTTTATATCTATTTTGCCCATAGTCTATCTTTGTTGCATTATATAGAGAGGTTATTATTTTTACTAGATGCAAGGGAGTTTATTATTCTAAGAGAAATGGAAAGCCATTGATGTTTTTTAAGTCGTGACTGATCTTTTTTTTTTTTTCCGTGTGTGAGAGATGGCTCTCCACTGGCTTAAAAATCTGTTTATTTGAAATGCTCTGAATACAGTGACTGGTCTTTAAAAGGTACTCTGACTGCTGTGCAGATGATCGATTGTTGGTAGGATTTTTTTAAGGTCTTTCTAGGCCTCTAGACTCTGATTTTTTGGAGACCCCAGCCCACATCATGACAAATTTATTTATTTATTTATTTATTTAAATTTATTTATTACTTATTTTTGGCTGTGTTGGGTCTTCATTGTTGCGTGCGGGCTTTCTCTAATTGTGGCGAGCAGGGGCTACTCTTCGTTGTGGTGCACAGGCTTCTCATTGGGGTGGCTTCTCGTTGCGGAGCACAGGCTCTAGGGCATGCGGGCTTCAGTAGTTGTGGCATGCAGGCTCAGTATTTGTGGCTCGCAGGCTCTAGAGCAGAGGCTCTGTAGTTGTGCGTGGGCCTAGTTGCTCCACAGCGTGTGGGATCTTCCTGGACCAGGGATCAAACCTGTGTCCCCCGCACTGGCAGGTGGATTCTTAACCGCTGGACCACCAGGGAAGTCTGACAAATATATTTAAAAAGCATCTAGTATCTTGACTGAGGTGGTGGTTACACATGTGATAAAGGTACACAGGGGCTTCCCTGGTGGCGCAGTGGATAAGAATCCACCTGCCAATGCAGGGGACACAGGTTCGGTCCCTGGTCCGGGAAGATCCCACATGCTACGGAGCAGCTAAGCCCGTTGCCTCAACTACTGAACCTGCGCTCTAGAGCCCGTGAGCCACAACTACTGAAGCCCATGTGCCTAGAGCCCGTGCTCCGCAACAAGAGAAGCCACCACAATGAGAAGCCCACGCACCACAATGGAGAGTAGCCCTTGCTCGCTGCAACTAGAGAAAGCCCGGGCGCAGCAACGAAGGCCTAACACAGCCAAAAATAAATTAAAAAAAAAAAAAAAGATGTACACACACAAACAAATGTATGTGTAACTGTTGAAATCTGAATGAGTTCTGTGGATTATACCAATGTCAGCTTCTTGGTTTTGATATTGTTCTGTAGTTGTGTAAGATGTTAATAACATCGGGGAGGATATAGTTCTTTGCAGCTTCGTACAAATCTATAATTATTTCAAAAAAGTTTACATACAAAAAATATTCATCGTAGCTCCATGTTCAGTGGAAAATAGTTGAAAACCACGAAAAATGTCCAATATTTGAAGAATGTGGTTACGTAAATATAATAACTATCTAATAAAATACTATGGGGACTTCCCTGGTGGCGCATTGGTTAAGAATCCGCCTGCCAATTGAGGGGACACGGGTTTGATCCCTGGTCTGGGAAGATCCCACATGCTGCGGAGCAACTAAGCCTGTGTGCCACAACTGCTGAGCCTGTGCTCTAGAGATCACGAGCCACAACTACTGAGCCCACGCGCCCTGGAGCCCATGCTCTGCAACAAGAGAAGCCACTGCAATGAGAAGTCTGCGCACCGCAAGGAAGAGTAGCCCACACTCGCCACAACTAGAGAAAGCCCACGCGCAGCGAAGACCCAACACAGCCAAAAATAAATATAAATAAATATATTTTTTAAAAAGGTTAAAAAAGAATGGATTGGAGGGGAAGATGAGGGAAAGGGGAACTCCAAGAGGATGCTGACTCTTCATGATGGTGGTTTAGTGGAGGGTTTTACCATCTACTGAGATGGGGAAGAAACACTCCCCGCTGAGGGCTGGGGGAGAGAAATGGGTCTGGGGTTGGAAATCAAGACATCTGTTTGGATAGGTTCAGTTGGAGATGCAAGGCAGCCACACTTCTGTTTCACAGCTCTTTTGCTCCCTCATCCTTCCAGCCCACCGACTGTCAAACCGAACTTCAGTATCCTGTCTGCACTCCTCTGCCCCTATGCTCAGCCTCCGAGCAGCACTGTAGAGTCTCACCCATGGTGGAAAATGGTGCCTCCACAAAGTCATGTTCTTGGAATTCATGTGGGCCCTCAGTGAGCCCATGATCCTCGTGTCTCCAGCCAGTTCTCTTGCCCTTCTCCACAGTAGCTATTCAAAATCTTCATCATGTCCCTCAGGCCCTTCCCCTGCTCTGCTCCCGGGACCGTCTCAGTGAAAATGACCCCAACACCTGGTTCATAGAGAGAATTGAGACCACCAGGCAGGAGTTTATACATTTACAAATTTGCTTGAGAGATGCCCAATCTTGCATCCTCTTAGCGACCTCCCCATCAATTTCCTTCCCTTTACATCCCAGGTTGTGGCTTTGGGTCTTTGCATTCTCAGGTTCTAGTTCTCCATCTCCAGTTATTTCCTCAGCTTAGGGCAATTTGCCACCATTCCCCTAAAACCTTCCTTTCAAGGTCACTAATAACTCTTTGTTGCTAAATATTTTGGATATTTTTTCATCTTTAACCTACTTGCTTTCCTTGCAGCATTTGACTGTTAACCACTTCCCTGTCCTTGATATTTCTCTCTTGGCTTGCAACCCCATTCTCTGTCCCTTTGCCTCACTAGTTGCTCCTTCTTGGGCTCTTCTTTCTCCACTTGTCCCTTAAATGTGTGAGTATTGCCCTTTCCTTACTTCACCTACACATGTTCATGATCACATCCCATTTGATATCTTGCTGCTGCTGCTGAAAGTCCTTTGTGACTGTTCATTGCTCCTTACCATGGCTTCCAAGGCCCCACATATTCTAGCCCCTGCCTACTTCTTGTTCCCCTCTCTAACTATACTTGGTCATACTAACCTCCTCATTTCCTAGAATGTCAAGAGCTTTCTCACCTCAGGGCATTTGCACTTGTTGTTTGCTCTGCCAGAAATGGTTTTCCTCCATCTCTTCCCTGACCTTCTCTAAAGCCACCTTTCTCCCCTGGTTATTCTTTATCATGGCACTTTATTTTATTCCTTCATAGCACTTATCACAGTGTATAGTTCTACTGTCTGCCTGTTTGTGGTCTATCTTCCCCACATAAAACGTAAGGTCCTTGAGGACAGGATCTTATCTGTCTTGTTCACCACTCTCTACTCATTGCTTATTATGGTGCCTGGCACATAGTAGGTATTCAGTTAATAGTTTTGGAATAAATGAGGGTTCCCAAGCCACATCTTCCTCCTGAGCTTCAGACCTTGATCTCTAACAGTCTACTACTAGAAATCTCCACTTGGTGTCCCTCAGAACCATTAAGTTCAGCAAAACAGGATTTCTCCTCCCTCTGTGGTCCCAAACTTGGTTGAAGATACCACCATCTACTCATTCTCTAGGCCAGAGATTTGGGAGTCCTCATTGACCCCTTACTTCCAGTCAGCCACCAAGCCCTGTTGGTTCCAGCCTGTATCCTCAGTGTCCTCTCCATCCTTGTGCAAATGCTTTAGTTCAGGCCCTCACTGTCTCTTATACGATTGTTGCACCAGCTTCCAAAATGGCCCTCCAGCTTCAGTCCTGCCCCCTCCAGTCTACAGCTCAGATTTGAGCATGTCTTTCTCCTGCTTAATTGGCTCAGGGTTGCTTCCAGAATCAAATGTCAGCTCCTTAGCTTAGTGTAAAAGGCCATTAACTCCTTGGCCCCTCCTGTCTCTCTAGCCATGATCAGGGCCATGGGTATGCAGCATATGCACACTTGTGTGCAGGTGCAAACACACACGCACATAAGCTCTTCTGCATTGAGTGCTGCACTGTCCCCCCACCCTTGCCACCTGCTCTTTCCACTTACTGCTTCTCCTCGCTAGAACAGCCTTCCCCTCATTTGGTTAAGTAGGAACTTATGGCTGGTTTCCACATAGAAAGGGCTCAGTAAAATGTCTTGTATGAATACAGACTTTTAAAATGTATTCAAATACTTGACCCTCTCCCAAGTCATTAGAAGTCCTCAATCCCAAAGACCAAGTATTTATAGCGAGGACAGGAATCTTTACATAGTAAAAGCTAGTTTATTCACATGTCATTTATCCAAACGGATATTTTAAACTGCAGGTTGGTTTTCCCTACAGCTCAGCATATTTTTCACATTCATGTTAGCTTAACTAGGGGGGCAAATTATATGATGCACTCCAGAGTGACTGGAAGATTATTGGCCTCGCTGGGCTATCAGATCTCACAGACCCACACCCTGTCTTCAGTTAGGCTGTCTTCCTTTCGTTCAATCGGCTGACGCAAAGACGCCTGAATCTGTCCTTTCTCAGGCTTCAGAACATAGAAACGTGGCCTTGTTGGAACTTACCATTTGCGACCTCTCCCTTGTCCTCTGAAAATGAAGGATTCTTTTCTGTCCTTACAGCCTCCCGGACCTTCTGAGAAACAGCTGTTCTCTTAAAGCAAGCAGATGAGGCTTGCTATGTTTTGTTATAAATCAGGACCCGCCAAGAGAGGCAGTTGGTTAGAGTTGGTGTTGGTTGGGCCCCAGTTGAAGTTAGCACTGTTTGGGGTACCTGTGGCACCTGGCAGCTGTACCACATGTGTTGTCCGTGCCGGGGGAGCTGAAGGGAGTGAGAGGTGATTCACAGTTCCTAAGTTCTTAGATGCCAGACTGGTCCAGTGCCTGTCCTGGTCCAGTCTTGCAGCCTGAGATGTGCTGCAGAGTGTGATTTGTGTAAACTGACTTAAAGCCTACGTCTGACAATGACCAAGGAAGGAGAGCTGATTGCATTTGTACGTGGACTGGTAGAGTTTTAAACTAGTGGCAGAGACTGTTGGTGTTCATAGGAAACCGTTTTTCACAGGAAAAAGAGTGGTTTGATATATAAAATGTTCCGATTAAATAAGTGTTTCAGAAATATCTCACCCTCTTTGAATGTGCAGATGATGCGTGCTGCTGGCAGTGATTAGTTTCTGAAGTGTGGGTATGACTCACCAGACTGTGGTGTGCGACTTCAGCCCCATCATGCTGAGTCTCTCTTCTTTGTGTGTTTCCAGACCATGTACCTTGCTCTATCCCCACTGTGTCTGCCTTGCTCAAGTCGGCAATCACCTCAGCTGTGCCTCCTGAGTCTACCCTCACACAGCAGCCAGAGGGAGCTTCTAACATACAAATATGATCTTGTCCCACCCCTGCTTAAAACCCTTTTCTAGCTCTTCCCATCATGATACGGTCTGGACTCTATATGTGTCTGGCCTACCGGCCTGCAGACTGTGTGTCTTGGAGGCCAAGGCACCTGATCCAGAGCAGATGGTTCCACCATGTCCCAACTCTGTGACCTTGGACAAGCTTCTCTCTGCCTCAGCATTCGCATCTGAAAAATGGGCATGGTGATTATAGACCCTACTTCATAGAGTTATCGTGAGGACTAAGTGAGTTACTCCATATAGAGTGCTTAGAACAGTGCCTGGTTCTAGTCAGTGCTCAGTACACATTTCTTGCTATTACATCTTCATACACAGGCATGCCTGTGCACTCTTCAGCTGCGCTGCCAGGGCCTTCTGTCCTCTGACCGACTCCTGCTGCTCTCATAGGTCTCAGACGTTGCTTCCTCCAGGGAGCCCTTGTTGGTTGCATCACTTGCAAATATTTTCTCCCAGTTCGTAGGTTATCTTTTCATTTTTATGGTTTCCTTTGCTGTGCAAAAGCTTGTAAGTTTCATTAGGTCCCATTTGTTTATTTTTGCTTTGATTTCTATTGCCTTGGGAGGCTGGCCTAAGAAAACATGGGTACAATTTATGTCAGAGAATGTTTTGCCTGTGTTTTCTTCTAGGAGTTTTACAGTGTCAGGTCTTATATTTTAAGTCTTTAAGCCATTTTGAGTTTATTTTTGTGTATGGTGTGAGGGAATGTTCTAACTTAATTGATTTACATGTGGCTGACTGACCTCTTATTTTCATCAAGGAACACTTCTGTTTTCTTTTCCCCCTCTTGCTTTCTCAGTCCTGGGACTGAGAAGGGAGGGAGGGGGAAAGACCAAACAGAGAAACCCCTTCCCTCCCCTCTCCTCCCTTCCCTTTTCTCTGCTTTCTTTTTTTAAAATAAATAAATAAATTTATTTATTTATTTTTGGCTGTGTTGGGTCTTTGTTGCTGTGCACGGGCTTTCTTTAGTTGCTGCAAGTGAGGGCTACTCTTCTTTGCAGTGCATGGGCTTCTCATTGCAGTGGCTTTTCTTGTTGCAGAACACGGGCTCTAGGGTGCGCAGGCTTCAGTAGTTGTGGCTCGCAGGCTCTAGAGGGCTCAGTAGGGCGCACGGGCTTAGTTGCTCCGCAGCATATGGGATCTTCCCTGACCAGGGCTCGAACCCGTGTCCCCTGCATCGGCAGGCGGATTCTTAACCCCTGCTCCACCAGGGAAGTCCGAGAAACATTTCTTAATGAAACAGGGCAGCTGTACAGGTGGTGGTTGGAGGGCGGAGAGCGTGAATTTCTGTCACTGCGCTCCCCAGCTTCTATCCGTCTTGGTCTGTCTTTGGCCTCCACTCCTTTACTGGTCGGAAACGCCAGTTCTCACCCGCCCTCTGGCGGACAGTCTGTGGAACATGCATTCAGTTGGGCAGCAAGCCGGTTACCATGGAGAAGGAAGGCAAGCCAGGGCTTCCTTAGCACTAGTACACGTGTTTACTTGTCTGTGCCTCTGTCTTTCCATTCCTACACAATTTATCTGCGTATATAAACTGACAGATTGACTAGCCACCAGAGTTTGATTCTGGCCTTAAGTACTTTAAGTTAAACTTGTGTGATAACTCAGTTTACAATGAGTTTTTAGTGCAGTAAAAGACGTGTTTTATCAGTGAATTCAAAAACAGTGATGGTATCTCAGATATTGCACAAGAAGTATTTAAGAGAAAAAATAGGTTAAAATCAGTTAATGTAGTCATCTCTGTTTTGAAGCAGTAAATGCAGCTTTTGAAAGTTACTTTCGGGAGGGAGACGCAAGAGGGAAGAGATATGGGAACATGTGTATTTGTATAACTGATTCACTTTGTTATAAAGCAGAAACTAACACACCATTGTAAAGCAATTATACTCCAATAAAGACGTAAAAAAAAAAAGTTACTGTCATTGATGACAAATGTGGTCCTTTTTGTGGGACCACAGTGTAGCCTTTTCTTTGTAGTGGGGGCCAATGGGTTCTTCCTGCATATGCAGTTGCAACCAAGATGCATTTACTCAGCCCCTGCCTTCTGCAGACTTCTTAACCCTGGGAAGCCAAGTTACTGACTGTGTTCTACACTTCTCAGGGGGTGGTGAGGACTGTTCCTTTGAGAATAGTAATAATAATTGTAGCTAACATGGAGCATTTCCGGGTGTGCTCTGCACTGTATTAAGTATTTATATATGTAACCTCATTTCATCCTCACAGTAATTTTGTGACTTATGGATAGTTATTATCTCCATTTGACAAAGGAGGAAACTGATGCTTATAAAGGTAAAGAAGTTGTCCAGGATCACTCGGCTGATGAGGGGTAGAGGTAGGATTTGAACCTAGGCAAAAGGACAGGCAGTCTTTAGAGCCATACACTTACCGAGCACAAAGCTGGATGGCCCCTTGCATACCCTTGGAAGGCCGAGGCCAGGAGACCGTTCCAGCAGAGGGCAAAGTGGGGCTTGGCAGAGAGGCCATTGGTGATGCTCTGTGAAGAGGACTGCTCTGTCCAAGTAGCCCAGGCCCTGGTACCCTGGGGTCCAGGGTAGGGGAGGTGGCTGGGAGTGGACCAAGCCTGAGGCCAGGCAGCTCAGGTCTCAGCCCCAGTTGCCTGGCCTACAGCATGTCTTGAGTGTGCTAGGTATCTAACACTGTTCTGGGTACCCTGGAAATCCCAGTGCCATTGCAGATGGCGTCCCTAGCCACAAAGATACTAGAGTTTACATGAGAAGATAAAAGTTGACATTTGGAGGGGGTGGCAATGAATGTTTTCTAAAATGCATCACTTTACCGTTTCTCGGTGAATGTATGTTTTCGGGAAATTCACAAGGGCATTCACAGCATTCCCAAGTCTGCATTGTCTCTCAAGAAGGGAATCCCTGGGGGCTGGGAGGGGAGAGGGAATTGCATGAAGGTGATCAAAAGATACAAACTTCCAGTTATAAATAAGTACTAGGGATGTAACGTACAACTTGATGACTACAGTTAACACTGCTGTATGGTATATGTGAAAGCTGTTAAGAAAGTAGATCCTATGAGTTCTCATAACAAGGAAAATCCTTTTTTATCTTTTCTTTCTTTTTGTTTCTATTTGAGATGATGGATATTAACTAAACTTACTGTGGTAATCATTTACCAATATATGTAAGCCAAATCATTATGCTGTATACCTTAAACTTACAGGGTGCTGTATGTCAATTATGTCTCAATGAAACTAGAAGAAAAGAAACCTAAATGACCATTGATAGATGAATGGATAAAGAAGATGTGGTAAATATATACAATGGAATATTACTCAGCCATAAAAAGAAATGAAATTGAGTAATTTGTAGAGATATGGATGGACGTAGAGTCTGTCATATAGAGTGAAGTAAGTCAGAAAGAGAAAAACTAATATATATTAATGCATATGTGTGGAATCTAGAAAAAGGGTACAGATGAATATATTTGCAGGGCAGGAATAGAAACGCAGGCATACAGAACGGACGTGTGGACACAGTGGGGGAAGGGGAGGGTAGGATGAATTGGGAGATTAGGTTTGACATAAGTACACTACCATGTGTAAAATAGACAGCTAGTGGGAACCCCGCTGTAGAGCACAGGGAGCTCAACTCAGTGCTCTGTGATGACCTAGATGGGTGGGATGAGGGGAGGGAGGTCCAAGAGGGAGGGGATATATGTATACATATAGCTGATTGACTTCACTGTACAGCAGAAACTAACACAACATTGTAAAGCAATTATACTCCAATAAAAAAAAGCAAAGAAAAGAAATCACTTCTCTCCTGGTCTCCAACCTGGCTGTTCTCCCTCCATGTCCTTGGAGCATATGTTTCCCATCTTGTGTGTTTGTAACAGTGTGCATGTTTCTGGGTCCTTCACTTTCACTGAAGTCTCAGACCCCAAAGGGGACACCAGAAGAGTTGACGAGCAGCACCAGTGGGCAGAATTATCCTCACCCCTTCCCTGGGCCCTGTCTGCTGCCAGCCGCCTGAACTGGGTGGAGACGCACCCAGCTCAGATGTGCCTGGCGAGTGGGCTGGGAGGAGGAACAGGATCTCCCATGTTTGAGCCAAACCCATTTCAAGCCACAATTACCCGGTTTCAATTCCAGCTGTGCTTTGTCAGGTGTCATGTATCCCTCCACATTCCTCCATGTAGCCACATGGCTGCGTGGCTCGTGGGGTCAGCAGCAAAACAACAAGATGTCTGGGGCTCTGCTGCGGGTTGAAATGATGCCTGTCATCTTTGTATTGTCCTTTTGGTACCTAGGTTTAGCCTCCAAGGGGTACTGATATCGAATGTGTACCCTCAGAAGGATGAGAGACTGTCACCCTTACCCAGAGGTGTGCCGGTAGGTGCGTACAGCCAGCTCTCCTGAAATAAAGCCCTGGCTTGCAGTGTTTGCCAGTTTCTGAGGTGTAAATACTCCTAAGCTCACCAGCATAGCATCACTACACACAGTAGAGAAGAGATGGGCAGCAGCACACCTGTTGCTACAGATCGAGACCATAGATGGAAACAGCTTCCAGAGCAGAGTAAAATGTGTAGAATGATTAGGAAGTCATATGTTTTGAGCAGTTAGTATCTTTTTTTAAAATACATTTATTTATTTTATTTATTTATTTTTGGCTGCGTTGGGTCTTCGTTGCTGCGTGCGGGATTTCTCTAGTTGCGGCGAGCGGGGGCTAGTCTTCGTTGCGGTGCACGGGCTTCTCATTGCGGTGGCTTCTCTTGTTGCGGAGCACAGGCTCTAGGTGCGCGGGCTTCAGTAGTTGTGGCATGTGGGCTCAGTAGTTGTGGCTCGTGGGCTCTAGAGCGCAGGTTCAGTAGTTGTGGCACATGGGCTTAGTTGCTCCGCGGCATGTAGGATCTTCCCGGACCAGGGCTCAAACCCATGTCCCCTGCATTGGCAGGCGGATTCTTAACCGCTGCTCCACCAGGGAAGTCCCGGTACCTTTGTTTTTAATATAATTTATTGTAACTTTGTATAATTTAATTTTCAGTAATGGCTGTGTTTAACAGCTGGCTCACAGATTTCCTGGAAGTTTAACAGTTATCTCTTGCAAGCCACTGTAAGCTGGCCTCAGCACACCACTGCTCTCACACTACACCTGTTTCAGAAGACATTGTTTTGGGGGTAGGAATTAGTCCAGGAGGCCCAAAGAGCCATGAGAAAGGGAGGACCCAGTAGTGACTCCCTGGGTGTGGTGGGGGCTATGCATGGGGTTCCAGGTACCTAACCCCCTGTTTGTCCAGAGCCCAGCAGCCTGGCCTACATGGCTGAGGGGTATCTGGGCCCATAGCGAAGCATCAGGGTGGGTTTTTTGTGTTCCAGGACTCCTCCTCAGACACTTTTTGCAGGTCCCTTGAACATTGCTTCATCAGAGAGGGCTTCACCAACCACCTCCACACTTAGAGGTGATCCCCATGGTACACCCTCTCAGCCCCATGACCCCGGTCCTTTTCCTTCCAGGCACTCTCCACAAGTAATCTCCACATTCACATGTGAATTTCTGTGTTTGCTGCCATCTCTTCCTCTACTGGAAGCTCTAGGAGGGCTGTGCCAGTCTCACTGACCCGGAGCACCCAGCACATAGCAGGTGCTCAGTGAACACTTGTGGAGGGGAAGGGCCTGAGAGAGCAGGCTGAGAGACACACACAAAAACGAGGAGGGAGAGGAGACAGCCATTTACCTTATTTGAGTTTCTTTTTCCAAGAAGAACAAGCCGTTGGGAGTATACTGGGTACCCTTTGACCTTTTCAGCTACAAGGGGTGTATCTGCTGCCAAGTGACAGAGACCTGATTTTAAATGGCGTGAATAATAAGAGAAATCCATTAGCTCACTAACAAGAAGCCCCAAGGTAGGGTTGCTCCAGGTGGGTGTTTTCAGCAGCTTGACGATGTTCTCAGGGACCCGGGTTCTTTCCCTCTTTCTGCTCTGCCTCCTTAGGGTAGAAACTCTGCTCTCAGACCAGGCCCTCCATGCTTGCCGGGAGCTAGAGGCACCACCTGGATATAGTCATGCCCTACAAACATCAGTTCCTTCCTGTGTGGCTCTTTTTAGGAGTAAGGAAACCTCTCCCAGAGACCACATGTCCTGTCCTAACGCAGCCCTGCAAGGGGACTAGGATGACCAGAGATTCTCAAAGTGGAGTGCCCAGACCAGTAGCACCAGCATCACCTTGGAGCTTGTTCAAAACTGAGGGGGTGGGGCCCAGCGATCTGAGTTTTAACAAGCTCTCCTGGTGATTTGGTGCTTGGTAAGGTCAAGTTTAAGAACCACGGCTGGCCTAATTGTGACCCACCCTTCAGAGGGTGAACTCAACTGGGGCTCTGCTGAGAGGAAGTGGGGAGACTGGTGGGGCTGAGCCATCCTCAGAGACTGGAGCTGCAGATGAGACACTTTGCATCCACTGCCTTTTACCAACGCCATGAAGGAGACAAGGCTCAGAGTCCTGTGATGAGGGGCAGGGCTGCCCAGGCAAGAGCCTATGACTCTGAACCCCCCAACCTTTGCCTTCTCTCCTTCCCCCCAGCTACCAGAGATTCACTGACTGTTACAAGTGCTTCTACCAGTTGCAGCCTGAGATGACACAACGCATCTATGACAAGTTTGTAACTCAGTTGCAGACATCTATCCAGGTGAGTGGCAAGAAGCCCAGCAGGTACTATTGGCTCGGGTCCTGCCTCCAGATCGTCAGCCCCCTGAAGGCAGGGACCCTGCCCTTAGCCCCTCTCTCTACCCTCAGTTCCCAAAACTGTCCTCTGTGCTCCCAGGCTGCAGTGGCCATCATCCGTTCCCTCCAAATGACAGGGGTGTCTTGAATGCCCCTCCTCTCATTGCACTGTGTTGTAATTGAGTTTATAGTTGTCCCACCTGACCTTGTGAGCTCAGCGAGGGCACGCCTGGGTCTACTCCTCTGTGTTTCTCCAGCACCTGGTGCAAAGCCTGGCACAGAGGAGGCATTTAGCAAATTGTTGAATTCATTGGAACTGCATACCGGAGGAGATACAGAAAAGGACAGGATTCCATTGCTGTCTTTAAGTGATCCCTCTTGGGAGCTTAACTTCCGTGCTGTCACACTCCAGGATGGGCTTCGTTAAGCATCAGAATGTATGTGTGCTGTCCACAAAGGGTGCTCAGCTGTGGGGACAACAGCAGGGATGCAGCCTTCAGAGATGATGTGCAGGAGGAGAGGCTTGCTGCAGGCTCTTTTTAAACGTATTCTATTTTATACTTTATTTTATTAATTATAAAAGTCACATGTAGAAAAGTTGGAATGTTTGTATAAAGACAGAACTTAAATTAGCTAAAATTTTACTAAGTGCCGTTAGTAGTTCAGCATATGGAGTTGTCTGGTATTACTGTAGCTCTTTCCTCTTTTCTCTTCAGGAGGAAATCTCTGAAATCAAAGCGGAGGGAAACCTGGAAGCTGTCCTGAATGCGCTGGATGTGATTGTGGAAGGAAGCAAGGACTGCGAGCAGCCGGCTTGGTGAGAAGGGTGATGCCTGCCCCCCAGCACGGACAGGTGGAGAGGACCAACACCAAACAGTGACCCAGAACAGAGAGACAAATGCATAGCCCCTCTGGGGGAGGAGAGCTGGGGGCAAGCGCAGGTAGTCCAGGGGGTTGAGGTGACTGGGATGAGAGAAATCTTCCCGGGGAGCTCATTTCAGGACCCATCTGGCCTGCAAGAGAGAGGGTAGAGGGAGTGGGATGAGGCACAATAGTGAGGTTTGGAGTCTTATGTCGATTACTCTGGCCCAGGCATCTGGTTTTTATTCGTTTGTTCATTCAACAAACACTTAGAAGCACTTACTATACACCTAATACTGTTGTAGATGCCAGAGATTCAGCAGTGACTAAGACACGAAAGACCTTCTCTACCAGGGCTGTCATTCCAGTGGGCAGCCCTGCTGCCAGGTTGTTCTGGGCAGGATGGAGAAGGAGGCCCTGGGGACAGGAGTGGAGAGTTGAGGCCACCGAGATGGCGAGCGGCCTGAGCTCCTGCCTCCTGCCTCCATTCCCTGCCTGAGTAGAATCCTAGGTCAGGAGGAGTAAAAACCGTTTTTGTGCTTTTCAATTTGCTAATGCTTCGTGACATTCATAACTTAAGAGAATTAACTTTTATAACTGAGAAAAGAATTTTTAAAGAACCTACAGTGGCTTCTACCCCACTGCCCATCAGAACTGGCCTATCTCCTCCCTCTGGGCACTCAGAACCCCCTAAACTCTTGCCTCCTCAGACCTGTCTTTCCTTTATCTTCTCACATTAGCCAGCCAGGGCCTCTTGGGGTCTGGGCCTGCTCTCAGGCCGCCACCTTCCCCCATCTCTCCAGCTCACAGTCCCGTGGTGTGGATGCACCAGCAAGGCACATGGTCACAAGGACCGAGGAAATCATCTCCAACCCTGGAGGTTTACAGCTGGAGGGAGTGTCTGTGGATGAGGAGGAGGGCTAAGGTGCGGGTTGGTGAGAAGAGGAGAGATGGGTTTCTGGGAGCTGAAGCTAAGGGACAAGGGGTTAGCGTCCCCTCAGGAGCAGGAGCCGTGCGGTTGGGTCTTGGGAGTGAGAGTCACCGCAGGAGAGGCCTCGAGAGCCAGCCAGCTGGAGGCTGAAGGTGGGAATGCCACTGGCTGGGTTTGGAAGGAGAAGCCTTACTCCACACAACGACTCCCTGTCCCCACCCCTGCGCCCCCTGCGGCCCTGCAGGCGCCCTAGTGGGATCCCAGAGAAGGACCTGCGCAGCACTGTGGTGCCCTACTTTCTGCAGCAGCGGGACGCCCTGCAGCGCCGTGTGCAGAAACAGGAGGCTGAGAACAGGCAGCTGGCAGATGCCGTCCTGGCCGGGCGCAGGCAGGTGGAGGAGCTGCAGCTGCAGGGCCAGGCCCGGCAGCAGGCCTGGCAGGTGAGTGTCCCGGCCCTGCCCTCAGGCAAGGGCTCCCCTGCTGCAGCCGAGGAGAAAATGGGCCCAGGGAGGGCAAGTGACTTGCCATGGGATGGCTCCTCCATGTCAGGGTCAGGGTTAATCCTCTGTAGCTATGGTGGTTCTACTGCACGTGACCACTGCCCAGTACCTTTAAAATGTGTACAGTAGAATGACTTCTAGAGCCGTCAACATACCTAAGACATATCCTCCGTGCAACAAATATGGGTCCTTTGAGGGTGAACTCAATTTCTGAAAGTGGCCCACAGTCACTTGGGGCCAAGTTGGTGAATAAGGGGGAAGAGAGGAGTCAGGCTGGGTGACACAGTTAGCACATGTGGCTACAGAGTGATGAGGTGGATTTTCTCGCGGCTCAAACTGTCGTTCCAAACGAGGGTTTCTAGTGGGGCTTGAACAGTGGCCCATTACTGGGTTCTCCTCATCATTTAGATGTCCAACTTATGTTTACCTGTGGCCACTCGACAGCTCCCTTCCTGGGGCAGACCCTCCTATTCCCGAGGGGAATAAGTCCCCAGATCCATGGCTCTCAGGTCCCCTGGTCTTCTTCCCAAGACCAGTCAGGGGCAATCTGAAGGCCCTGTCCCAGCCTCAGCAAGGCCCCAAGCCTCAAGGAGGTGACAGCAGGAGAGAGGCTGGGGCCTTGCTCTGCTTCCTCTTATCTTCACCCCTCAGCCTCCTGCTGTAACACACTGGCCCTGGGGGTGTGTAGTGTAGTGCAGTGGCCCAGGCTCTACACAGCAGACACCCAGCTGGTATAACCGAGGCCTCCACCTAGCACCGTCTCCTGGGACAGGTTCCATAGTTGAGAGTTGTGTCTCGGGGCTGCCTTGCTGAGTCCTCTGGCTGCTCTGCCATTGGCGCTTCATCACCATGAGGCCAAGGGTCACTCCCCTGTCTAGGCTTTGGCTTCCAAATTGGCCAAACAGTGATCCCCAACGCCCTGCCAGCTCTGACATTCAGTGCTTCTATTTTAAGAGGAAGAAGGAAGCCCCCTGCTCTTATAGCCACACCTCTCCCATTACAGCTACAGATGCTAACCATTGTTTGAAGTGGGTCAGCTGGATTGAGTGTTCAGTGCTGAGCCCTGTGTGGGCTCAAAGAGCCCTTTTTCACTACAATTCCCATGTCTGTAGCCCAGCTGAAAGTCCACTTAATTTAAGAAAGTTTTTCTGCTGCAAATCTCTGGTGAGGTCAGAGGATCAGGGGACACTTAAGGGGCCCTTTTTGAAAATCGGCTCTGCTCTGGGGAGGCCCAGCCTAGGTGGCCATGGCACCCAGCCTGCCATAAACAACTGCTGAGTGGGGCGGATTTCCTAATATGCCCTGCTGGGCCTGTGATATGAGTTACAGACCCCTTCCTTATCATCCTGGGGGAAACCCAGGCCTGGAGTCAAGGACAGTGGAGGGAAAGGGTTTGGATTTTCTCATCTTCCAGTCTGTCTGTTCTCTCTCATTGATGTCAGGCTCTACACAGAGAACAGAAGGAGCTGGTGGCCGTGCTGAGGGAGCCTGAGTGAGGAGGAGAGGGCCCGGCCCAGGAGCAGAGGGCAGTCAAGGTCAAGGGCCTGTGGTCCAGGATGCTGAGCCTGAGTGAGCTGCTTCCGAGAACAGTCCCTAAGCAGTGATGGAATTTGCCGGAGAAGGAGGCCTCAGCTGTGTCCACTGCCATTGTGCCTCTGGGGCTCCCTTGGGATCAAAAACACACACTACCTTCAGATTCCTCCCTGTTTTCTTCTAACTTTAGGCATCTTGGCCAGCTCCCGCCCTGGGAATTAGGCACCATGCTTCCTCTCCTTTAGGTTCAGGCCAACCCCCCACCCTACCCCCATCACACATATCGCCTATTCCTGAGCCCTCCCTAGGACCTGGCTTGGGGAATCTGTATTCAGTTTCCACTGATTGCCCCCTTGCTGGCCAGCCCAAGGGCCCTTGCCATGTTCTCCCCACATCCACAAATAAACTTCCTCCACTACACTGTAATCTGTGAGGATGCTCCCTCTGCCTGGCCTCTCCCAGGACTCTCCTGGGCCAAGATCCCACCCTGGACTCCAGAGTCCTGGCTCCAATCGAGGCCCCAGTTGCAGGGCTCTGAGAGCCTCCAGGCTGGGGTGGGTTGGTGGGGGGTGTATCTGACCATCATGTATGGAAGGGCAGTGAAGCCCCTTGTCACAGAAACCAGGAGCCTTGGGTTCCCTGAGGCCAGGACAAGCTGCCGGGGGGGTGTCGCTCTGTCCAGCTGCGCCTGCCCTTCTCTTTGCCTTGGGTTGATTCTGAGAGGCTCTATGGTGGGCCTCCCTAGGTGTTTGTTTGCGCCTGGTGAGTGCTCGAACATGGAGCAAGTGGGCCCTCCAAATGGCTGGGACTTTGTCTTCTGGCTTCTCACAACCCCCTCTTCCCCAGCCAGGGCCACAGGGCATCAGGAGTGACTTAGCCAAAGGCAGGGTGGGTGTTTCCTCCAGACTGGAGGGTGAAGGAGGTGGGTATGGGTGGGGGCAGAACTTTCTCCCCTGGCAAGGGCTTCACCCTAACTCTGTAGAGAGAGGCCTGGTTGGGTCTGTCTAGGAACAGCGGGGACACTCGGGAAGATGGCAGGGTGGTCCTTGATCATCAATCCCACCCCCCATATTGAGCCTAGCGGCTCCTCCCTCCTCCTGGACACACCCGAACATCTAGCCACCGGCCGCGGGGTGGAGGCAGTGGTGCTTCGTCTGGCAGGTCTCCACCTGGTGAGTGGGTGGTGGGTGAGGACACCCTCCCTCTTCTCCAGGCTGAGCTGAAGCAGAAGTGGCTTTCAGGCTGGATGTTCTGCCCCTCAGAGGACAGGTCCCCAGGGTTGTTGGCAGTGGGGAGGCTGTGAGGGCAGGAAAAGGATTGGGGTGGGGCGGTCAGGAGCTCAGAGGTGCGAGGGGCATGGGGAAGCGGGTTCCCACCTCAGTGCCCACCTGGCCAGTCGCAGACAGAAGGGCTGTCCTTACCTCACACCTGGCCACACCTGTGTTGGCTTTTGGCTCTTGGCCCTATGCTGCCCCAACCCCTTCCCCCGTCCCGAGGCTCAGGGCCTGAGCAGAGTCGAGCCGCCCCCATGCCAGGCCTGCTGTTGAGGTCTCTCCGGGGCAGGGGCCCTCGGGGTGAATGAGGGCATTGGCCCTCCCTCCCTGAGTTTGGCTCCTGCCCACAGGGCTGACAGTGGAAATCAGCCTGTGGGAGGCTGTAGCCCAGCTCTGTGCGAATCTATTTTGGACCTCTGGGCCCCCCTTCCTCTCTAGGCTCCCCACCCCTACCCCTCGCGGTCTGCCCCGCTGGTGCTCAAACTGAGACTGGGGCTCCGAGGGAGAATGAGTAGGCGCTGGGGGACCTGGGGCGACCCCCTTGAGGAGGGGCTGGGGACCTTGTCTGGAGGCTGGCAGTCTTGGACTGAGGCCCATCTTCCTCCATCACTCCCAGGGGCCTGCCCAGGCAGCCGCAGCTCTAACCACAACATCCTTTGGGGTTTGGCCTAGGCGGATGACCACCAAATAGCCCTGGTAGATTCCCCCAAGACCCGCCCGCACCCTTGCCTCTGGGGCACAGCCCAGAGAGTATAAAACAGCGCTGGAGGCTGGGAGGGGCAGACCAGCTGAGTCCTGAGCAGCAGCCCTAGCGCAGCTGCTGACAGACACACCATGAGGCCCCTCATGTTCCTCGCCCTACTGGCCCTGGCCACACTCTGCCTCGCTGGCTGGGCAGGTGAGTGCCCCTACCCCTGCCCCAGCCCGCGGGAGCTGTGAGGGGAAAGCACCTTGGCCTCACCTCTCCTCACCCCTTCCACTGGCAGTCCCTATTGGCAGTCTAACCACCTTTCTGTGGGCTCAGTCCATTTGCCTCCACTGCTGTCCTTGTGGAGGGAGAGGAGGGGAGAGCAAGCTGCCAGAGAGGAGGGGAGAGGGGAGGAGAGGGAGAGCCCTAGAGATGAGCAGGGGTGAACTGGGCTCCTTTTTCTTGCAGATGCAGAGCCCAGAGATGAGGAGTCTGGCAAAGGTGCAGGTATGAGGCAGGGCCTGATGGGAAGCTGTTCCCTGTATCACTCAATGGTGCTGCCCACTCCCAGCACCCCTGTCTCACCCTGGTCCCCTCAGTCCCATTCTCCCCTCCTGCCCCCTCCCATCTGGCTCTCAGGAAGGCCAGCCTACTCCCCACCTTGTCCACCCAAACTCGGAGTCACCTGACCCCTGACCCTCTGCTCCACAGCCTTTGTGTCCAAGCAGGAGGGCAGCGAGGTGGTGAAGAGACTCAGGCGCTACCTGGATCATGGGCTAGGGTGAGAGAAAAGGAGGTGCTGGGCCAGGGCCCTGCATCTCCAGGATGGGCTGGGAGGAGCGGCCGCTGTGGGAGGACTCTGGAGCCCCAAGTGCAGTGGGAGGAGGGGTGGGCATTTTGCATGGAGGCTGATGCCAGTGTGTTGGGCTCTCAGAACCCCAGCCCCCTACCCAGATCCTCTGGAGCCCAGGAGGGAGGTGTGTGAGCTCAACCCTGCCTGTGACGAGCTGGCTGACCACATTGGCTTCCGGGAGACCTATCAGCGCTTCTACGGCACAGTCTAGAGCTCTCAGCCCTGCTGGCCTGGGTGGCAGCCCCCAGCTCTGGCTCCTCTCCGGGACCCCTTCCCCCTCCCCTCACCCTGACCTCCCTGCCTGGCAAGTGTGAGATCCCAGCAGCTGGGAGCATCATCCCAGCTGCTCCAGAATAAACTCCGGAAGAGGAACTGGTGGGGCTGTGATTCTTTGTCCATCTATGGAGTGTGAGGAGGAGGCGTTGGGAGGATGGGGAGTGGAGAGGAGGTTTTACCTTTTTCAGTCCCAGGAAGTGCTTCCCAAAATCTGTTGTTGAGTTATTTATTTATCCCTGCCTCAGTCCAGAAGCATTGAAGGTGGCTTCCTAAAGTCTAAATAGGGTTCTCCTCTCTAGCCCAGCACCCTCCCCCACCTCAACCCACTGCCCCATCCGTGACACACCCAAATAGACCAGATCCCAAAGGCCTGGACGCCTGGAGTACACGGCTGTGACCAGGACAGACGGCCTCATCACCATAGGCAAAGAGCTTCCAGTAGATGGTACTGCCTGGTTTGGGGGTGGGGGCAGTAGCGGGCCTCCCGGCCTGGTTAATAAGCATTCAGGATGGGCCTGGGTTAGTCAGGTTAGTTCTCGCCTGGGCTGAGCAGAAGCTCCAGGAGCACCAGAGGTGGGACCAGTTGAAAGGGCCCAACACCTCCCCATCCCAGCCTTCGAAGGTGGGTGGGGCAACTCCAGCCTGGACACTTGCACCTCCCCTCTCAGACCCTCAGCACTTCCCCCAGCCCCATCAAGAGCACCCTCCCTGACCCTCCTACTCTCTACCAGCCCCCCAGCCCCTCTCCTCTCCTCTGCCTTCTGATCTCCGCACTCCCTCCTCAGCCACTCCTCTTGGTTCCAGGCTCAGAAGTGCCCCCATCTTATCAGGCCTGGGTCTGGGCTCCTCCCCAGCATGGGGGGCGGGGTCTGGCCTCTGCTTCCCTCCAGGGCAGGCTCAGAGCTGGGGCCTCACTGTAGTTTGGCCTTTGTATTCCCCTCCAGCGGGCCACCCTGCAGCAGGGGGCACGTACTGGGAGCCCGAAATAGGGAAGCTGTGAAAGCAGCAATGATGAGCAGGTTCCCGGCCACCGCCAAGCCCAGTGTGGCCACTGTGCCCGCCAGGCCCAGCGGCGGTTCCTGCATGGCCAGCCAGGCTCGGCGAGATCCCATATCAGCCAGCACCGCCTCCAGCTGGAAGTGCGTGCCCAGCACTGCACAGATGTGGAATAGCTGGTGGCTGTGGCCTGTGGGGAGGATGGGCGGGTGAGGGCACATACCCCATCCCCAGGGCTGCCCCAACTCATCCTGTGACCCATGGTGAGCACCACATCCTCTGGGCCTGCTACTCCCCTAAAACTGGGAATAAGAAACCCAACTCCCAGAGTTACTGGCAAGAGTGAGTGAGCTGCTGTGCACAGAGCCCCTGGCCTACAGGCTGCTGGTTTTGTTGTTATCTGAGGACTGGGGCTGGGCCTGGACCCTGAGGGCCCTGCCAGGAACACTCTCCTTTACTCAGTTCACTCTGTGCTCTGGGGAGCTGTCTCCCCATCCCCTCCTGGGCCAGGCCAGGTCTGCTCTCACCGATGTAATCAAAGCGTCCTGGTGCCAGCCGCTCAGGCAGGTGGGAGGCAAAGAGGAAGCCAGTGAGCAACGCGCAGAAGAGGTGGTAGCCGTGGCTGGTGCTCAGTGCCTCCTGCCCACAGCTGTGGCCCCAGCACAGTCCGAGCTGGCAAAGGAAAAGCAGGGTTGATGGGGAGGGGCTTTGGGGGTGGACATGATGTGTCTGGGATCTGGTGAGGATGAGGAGGGGGAGGGCACAGCTGGACTGGGTGCTGGGCTAGGAGGGTGGGCGGCAGGGCTGAGTCAGGGATCGAGGGGGCAGGGCTGGGAGTGGGCATTGTGAGGGTCAGGACAGGAAAGCAGGAGCCTTACCCGATAGAAAAGCGGGAGGTTGTCGAACAGAAAGGGATATGTGAAGGCGGCCGTGCGGAGGATCTTACTGAGCGCAGGGCTTTCTAGCTCGGGGAACCTGGGAGGCGGGAGTGAAAGGCTGGTCACCATCCTTACGCTGGGGTGGGGGTCAGAGGAGGGCAGGGGACCTTTGGCCAAGATGGAATGTCAGTGTAGCTTAGTGGCTGTGAAAGCCCTTAGGCCACATGACTCCTCCGTAAGTGACAACAGCTGTTAGCCGGGGATAG
The DNA here is from genome assembly GCF_025265405.1 of Mesoplodon densirostris. Classification (NCBI taxonomy): domain Eukaryota; kingdom Metazoa; phylum Chordata; class Mammalia; order Artiodactyla; family Ziphiidae; genus Mesoplodon; species Mesoplodon densirostris. Next base: position 116,177,507 of record NC_082662.1, read on the forward strand.
ACACCTGCCTCTTAGGTGGCTGTGAGAGTTAGAGAGACAGCGCAGGGATGGTGGTGTTGCACAGGGTCTGGGCACAGTAAGTCCTCAATAAACGGTCCCATTGTTACCAGTGTTGTTCAAGAGCAGTGAAACGCAGGCACAACCCAGCGGTCCTGGGTGTCCAAGTGTTTGTGGGTGCCCTGTCCTGTCCCTCCGCCTTCCCCTTCACCACTGGCCGAGAACCCACCGGGAGTAGCAGGAGAGGCCGGTGCACAGGAAAGAATTGAGTGCGGCGGCGGGCACAAATAGCTGGTGCAGGCGGCTGTGCAGCCAGGAGGCCGGCATGGAGTAGGCGGCATAGGGGAAGGCGCAGCCTGGCGGGGGGCGGGGGAGCGGAGCTGAGGCCCCGCCCCGGAGACCCCCGCGCCCCACCCCCGCCCCGCCCCGGAACGCCCCCGCCCCCCTGCCCCCCGCCCCCGCCTCCGCCGTGGGGCTCACCCAGGCTGTAGAGGCTGAGCGCGCCGTAGTCCAGGAAGTAGCAGATGTGACGCGCGCGGGGTGACATGGAGCTGAAGGTGTGCGCGCAGCACGACGCAAACGGGTAGAGGCAGGCGGGCAGCAGGAAGACGAGAAGCGGCCAGTGGTAGGGCTCCGACCGGAAGCCCTGGCCTCCCGCCAGCGCCAGGAGGCGCCACAGGAAGTACCTGCATCAGGCACGTGCTCAGGCCACCGGACCCCCAGCGACTCCCAGTGCAGCCCGCGGGCCCGGACGGTCCCGGTCCGCCTGAGTACCCCCTTGAGCTCGAGGCCCAAGCCTGGGACAGAGCCTCCCTCACCAGGTGGGCAGGAAGTGAGTCCAGATGTTGACGGTCTCGTTGGTCATCTGGAAGGAGCTGAGGACACAGTCCAAGGCCGAGCTGGTGGGGCGGCGGTAGCCAGACATGATACCATCTTCCCAGAACACCTGGGGTTGTGGGGGGCAGGGAGAGGAGAGGAGTCACTGTGTCCCACCCTTTCTCCCCAAGGGACTCCACTGTGTCCCACCCTTTCTCTGGAAGCAGGGTGGAAGGGAATGGGCTGGAGATCACAATGGCCCCAAAGTCAAACTAAATCCAGCCCCATCTCACCACAGGTTCCAGTACCCAGAGAAACCCAGTTTCTCACTCAGGTGAGAAACAGAAGAGGCAGAGTAAGGGGACAAGATAGGATGGACACAGCGTGCTCTGAGGAAGCCGACTCTGGATAAAGGAGTGTTCTGGGCTCTAGGGAGCAGGTCACAAGCCTGTTCCTTAGAGAGCAGAAGAGTCCCACACTGAAATGGCAGGAATAAGAGCTAGCCTAGAGCAGGGACTTCTGCACTTGCAAAAAGAGAAGAAACTTTGCCCCGGCCAGTCCCCTGAGAAGTAGGAGTTGGTGAATCCCTCACCCTGGGGACCTGGTGGACGCGAAGGAGTTGGGGCAGCTTGAGACTGAGCATGGTGGCCCGGCACCTCCACGTTGACCTAGAGACAAAGGGCAGGGGGGGAATTAGGTATCTGACCCCATCCACAGGTCCCTTTTCGCCCAGGTCCAGGCTGGACCCAGGGTAGGCTGTGTACACAGGCATGCATGCGGGTGGTAGCTGGCCACCATGCTGCTTCCTTTAGGCCAGGGGAGGCTGGCCCAGCTTCCCCAGTGGTCATAACCCCAACCCCTCCCCAGCCTAGCCTGGGGGCTATTTAGTTCCCGCATCGAGAGGGGCTGGTCAGCCTCAACTCAGCAAGGAGTGGAGGGTCCTCCTCAGCCAGAAGGCTCCCTCAGTAACCCTGGACCCTGGAGCCAGGTCCCCAACCCCCCGTTTTTGTCTCAGAAGAACCCTGACTTATGGAGGACAGCACAGAGAGAGCCTAAGCTCACACCGCCACCGCCATTGCCAGCACCAGAAAGCCCCTTGGCTCACAGTGCCTGGGCTGAGCACAGAAGACTTAGGGGGCTCAGGGAGAATTCTTGGAGAGGCCAGATGCCTACCGGTGGGACAAGGAATTCGGGGGATGCCTGGTTCTTCTCTGAAGACTACACTTGTGCCCCGGGGGGGGGGCATTTGGGGTCCCTGCCCCACCTGAGCCCCGGCCCCTCAGCCTCAGACCTGTGTGGTGCCTCCGGGTGGCCGCAGCTTTGCTGCCCCCTCCCCCCGCCCCCCCCCCGCCCCCCCCCCCCCGCCTCTCAGGCCGCCTCTCCCAGGCACATTCCTTGGCACAAGTGGATGGGCTGGGCCACGGGGGCGGGAGGAGGGAGAACAGGACACTCCTCCCGCCTCTCCAGGCCAAAACTTTCCAGCCCCGCCCCGCACCTCTTCCTGTCATCGCTTTGCCTACTCTCTGTGTGCATGTTTGCTTCGCACACACTCCGGGCCCTCACACCGCCAGCCTGAACCCCAAGCCTCTGTTCCTGTCTTTCAACATTTTGGGGGCCCTCTGCCCTTGAGCTGGGTGCTGGGGACCCTGCTGGGCACAAGGCCAACCTGGTCCCTAGTCCCTGCACCCTAGCTGAGATTTGACAGATGACCCCGGGAATTCCCTGGCGGTCCAGTGGTTAGAACTCTGTGCTTTCATTGCCGAAGGCCTGGGTTTGATCCCGGGTCGGGGAGCTGAGATCCCACTACCACAAGCCTTGGGGCGCAGCCAAAAAAAAAAAAAAAAAACAAAAAACTAAGATAGATGACCTCTCCCGGAAGTGGGATGGGAGTATACTGACCTATCCTGAGTGCGGCCCAGCTGCCTGGGGGAGGGGTGGACCAGGACGATGTTGGCGTCTAGCTCCCCTCAGGGTCCCTTCCCTCAGCACTGGGGTTCAGAGGTCTCTGAAGTAGAGTTTGTGCTGTAGCCATGGAAATGGGGGAGGGGCCGGCCGGAGCCAGCGAGTGGCCTCTAGTTCCCCAGAATGGGCCTCGTGGTCCCAGGTGAGCTTCCTTACCCAGAGTTTGATGGGCGCTCCTAAGCTGGTGGGTCGGCAGGCCCCGGGCTCCACGGGTGGAGTCCCTGGCTCTTGCCAGCCGGGCCAATGGGAGGGAGAAGAGAGTGGCGGGCAGGCGGGCCAGGCCTGGGCGGGGAGTGGGAGACAAAGGGGAGCCAGAGAACAATCCCAGCCTTGTCCAGCCTCCAAGGAGCAGTGCGGGGTGGCCCAGCCCCATTAGCAGGCAGCTCACTCTGGGATCCAGCGCACAGCCAGCCCCTCCAGCTTGACCCCACCCCACCGAGAGCAGACTGGCCGGAAGAGGCCAAGGCCCTAGCCAGGATGCAGCCAGGGTGGTGCAGAGCGCCCCCCTCAGACCAGGCTGCCCCACAGCTCCAGGGTTCCAGGCTCTCCCAGGAGCTGAGAGTGGCTCTGCCTCAAGCTGGGCAGAGGAATCCAAACCCTGAACTTGAACTCTCCAAAACCTCTCCTCACTGTGCTTCGCTGCCTCTCAGTGCCTGGTGCTGGGCAGAATCCAGAGCAAATGCATTTGGTAAATATGTTCGTTCAACCTCGAGGGGTTCACCAAGCTTCTCCACTCCCCAGACACACTTGAGGTATCAGTCCTTGCGGAGGGATGGGGTTGAAGACTCAGAGGCTGGTTTCAAGGTTCACCCTCACCTCTCCTTTGAGACAGTTTCTCCCTGATTCAGAGGGCCCAGCTGAAAACCACAAACCACCCCCAGGGAGCAATGTAGCCTTCAAAATAGTTGACCCTTGAACATAGGTTTGAACTGCGTTTATATGCAGCTTTCTTTCACTAAATTGGAACTGCAGATACAGAGGGCGGACTATAAAATCAAGTGCAGATTTTTGCTTGCATAGGGGTCAGCGCCCTAAAACCGCATATTGTTCAGGATCACCTGTATATTGTTTTCACCTATCACCCTTGTGAAGGCAGCAGCTCAGTTCAATGAACTTCACATCAAAACCATCTCTGGAGTTTGTGCTCCAACTGCTGGTTTCTTGCTTCAACTGGGCCACCTCAAAGAAACCTTTCCAAACTGCCATTTCAGCATGTAATCTCCAATGTCCCAATAAAATTGTACAGAAAGGCACCAGGAGACAAGGAGTGGGCTTCTGGGGGTCTTTATTAAGTGATGCTTTAGTCTTAGTCTCTGCCAGGGACTGGAAGTGGGGGTGATCCCACTCCCCCCAGGTTGTCCCAGACTTGCTGTCTTAGAGGAAGGAGGCAGGAAGCCTGTTCTCCTCCGAGAACAGTCTGGGAAGCTAGGCTAGCGCTGGGGTGGGGAACAGCAGAGCTGAGATCCCCGACCCTCAACCCCCAGCCCGAGCTGTATGTGCAGCCTGAGGAGGAGGGGCCGAGGCAACCCTGGCCAAAGCCTCCCACACTCAGCCCCACTCTTGCTGCTCCACTCACTGCCCTGAGCTATTCATCTCTGCTCTCACATTCACCTCAACACTCCAGAAGCTAGCCCCATGCTCAGCTCCTCCAGGCCTTTAGTCCCGGGGAAGGACAAAAGTAGGGAAGCCCATCAGGGCAGAGGGTCCCTGGCCGAGCAGCTTCAAGGGGCCTCTCCTTTCTGCTGTCCAGCCGAACACAGGCCCCTCCCTAGATAGTAGGGGGGGTTGTAGCCTCAAACTTCACCCCCCTCTCCTCTTACTGGCATCCCACTCTGTCCCAGCACAGCAGCCCAGAGCACAAAGCACAGTGACCATGGGGCTGGTGGGCACAGAAGCCCTCATTGGCATATAGGCCAGACTGCCTGCAGCCATCGTGGGCCTGCTCCCTGCCCTGGAAGCTAGACGAAGGGAGACAGAAAACAGAAGTGGGGCAATGGGTGTGCAGCCCCTGCAGCAGGAGGAGGGGATCTAACCCCTGCCCTGCTATTGGTGTAGGCAGCTCCAGGCCCCTCTTCCTTAAGAGTCCCCAAGGCTTCAGAGCTGCCCAGCCCCTGCAAAGGGAGATGAGAGGGGGATGGGTGATCCTCGAGGAGAGAAAGGGTCTGCAGAGAACCACCCAGACACCTGGTGTTACCCAACTCTACCCCCAGGCCCAGAGGGCCCAAACTCCTGGCACCAACCACCCTGCGTCTTGGGTGAGGAAGAAGGGCCCCTTCTGCTGTCCCTTCCCCTCAGAGGTCCAGGAACCACTCCAACGAAACGCAGACACCCGTGCCTGCCACCTGCCCCTGGGGAAAGCAGGGGGGCTGAGGCAGGAAGGCTGGCTAGGGGCCCACAGGCCTCTCCTGCTCCAAGCACTTTCCTTGCTTTCCTGACGTCGTCTTGGCAACAGGGGGACCCCGCCCTCTCAGCTGGCTCCTGGGCCCTCCCTGCAGCCTGTGTGCAGCTGGGCTTCCTTCCTGTGTGCGTGCGTGAGTCTGCGTGTGGTGGGGTGACTACAGGTGGTGGTCCTGGCTGCCAGGGAGGGCAGGAGAGATCTGGAGTCAGCCCCGCTGCAGGGCCTGGGGGTCGGTCTCAACCAATCTCCTTCCACTGCTTGTAGAAGTCCAGAACATTCTTGATGTCCACACTGGCATGAGCAGCGGCCTGCAAGGCTGCCTGTAGAATTTGGGGGAGGACAAATGGAGGAGGGCCTGACCTCCCAAACTCTGGGACAAGTCGTTGAGGGGCTGGGGAAGGGGTGATGGAAGAGGAAAAGGGCAGCTGTCTGTCTGAGGGAGTTGACTCCGGTACCTCGTCCCCATTCCACACTCTGCCAAACATCACCCCGTGACCCACCTGCATAGGGCCTGAGAGCGTGCTGGGGTTGTCCAGTGGAAGGCCTGTGATGATGGTCACCATGCCGCTCGGGTCCTCCTCACCTGCCCCCTGGGCCAGAGTCAGCTGTTTGCAGCTGTCCAGGATTTTATAGAGCGTCCTGGTGGAAGCAGGGGGAAGGCGGGCCAAGCCCCAGCATTAGCACAGCCTGAACACCAGATCTCCAGGGCACAGGGGAAGCTGGGGGTGAGGGGGGCACCAGGAGAGAGCAAGAGAAACCAGGCAGCCCAGAGGAGTGGGTCCTGGAAGCTGGCCCTGGAGGACACGCTACAGGGACTGGGCAAAGGTTCAATGAGTAAGGAAGCTGAGCCCAAGGATCTCAGGGCCATGGGGGCTCAGATGCTGGAGCAACTTCTCACTCCATCTAAGGTGAGACCTGCAGGAGGCCTCTGGCAGAATGAGCCTGGCCCCACGCTGGTCCTGCTGCCTGTTACAGGATTCTCCGGCCCCGTCCCTCTGTCCTGGGGAGTGCCCACAGAGGAGCAAGGCAGGCGGCCTATCTGAGGTTCTAGGGGTGGGGCTCAAATTTTACCAGGCATCTGCATCCTGCCTCTTCAGCTTATGCCGCTCAAAGCTCTTCCCCACCTCTTTCTGGCAGCGAATGTACCTGCAAAGGAGACGAGAGAGTGGAGGCTGGGGGCAGGGGAGAGGGAGGGCACCTCATACAAAGCAGGCCATTGTGGCGCAGGGGACCCAGTTTTATGGGGAGGGGTCACGTCTCTGCCATCACAGGTCTGTTTGGAGTCATTTTGAAGTGGCTTCCTAGCTGCTGAGCCCAGCTTGCTTTTCCTCCTGATAACATCAATTCTTTGGTTCCTCCCTGGGGAGGAGCTGGGAGGGGAGAAGCAGCAGATGCTTTTCAAGTCGGTGCTTCTGGAGACAAGGTCTGAACAAGCAGGCTTTGTGCAGCTTTCTGACCAGGCAAGGGCAGATGCAGAGGAGGGGTGGGCCAGCCAGCAGAGAGCAGGGAGCTTTCTCCCTTTTCCCTACACCCAGTGTCTAGTCCTTTTCTGGCCCCAAAGGCCAGAAGGAAGGGCCTGTGCTGGGCTGAGCACCTATAACACTGCCATCCGTCCCCCCAACCCCATGGGAAGCCCCTGGGCAGCCCCGATGAAGGCACTCCCACCTTGGTCAACCTGATCACCTAAAGCAGGAGAACCTCCTGCAAAGGAGTCCACAGCTTGGAGGTGGGGGCTTGTTCCCCTCTCCCCGGTCACAGTGATCTCATGTTTGCCCCAGAGGTAGATGGACAGCAGGTCACTGTTCCCCAACAGGGCTCCTGGCTCCTCCAATCGCTGTCTATTTCAGCACCTAAGACCCTGACTTCTAATTATGTCTTCGGCCTCCCTCCCCAGGCAGTGAGCCAACTGTGAGCAGGGGCGTGTCTTACACGAGGAACACACGCATTTGTTGTCTGGGCTCAGCACAGGTCCAGCCAGGCCTGCACTCACCTGTTCCCTTTTTTAAACTCTGCCTCCAGGTATCGGATCCCATCCCGGGCCCCGGGGTGTTCCTTCTTCAGCAAATCCAGGCCATCAATCACTGGCGGGCAAGATAGGGGTGGGGGAACGACAGAACAGATGAGCTCAGGCTGTCGTGACATGGGGCTCTGCAGAAGCATCTGCACTCACTCCAGGACACACTGCAGGAAAAGGGACCGTAGCTCCTACAGGAATCCTGAAGTTCTTTCAAAGACTCACTTTCTGCCAACAATGTATTTGGCAACTTACCAACTGCTTTCACTTAGATTTTCTCATCTGTTTCTCCCAACCATCTTGTGAGTCAGGTTTTAACAGGGATTGTCATGCCCATTTCGCAGATGAAATGACTGAAGTTCAGAGAGGTGGCAGGACTTGACCAAGGCCACTGTGTGTAAACTGGGCCCCAAGTAAGGGTCTCTCAATCCCAAGCCAGATTCTCTTTTAGCCACACTCTCTGCTCCCACCTCCCCAATACACTTGCCTGTCCTTGGGATGATGACAATGAAGCGGCCACTGGTGGCCAGCTGGCGGATGACAGGGAGGTGGTGGCAAAGGGCTTGGGTGTCGGGGACGAGGTAGGGGGACATTGCTGACTGGGCCTTGGGCTGCTGCAGGCTCCCTTCCAGCTGAGAGACCTCGAGCTGTTGAGAGAAGGCAGAGTGGGTGGAGCTGCGTGCCGCCTGGGCAGGGGAAGAATGGTACTCAAGGTGGCTCCTATGGGGCTCCTCCTGCTGCCAATGGGAACAAGGGACCCCTTCGACGAATGGCCTCATAGGAAAAGTAGACAGAAACAAGGGTTAAAGGAAAGAGGAAGAGAAAGAGAAGGAAAAGAGACAGAAGTGAAAGCAGAAGGGAGCAAGGAAGCTCAGTGACAAGTCAGCAGTTGGAAGGCAGTCTAGGAGGCTGGGAGGGTAGCCAGGGCAAGGTGGAGAGCCACAGCGGGCAGAACAGGGGCTGAAGCTGGAGGGCTGAGGACGTGCCAGGGGGCTTTAGGCAATAACCAGATCAAGAGCAGAAGGAGCGCGGGGCCCCAACTTCTTACCTGAAGTCGTAGCTGGGCCATGTCTCTCATTAGCCTGTTCCGCCGAGCTTCCTCCTGTGCCTACAAGGGGAAAATACCAGGTGCTAAGCTTGGGACAAGAAGCTGGGGGAATGAATATGCCTTTCTCCAGTGATCAAGAAGACCAAAAGGGATTCCTGGAGTCTGAAATAGGTACGGCCTCATATAAAGTCAGCTCTCTATCACTCCTGCTAAGTGAGGGGAAGGGAGGTGTGGGAGAAAAAATATCCCTCCTGTGTAATCTGAACACATTCCATTAGCAGCCCGCAGAAGCTCACGCCTCCTGGGGAGAGAGGGAGGGGGATGGCACCTGTCTGTGTCTCAGGGTTGCTCCTCTCAATCTGTCCTCCCTCCCAGGGGATATCATCCATGCACCCCTTCACTTTCTATCATCATCCACTTGCCAACTTCTTCCAAAAGCTGCAGCTTCAGCCCAGACCTGACCACACCTGAGTTCCAGACGTACATACCCAAATGCCTACTTGACAGCCCAACCTGCTTCTCAGAACCTGCTTCTCATCCTCTAGTGTTCCCCAGCTTGCTAAGTAAACCACCATCTGCCAAGTCAGAAAGCTAGCTGACTTTGACTTTTCCCTCTCTTTCAGCCCCAGAAGTTACCAGCCTCCCAGTTCTGTCAACTGTACCTCCTAAAAAATCATTCACATTCCTCTGCATACCTCCATCTTCAACGTGCAACCCTGGTCTAAGCCAGTACCTCCCACCTTGACTATTATATAACCATCTTCTTTTTGGTCTCTGCATCCAGCCCAATTCATTTTCTCTGCCTGCAACCAAGGCAATCTTTCAAAAACCATCTGCTATCCACCATGGCCCTGACTAAAAGTCCTTTGATGGTTTTCCTTTGTCTTCTAGATGAAGTCCAAATTCCTTAGTACGGTCTAAAGATGGGGACTTATTCTAAAAGACATGGGGAGCCACTGAAGGCTCTTTGATGAGCAAACTGGCACCATCAGAGTGATGCTCTAAAATATTAATCTGGAATGTATAATCTCATCCTAATCATAAGAAGACACCAGACAAAGCCAAGTGAGGGACATTCTACAAAACAACTGAACAATACTCCTTAGAACTGTCAAGATTATAAAAAACAAGGAAAGGGACTTCCCTGGTGACGCGGTGGTTAAGACTCTGGGCTCCCAATGCACAGGGCATGGGTTCGATCCCTGGTCAGGGAACTAGATCCCACACGCATGCCACAACTAAGGAGCTCACCTGACTCAACTAAGACCCGGCACAACCAAATAAATAAATAAATATTTTTTTTAAAAAGACATGGAAAGGCTGAGGAGACATTAAAACAATCAAATGTAATGTGAGATTCTGGAAAAGAAAATAGACATTTACAGGAAAACTAGTGAAATCTGAATAAAGTCTATAGTTAACAGGATTGTACCAATCCTAACTTCTTAGTTTTTGTTTTTTGGTTTTTTGCAGTACGCGGGCCTCGCACCGTTGTGGCCTCTCCCATTGCAGAGCACAGGCTCCGGATGGGCAGGCTCAGCGGCCATGGCTCACGGGCCCAGACACTCCACAGCATGTGGGATCTTCCCGGACCAGGGCATGAACCCGTGTCCCCTGCATCAGCAGGTGGACTCTCAACCACTGCGCCACCAGGGAAGCCCCTAACTTCTTAGTTTTGATAATTATACTATAGTTATGAAGTGTCCACCACTTACCTGCCTGCGGAGTGTCCCCTTCAAGAAACTCTGGTAGAGAAAGCAAAAAAGGGAGGCAGAAGACCAGACCCATCGGGAAAGAGGGGTCCCTAAACCAGGCAGACACTAGAGCCCAGAGAGTAGGAGCAGCGCCCTGCCTGGCCTGCAGAGAAGCTAAGCTCCCACAGCAGCTTAGAACAAGGACAAGAGCCTGGTCTTTCCAATTCCAGAGCCCTGGCTCTGCCACTGATACCTCCTCCTTTGTCATTCTGTGCTTCCTCGTCTATAAAATGAGGCTGCAAGTGCACACCTCACAGGGCTGTTACAGGGTTAACTGAGATGTCACATGCCAAGCAGCTCTGCACGTGGAAAACTCTCGATGAATGATGGGAGATGGCAGTATGACAAGGACCACGCTGCTGCTGCCGGGGGATAAACCCCTTGGGGTGGAAACATGACTCAGGCAGAGCAGGAGGCAGTCCCAGCAGGCAGTGTGGCCTGGGTCCACCGTGGCCTGTGGTGTCTAGCACCACACCAGAGGGGTTTTCAAGTATCCCGTGCCCCCAGGAGGAGTCTTCGGGAGCTTTAGGCCAGAGGAAATGCCTGCAAACACTCTAACATTTTTTGAAGCTGTGTGACTTCCCCATAATTATTTTTGTAACCCCCTGTGTTTTCCCCTATGCAACAGCAATGGAAGCCTTAACACAAAAGGTTAGTTTTTAACAAAACGTGCTTGCTTTTAAGGCAGCGAGGGGGGTTTCTGGGGAGACTGTGCCCCTTCCCATCCGCAGAAAGGGGGTGCTCAGAGGTCGGGGAGCCTGGGGCTGGGGAAAGGAAGAACATGGGGGAGGAGACTGGCTTGAGATGAAGAAGAACCCCTGGGCTTGCCAAGACACATGGGCCGTGCTTCCCGCGCCAGACACCACCCCCCCAAATGTACTGGTGCCACTTAGCTTGGGGAGGACAACACGCCCAGGGTTGTGCAGGCCCCACTAAAGAACCCACAGTGTTGCTCACAAAGTATTAGCCTCACAAGAGAAAGGCCTGTCTTGTTTGCTGCTGTAACCCTCATGCCTCGGATACTGACGGGTCTGGCACAGAGCAGATTCTCAGTAAATATTTGTGGAATGAACGACTGACTGGAAAAGAGGTAACACAGGCCACCTCCTACTCTTTGAGGCTTCTGTGGGATGGGAGGGTTCCTGCATGGTGTCTGATGCCAGGATCCCTCCATTCCTCAGTCTTCAACCCTCGAAAAGGGAAGGGAAAGAGCCTTTTGCTGAGCACACATACTCCACAGCACACACTCCATGATGCAAAGTGCAAAGTGCCTGCCATTCACTATCATTCCACAGTCACAGCAACCCCATAAAGCTGATTCAACTATTCGTGTGTAAACGATGAGGAAACAGAATTAGCAAGGTTAACTGACTTGCTCAATTCAGACTAGGTGACAGAGATGGCCCTCAGTCCCCAGTCAGTCTACATACAGGCCCGGTCCCGGTGCCAGGCTGCCCCTGCTCAAAGCAACTCTCACTCCCTATCAGCCCTCAGTTCCCTCCCCAGGCTCAGTCTCCCCGGCCCCAATGACCAGGTTCTTCAGTCGAGGGCCACCAGTGTGTCTGAGCCTCTGACCCTGGGTTTCTCGGTGAGCCCATGGGAACGGAGCAGACAGGGAGGGGAGGCCTGACTCACCATGCGGAACTGGGCCTGGGCCTGCTGCAGCAGGCTCTCCTGCTCAGACTGGGAGATGCTGACGAAGATGCCGACCTCTGGGTTGAACTGCAGGATGCTGCCTTGAAGGCGGGCAACGAAGTGCCCAAAGCTGCGGATGCAGCAGATGCGCACGACCGTCTGTGAGGAAACAAGGGAGGCGGCCCGGCTGAGTAGGGCCCTCCAGGCCCGCTGGCCCCCGCTCCTCCCCTCCGCTGTCCCTGCCAGCCCAGCCAACTCAGCAATACGGGTTCCCTCGTAAGGCCTGTGGTCTATGGGGTGGAAAAGAGGAGTGCCGAGGCCCAGGGCCTCTAGCTAATGGAAAAGGAGTGGGCAAGTAGGGCGAGGAGACTCCCAGAAGGACTGGTGAAGCAGGACTCAGGGCTGAGAAGAAAGAGACAGGGGCACGGGCTGGGAGTGACGAGACCTGGGTGCTTATGCCATCTTTCTCTGGGTCTCAGATTCTAACATGTAAAATGAAAGGACAAACTAGATCACCATTTCCAACTTATGTTTTTGGTCAGTAAAACCCTTCTTTCCCCATCAAACAAAAATCTTATTTAGAGTGCTAAAATATAAAACAGCCTATCAAGCCAAGCTGGAGAAGGAGGAACCAACGCGGGGGTGGGGGTGGTGTGTGTGTGTGTGTGTGTGTGTGTGTTGGGGACGGGGGCTGGGACGCCTGTCCACTTGGCTTCCCTTTGTGCCCCAAGACGGCCCATGTGGTGACACAGATTCAAAGGTGAAAGTCACTGGACTAAATGGGTAGCACATTCCCTTCCAGCTCCAACTTTCTGACTGTTTGCTGGTCAGCTTAGAGGAGACTGGGCTCAGAAGAGAAAAGAGACCAACAGAGATTTCAAAGCCCTAATAATTTACTTGTTTTGTCCTCTCCAAAAGGTGGAGAAAGGGGAAGGAGGCTTGTTCTACAAAGGGAGACACTGCCAACAGCAAACCTGTGGAAGGACATCCTGCCAAGGAGGAAAGGAAGTCCAAGTGGTTCACCGAGGGAAAAAGGACTCACAGCTGCAGCTCCAGGGACATGCTCCCTGTCTGGATGGAAGGGGTGCCTGCCCGCCCCCTCCAGCCCTGAGCCCCTGCTTTGCTACTGAGTCTGATGAACAACAGAGCTTGTGGCGTGAGAAATGATATCCTCACCTCCTCTGAGGTGCTGAGCAAGAGCCGATCCGTGTCAAAGTTAAAGCGCCTGTGGGCAGCCCGGAGGGGAGGCAGGTTGCGAAGTGCCATGTCCTCTGGGAGCAGCAAGCTAGACGGGAGGTCAGGCAGCTCACAACCTTCAAGAAGATCCTGGACCTCAGGACACAGGACCAGGCCTGGGGAGAAAGAGGACACATGAGACCACCTGCCCTATGGGAGCCCCCAGTCAGAGGGACACAGTCCTTCCTCAGAGGCTGTGAGACAGGACACACTCCTCGGACACGAAGTGGGGAGAGATGGGGGGGAGGAAAGGAGAGATGGGTACACAGGGCCGTCAGGCAGAGCTTTAGGAGACCAGAGCTGGGAGGGTTAGAGGACCGCTCAGACTGGGACGGCCCCCTGACAGAGGGACAATTACACTAGGATGGATGTGAGAGGAGGAGCTCTGGAAGAAGGAATGGATTGCCCTTGGGTGAGTCCAGAGGTAGGAGAAGGTGATTTCCAGCTGGAAGGTGGCAGGAGGGGATGAACCAGACAGATGGGCTCTGATGGTCAAGGTCAATGCTCAATGAGGAAGGCATCGGTGCCACACCAGTGACTGGGGCTGGCTCACAGGCTCCCCTCACTCTGCTCTCGCCACTCCACTGCCTCCCCCAGGGAGCACACTCCCTGGTGGACCAGGCCACCTGCCCACAGTGGGGCAGTGTTGGGGCAGGAAACCAGAGAGGCCCAGACCACAATGACTGCTGTGTGTTAGGGAGGCTAGGCAGTGAATCCCATTAACCTCCTTACCCTAAGGGCCAGGTTACCAGGAAGGGGGAGGCGGGCTTTGTGGGGCCAGTGAGGGAGAGAGAGGGAGGACAGTGCCAGGGACTCACTCACCAGACTCTTGGAGTTCGCCAGCAGCTGGCAACAGATTAAGCAACACAGACAGGCGGTTCCACAGACTTTGAGAGCTCTTGAGGGAGAGAGAAGAGGAAGCCTTCAGCTGGGGCAGTGCTGGAGGCTGGCAGTGAACAAGAAAAGCACTATATCTGGGGGGCCTGGGACTATGGTCACAGGCCTAGAAGCGTTTGAGAGAAAAATTAACAAAAGAGGCCAAGGGAGGCTCACGGAGGACTTGCAAAACAGGGAGGAATGAAGAAGGGGACCATGAAGCCTCACTGAACTTCATCAACCGCTGAAGGCTTGAAACCACAGGAGAAACTCTCTGGATCTTGGTAGTGGAAAAAGCTAGAGCACTGGAGGAAGCTTCTCCCTGTCTAGCACAAACTTTTCCTTTCAGCCCTCCACGTGCCCACACTGGGCCACCTCTCTGGGGATATGACCTGCACCCCCATCTTCACCACACCGCCCTCGATGACTAACAATGACTAACTAGCTGTCATCAGGCACAAGCACATGCCCAAGGTTGTGCCTGGCCCTGACCTAAACTCCCTCATCTAGGGAAGAGGGCGACCTGCAGGGAAAAGGGTCTTCCACAGCAGGCAGGTGTGCTACTGGAATAAAGCAACACTGAAGAAAAGCCTCAGGGCACCGGAGGCTCAAGATTAAGACTCTGAACCTGAGAAAGGAAGGAAAAGGTCACAATCACGCCAGCCAGTCTCCATGGCAGCCCGCCTCTGACACCACTCGCTCCAGCTACAGGACTCTCTTTAAGCCGTTTCCCTGCTCACAACACCTGCACGTTGTCTGAATATCCTGTCACTTCCCAGTCTCATCTCTCTTGTCACTACTCAGTGCTCTCTCCTTTCTCTGGACTCTGGTGTTCACCTATCAAGGTTAGCCCTTGAACACATACTGTCATAGACATTACTCATAATGGCAGGCATTATGCCTGGCACTGGGGACACAAAGCAGAATAAGCAGTGCTCTCATTTTCCCAGTCCACAAAATTTGTACCCCAGCCCAGGCCACAGACTCTTTGAGGACAAAGGTCATGCCTAATCCTTGACCCGTAAAAAGCATAAGGAGCCAGCACAGAGCAGGTGCTTGACAATCACTTTTGTCTTGACCAGCCCACCTGAGGGGATTCCCACACCCCATCCTGCCTGGCGCCCTCCCCTAACACCTTGGGACCTGACAGAGAGCAGTGGGAGTGGAGTGACACACCTGCGCACACACAATGATGAGGTCGGGGTTAGTCCGTAGCCAGTCCAGGAAGACTTTCACAGCAGGAAGCAGGCCTTCGGCCAGCAGGACTTGCAGCTTCTCCTGGATGCTGCGCTCATTCCGACAGGAGCGCCCACTAGACTCACTTCCCTCCGACTCAGAGCCCTCTTCAGAGGCTGGGGGTGGGTGACAGAGAACCAGGATGAGCGACTAGTAGGCACATGGCAACAGGCTTCAGCTCTGTGGGGGGAGCATGCCCCAACCTGCTTGGACTCTTCTGAAGAATTCTGATGTGAGAAGAGAGGAATCAGGCTCCTGCCTAACTTTTCTAGGCCCACTAACTGGTTGCTTTTAAGCCAAGAGCCTAGTGCCTTTTAAAATTCGAGCTAAGGGGCTTCCCTGGTGGTGCAGTGGTTAAGAATCTGCCTGCCAATGCAGGGGACATGGGTTCGATCCCTGGTCCAGGAAGATCCACATGCCGCGGAGCAACAAAGCCCATGCGCCACAACTACTGAGCCTGCACTCTAGAGCCCACGTGCCCCAACTACTGAAGCCCGCGTGCCCTAGAGCCCGTGCTCTGCAGCAAGGGAAGCCACTGCAATAAGAAGCTCACGCAATACAACGAAAGAGTAGCCCCTGCTCGCTGCAGCTAGAGAAAGCCCGTGCACAGCAACGAAGACCCAATGCAGCCATAAATAAATAAATAAATAAGTAAGTAAGTAAGTAAGTAAGTAAGTAAGTAAGTAAGTAAATAAATAAATAAATAAATAAATAAAAATACGAGCTAATTTGTGAGGTCTACAGCTACTCACTCAACTGATATTTATGATGTGCCTATACTGTGCAAAAGGCAGGGCTGACAGTCAGAAGTGAGCTACAGGTGGGGAGAAAAGGGGTACAGAATTAAAAGAACTACTTCCAACTCCTAGCTCTTCAAGTCTGCAGGTTAGAACACTAAGTAGTTCACACTCCAACTCTGAGCATCAGCTTCCTCATTTCTTTTATTCATTCTAAGTTCCAACCATGTGCCAAGCACTGTGTTAGGTAATGAGGATACAGCGATAGACAGAACATGGACTGCCCTGCCCTCAAGAGGCTCATGGTATTGCAGGGGACGGACAGACAAATCAACGGACAATGTCACCTGAGTGGGAAAAGGCTGGAAGTTGCCAAGGTGCAGAGTCTACAGGAGCCCACAAGAAGCCTACCCTTGGAGGAATCCCAGACCAAGTGACTTTCAAGCTAAAATCTAGAGTGAGAATTAGCCAAGCAATAGGCTCGGGGCAAGAGAGGAAAAGTATGTTCCAGACCAAAGAAGCACTGTGCACAGAAGCTTGGAGGTAAAGAACAGAATTTAGAATAGGGATGATAACCCTTCCACCACGAGACTGCAGTGAAAATTAGATAAGACCCCCAAAAAATCCAACCTAGTGCTTGGCATAGAGTAGATGCCGCAAATGCTCACTGCTGCTGCTGAGCAGGTGCTCCCTTTGCACCTCAGGGGAAGACCCTCAGGAAAACAGTCTCATTCTAATCCACCTGCCCTGGTGGGTGCTGGTTTTTCTAGCTTCCAGGAGCCCTGGTAGGACCTGGGATGGCACGGGAGGGAGTTACAGCTGCAGTGCTGTGTAGGGAGAAAAGCCTCAAACCCACGGGGCAAAGGTGGGAGTGGGAGGAGAACAAGACCATGAAATCAGCTGGGAGCTGAGAATAAGAAAGTGAGCAGCAGAGGGGATTCCGAGGAAAAAACTCCAGGCCACACTATAGGCAGCAGCCAAAAGCCAGGCAGTGAGGGTGGGGATGAGAGGTACACAAACAGAGAAAAAAGTGGTCTCTCTCAGATGAGTGCCGATGGTATGGAGGTGAGGACCAGAGCAAGATGATGAAGAGAGGCCCAAGTACCTGGCTCTGAGGGCTTGTCCACATCCCCATTGACACAGGGCCTGCAGCTGGCCAAGGTGGGAGCTTCGGTGGTGGGCTGGAGGAGCAGGTTGCTGAAGGTGGGAGCCAGTCGGAAGCAGCGTTTAGTCTGGAACATCTGGGTGGACATGGCTTGTAGATTGCTGGCAATGCTGGCCTCACTGGGGCCCAGTGGGCCGTTGAGGGATTCAGGAGCCTCTGACCTGGCCCGAGGTGGCTCCAGGGCTGGGGACCGTGTCCCTTCCTCGTCCTCCATATCTTCCAGGTCTGATCGGGACTCTTGGCTGTTCATTTCTGAATCTGTCTCGGCATCAAAGGCCGTTCCCCCACCTTCAAGGCTCTTGTCGGAGCCACTGTCTGAGCCCTCACTGGCCCGGGCTGAGTCATGGCTCGAGTCTGAGTCAAAGCCTTCACTCAGGTCACTGTCATCACCAGCTTTGGGTGGGTGGCGCCGGCGGCGGAGGCAAGAGAGGCGGGAGAACTTCCGGCTCTTTCTGACCTCGCCATCTTGAGATACTGCAGGAGGAGGCTCAGGACCCGGCTCCTCCGCCTTCTCCAAGGGTTCCTTGGACTCTGGTTCATCTGTGGAAAGAGGATGGTCAGTTGGAGCCTAGGGACAAACCGGAACGAGGACACTGGCAGGTGCTCTTTGACAGCACCTCCCCTGCCACGATCCCCACACCCCATGCTAACCTTTCTACAGTCACAACCTCCCCCATGCCTGCACCTGTGCCATCACTCTGGAATGCCGGGACGGGATTCTCGCCCTCTTCCAGCTCAGCTTGCAGCCGTATGTTGACATGATTGACAAGGTGGGAGAAGAGGGCCAGGGTGAAGGCAATGGCTGCACTGTACTGCTTGGATCCTAAAACCAGGAAAGCCAGCATTAGGGGCCCAGGGCCCTGAAGAGGACTAGGCTCCACTAATTTCAACCTCATCTCACCTGTTCTCAACCCTTCCAAGGATCCAACTACCTCTGAAAACTTCCTCTAAGGTAAAAAAAGACTTCTCAGGTCTCTTCACTCTCATCCTGTAATGTGGAATGTGCCAGCTCATCCTGCCTCCTCATGTAAGCTCATGGATGCTCTTGTCCCATCTCATCCTCCCTGGCTTTGATGCCTTCACGCAGGCGTCTCCCCATATGCCCCAAGCATCTTTGCACCCAGCCCTGCCTCTCCCTCCCTTCCATCCAACTTTGCTCTACATACACCTCCGGCAGAAAGGTTTCCAGAACTGCCTAACTGCCCCCACCCCCAGCAAGTCTGAATTCCGTCTGGATCATCAGCTAAGCATCTCAACCACTGTGTCTGCCTGGGTCCTGGCCAACGGTACGCGTGTTTGTGGGTGCAGGAGGGCGGAGGGGGTGGGAATACGCTGTTGCCTTTGTTCATTCACTAGGAGCTTCTTTAGGGCAGGGTTCCTTGCCCCTATCTCCCACAGCCAGGCAGCGACACAGGTAGTGAAGGGACTGCTTGTGGAAGCAAGTTTGTGGATAAGGAGCTGCAGAAAAGGGTAGTGAGGATCCCAGAAGCCAGTCGGGGAGAAATGAGGGACAGAGGGAGAGTTACCTGCTCTCTTCAAGCTGTGCACACCCATAAGGCAGATGATGACCATTTGAAAGATGAGAAGGTCCGGGAGGAAAGCATATCCACTCTCATACTCCTCCTCATCCTCACTGGCCAGGCTGAGGTTGGGTGAGGAGGGCAGGTAGAAGAGACAGAGGTTGAAGTCCTCCAGGACTGACTGGCAAAGTGATGTCAGCTCTGAGTCCACAGAGCTATGGAAGGGCAGGATAACAGGGGAGGTCAGTGATGGGGGCTGGGGCAGGCAAAAAGAGTTGGGAATACAGGATTCAGAGAAAAGACCGCAGGATCCTCAGGGGAGACTTCAGAAAGAGGAGCAGGGGGAATCAGTGCTTGCTAGTCTCCAAAGCAGACAGAGTAACATGGGAAGGGCAGACACGCAGTGGAAGGGATGTGGGTAGGCTTCCCATTAGGCCACTCCTTCAACATCTAGTAAGCACCCACTGTGCCAGAGGGTAAGCCACCCAGAGAACGGGCACAGAACCTAGGGTGAGACAGTGAGGGATGCCAAGAAAGGACTAACCAGCTAAAGAATTTCCAATCGAAAGGCAGAATTCACCAGCCCACTCCCTCCTCTTCAAGTCCCCTGCCAGAAAGAAGCCATCGTGGATGGGGCTCACAGGACACAGTTCTTGCTCACTCTCTTCCACTCACCTGCTTTTGGGCTGCAGGAGGCTTTGCAGATACATAAAGTTCACCAGCAACCTCTTGATGTCTTTGCATCTGAAATGAGAGGAGCCCAAGGTAAATGGTGACCAGCTCCAGAGTCCCTATGGTCCTACTGCACCAACTGCAGAAAGACCCCCTCTTCCCACAGGCCCCACTCACCGCTTCTTGCTGGGAGAGAGCTTCCGAGTCTCGCACTTCTTCAGCTGGTGGTACATCTTGGCTGCCTTGTCATACAGCCGCTTGAGGTTCCCATAGGCCCCCTCAAAGGACACTTCCGACTGGATGCTGAAGGAGACAGAGGTGAGCTACTGAGTCTTGGCAGAGGCAGAGGTGGAGGGGGGAAATGTCAGTCTTCCAGGGATTTAGGGAGCACTGTTTCTAGTCAATACAGGCTGCCCCCAGCCTCCCCTTCCATGTATGTACTCAGGGTGAAAGCTATCTTTCCTAATAAAATACACACATACAACTTCCAGATTAATCAGAGTAATGATGATGTCCCCATCTCCTCTGTATCTAGAAATGGGACAATTAATCTCACTGAATGTTACAAACTTAACTTAGTTACCATCCCTGAAATACACTATCCTTCATCTTTCTTAAAGCACAGAGCACTTAATAGGTAGCATTTAACAAGTATTTACTATGTGCAAGGATATTTACATACACTACTTCAGTTGATCCTCATGATATTCATTCAAATGCAAATATGTACTGAGCACCCAACTCCGTGTCAGGCAGGCACTGTACCTTAT
Source organism: Mesoplodon densirostris (assembly GCF_025265405.1). Classification (NCBI taxonomy): domain Eukaryota; kingdom Metazoa; phylum Chordata; class Mammalia; order Artiodactyla; family Ziphiidae; genus Mesoplodon; species Mesoplodon densirostris. The sequence continues at coordinate 116,197,343 of NC_082662.1, forward strand.
TATTATCCACATTTACAGATGAGGAAGTAAAGCCTGAGAGATCAAGTATAATGCAAAGGTCACCTAACGGACTTCCCTGGTGGCGCAGTGGTTAAGAATCCGCCTGCCAATGCAGGGGACATGGGTTCAAGCCCTGGTCTGGGAAGATCCCACATGCCGCGGAGCAACTAAGCCCGTGCGCTACAACTACTGGGCCTGCGCTCTAGAGCCCACAAGCCGCAACTACTGAAGCCCGGGTGCCTAGAGCCCGTGTTCCCCAACAAGAAAAGCCACCACAATAAGAAGCCCGTGCACCGCAACAACAAGTAGCCCCTGCTCTCCACAACTAGAAAAAAGCCCATGCGGGGCAACGAAGACCCAACGCGGCAATCAATCAATCAATCAATCAATAAAACAAAGGTCACATAGCTAAAACATAGTAGAGCTGAGTCTCCAACCCAAGTCTGTCTTACCACAAAGCCTATGACCTTAACAGCATGCTATACTTTTTTTAAAAATGTCGTTTTTTGAAACGCCTTTTAATAACAAAAAGCAGTGATAGAAAAGAAGAAATACACATCAGTGGTGCATTAAATATAGCTACAAATTTTTGGATACTCCTTCCACTGAGAAGTGGGTTCTGTGTCACCTCCCCTTAAATCTTGGCAGGGGGTGAGGGTGGGAGACAATGACTATGCAACTGCTTTGACCAAGAGAATACTGCAGAAGTGACTCCACCAGTTTCCAGGCCCAGGCCTTAAGAGATTGGCAGACTCTCCTTCCAAGTTTCTTGGGTCATTATTTGCTATTGGAGCCCTGAGCCACTATGTAAGAAGTCCAATCTGCCCTGAGGAAGATACCACATGGAGAGGCCCTGAGACTACATGGAGAGGGAGAGGGGTCCAGATGAACCAACCCTCCAGACATATCAGACCCCCAAATCAGCCAAATACCACTGACTGACCCTAGACAATGCCAACAGGAGGAGAACTGCCAAACTGAGCCCTAGCCAAATGCCTAACCCACAAACCATGAGATATTATTGTTTAAGCATAGTAGAGGAGGACCTTATTTGGCACCTCCCAAACCTGGATGTGCTTGGCTCTCTTTGAAAGTGATTCACCCTAAATCATGATTATGAATGTGATGAGGGATCCAGGACAAGTAAGAGGGGCATTCCCTGGAAGGCACGCAAGGAATGGGAAAGATGCAACGGGAGGTTATAAACCTGGTAATCATATTCAAGAATGAATACACAAATAACAAAGGCTGGACAGGGTGTGGAGAAAAGGGAACCCTCCTACACTATCGGTGGAAATGTAAATTGGTGCAGCTGCTATGGAAAACAATATGGAGGTTCCTCAAAAAACTCAAAATAGAGTTGCCATATGATCCAGCAATCCCACTCCTAGGCATATATCCAGACAAAACTATAATTCAAAAAGATACATGCACCCCTATGTTCACAGTAGCACTATTTACAATAGCCAAGACATGGAAACAACCTAAATGTCCATTTACAGATGAATGGATAAAGATGTGATACATATATATATATACAATGGAATATCACTCAGCCATAAAAAAGAATGAAATAATGCTGTCTGTAGCAACATGGATGGAACTAGAGATTATCATACTAAGTGAAGTAAGTCAGACAGAGAAAGACAAATACCATGATATCATCTATATGTGGAATCCAAAATATGACACAAATGAGCTTATCTACGAAACAGAAACAGTCTCACAGACATAGAAAACAGACTTGTGGTTGCCAACGGAGAAGTGGGGGTGAAGGAGAGATGGAGTGGGAGTTTGGGGTTAGCAGGTGCAAACTATTATATATATATAGAATGGATAAACAACAAGGTCCTACTGTATAGCACAGGGAACTATATTCAGTATCCTGTGATAAACCATAATGGAAAAGAATATAAAGGAGAATGTATATATATGTATAACTGAATCACTTGGCTGGACAGCAGAAATTAACACAACACTGTAAATCAACGATATTTCAATTAAAAAAACAATGAATACAGTGGATGGGAGGACAGTCTGTAGTGACCTAGTAAAGGAACAGGGTAAATATTTGTTGATACAGGAAACAGGTTTCCTTGACCAGGAAGGCAGAATTAGGTTATTTTACTTTCCACCTTAGTAGCTGAGCATTTAAGCTATGAAGACCACCCTTTTTCCCTTTAGGCTTTGAAGCCCAATTCACTATATAACTTCTTCTGAGATAGATTTGGCTTCTCGAGTAGACTTTGGCCCTGATTATATGGCAACAGTGAGTTTCCTGGCAGTTTACGTCTCACTAAAACTTAACCAATGGCATTCTCATTTGCCTGTCAGTCTCACGTGCATTTGGTTATGGTGACTTAGTAACCTAAGCCTAATCAACTCCGGGTGCCCTGGAAAAACTGGTTTTCCACTCTAAGAGCTAAGTGTGAGGGAAGCAGTGATCCACCCGCTAAACTTGTCCCCGCACGCTGTCACCTCAAGACGCTGAAGCTCTGCAGTTCTGAAGTTCTTGTCAGAGGCTACTTGGGTAACATTTTCTCAACTATATCAAATTTCTTTCTTTCTTCAGGAAGGCAGCAATCCTGTTACTTTTCATGACAGCAGACAGCTACTTCAGCTGCCCAAGTATCTACGAGTCCAGGTGGCTGTGTGAAAAGCAGCAGGGCTGTGCCAGGATGCCCCTGAGAGAAGGGACCCCCTCACTCTTAGCATTCTCCTATCTGTCTCACCCAGGAGCTAGAGAAGGGAGAAAGGGAAGAGAGAAGACAAAGCAGGAAATTGTGCAGACATGAAAGTAGGGCTGGGGAAAGAGCTGGCAAATACGTACCAGCGCAGGTAGCAATACATGGCTTCCACATTATAGTACTTGCTGCCGGCAAGGGTGCCCAGCTGGTTGAAGGGCATTCCTGGAGAGAAAGAGAAGTCACACAGTCTGTAGCCATAATACTCACCGAAAGCTGCAAGGCCCAACCCACGTTAAGCATCAGAGAACTCACGGGGAGAACAGTGGGTCTGCAGGCGACACTGGTGTCTCGGGTGATCAGCAGCTTAATCGCGCTCCTCCAGGGCGTTATCTATTCTAGACTCACTTCCTGTCAGTCTAAGCCCACCTGGACCACCAGGGATTGCAGCACTGACGGCTGCCATCCCTTCAGCAGCAGCTGTGCCTCTTCCAATGCTGACTGAACTCCATGGAGCCCTCTCCTCTATCCCAGCTCAGTCTCTCACCTCTGAGTTCTCCTTCCTACGTGCTAATCCCCATCTTTCCCTGTAATGGAGCCTTATCCCTTATCCCTTCCCTCACTGTGCCTCCGTGGGGGCAGCTGAAGTACGGTCTTCTCTTTCTACAGAAACCTCAGGGACACGGAAGCCATCTTGTCTCTCCCTCTTCTTCTGCCTCCTTCCTTCTTAGTTCAAGACTTTCCCATTTCTCTTCTCCTTCCACCATCTTCTGAGTGTGTGTTACAAGGGGCAGAATGCAGAACCAAGGTGAAGTATGAAAGAATTGAGAGTGGGTGGGAAGGACCGAGGGGGAAGTGAGTATGGCCTGCCTGCCATCTCAACATTGTCTTCCTCTTGGAAAATGCTGCTGGGTTGGGAGGCCCCAGTGGCGGGCAGTCCACTTACCAATCTGGGGAGCCACTGACAGGGCTTGGTAGTAAAATCTCTCAGCTAGCAGCTCAGTGTCTACGCCAGCTAATTCATTCTGATATCGTGCTGCAGGAGGGAGAGAAGGAAAAGAAACACAATGATTCCGTGTTTCAGAAAAACCTCCCCTCATCTGGGAGTCTACTCTGGAGAACTGTAATAAGAGCCCGGGAGGAAGATACCTGAGCTAGAAGGCAGGCTGCTTGGGTCTCTGGCACAGTCTTAAGTCTGCATGACTATGGGCAAATTGTTCAACTCTCTCTTCCTTGCTGGTAGGTCCAAAATGTAAAGAATATTTAGTGTTTGTAAAGTAAAGAGGCTCTTCTTGATTATCTCTTCCCAATGAAGGGGCTGCAGCATATATAAATGCTTGAAAAGACTTCTGATATTTGGTTCTGGAATTCAACTGCTCAGTTCTAGAGAGAAGACATTACTAATGACACTTGGTCAATCTACTGTGAAACAGCTGATTCTCTCTGTGCCCCCTGCCTATAAAGGGTCCAGGAGTGGGATGGGGGCAGGAAGACGAGCCTCAGATCAATAAAGGAAAATGCATCTGAGAGCCACACACCGGCAGCCTCATGACAGAACCTTTGTCTATCAGGACTAGAGACGGGGGCCATAAAGCAAGAGAGTACTTTTCCATTCTGAGAAACATATTTCAAGCAGGTAAGTCCTCCCTGAGGTCTAACTGCAATTCCTCTAGGAATCCATGAAGAGAAAACCCCAAAGGAGAAAGACATCAAATTAAAATCTTCCTAACCCACCACTGAAACCAGGTTATCACCCTAACTCTCTTAAAAAGCAAAGACATTTTCCTTCTTTGTGTATTCACCATCCTTTTTGACTCACGCACGAACAGTTGAAAAGAAGGAAACACTGTAAACAGACTGGAGGGGAAAAGTTATCAGAGGCCACATTGCGCCTCCTGCTCTCCAGTCACGTAAAGGGTGGTACCAACAAGAGCAGTTGGATCCTGTCCTGTAGCCCAAAACAGAGAAAAATGAAAGGTTCGGATTCTTACACAAATCCCCCAGGTACACTAGACATCGGTGGCATGCCATCTGTGCCCAATCCATCTCCTTCCCTGAGGCAGACACTGGCTTCTTGCATCCTGAGAAGGAGACAGAGAGAGAGATGCTTATAAGCCCACTCCTCTGTCCCTACCTAGGGGAAACACCTTTCCTAGGTGGAGAAAGGAGATAAAGAATCCAGGGCTAGTTTTAGAACACGGCCTTATGGGGCAGAGAAGTCACCCATCCAGGACACAGACAGAGACACAGGCTCACAGGCAGACAGAGGTAGGCACACAGAAACTCATAGGCAGGAGTCATTCACAGGACAGAAAGGAACTAGGACAGATGGGCTATAGTCCTCAACCTAGGACAGCTCCCTGGGGGAAGGTCATGTGAAAGGTCATCATAGGAAGGCTTCTAGAAAGTAGAGGTGAGGCTCAAGTGTCAGTACAGTTGTGGGTGCCTTGGGTAGCAGCTCCCCACCTAAAGGTAAAAGGTTTGGATAAAGATGGGAAACTTGCCCAGGAAGAATGGCATTTGAATGAGGCCAAGGTAAATGCTCCTGGCTTCTGCCTGGTGGGAGGTCCACAGAGAAGGCAGCCTATGGAGAGTCTATCCATGAGGGAAATGAGGTCATCTTGCCTGACCTGAGGACTGGTGATGGCCAGAGCCATCACCCATGCATATTGCATGGGCTCTCTCTTCTCCCTTCACCCAGGCAGCCTTGTAACTTCAGAGAGCTTCAGCTACTTGGCAGGCAGTTTTCCCATGTGCCAGGTACTGTTCTAAGTGTATTAAAATATCAGCTTAAGTAATCCTCAAAGCAACCACATGAGGTAGTTACTCTTGTTACTTCCATTTTACAGTTAAAGACATCAAAGTTGCACAGCAGGTAAGTGACAGAGCCAGGATTCAACTGGCGGTATGGCTACAGAAACCATCCTCCTATCCATTCCACTTTGCAGTCACCCTCCTGGGTGTGTAGCTCCCATTCTGAGCAGCCCTTCCTAATATTTTTTATAGAGACATCGCTGAGTTGGCTGAATGAGAAGTTGCAATAAGGAGAAAAACTAAAATGGTTTGGGGAACTGACCCTTTGAAATAAGGGTTCTTAATCTTTGTTTAAGCTATGGACCCCTCTGGCAATCTGGTATAACACCTATAAATGTTGCCTTGGATTGACATTGTTTTGTTTTGTTTTGTTCTTGGCTGCGCCCCGCATCTTGCAGGATTTTAGTTCCCCAACCAGGGACTGAACCCGGGGTCCCAGCAGTGAGAGTGCCAAGTCCTAACCACTGGACTGCCAGGGAACTCCCCATCGTTTTGTTCTTAAATGGTTTTAAATGTACAAAGTACAGTGCTCGCTTCTGACCAGAGAATGCTGCCACATAGGGGTGCAGACACAACCTCCACCTCTGACCCAGAATGTCTTTGTCCTGGTGAGGGAAGGGGCATGGGGCGGGGCGGGGGGGAGGGGAGGGGGTATAAAGAGCAAGGGGAGTTGGAGGGAGAGGGAAGGCGCTCTAAGGGCAGCTGAGCTGAAGAGAAAACCACCGTAGCTGCCCGTACCTCAGAAGGCCAAAAAGAGACTTGCACTATCTTGAAAGAATGTCCATGATTTCCCCAACATTTCTAAAAACTTTAATACTCTCATCAAATACTAGGAAAGAATCTCTGAAGTTAAAAGAAATGCCAGCCAAATTCAACTGGAAGGAAAAAAAATGCTATTAATAACATCTTGTAGTGTCAGACCTGCTCTAGGTCATTCCATTCCCTCCCCGACTCCCCACTGGTCTACAACCCCAGACTGAAGAGGTCTCTCTCTCTCTTTCTTTAAGATCTTTACCCCAAGTCATACGCTTGTTTGGATAAATCCCAATTTCAGGAAGCATTTGTAGGTCTTCTAGAATCCTCTCTGCCTGGCTGGGTCACAAGGTACATGGATCCTGAGGGATAAGAAGGCCAGAAGTAGAAGTATATGAGCTTGCTCCTTGAGCCCACCTTTCAGGTTTCACTGACCTATGAGGGGGTCGGTGACATGGGTCCAGTCGATGCAGCACTGCAGTTCTAGCTGGTAGTGGGACTGGATATAAAGAAGGAGATGCTGGTAGAAGCCAATACCAGCGACCAGGTGTGTCCTGTAAGCACATTCCAAGGTGCTCCGGCTGTGGATATGCTGGAGATTGGGAAAGGGAAGGGGCTAGTTAAGCAACAAGATCAGAGTTCTGCTCCCCCATCCCTAATCATAGTCATCTCCCTGAAGAAATAAACTTATCTTCTTGGCTCTGGAACTTTATCCACATCTCCTCTCACTCACAAGTTACCCCTATACTCTTAGACCTACTTCTCTGGTCTCCCCATCTGGGATCAGGCTCCCCTCCTTCCCTGATCCTAATTCCATATGACTCCCTCCCTTTCTGCGATCTCTTCCTTGGTTTCCCTATCTACAACCATACTCTGGCCTACTTGCCTAGCTATCCTTTTCTTCCTTAGCTTCCCCTCTTTAGACAAACATCTTCCCAAGATCTTGACCTCCCCTTACCTTTTTGTTAGTCTTGATAAGCTGGATAACTTCGTAGTACACCTTCCTCCACAGCAGCTCCTCAGCCTTCCTCCCATAGTCCACCGGGTGCAGGAACATAAGCTTGACGCAGAGCTCACGCAGCCTGGGATGGTGTAGAGGAGAGCATGAGAGGGACTGCCCATCCCTTGGTGAGGGACACAATAACTGAGGACAAGAAGGCATTTGCCAACACCCCGACTGACAAATCTCTGTACCTCCCAATGGACATCCAGGGTCAGTCAGTAGGACCCAAGACAACAGCAGTCCTGGAAGGCAGTGGGAGCCCCAAAAGACAGAGGCAGGAGCAATAAGAATTTTAATAATCTTCATTTCTTTCCCTGCACCTTTCTCTCCTTTTTACTCTGCCTCTGTATCTCCTCTTTCCTTCCTTCATTATGCAGTATGGCCAACTCCTCCAGCTCAAACACCATTCTAATGGTGCTAGATGTAGAAGCTGCAGAGTGTGAGGGATCCCCTCTCCCTCTTAGGAAGGCCAGAGACGTCATACCCCATTATTGTACCATGAGGTCAGGAGATAAAAGGGAACACGTGTCTATATGTGACAGGGCTTCAGGTGGAAAGGAATAAAGAAACTGTAAGAATGTGTAGTTTAGAGTCTCAGCTTACTTGTTCCTCAGGCTAATGTTCTCTGGTTTGAACACTTCTTGATAAGCGGTTTTGTTGCAAAGGATGAGGTCAAGTCGATGCACGGCCTCCACCACAGCCCTGCAGGGAAATATAAGCAAACAGCCTCTGAGCCATGTGTATGGTCCACCTATGATGCTGGAACACTGATCCTAGAGGAAAAGCTAAAGAATTTGGGGTGGGGAAACTAAATGGCTGCAGATTGAGCTCCGTACAAAACAAGATGAACACAGTCTCCATCCTGATACAGCAGTCCCCTCAGGAGACATCTGGCAATGCTGAAGACATTTTTGATTGTCACTACCTGGGGGAGCGGAAGAAGAGGCATTGCTATTGGCATTTACTGTGTGCTGCTAGACACCCCACAATACATGGCACAGTCTCTACCACCTTAACTATCCTGCCCCAGCTGTCAACGGTGCCAAGGTAGAGAAACCCGGTGATATGGGAAGGGGGACTCTCTCAATGGAAAGAGCATAGGCTGTGATGCCAGGCAAAACATCTAGGGTTTGAACCTGGCTGTGTCTTACTGACTCTATAACTTTGTGCAAAATTACCTACCTCTTTAAGCCTTAGTTACCACATCCGTAAAAGTGGAAATAATAGCAGTTACCTCAAAGGGCTGTTGTGAGGATTAAATGAAATAATATATATACAGCAGGCATTCAACAAATATTGGTGGAATGAATAAATTATTATTATGCAAAGGCTTATTATCTCTGACATAAAGGAAAGGCATTCCTAATATAAAATTCTGCTTTGGAATAATGGGGTAAGAGAAACGGGGAGGGTGTCCCTAAACTGCTTAGTTATAAGGGCTCCTGGATCCTGCTGAAGGAATTGTTTCTTTAATATAAAGTGTAGGCTCTGGAACCAGACAGCCTGGGTTCAAATCCTAGCTCTACTTCTTATCAGCTATGTGGTCCTGGGTACAAAATCTAACTTCTGGGACTTCCCTGGTGGTCCAGTGGTAAAGAATCTGCCGTCCAATGCAGGGGACATGGGTTCGATCCCTGGTCGGGGAACTAAGATCCCACATGCTGCGGGGCAACTAAGCCTGCGTGCCTCAACTAGAGAGCCCACGTGCTGCAAACTACAGAGCCCATGTGCCCTGGAGCTCGCACACCACAACTAGAGAGAGAAAACCCACAAGCCACAACTAGAGAGAAGCCCGCACGCCACAATGAAAGATGCCGCCTGCCTCAACGAAGATCCCATGTGCCGCAGCTAAGACCCAACGCAGCCAAAAAAAAAAAAAAAAAAAAAAAAAAAACCTTAAAAAAAATCTAACTTCCTTATGTGTCAGTTCTCTCATCTATAAAATGGGATTAATATCATCATCTACTTTGTGAGGGTTAAATTAGCTAATATATAAAGCACTTGTAACAGTGCCTTGTACACAGTAAGTACTCAAAAAATATTAGTCTTCATCCTGAGGAAGATATTCCAGACCCTAAGAGAAAAGTTCAAGGAAACTCTACAATGGATGGCCAAGAGGTGCCTGGGTAAGTATCATCTCTGGAAGGGTAAAACCCAGAGGACAGACAGCAGCTGTGAGAACAGGTGAATCAGGCACAGCTCTGGACACAAAAGCACCAAAAAATAGGGAGTGATGATTCCTAAAACAGTCCAAAATTGTTTCAGAATACTGAAACATGCTCTTGGGCTGGGGAAAGTGGGCCACAGCAGGCTAGCATCTTGTGGTGGCTCAGGTGGTACACCACGAAAAGCTGTCCTGTACAGGGCGAAGTGACCGCCAACACCCAGCTGAGTGGGTGGGATGGTAATCAAGGCCTTCTCACAAGCAATCTTAAGAGCCCAGCATTTCTCCAAACACCTCCTGGGCTGCCTAGAGATGGAAGCCAAGCCCTTTCAGCCATCCTGGCCCTCAATGCCAAGGGCAGCACCAGGCAGCCATCAGTGATATGCCAGCTTAGTCCCCAGGAAAGGGCTTTTACCTTCAGTGCCATGCACAGATGCAAGGAGGCTGTGTGTGTATGTATTTTTATGGACAGGCCCCAGAGCTTTCCTTAGATTCTCAATTCAAAAAGGTTAGTAACCACTACGCAAGGAAGTTCTCATTGCAAACTCTTAAACCTGAGAGGTCTCTGCACTTTCTTCTACATTTCCCACCAGACCCTAAGCTCCTCCACTAAATTGTAATCTCCTTTAGAACAAAAACTACAAAAACCAGTCTTGTGTCTCATTCACTATTGTAATCCTAGGCCTAGCACAGTGTTAAAAAAGGAAAATGTTTTTTAAAAAACAGTTAAAATTGGCCTAATTAACTGGTGCTTGTGTCCCTTCCAGCATCCTTTTTCCAGCTGCCTTTTCTGAGGGGCTTAAAACATTTCAGAATTTCATTTCTGTAAACAGACTGTGGGAATTTCCCAAATTTACTGAAGGTCGGATGACAGTTACATAGTCTAAAAACATATTTACCTTGGGCCAAGAAATCAGACCTTCCTCCCCCAGTTCTTCCCACCAATCAACATTGCTATAATAAATAATAAAAAGAGATCCGCTGCCTCAAATTTCCATCCTGCCCAAAGCCAACAACACACAATTACCAGCAGAGATACCCACATGCACACATGTAAGCCACACATGCAAACGTATCAGCTTAAGTCAGTCAGTTCTGCGAGGGTAGTGGCTTGAGAAAAAAAACAAGATTTGTGAATGATTAGAAGGATGACCAGAGCCATTTCCAAAAGCTGGAGACAAGTAAGGAATCTTGCAAGCACTGCCCACGCTCTGTCTGACAGCCAGCACTGACACCCGATGGGCAGCATGACAAGGCACACGTGCCATCCCAGCCAACTGCTCACCCACCTGGAGACTGCTTGGGGCAGCCCACAGTGAGAGCCCAGGGGCTGATAGATTGGATCACTTTTCTATTTTTGGATCAGCCTATACTCCCCTCTGCCTTCTGGCTTAGGAAGCCAGAACAGGCATGATGCTTACTCAAGGGAGGAAAAGACAACATGTTCTTGACTCTTTCACTGTCAAGAGGAGGCCCATGGCTCTGAAGCTGGTCTTCTCATGCAAACACCTCTGGTTCTATAGAGCCTGAGCCGAATGAAAACCCCAAACCCTACTCCCTATTAGAAAGCAGAAAACTCCATTTGGTCTCTATGCTTCAACCTATTTTGATCCAGTTCAAAAGCCCATGTTTCAGTTGCCCCACACAAACAATCCTCGACTCGGGGCAGGAGGAGCTCACTCAGGATGGGAAGAGCTCATACTGGCCTGTTCCCAACAGAGGGCTGAAAGGCTGAAGATGTTGAGGAGTGTGAGTGGCACTGTGGAAATCAGAAACCAGGAATGGAAGTTGCCTGGCAAGAGACTGTAGTCATGAGGCTGGAAGGAAGGCAGAACTCAGGAGTCCCCAGGTGCCCTGAAATGGGCTCCTATGACCTAAGAACATTCTGGACTCAAAGTCCTTCACCGCCCTTCTAGTCCAACACAAATCGTCTTCCAGCCTCTTTCTTTTCATTCCGATTCCCAAAACTTAGAGCCATAAGGGACCTCAAAGCCGATCAAATCCAAATCTCTCCTTTTAACGATGAGAAAACTGAGGCCCAAGGTTAAACTGTGAGAGAATGGCAAAGCAAGGAGCTGAAACTGGCTCTCTTGATTTCAGTCCAGGGCTCTTCCCTGTAAGTCCTTACAGGGTTCTAAGCACCATTCCCTTCCGGGTTTTTCTCCTGTCTGTGACCCCACCCTCACCTTCCCAACCCCTGCAGTCCCCAATTCCCACCTTCTTACCCCAAATCCGCAAAGCTCGGTGCCCGCCCCAAGCTCACTGCGGGCGGTATCCCTCCACGTGCTTCCCTCCCAACCTCCCACCCACCCAATTCCTTCTTCTTTCGGCTCAATCCCGCGTTACGGGACCCCGCCCCCTCTGCTCCCTCCAAAATTGCACCCCCCTCCCTCGCCCGCACCCCAGCCCGGCACCCGAGCCCGCCCGCCCGGGAGGCCCCGCCCCTCGCTGTCCCCCCACTTCCCTTGGCGGCTGCACTCACGCCCCGGCCCCTCTCACCGGTAAAGCCGCTTAGTGTGGAGGACCTTTGCTTCGGGCTCGCTGCTCTCCCCTGTGGGGGGGCCTTGGCTCATGGTGCCTGGGCCCGGGGGCGGATCCCGGTCACAGACCCCCGCCACCTACCGCTACCGCCACCACTGCCGTCTCCGGCCGTAGCCGCAGCCGCCACCGCCGCCGGCCCTGCTCGGCCGCCATAGCTGCGAGGCGGCTGCCCGAGACAGCTCCTCCTCCGCCTGCCAAATCTCGCGATACCAGCTGGAAGTTGCGGGCCAGTGGCCTGCCGCTACCAAATCTCGCGAAACTCGTTTTCCCTCCCGGGAAGTTGCCAGAACTAACTCTGGGCAGCATGGCCTCTTTCTGGCTTCTGCAAGCCCTTAAGAAAAACTTTATTGACAAAGCTGCCAGAGAACGAACAGTGAACTCTGCGGGGGAGCTGAGGCTAAGCTGGATCTGGGCAGATGGACTCACAGCTAGGAGCATGACTTTGCTTTGTCCGACGGTGGTCATTTTGTCCATCCTTCTGCCCGCACCCCCCACCCCCGCCCCATTTGAGCCGAGCCCCTTTAAGATTACTAGTTAGGGTGATTCCATTTCTCCCTTTCCCCCCATTATTTAAACAAACAAAAAACGTGTATGTGAAAATTTTCTTGGAAAGAGTCAAGCATAGCGTAAGAGTAAGGCCCTCCAATACAGGACTCTTGTACAGGCACCTCGGCCCTTCAGCTCCCGCACCCCAACCCAAAGATTTCCACTTGCATGTTCATCTCTCACCAGTCCAGCAAACATTTATTGAACACCTGCTGTCTTCCAGTCACAATGCTGGGTGCTGGAGACACAGAATGAGCAATCCAGACACTGTCCCTGCCCTCACAAAGCTCAAATAACTTCAGGGGAAAAGAGCCACAGGACTGAGAAGGTACACCCTTAAGCGTTTCTGCCCCCGGAAAGATCACCTTGGATTCCAGTTGCTTTCTTAAACCTTAAACCTAACCTAAAAGGCAAGGTGTTCAGGGGACCCGTGTACCCGCTGTAATGGGAACATAAATTCCTTTTCCAGCCACCGACCTTCTTTCTGTTCCTGAAACAACCTGTCTTTCCCACTTATTGGCCTTTCACCTGCTGTTTCTCTGCCTGGAACACTCATTCTCCTGATTTCCCATCAGGTCTCAGCTCAAATATCATTTTGGCAAAGAGGTTTTCCCTACTGAAATTGTCATATTGGTTTAGTTGCTAGGCTTCTTTATTACCTGTTGTCCCAAAAGAACAAGCTCTTTAAGCGCAGAGACTTTTTTTTTTTTTTTTTCTGCCGCGTGGGGTCTTTGTTGCTGCACGTGGGCTTTCTGGCTTTCTCTAGTTGCGGCGAGCGGGGCCGCTCTTCCAGGGGCTACTCTTCGTTGTGGTGCGCGGGCTTCTTATTGCGGTGGCTTCTCTTGTTGCGGAGCACAGGCTCTAGGTGCGCAGGCTCTAGAGCACAGGCTCAGTAGTTATGGCACACGGACTTAGTTGCTCCGTGGCATCTGGGCTCTTCCCCGACCAGAGGTAGAACCCGTGCACGCTGCATTGACAGGCGAATTCTTAACCACTGCGCCACCAGGGAAGTCCCAAGCACAGACACTTTGCCTGTCACCTTGTTCTTTCCTGTGTCTGCGCCTAGCTAATAATAGGTGCCCAATAAATATTGAATGAATAAGTGTAGAAATTCAACCTCTTTTTGGGTATCCCAATCTACTCCAAGCACCCTCTGATGTCCAAACCCACTTCTTCCTCCTTTGCTTTCCTGTGCTGGGGGTTCCTACGCATCCCATGTTGCTAAGACACACACTTACCTCTATGATCAGCTGCACCCCCACTTTCAGAAAGGATGACGTCCTCCTTTAATGCTTTTTCTGTCGGCAGATTCAGCAGGGCGGGGCCTGCCCCTTTAAAGTGGGCCCCACCTGCTCTGGTCAGACTGGTTTGGAGACACAGGTAAAGGGAGGGAGACTGAGAGGAATACTCGCAGAGCCAGCAGGGAGCTGGGCAGCTCCTTCCCGGACACTGGGGACCCTCTACCTCTCTCCAGATGGAAAGTAAGTGGGTGTCATGGGTCCAAACACTAAGGGTTAGGAGGTCCTTGAGGAGGTGGAGAGAGGGGAATCAGCCCCATCCAGAAGCAGTGAGATGGAGGGCGGCAGGGAGGGAAGAAAGACCAGAGAGGAGGCATGGGAAACAGCCTTGATTAGACTTAGAGATCAGAATGAACAGACCCAGGCCCTCCGGAGACGTTGTGGGTGGGTTACTGAGAAGTTTGGAAACTGACCAGGTACCCAGATTGGAGACAAAAGAACAGGATGCACTGCTGTTGCCAGCTCCTTGGGACAGATCTCTTGGCAAATCATTGGTATCAGTTGCCAGGAGAGTTCCAGTTGGGGATCTGCAGGGGAATGGGGGGTGTGGAGGTGAAGGGGCAGCTTCTCTGTCCCACAAGAAGATCCTTAGCGGGAATAAAATCCTTGGCAAAATTCTAGACCTCTCCTTTTCCTCCCATTCCTGCATTAGGGTGGCCATGACCCCAGGGGTTTTGGTGGAGGAGGTAGAAGGCATGGGTGGGGGCTGGCTGAGGCCACAGCTGCCAGCGCCTGTGCCCCCTGACTCACCCTCTCCTGCTGAATAGCATTTGATGTCGAAAGGGTGCCTCCATTTCGGCTCTCACTTCCCTCCTGCCTCTCTCTGTTTCAACACCTTCCTCCGGACCATGTTCTCCCTAAGGTCCCAGAAAGGACTAAAGTCCACGAGGCCGGCTGCCCTGGAGACTTCCTGTTCTGTCAGCCCCTCCTGAGGGCCAGAGGATGGCAGCTTCTGACAGAACTGTACTCCCTCCAGGGTGACATGACCTTGCGGTAGACCCCAGAAGTGAAGCCCCAGGATGACAGAACCCGAGACCCTGGCCCTGCTGGAAGTGAAGGGGCCCGAGGCCCTGGAGAAAAGCCCACCCCAGGCTTTGGTCCCCAATGGCCGGAAGCTGGAAGCGGAAGATGGGGTTGAGTCCCCTGGAGCTGAGTCCTCCAGAGCGGGATCTTCAGCTGGGCCTCCCACAGCCGGAGAGGGGACGGAGGATGGTCTAGACAGCACAGTAAGTGAGGCTGCCACCTTGCCCTGGGGGACTGGCCCCCAGCCCAGTGCCCCGTCCTCAGATCCCCCTGGGTGGAGGAACATTGAGCCTGAGTCCCTTGAGCCGCAGCCACCCACCAAGCTAGAGGAGTTGCACGAAGATGACGCCAGCCTGCTGCCCGAGAAGGTGGCCCGGGCCTTCGTGCCCATCGACCTACAGTGCATTGAGCGGCGGCCCCAGGAAGACCTCATTGTGTGCTGTGAGGCCAGTGAGGGTGAGCGCCGCCAGACCTTCCTGCCCACCCGGGCCACCCACCCTGAGCCCCCGGAGCGCAAGTGGGCCGAGGCAGTGGTGAGGCCGCCTGGGAACTCCTGTGGGTGCTGCAGGGGATGCGGAAGCCATGAGGGGCTGAAGGCCATGGCCTCGGTGGGAGCCGCCCTCATCCTCTTCCCCTGCCTGCTCTATGGGGCATACGCCTTCCTGCCCTTCGATGCCCCGCGCCTGCCGACCATGAGTTCCCGCCTCATCTACACGTTGCGCTGCGGGGTCTTTGCCACCTTCCCCATTGTACTGGGTGAGCCTGGGCCCTGCAAGAAGGGAGGGGGCATGTGGGAGCTGGGCTGGAGGGCAGGGCCTGCCTGGCTTGGGGAGCAGGAGAGTTTCCCTTCACTAGACCTGGACCCTCAGGGCCTCCCACACCCTGTCACCCCTGTGTGCCCACCTCCTCCCAGGACCACCTCAGCCCCACCCACAGTGCAGAGCCCATGCCCATGAGCTCTCTGCTACGAACCCTGCCTCCAGCTTCCTGCCTGCCGCTCCTCTCCTGACCCTATGTGTCCTCCAACCCCACCCAGGGATCCTGGTGTACGGGCTGAGCCTGTTGTGCTTTTCTGCCCTGCGGCCCTTTGGGGAGCCACGGCGAGAGGTGGAGATCCACCGGCAATATGTGGCCCAGTCGGTCCAGCTCTTCATCCTCTACTTCTTCAACCTGGCCGTGCTTTCCACCTACCTGCCCCAAGACACCCTCAAACTGCTCCCTCTGCTCACTGGTCTCTTCGCCATCTCCCGGTGAGCTGGGGCTGGGGGTGGGGCAGAGGGAGGTGCTGGTGCTCAAGAGGCCCAGGCATCTGAATGTCTGGAGAGCCAGGGAGCTTTCTGGATTCTGCATCAGCCCAAATGTGCACCCCGGAAAGCTGAGTCACTTTCTTCCTTGCACTTTACCTCACCTGGTAGCAGGTGATCAGCTCATATGTCTTTCATAAGATACATGTATCAACCTAGAACTGGAAGGGCTTTCAGGTGTCACCTAGACCAACCTCCCACACATTGCAGCCACTCCTCTGTGGCACTCTGGTCAGGTGGCCATTGGCTGAACATTGGTTGAACAGCCCCTGTGACCAAGTGCTTAGTTCTTTATAAGACAGTCTTGTTTCATTTTTCAAAAGTCCTAATTATTAGAAAGTCCTTTTTTATATTGTGCTAAAAACTGTTGCCCTGACTCTGACCTCTGTAATTGCCTAGACAAATTCAGATCTTTGACAACAGCTCTCAACTCCCCACTCCAAACCTCTGCTTCCCCAGTGTTTACTTTGCTAAGTGGCCCTGGTCCCTTCACTATCCTGTGTCCTTCCCTCTAGGCAGGAAATTCTCCTGCTTGTCAAATGGGAGGGATGGGGGCTGGTCAAGGGTATTGTCCTGTTCATACAAGCCAAGGCCACATAGGTCTCATGGCAGCCTCATTACTCTGCTTTCATTTAGAATTTGTAGGCACCTGAAATCCTTAGGGGTGTTTTCATGTGAACTACTGTTAACCCAGAAGGCACCTTTGAATTTCTGAAGCCAAATGCAGGCCTTTCCATTTTTTCCCCTAATACATTTCCTTTTGTTATTTTCCATATAGCATTCCAGGTAGCTTTAAGTGCTAAAGCATTCTTCCTATTTAGCTTAAATCTGTCTTCCTGTCACTTCTGACTGTAGTCTAGTGGTCATTTGTCCCACCAGCCTCCTGACCATCATGCAGCCCTGCAAGTTCTCCCAGTAGATGTTTCCCAAGATAAATATGTTCCTGCTCATGTAACTCAACTTCTCATCTCCCTCTCGGGGAATGCTGGTCTCAGACAGAAGTTGGTTTAAGCACCAAGAATCATCAGGGAGCTAAAGGACCAGCAATTGTCTGGTCCATCTTACCCATTTTACAGAGAGAAAGTGACTACAGATTGGGGGAGAAGAGTCACACAGGTCAGTCAGCAGCAGAGGCAGGACTAGAACCCAGGTCCCTTCCTTCTCTCATCCAGTGTCCTTCTTCTCTACCATGGGCAAGTTACTTAAGTATTTTGTGCCTCAGTTTCATCATCTGTAAAATGGAGTTATTGTGAAGATTAAGTTAGTTAATTCATGTAGAGTGCTTGCAACAGTCTAGTACTTGGTAAGTGTTCACTAAATGTGAACTTTTATATTATTATGATGCTATGCTGCCTCCTGGTGCAGTAGAGAAGCAGCAGTTACTCTTTCCTCCATTTCCCAGGTAAAAAAATAGAGACATCACAATCTTGTAATAAGTGATCCTTCATACATTAAGAGGAAGCTGCTGCCCTCCCACCACTGAGGAGTGTGTATTTTGAATGGATCTTCCAAGAGGGGAAATTTGGTTGTGCCTAGTCCATCCCTCTGGGCTTCAAGCTCTCTTGAAGCTGGTTTCCTTACTCTCTCCTTTCCCTCAGCCCCTCTAAAATGGCAGGAGATGGGGTGATGAACAGGCATGGGTTCAAACTATGGTTTTACTATTTCCCCAATGTGTGACTTTGGACCAGTCTTACTTAACCCTTTTGGAATCTTAGTTTCTTCATCTGCAAAAGGGGAAGTAAATACAATGGAATGTACTGCAGCTGTGAAATAATGAAGCTGTTTATATACTAATATAACACAATCACCAAGATACATTAAATGAGGGGAAAAAATCAATGTGCAGAACAATCTCTATATTTAGTATGCTACCAAACTTCCAAAAAAAAAAGGCAAAAGGAAAACATAAATCTTTTCGCTCATATGTACAGAAAACATCACGATGTACAAGAAACATCGGATGTCTGGGGTGGGAGTGGAACAGAGGTGAGAAGGTCAAGGACGAGAATAGGGTATCTGGGAATCAGTAAAGGAAGACATTTTACTATACTCACTGGTACCTTTGAATTTTGAACCATGTAAATGTATACTGCCTACTCAAAATTTTTTAATTAAAATTTGAAAAGTAAACAAAGAGGGAGGTGAATAATATACACACTTCATAGAGATGTGGGGGTCTAAATTAAATTAAACATTGCCCCTAAAGTAATTGGTACCATGCCTGGCACATGGTAAGTACAGAAACACTGGCTCTCTTTAGAGGTATCAGTTGTGCTGACCAACACCCATCTACTGCCTTCACGTTGTATTCTCCCCATCATCAGCCTGTTGCCAGTTAGCTCATGTACTCCCCTCGAGGAAAACCCGATCTTTTCTTGCCTCCCAGGCTGATATACTGGCTGACCTTTGCCGTGGGCCCCTCCTTCCGAGGCTTTGGCTACGGCCTGACATTCCTGCCCCTGCTGTCCATGCTGGTGTGGAACCTCTACTATATGTTCGTGGTGGAGCCTGAACGCATGCTCACTGCCTCCGAGAGCCGCCTGGACTACCCTGACCACGCCCGCTCAGCCTCAGACCACAGGCCTCGCTCCTGGGGCTAAGCCGCCCCACCCCCTTGCTCCCAGCCCTGGTACCTGGGTGGGATGAACCCACCTACTGCCCTGACAGGGGTCCCATCCAATCAGAGCCTGGACTGTCCCCTGCTCTCCGAGTTGGGGCACTCCCCTTCACCTTTGGAGCCTGGGACAATTAGGCGGGAGGGACTCAGACATTCTTTCAGGGAAAGAGGTGGACAGCCATGTTCCTTAAGGATGCTGAGGGCACAGGACCAGGAGCAGAGGCATGGCTCCTTCCCGAGCAGCCTCCCACCACTGCCACTAGGGCCCACAATGGCTGGACTCTGCTGCACTCTCCAGCCTCCTGTGAGGCAGCCAGCAGAGCTACAGCCAAAACTCTGACCATTTCTGTGCTGGGTGTCTAAGCAGAGGGCCTCAAAGAGACTAGAAACCTTGCCCATGCCTAAAGGTAATGGCTGGGCATCAGATCAAATAGGACGTTCACGTTTGGTGAAAACCTTCCTGGGGACCTGTGTTCAGGACCCTCCGTAACTGGCCATATAGGCTTTTGAGCCTCAGTCAGGTCAATTACAGCTGTCCCAATCCAGTGTGGCTGCCTCCTCCCTTCCAACCCTTTAGGTCCCTGTAACCTTGCACCTCCAAACTGCCCAGAAGTCATACCTCTCTCATGGGAAGAGGAGCAGACAGGGAAACCTGCCTCCCAAGAGGCGTGTGTGTGTGTGTGTGCGTGTATGTGTGTGTGTGTGTGCGTGCGTGTGCACCCACACCTGTGGTGGCTGGGAGTGGTTGGAAGACATAGTGGTTGATGTTAACCCCATATGAATGTGTGTGTAAATATAAACAACTACCACTGTCTTCCTTGGCTCTTCCTTCGTGTTTGCACCCTCGTCTCAAGTGTCCCTTCCTTGTTTGATTCAGACTGCACCAGAGACCTCCCAGCTCCGCATGTTGAAGAGTGGCTGGCAGGAGTCTGGTCCCATGGCAAGGGAGAGAACTAGGCCTGGGGAAGAAATGGTGCTGCAAACAAGAAATTGCCTTCCATGCCCACCTCCAGCCCTCTCATTCCCTGGAACCAGACCCAGCAACACTCACACACTGAGAGACAAGCCCTGGGGGAAAACTTAGTCTATTTCATGCCCTCCAGGGTAGCAGACAAGTCAGAAGGCCTCTCATTTAAGCCTGTGAGTCCCATTCAAGGGAACTGGGGGGTGGAGGGGCGGGGAGGCAACACTGAGGGGACCCTCCCTCTAGCAATCACTCTGTCCCTGGTCCCTCCTCAAAGTTTGAAGGAAGCCCCACCTGGGTCCGGAGGAAGTTGAGGCTGGTCTCTGAGGTTCTGCAGAAAAGCAAGATGGGAAAAGAGAGCAGCTGGCTGGGAATACTGACCCTCAAACCTGCAGACCAGCAAGGCAGGTCCAGTAATGTCCTTCCCTCTAGAGAGCAGGCCTCAATTTATAGGCTGATATTCTGAGTACCGCTTGTGGTCCAGCAGCAGAAACACGCCTCCTGCCAGCAGCATGAGCACTGGAGCACCCAGGGCCACTGCCATGATGCCTAGGACTAGCGAGGACAAGGCATCTACTGGAGGGGTGCCCACACCCAGGAGCATGGACCTAGAGCAAGCAGAGTGAGAAAGAGAGGTGAGCAGGCTTAGCGGGGAAGGCCGAGAGGCCCAACCCTCCTCCACTTCAACCTCCCAAACCCTTGGCCCAGGCCCTGACTCTCACCAGCTGAGGTAGCGTTTGTCCCAGTAGCCAGGGCCTGTGGAAGCCCCAAATGTCAGATTGAAGGCACAGAAGTTGTTCTGGGACCCAAAGAAGGCTCGGACAATGGGTGACTGGGGGAGAAGGTATGCCAAGGTGGGGTAAAGAGGGGAAGCTTGGCAGGGCATGGCTGATTCCCGGCCCCCCTGCTTCTGGGAGAAAGCCACTGGTCGCCACTGCATGAAGCCTGATGGGAGGGAGCCCCATAGCAGCTGGTCCAACTGGGGAGAAAGGCAAACAGGCAGGATGAGGAGGACCAGTGGTGCCCGACCTTTCTGTTCCCCCACCCTTTCCCAGCGTCCATCTGACACGAGTTGTCCTGAATCCTAGGCCTGGTTCTAGAACTCACAGGCTGTTCGCATCAATCTCTCCTCTGTAGAAAGGGGAGCTGGACTGGATGGCACTGGGTCCTTTTCCAGCCTCAACACTCAGCAAGCCTGCACTCAGCTCCCTCCTTTGGGCCCCCGGGCCCTTGCAAATCCCATCTGTCAGAGCACTAGTCACACTGTACCGCCTTCCCTCTGGCTTCTCCACTGAGAGCAGAGACTGGGCTAATTCATTAGCACAGTGCCCAGCACTTAAAGGAGCTGAATGAAGTGTTGCTAAATGGTAAATAGTTGAATGATTCTCTGAGGTCCTAATGGGGTCCCCCTTCACCCCACACCCATCTGCTTCTCTGCTGGAAGCCTGACCTGGAAGACGGCAGGTGCATATTCATCATCGATGGAGTGCTGCTCCTGCACTGAGGGGCAGTCAGGGCCATGGCCCAACGTGGCTACCTCCAGGCCAAACAAGGAGTGGTTTCCCCGGGGAGAGGCCCCAACCAGGTCCACCTCTAGCTGGCAGGTGTCTGCTGTGTGCAGGAGGCGAGGGGGTTGGGCTGGTCGGCCAGATCTGGAGAAGGCCTGAACCTAGGATGGAAGAGGCACGGGAGGTGTGGGAAGCAGGTGGATGCCTGTGTTTGAAGGCGACCCCCATCATTAACTCCCACCCTCGTAAACCAGCCTTTTGAGTTCTGATGCCCCATACCCTTACCCTGAAGGACAGGCTGCCATTGGCAAAAGCCCCAGTGGGGTCGTGAATGGGGTGGCCTCGAAATGTGGCGCTCAGGGTGGCAGGATCCAAAGAGTCAGTGATGTTGTCCCAGGAGAAATCGGCCAAGAAGTATGGGGGGTATGATTTTCCTGGAGGCTTGGCGGCCGCATCAGATGTGTTGGTGCTGTCAAACTCAAACAGCTGGCGGGTGGGGGTGGGGAGGGACTAGGCTTGCCTGAGTCCAGCTTTCTCCTGAATCACCACCACCCCCCGTTCACTGGTCCCACCCCACGCTCTCATACCTGACTCGACTTCACCTACCCCCAGTCTTCAGTTTCTCCCTCTAACTCGAATGAACCCTCCCCTCTGCACTCTTCCCCTTGGTTCTCCCCCAACCTCCTCACCCTGGTAAAGACGAGGGCAGAAGAAAATTGGATGCTCTCCTTGGGGAGCACCATGAGGCCCCCGTCAGGCTCAGAGGAAACCAGGAGGCTCCAGTTGACACTCAGGGTGCTGTTGGGGGTGTTGGTGGCCACCAGCAGCACAGCTGGGGGTCCCAGGCTGCTCCACACATAGTGCAGGGTGGAAGTGGCACCCACTGCCTGGATATGAAGCAGGTTCTGGGAAGGGTCCAGCCAGTCAGAGATGACCTTCAGAGACACCTGGAACATGGAGCAGTGGAGGGTCAAGCGAACAGGATCAGGGAGAGACACAGGGCAAAGAAGTTTGGGGATAAGGAGAGGGGCCTTGGAAAATGATGGGGAAAGGGTGGGACCTTGGGGGCCTAGGCAAGAGGAATGCTTGTGGGAGCTAACAGAACCTTGTTGTAAGGGGCAGAGGTGGGGTGGAGGAGAGGTGGGTAGAGCCAGAACTGCCTTGACCCTGGTGGAGAGATCAGGGCACAGGGCTGAGAGGAAGAAAGAAATCCAACACTTGCTTGGACCTGGCTCACTCAGGGCTAAGTCAAGGTCCAGGTTTCACCGGAAGACAGGAAGCTCTCACATCCACCCTACTCCACAATCCTGTCCCGTGACCCATGGCTGCTCCGACCCCCAGTTTGAAAAACTCTTTTGTCAATGCAAGCACGCTCCACCCCCACCAATTGTTTGCCCTAGATTCCAACCACCCTTCAAGGTAGCGTATCCTGAAACACCTATTGCTCTAGCCCCTCACCTGGCGGGTCTCCTCCCCCAGAAGGCCAAACGGAGCTGCTGTCAGAAGTAGACTCAGGAGGAGCACGGCGCTCCTCATAGCTTCTCAGGCAGTCCCGACTTCAGAGGGCGGAAGAGACGCTAAAATCATGTGACTCACAGATTCAGCTGATCTCTTTAAAGGGCGGGACCATCACAACAGTTCTTAAAGAGACCGCCTCCCTTAACCCAGATTTGTGAGTGAGAATAGAATCAGAAGGGTTAGGAGTTCGTCATCCCCAACTGACCTGGCAAACAAGTCATCCCAGGCTACATCTGCAGACATACTCCCAACCTCTCCTACCCAACTGGTCCTGCTAAAGTTACCTATAGGCAGGCATGATGTCTGGATTCAACATCCAAATGTAATCTATAGAATGATTCTGTGGCAGGGAAGGCACAGAGAAGAATTTGAAGAATTCGATGGGAGAGATAGCACACCTCAGAGGGTTCTTTTTGTCAATTTTTAATATTTATTGAGCCCCCAGCTATGCAGGTTCTTGTCCTGGAAGAGCTCACAATTTTATTGTGGAGAAAAGAAACCTCAGAAAACAGGACATGAAAGTGATACATAATTGTCATAGGAGGGAGTTCATGTCTGGCTGAATGAATGCACTTTTTATTTTTCTTGTTTTTTTTCTTTAATTTTTAAATTTTGTTTATTTTTTTGGCTACGTTGGGTCTTTGTTGCTGCGTGCGGGCTTTCTCTAGTTGCGGCAAGTGGGGGCTAATCTTCGTTGCGGTGCACAGGCTTCTCATTGTGGTGGCTTCTCTTGTTGCGGAGCACAGGCTCTAGGCGCATGGGCTTTACTGCGACGCGTGGGCCCTAGAGCGCATAGGCTTCAGTAGTTGCAGCACGTGGGCTCAGTAGTTGTGGCGCACAGGCTTAGTTGTTCTGCGGCATGTGGGATCTTCCCGGACCAGGGATCGAACCTGTGTCCCCTGTATTGGCAGGCGGATTCTTAATCACTGCGCCACCTGGGAAGTCCTTTCTTGTTTGTTTGTTTGTTTGTTTGTTTTGCTAATCCTAAAATTATTTTGGCTAATAAAAAATGCATACAGTACAATATTCATAAGGCACCAAAGGGTACCACCCCTATTCCCCAGCAACCTGGGTCCTTCCTTGAGACAACCACTATTATCAGTTTCTCATGTGTCCTTCATAAAATATTCTATGCATGCTCAAGTGTATGTTTTGTTGGGTTTTTTTTTTGGCCGCACCATGTGGCATGTGGGATCTTAGTTCCCGGACCAGGGATCGAACCCGTGCCCCCTGCAGTGGAAGTGCAGTCTTAACCACTGGACTGCCAGGGAAGTCCCTCAAGTGTGTGTGTGTGTGTGTATGTGTGTGCACACTTGATAGTACATATATACATATACATATATACCCATATACATATGTATAATAAGATACAATGGAATCCACTGTTCTGCAGTTTGTTTTTTTTGTTTGTTTTTGCGGTACGCGGGCCTCTCACTGTTGTGGCCTCTCCCATTGCGGAGCACAGGCTCCAGACGCGCAGGCTCAGTGGCCATGGCTCACGGGCCCAGCCGCTCCGCGGCATGTGGGATCTTCCCGGACTGGGGCACGAACTCGTGTCCCCTGCATTGGCAGGCGGACTCTCAACCACTGCACCACCAGGGAAGCCCTGCAGTTTGTTTTTTCACTTATATATTGAGGAATGTTCTGTATCAATGCACTTGGAGTTGTCTCATTCTCCAGTCTTTCATTGCAGGGCGGACGTTCCATGGGTATATTTAGCCAGAGCCTTGATAGTATCCAACATTTTGCTATGGCAAACAACACTGAAAGGAATATCCCTGTATGAAAAGCACTTCATACATATTTGTAACCAAATCTATAGGATAAATACCCAGGAGTAGAATTGCCCAGTCAAGTTGCCCTCTATGAGGTTCATCAATTGACACTCACACCATGTTTGAGAGCCCATTTCCCCCACACCCTGGCAAGTGCTTACCAAACTTAATTTGCATTTCCCTATGAATAAGGTTAAACATCTCTTCATGTTTTATTAGTCATTTACTTTTTGCTTCTCTGGAGCTATTTATACCCTTTGCCTATTTTTCTGAGGCCCTATCTTCTTAATGGCCAAGTTCTAAAAGTTCAAGGAAATCAACTCTTGTACTGTTGCAAACATCATCCTCCCTCTCCCATTTGTTCTTTTTTTGCCATGCAAATATTCTATGTAGTTACATTTATTATTTTCCCCCACTATGATAAGTATTTATTTACTTACTTACTTACTTACAGCCACGCTGTGCAACTTGCAGGATCTTAGTTCCCTGACCAGGGATGGAACCCGCGCCCTTGGTAGTGAAAGCGCAGAGTCCTAACCACTGGATTGCCAGGGAATTCCCCTGGTAAGTATGTTTTTAAATCTCATGTCTTCTTCTAGTACTCTTATATTTAAATCTTTCAGTCGCCTGGAATTAATTTTGCTGTAATAAGTGAAGAAAGGATCCAATTTCAGTTTTTTCCCCAAATGGCTACTCTAGGATAAACTAAAGTTTCCTTAAAAACTTTCATTTTTCTGGCCTTACTACCCAAAGCAATCTACAGATTTAATGTGATCCCTATCAAATTACCCATGACATTTTTCACAGAACTAGAATAATCCTAAAATGTATATGGAACCATAAAAGACCCAGAATTGCCAAAGCAATCCTTAGGAAAAAGAACAAAGCAGGAGGCATTGCCCTCCTAGACTTCAGACAATACTACAAAGCTATGGTAATCAAAATAGTGTGGTGTTGGACATCCCTGGCGGTCCAGTGGTTAAGACTCCATGCTTCCACTGCAGGGGGCGGGGGTTCAGTCCCTGGTTGGGGAACTAAGATCCCACAAGTTGTGCAGTATGGCCAAAAAATTTAAAAAAAAAAGATACCAGCGTGGTATTAGCACAAAAACGGACATATGGATCAATGGAACAGAATAGACAGCCCAGAAATAAACCCACACACCTAAAGATAATTAATCTTTGACAAAGGAGGCAAGAACATACAATGGGGAAAACACAGTATCTTCAGCAAGTGGTGTTGGAAAAGTTATATAGCCACGTGTAAATCAATGAAGTTAGAACATACCCTCACACCATACTAAAAAAAAAACCTCAAAATGGTTTAAGACTTAAATATAAGACATGACACCATAAAACTCCTAGAAGAGAACATAGGCAAAACATTCTCTGACATAAATTGTACCAATGTTTTCTTAGGTCAGTCTCCCAAGGCAATAGAAATAAAAGCCAAAATAAACAAATGGGACCTAATCAAACTTACCAGCTTCTGTACAAAGGAAACCATAAACAAAATGAAAAGACAACCTATGTACTGGGGCAAAATATCTGCAAATGATGCACCAACACGGAATTAATTTCCAAAATATACAAACAGCTCATACAACACCATAACAAAAAAACAACCCAATTGAAAAATGGGCAGAAGACCTAAATAGACATTTCTCCAAAGAAGACATACAGATGGCCAATAGGCAGATGAAAAGATGTTCATCATCGCTAATTATTACAGAACTGTAAATCAAAACTACAGTAAATCAACCATACTGCAATAAAAATTAATTATACATAAAGAAAAACCTACTATGAGGTACTACCTCACACCAGTCAGAATGGCCATCATTAAAAAGTTTACAAGGGCACTTTCCTGGTGGTCCAGTGGTTAAGACTCCGTGCTTCCACTGCAGCCAGCATAGGTTCGATCCCTGGTTGGGGAACTAAGATCCCACATATCGCACAGTGCGGCTAGAAGAAAGAAAAAGGAAAAAAGATAAAAAGTCTACAAATAATAAATGTTGGAGAGAGGGTGGAGAAAAGAGAACCCTCTTACACTGTTGGTGGGAATAGAAATTGGTGCAGCCACTATGGGAAACAGTATGGAGGTTCCTCAAAAAACTAAAAATAGAGTTGTCATGTGATCCAGCAATCCCACTACTGGGCATACACTCAAACAAAACTATAATTTAAAAAGATACATGCACCCCCTATAGCAGCACTATTTACAATTGCCAAGACATGGAAACAACCTAAATGTCCATCAGCAGATGAATGGATAAAGATGTGGTATACACACACACACACACACACACACACAATGGAATATTACCCATAAAAAAGAATGAAATAGTGCCACTTGCAGCAACATGGATGGACCTAGAGATTACCATACTAAGCGAAGTAAGTCAGAAAAAGACAAGTACCACATGATATCACTTACATGTGGAATCTAAAATACAACACAGGACTTCCCTGGCGGTCCAGTGGTTAAGAATCTGTGCTTCCACTGCAGGGGGCACGGGTTCGATCCCTGGTCAGGGAAATAAGATCCCGCATGCTGTGCGGTGTGGCCAAAAAAGAAAAAAGCCCACAAATGAACAGATCTACGGAACAGAAACAGACTCACAGACATAAAGAACAGACTTGTGGTTGTTAGTAAGGGGTGGGGGTCGGGGAGGGAAGGATTGGGAGTTTGGGATTAGCATATGCATACTATTACATACAGAATGGATAAACAAGGTCCTACTGTATATAGCACAAGGAACTACATTCATTATCCTGTGATAAACCAGAATGGAAAAGAATACGAAAAAGATATGTCACTTTGCTGTACAACAGAAGCAGCCACATAGCACAGGCAGATCAGCTTGGTGCTTTGTGACTGCCTAGAGGGGTGGGACAGGGAGGGTGGGAAGGAGACGCAAAAGGGAGGAGATATGGGGATATATGTATATGTATAGCTGATTCACTTTGTTAAAAGCAGAAACTAGCACACCATTGTAAAGCAATTATATTTCAATAAAGATGTTTAAAAAATTTACAGAGAAGTTATAATGCCATGAGAAAATGCCTCTGACCCCAATGCTAAGTGAAACTATAGATGAGAAAAATGTTCTATATGTGTTGAGCATTTTGTTCCTATTTTTTGTTTTTGTTTTTCTTTTTCAATAAAGTTTTGCACAGAAATAAGACTAGAAGTAAAGATAACAAAATACTAACAGTGGTTGGATTCAGATAAAGGGGCTTTGGATTCTTTAGAAAATCATTTCTATTTTTCTGTATTTAATAAATATTCTTTTGGAACTTTAAAAAAATCGTAAATCAACTATACTTCAATAAAACTTAAAAAAAACTTTTCACTTTTCTTGAGAAAAAAAGTACTTGTACCCTCTGAGGTTATCAACTCTGGACTTGACAAGCAAGGATATAAGCAAGAGTCTTGGCTGAGTTCAAAGGGTTTCAGTAAATAGTAATTCAAGTCTCCCCACCACCCCCAATACACCACTTTTGGGGGGCGGGGTGTGGAATAGGACTTAGTTGAATCCAGGAATTTGACAGGGAAGAACCATGACAAAGTCAAGGTGGCAGCAAAGTTGTGTTCATGGAATCACTTAGAGTTCATGCAAGCAACAAAGTGGCTTGGGTAGCCTTTAATGACTCAAATTTAGCCTTTGAACAGCACAAAGGGGCTTTGAAAGCTAGACTGAAGAGTACAGATTGATCTAACATGCCAGGAGGAATTTTCATAGGTTCACGAGACACTGTAACTCTTAAAGAGGCACTGATGACAGGAGGGAAGACTACTATGTACAATTATCCAAGTGCTTAACCATTACAGCTGAGACCAGAATGGACCCACAAAGGTGTCAAGGAACAAATGGGAGGCAGTTCCTCCCTCCACAACTTCCAAGCACTACTTCTTCAAGATCTTTTTATTTACTTGAGAATTAACTCATCTTTAAGGTCTTAAAGCTCTGAGGGAATTAACACAAGTAAAGACGCAGGGATTTCAGCAAAAGATAGGTAGGCTTATTTCAGAGCCTCTCATTGAAGAGAAAAAGCTGAAGACTTCATTTTTTAAAAAAATTTTTATTTTTGGCCGTGTTGGGTCTTCATTACTGTGTGAGGGGTTCCTCTAGTTGCAGTGAGCACGGGCTTCCCATTGCGGTGGCTTCTCTTATTGTGGAGCATGGGTTCTAGGCACAAGGGCTTCAGTAGTGTGGCACATGGGCTCAGCAGTTGTGGCTTGTGCCTCTAGAGCGCAGGCTCAGTAGTTGTGGCGCACGACCAGTGTCCCCTGCACTGGCAGGTGGACTCTAACCACTGTGACACCAGGTAAGTCCCAAGCTGAAGACTTTAGACTGGGTTAAGCAGGAAGCTAAATACTAGGCATGAACAGAGCAGAGTCTCCAGAAGCCCTTTTCCACAGCACACCTCTGTTCAGGCAGCATAGCCAGCTGTAAATGCACTTATAGAGCCAGACTGCCTACACAGGAATTCTAGGTCTGCCATTTATCAGCTTTGGGGCCCTTGGACAAGCTACTTTATGTTTTGGATTCCCCATCATAAAATGGGGTTATTACCTATCTTACAGGGTCCTTTTTTTTTTTTTTTTTTTGCGGTACGCGGGCCTCTCACTGTTGTGGCCTCTCCCGTTGCGGAGCACAGGCTCCAGACGCGCCAGCTCAGCGGCCATGGCTCACGGGCCCAGCCGCTCCGCGGCATGTGGGATCTTCCTGGACCAGGGCTCGAACCCGTGTACCCTGCATCGGCAGGCGGACTCTCAACCACTGCGCCACCAGGGAAGCCCTCTTACAGGGTCCTTTTGAGGATATGCAAAGTGAACAGAACATATCTATTATACAATAGGCAATGTGTGCTAGCTATTATTATTCTACCTAGTATTCAACTTAGTAACACTAAGTCCCGTGGTCAGGGAGGAGACACAGTCTGATTGCATGAGTCATGAGGACAAAGGGGACAGTGGAAGGCCCAGAGGAAGGACTCTTTAAGAAATCAAAGGCTAGCCCCACCTAGGTTCCAGCATCTCAGGGCCACTACAACATTTTTTTTTTGCCTTGATAAAAACAAAGCACAAAATGGGACTTACATCTTTTGTTTCTGCTTACAGGGAAAGCAGAGGCCCTACTGTGACACAAGCATGCCAGGAAAATAAGCCAGCAAGCCAAAACAGACTGGAATCAAGAATAACACTGGGAAAAAAAAAAAAAAAAAAGAGTAACACTGGGGGGCTTCCCTGGTGGCGCAGTGGTTGAGAGTCCGCCTGCCGATGCAGGGGATGCGGGTTCATGCCCTGGTCCAGGAAGATGCTACACGCCGTGGAGCAGCTGGGCCCGTGAGCCATGGCCGCAGAGCCTGCGCTCCGCAACGGGAGAGGCCGTAACAGTGAGAGGCCCGCATACCGCAAAAAAAAAAAAAAAAAAAAGAACAACACTGGGAGAGGGCAGAGAAAAAGAATTCTAGTTATGATAGTAAAGATTCTGAAAAGTTACAGGATACAGTACAGAAACAGATGCTCTATGTCCTTTAGGATAAATGCCTGAGCCCTAGCAGCACATACTGGGTGTTGCTCTACATACAACCACATACAAGGAACACCCATGGTTTGGACAGGTTCTTCCTGTTCTTTGAGTGGTGAATACAAGGTGGTACGTTTTAAGCTTTACAATATCATGCTTTGAACTCCAAGAGCCTTCGCAACCAGCATCTACTGAGAAGTCTGAAGAATACCCTCTCAAGGAGGCAAATATACTGAATGACCTCATTCCCATCTCTCTTCCCAGTAAGGTTTTCTGCCTCTTCCCTCCTTGCCAGGAGGCAGAGATATGACCCAAGGTTGAAAAACAAATAACCACCATCTCAAATGACTTAGATTTAATCATCGGAAGCAAACTAAATGGAGAGCTTACAATAGAGAAGAATTACATGTCAGTGCCTTTTGCAAACTGAGC
Source organism: Mesoplodon densirostris (assembly GCF_025265405.1). Taxonomy (NCBI): domain Eukaryota; kingdom Metazoa; phylum Chordata; class Mammalia; order Artiodactyla; family Ziphiidae; genus Mesoplodon; species Mesoplodon densirostris. The sequence goes on from NC_082662.1 coordinate 116,227,823, forward strand.
TGGGACAGAAAGGGACTGGGGCTGCCCCTCAACCCGATCCCTTCCAAACAAAGACACCCACAGTGTCCCTGGCAGTCTGGCTCAGGGAAGGGGGAGACTGTTGGCTCTGTGCGTTGAGGTCGCCTTGCCACCGCTCACTCCTGGCCAGCATCAGGAGCCCCGCCTTGCTGGCTCTGGTCATCACCCTTTTTTTTGTGGCCTGATACGATGTCATCAATCCGCAGCAGTAGAACTGCCGTCTAGGAGAAAAACCACAGTCCCAAAGAGGTTAGCAAGGAAGGGAAGGACACTTGTTTTCTTTTAGACGTATCACCTAGCTCCTCCTATATAATTACCATTTTATCTGAAATCTACCCTTTCAGAGTCTTGAATGTAAAATGCAGTTCTCCGTCAGTAAGGGATGCAGCTTATGCTATGTTACCTTGCTTTTTTTTTTTTTTCTTTTGGCCATGCTACACAGCTTGTGGGATTTTAGTTCCCCAACCAGAGATTGAACCCAGGCCCTCAGCAGTGAGAGAACGGAGTCCTAACCAATGGACTGCCAGGGAATTCCCTCTACCTTTTTTTTTAAATTAAAAACATTTATTTATTTTTGGCTGCACCGGGTCTTAGTTGCAGCATGCGGGACCTCCTTAGTTGTGGCATGTGGGCTTCTTAGTTGCAGCATGCGAACTTCTTAGTTGTAGCATGCGAACTCTTTGTTGCGGCATGCATGCGGGATCTAGTTTCCCGACCAGGGATCGAACCCGAGCCCCCTGCATTGACAGCATGGAGTCTTACCCACTGGACCAGGGAAGTCCCCCTACCTTGCTTTTTAAATGAGCTAAATATAAGTAGGGGGATGGAATTCCTTGGGAGATATTTTGGGGAATACTCTGCCTTCTATCCTCCCCTCCTCAAGATTGGACCAAACACACTGTTTTCTGGTTATCTGGAAATAAACAGCACAGCATATGTCTTAAGAGTGCCTCACCTCCACTGCTGTCTTATACGTTTGCAGCTTTACAGCCAATGGTTCCCATATGCCCAGTTCTTTCATGTCCACCAAAGTACCTGTCTCACCATTTACGCCCCAGGTCTCACAATTCTCCTGGGTGTGCTTGGCCTATAGTTGGAACAAGCATAAATAATTAAAGGGGAAAATACTAGGAACAAGTAAGCTGACAGAGACCACTACATAAAAATCAAATACACTGCACTGATAAGGTAGGGATAAGAGGAAACGGCAATGACAACAAACAAATCAAAAATAAGAAAGAGAAGAGATTTTAAGGAAAACAAGCTACCAGGAGAACCTGGAAAGACAGACATGAGCTACCCTCTTAGGCCAAACACAGCTCTTCCTACCCCATCAAGAGAAGAGCATGGAAAGGAACTCACCCGAAGGGAGGTAAGTAGACGGATGGTGCTGGCCCCACAGTTTTGAATAAGGGTACGAGGGATGACCTCTAGGGCTTGGGCAACAGCCCGATATGGCCATTGTTCCACACCAGTCATGGCCTTGGATTTTTCTGTCAAGGCATGAGCCACAGCCATCTCAGAAGCCCCACCCCCAGGCACCAGCTGAGGGTCCAGGAGAACATTGCGGCACACCTGCATGGCATCCTGGAGGTTGCGTTCTACTTCCTTGGGAAAGCAAACAAAGAGTATAAAGCCAAAGCTTGATGACTCAAGGACAAATCAGAAGCACCAAAGGACTTCCTGACTGCCAAGTTCGGTAAACCACCAAGGAGGGCAAACTAAGAAAGGTCCTTCAAACCTTTTGGGCAGGGCAGATGCTACTAACTCTGGAAAAACACATTAACTACAACTGCAACAAGGCCAGGGAGAATGCGGTGTCACTCTGGGATGTTAGGCTTTTGTCCATTGTGCTTGACAGACCTATAACTCTACTCTGTCCTGTCTAGCTGTGTACTCTAGGAGGCTGCACAGTGTACTGGAAACTCTCTACTTACTAGCTATATGCCTTGGTAAAATACTTAACCTCACTAAGGAAAAAAAAGTAATATTTATAATTTCAACTTAAAAAACTAGGAAACAGTGGTTGCTAGTGGATGGGGAAACGATGAGTCACTGTTCAATGGGTATAGTGTCTCAATTTTTTGAGATAAAAAAAGTTCTGAAGATCTGTTGCATGTGAATATGAAAACACTTAAAACTGCTGTAATTGTACACTTAAAAATTATTCAGATGATAAATTTTACATTAAAAAAATTTTAAACCATGATTAAAAATAAAAATATTAAAAAAAAGAAGAGAGAGATTTGTGGCTTCAGATGGCAATTAAATAGCTATAAATGGGCAACAGGATGATTTTAGGCCCTCTGGGAAACTCTCAAGAAATGGAATGACCTAGATCATTCAGTCACACTTCCAAGGCTGACTCACCGAGAGAATCTCTTTGCTGGCCCCCCGGAGGAGAATGGTGCAGGCCTTGGGGTCTCTGCACTCAGTGATGAATGTGAAGTACTCATCTCCAATTTTCTTGATTTCCAACAGGCCTGCCCCTGTCCCAACATCTTCTTCTCTCAGTTCCTCTGGTCGGCTGACTATTCGGCCCCCACAGGCTCTATTGATTAGATGGAGAGAAGGGGGACAGGGAGAAGACCAGATGATGTCAAATACTTTTACTCATCTTCCTGGTCCTTAGGGTCTGTGGTGGGGTGTAAGGGTTAAGGGCCAAAGTGGACTGCTATCAACATTTCTACCTAACTCGAGACATCTTGGTTGCCTGGTGAAATAGATTTCCAAATATATAGGTGAAGTTTCCTTAAACTAATATGGCTTTATAAGTGAAACTGTGCATACCTAAGGCAACTACTGTAATGAGATACAGGTTAATTCAAAGTATACTTAGTGGACCCTAAAATTTGGACAAATGAATTCTTATGCATATCTGACCAAGTGTGTAACACATAATGGTCATTTCTAGATAGAACTCATCCTATAATGCCCAGTTAGATCTCAAGGCCAATAACAGGACTGTACTAAAAACAATGTAAAGGTCAAGCAAGAAATAAGGTGATTAAGTACATAGTGTATGTCTCACCCAGTTTTAATGAATGTAGGGCTAATTTTTTATTTTATTTTTTTTTGCGGTACGCGGGCCTCTCACTGTTGTGGCCTCTCCTGCTGCGGAGCACAGGCTCCGGACACACAGGCTCAGGGGCCATGGCTCACGGGCCCAGCCGCTCCGTGGCATGTGGGATCCTCCCAGACCGGGGCACGAACACATGTCTCCTGCATCGGCAGGCGGACTCTCAAGCACTGCGTCACCAGGGAAGCCCATGTAGGGCTAATTTTTTATTTGTCACTTTTTCCCCACTCATGGGCATGTAGAGTCAGCTATGTATATGTATGTATGCCGAACCATTTCAGAAAAAGCGTTTTAAGTATAAAATTGGATTTGGATCTATGGCATATTATGTGATGTTAGGATAGACTTACCTTTAAAAAAATTACTCTTAAAAATAGATGGAGGGCTTCCCTGGTGGCGCAGTGGTTGAGAGTCTGCCTGCCAATGCAGGGGACACGGGTTCGAGCCCTGGTCTGGGAAGATCCCACATGCCGCGGAGCAACCCGTGAGCCACAACTACTGAGCCTGCGCGTCTGGAGCCTGTGCTCCGCAACGAGAGGCCGCAATAGTGAGAGGCCCGTGCATCGCGATGAGGAGTGGCCCCCGCTTGCCGCAACTAGAGAGAGCCCTCGCACAGAAACGAAGACCCAACACAGCCAAAAATAAAGATAAAAAAAAAAAAAAAAAAAGATGGTATCTGAGCCTAGATATTTGTGAAGTAGTGAGTGCAATCTAAGGTTGCATTAACAGCAGCTGAGGATCCAATCAAGGTAATTGTTGGATCTGCTATATTCTGAGCTAGTTAAAACAGACTAATCTGAAATGGACCCCTACACCAAGGTAGTGATCACAGATGTCTAAGCATAAGCTGTTCACTACTGGTTAGGAGCAGTAGAGTCTCATGCAGCAGATAATTGTTACTCTAGATAGAGAACTTCTTCTTCTTCAAATACTTATTTACTTACTTGGCTGTGCTGGGTCTTAGTTGCAGCATGCAGGAACTTTAGCTGTGGCATGTGGGATCTAGGTCCCTGACCAGGGATCGAACCCAGACCCCCTGCACTAGGAGTATGGAGTCCTAGCCATTAGACCACCAGAAAGTCCCTAGACAGAGGACTTCTGAAGAGGGCAGATGGCTAAACCCAGGTTATTTCCATCTGTAAATAATTTGGCTGGCTTTATCCTATGCTAAACTTTTTCAGATAAGGATGACTACATTATGAAGCTACAAAATAAAAGCACATGGGAAGGAGAATCTTATTTTAACCTGGCCTACTCACCTAGCAATGCGATTATTGTCTGTCTTCCGGACTCTGCGGATGGCTGTGATATTGGCCCGCATGAGGTAGTGCTGAGCTAAATCTGCAAGAATAGAGGTGTCAAGCTGGAAACCAGAAACCCTGGGTTCTGAACAGGTTTTTATCCTCCACGTACCCTAACCATCACATGTTAATTATGTTCAGTGTATGACAACACGTGGGGAAAAAAATCACCGACCCTCTTCTACCACAACAATAGTCTGGAAAAATGAATGTAGTCCTACCCGAGATGCCCTTTTCTGTGATGACCACGTCTGGCTTCAGATGGATAATGTCCTCACAGAGCTGCTGAATGTACTCTTCTTCCATTTGGAGGATTCGGGTGAAGTCTTCCTCTCGTGTGATCTCAATGTCAGTCTATGTGGTGAAGAAAAGTCACTCTGGATTAAAAATTTTGGATTGGTAAAGCTCTTTAGGGTCATCCCAACTACTATACTCCCTCCATCCAGCACTCTCATGTACCCCAGAAAGCATGAGTTAGAATAAGTCACGACCCAACACCTCTATAAGCCACTTTATCTCCAGCAGTCATCTAGTTTAACCCCATTTAATTATAAAGCAACTGGAATGCAAAGTCACAATGCAATTAGTGGAGTGGCTAAGGTCTCTAGCCACTTAGTTCAATGTTTCCTCTGACCTGTCAGTGTGCATGGTAACTCAGCATCTTAATTCTTCCCACTAATAAATCGATTCTTGTTCCCAACCGCTGTTTCTTTTTTTTTTTTAAACTCTCCCTTCCGTTTTTTTTTTTAGACTTTTCAGTCCCTTTTAAAATATTTATTTATTTGTGGTACGCGGGCCTCTCACTGCTGTGGCCTCTCCCGTTGCGGAGCACAGGTTCCAGAGGCGCAGGCTCAGCGGCCATGGCTCACGGGCCCAGCTGCTCCGCAGCATGTGGGATCCTCCCGGACCGGGGCACGAACCCGTGTCCCCTGCATCTGCAGGCAGACTCTCAACCACTGCGCCACCAGGGAAGCCCCCAACCGCTGTTTGATAAGCTTCAGTTACTTTGTTTTATCCAAGGGTGATGGAGCCTTGTGAGCTTCCTGCCCTCTGGAAATTCTGTGGCACTTCAAAGCTCAATTAACTCCTACTCTATGTTCTACTGATGCATTATGAAAGGTGGCATGATAGTGTGGAATTGAAGCTGAACAGAGCTGGGTTCAAATTCTGATTTGGCCAATACCAGCTGTGTTCCTCAAGCAATTAACCTAACTTCTCTGAGGTGTAGATCCCTCATCTGTAAAATGGAAGTCAGTATCATCTGCTGTAAAGGGTAGTTGTAAGAATCAGAGATTACTTGTAAAGGTCACAGAGTAAGCATGTAACAAACACTTTTTAATTCCCCTGCCCATATTAACAGATCCTTACATCAAATTTAAGGAATAGGGCCAGGGATTACCTGGCTTTCTCCTTTCTTGTATTCCAGAGAAGAATCCAGCAGCACGATGCGAGGGTTCTTGATATAGCGCCGCATCCGCGGATGGGTCACGTCCTTGTTAATCATGACTCCACGTAACACACACGAGTCTTCAATGATGCCGCCAGGTATCTGAGCAAAAGAACCACTTCAATCCACAACCAGGAGACAATTTCTCAACTCCCTGCCCAGACATTCATCTTTCCCAAATGACCACCATTTCAGATTTTTAAAGTATCTTTTTTCCATGAACCTCTAAAACAACTACAGTTGCCATCACATTTCTCTCTCTAGGAAGCACATCAATCTTAGACCATGATGCACAATTTTTTTTTTTTTTTTTTTTTTTTTTTGCGGTATGTGGGCCTCTCACTGTTGCGGCCTCCCCCGTTGCGGAGCACAGGCTCCGGACGCGCAGGCTCCGGACGCGCAGGCTCAGCGGCCATGGCTCACGGGCCCAGCCGCTCCGTGGCATATGGGATCCTCCCAGACCGGGGCACGAACCCATATCCCCTGCATCGGCAGGCGGACTCTCAACCACTTGCGCCACCAGGGAGGCCCGATGATGCACAATTTGAAGGTTGGCTGAGACAGAAATTCAGTGATTGACAGAGATTTAAAGGGGCACAGGGACTTCCCTGGTGGTCCAGTGGGTAAGACTCTGCACTCCCAATGCAGGGGGCCTGGGTTTGATCCCTGGTCAGGGAACTAGATCCCGCATGCGGCAACTAAAAGATCCTTCATGCTGCAATGAGGATCCTGCATGCCACAACTAACACCTGGCGCAGCCGAATGAATGAATGAATGAATGAGTGAATCACACAATACTTCTTAAAAAAAAAAGGGCGCAGATCCCTACTTCCTGAAAGATATTTCCATGAATTTTAGACATAGGGCTCCATCTACTGGCCACAAGATATTAATGCTACTTTTAAATCTTAAATTAATAAAGATGGAAAAAGCATTCTGGGGCTTATTAGCGCTATGCTGTAGAGCCCTTGTTTATTCCCTGACCCAGTGGCTGATATGTACACAAATGCACAAATACAGACACAAAAATAAGCCTTTCTCTTGCCCCTGTAGACCTTGTGTAGGGACAGCAGTGAAGCTAACAGAATTATTTCAGATAACTCTTTGGCACCCTCTTTTTCAAGTTTTTGTTTTCCAGGTAGCAAATACTCTTCTTCCTGGTTCTAATAAAAATATCTTGCTCTGATTTAAACTTATTTCCTCCACAAGTGTGATGACTCATGCTAGGAAATAATTTGTCTCCAAAGTACACACTCAAAGAGTTTACCTTTTCTACCCTTGCGTATTTCTTGATGTCAATCTCCTTCCGACCGTTCTCCTCAAACTGTACAGTTTTGACAGCATCCAGGGCAATGTTGCAAGCCAAAGAAGACCACCGACTGATTACTTTGGTAGTAATGGAGCTGTTGATGATGTTCAGCATCGCATCTCGGTTACTGGTGTCAACAGGGGTACTGGAGAAAAGAAAAACGAATAATATGCTCAATGGGATCTTGAATGTTTAAGGAAGTCCTCATCTATATCTTGATGACTATAATAGTGGGCCAACAGGCAGAACAAGGGGAATCTGTTCCTTTGTAGGAAACTAAGTGTTATCAAGAAGTAACTTTATCCACCCTCTGCCTTTTAGCAAGATTACAATTAACCCATCCCTGAAAGGTGTCTCAAATCCCTGAGTAATCTGCTCTCATGTCTGACAACTCTCCACACTTACAGAGTTTACAGTAAAATTTCTTTACCTTCTGCTCCAACCAAATAAACTCTATTACTTTCACAACTTGGGTCAAGATACATTTTATCTTTGTAGCCTCATCCTATAACTAGCAAATTCTGAGAGCTCCTCTTGAGAATCACCATTGGTCTGTGCTATCCATTTGGACAACTGATTCTATTTGACCTAGCATCATAATACACGGTGCGCCACAGTGTTTTTAGGTGTTTAGCCTCCTCTAATGAGATTATAAATTTGTACATGGCAAGACTATCTAGAATCATAAGTTGTAAGAGACCTTGGATACTATCTTGTCCAAATTTTCACATACTGCTGAAATCCCTTTTATTAACACCGTAAGACACACAATAAGCAATCATTAAATAGTTGCTGACTTAATGTATTTTAGGGAAAAAGCAATAGCTCCAAAAATATTATCTAAGGTATACAGGCAGTTATTGCTTGATTAAAAAAAAAAATTAATGATTCAGCTCCAAATATTCAATAAATCCTTTGTGTACTCTACATTCTTACAAAGCTTACTTCATAAAAATGTTTTGTTTTGTTTTTTTGCGGTACGTGGGCCTCTCACTGCTGTGGCCTCTCCCGTCGTGGAGCACAGGCTCCGGACGCGCAGGCTCAGTGGCCATGGCTCACGGGCCTAGCCGCTCCACGGCATGTGGGATCTTCCCGGACCGGGGCATGAACGTGTGTCCCCTGCATCGGCAGGCGGACTCTCAACCACTGCGCCACCAGGGAAGCCCCATAAAATTTTTTTAAATCAAACACCTCCTTCTGTAAGAGTGCTAGACAGATATCATCATATACTTTGTTTCTTAACAGCAGGAAGTACAATACAAAGCTCACCAAATTGCTAGGTACTTGTGTACCCGACAACCTAAGGATATGAGTAGAAAATTATAGGTTTTAATTAACTAATTAAAAATAAACTTATTTAATTAATTGATTTATTTTTGGCTGCGCTGGGTCTTCGTTGCTGCGCGTGGGCTTTCTCTACTCGTGGTGCGCAGGCTTCTCATTGTGGTAGCTTCTCTTGTTGCGGAGCACAGGCTCTAGGCGCGCAGGCTTCAGTAGCTGTGGCTCGCAGGCTCTAGAGCGCAGGCTCAGTAGTTGTGGCTCATGGGCTCAGCTGCTCCACGGCATGTGGGATCTTCCCGGACCAGGGCTCGAACCTGTATCCCCTGCACTGGCAGGCGGATTCTTAACCACTGCGCCACCAGGTAAGTCCCAGGCTTTATATTTTAAACAACCCTTTTAATCAAAAAAATTTTGCATTCTTTATCATGTTCTTACTTAACTGACATTTCCTCAAGTAGAAGTCACACATTCCTATATTCCTTTTATTACCTTATAGCACTCAGCAAACATAGACTAACAGCAAGCTCTGTGATAACTAGAGAGGATTCAAATAGCATTTTCAGTACCAGTCCTTTTGATTTTAATGAAAACCACTGGCTACCATCCTCCACAGTACTTTAGAGAAATTGGTTATTATATGAATTAGTTATAATCATACACGATGGTAGGGTATTTTAAGCCCTGAATAGTTATCTAACTCCTTAACTTATTTCTCCCACTAGAATCTAAAACTTTGGAGGGTAACTGTATTTTACTTACTACACACTTCCCATAGCAGTGCCTAACATGGAAACCAGCAGACTGCATATAACCAAAATATATTTTGAAGAATTAAACCTAGCTTCTTTTATTTGTCTGCTTTGCCTCCTTTGCCATTTTCTAAAAACTTTTATTTCTCTTATCCTTCCCTTCATTTTGCTCCCCTCTTTGTTTCTTCTTCTCACAAAATAATACCAGGGTATAAACTACTGGTGATGTGCTCGGCCTTCCTTTACCATCTAAGAACAGATTAGTCTTCCAGGCCTCCCATAGTTGACACTACCCATTTCTGGTCCCCACCTCCAATACCTTATTTTCTTAAGGGTGCTGATCATATCGTCCAAAGCCCTGCGATAAGCACTGATCACCACTGTTGGGTGCATCTGCTGCTCTAGGAAGTGCTCAGCCACAGACAACATCTCCCCTGCTGAAAAAAGATACATACACCAAAACATTTTGAAAAGTACCTCGATATCAAGGCAACTTCATTATGCTTCTAAAAATACCTGCTCTTTTTTCTAAAGTAGGTTTCCCCCAAAGTATGCAAATACTATTCCAAATTTTATACTTTGTACAAGCAAATTTGGAAAAAAAAATAGTCTCACAGATATATTTTAAATGATCAAAGATTGATCCCAGGGTTGACTTATTCTTGTGATCTAACTAAATATTTGTTCCCAGTTTCCTAAACAAATGGTAAACATCTTCCCGAAGAGACTAAAATTGAAAGAAAAATAAAGGAAAACTGACTTGCTTATTATTATTTCAATACCTAGCATGTAGTCAAACTGCTGGTACTGAAAACAAAAAAACCCACAAACCTTTATACCTGCAAGAATACCCATAAAAATTTACAAAATTTACCCTCTGGAAGAGGGATTATTGGTAAAATGTCCCTTCCTTTTAAAAACTGTCCTTACTTTCTAATTCTAATTGACATACACACACACACAAAAGCTTGTTTCTAAAAAAAGTTTTAAAGAGGAAAAACCAGTTATTTTGGTCAAAAAAGGACCTTCTGCACAAAGGGCCTGTACTACCAGGTCCACTGACACTAATTTTTTAAATGTACACAAATGTGTAAAAGTTCACATGTATACTCTTTGGCATGTGCTCAAATGTTTGATTTCAATACCTTAGAATTCCTAAGTGACCATCATGTATATTAAAAGAAAGATAATCAAATATTTTGAAACATGCTCTAATAAGTTAACTTAGAGAAGACTATACCCTGTTAAAGAAGAATCAGAACAGTATCACAGGAGAAAGGTATCTTCAGAAATGGCAGTTTTGGTTTTTTAAAAGCTACCTAAGTCTAAGAAACCTAGACTCATGGATACTTAACCTACTTAGTATCTCCACGAGATTTAACTAAGATTACCAGCTAGAAAATTCTGCCTGATACCTAAAGCTCATCTTCTACCCAAATAAGTGAAAAAGCATACGGAGTCTTACCTACTTCTTTCATCCTCCAAGTTTCTCTTCAAAGTACAGAACTAGCCATATGTAATTAATTCTCAATCCACAAAAGAACTGGATCTAAAGATGTGATTAGTTGGTGGTGACTCAAGCAAATTTCCACCCAACTCACCATTCTCAAAATGCAGTACAAAGGCATTTAAAAATTCTTAAAAAGTTCATATTATAATAATTTTGTTAAGGATTCTATTTTTAGGCCTGTGGGCCAACACTATAAATTGGCATCTCCTAATTGAAAATAGTTTTTTTCTCAATTCCTAAAAACATATTGCTACAGATTTTCATTTTTTTAAATTAATTTTTTTATTTTTATTTTTGGCTGTGCCACACGGCTTGTGGGATCTTAGTTCCCGGACCAGGGATCAAACCCACCCCCTCGGCAGTGAAAGCGTGGAGTTCTAACCACTGGACCACCGGGGAATTCCCATGTAACACATGTAAACAAGTGTCCTTTACGTGGTATATTTAGTGGCATGTTTTCCACATTTTTTGTGCATTTTCTTGTTGATTTCACTGTTTAAAATGGCCTTAGTCCTAAAGTACTATCTAGTTTTCCTACGTGCAAGAAAGCTGTAATGTGCCCTGTAGAGACAATAACTTACTAAATAAGCTTCATTCAGGCATAAGTTATAGTGCTACTGGGCACGAGTCCAGTGTTAATGAATCAACAATATATATTAAATAAGGTGTCTTTAAAACAAACAAATAAAACATAAAACATATATATTTATGCATTGATAAATATGTGACTGGAGGCTTGAGGAACCTAACCCCATACTCCCCCCGGAGTGATGGTTTGGTATTCACTAATTCAGTGTTTGTGGTGACTTTATAGAATATAACTTATTGTGAGTAACGACAATGAACTGTATTTTATTCAACCAGATTTGCAAAGCTCATCCTATACCACGGTGAACATTTTATGCTCAGTTGGAGAGAATACACAGAAAGTTAGCAAAAAGTTCTTTAAACATTTATAATTAGTGGATTGGTAAAAATGTTCTTCTTAAAATATGACTCAGGGGCCTTCTTTGGCGGTCTAGTGGTTAAGACTCCATGCTTCCACTGCAGGGGGTGCGGCGGGTTCCATCTCTAGTCAGGGCACTAAGATCCCACATGCCGCACGTTGCGGCCAGAACAAAACAAAACAAAAAGCTCTGACGTTATTTCTGGCAAAAATCTTAATGTTTCAATCTAATTTTCCTTATCAACCTTCCATTCTTTTCTTACCAAGAATAATTACAGATGTGGTCCCATCTCAAACCTTCCATTCTTTTCTTACCAAGAATAATTACAGATGTGGTCCCATCTCCAACCTCTTCATCCTGTGTTCGGCTAATTTCAATCATGGACTTGGCTGCTGGATGCTGTACTTGAATCTGAAAGAAAGACCTCTTAACCCATTCTGCTTGGTCCTAACTCTTGAGCTTCTTGCTTCCACACTTACTCCCTTTTATTGTTTTACCACAGCTTTAAAGATTAAAAGTGGCCCCTAAGATATCTAAGTAAAACACCTTTCCAAGTCTTTTTCTTTTGGGGGAAAAATGCATTAGGACAACTTAACTACTGAAGTTTCTTGAGAACAGAACAGTATCTTTTAGCTTATTTATTGGGAACACCATTGTTGTGGTTGAATTGTGTCCTCTGAAAGAACATGTTGATGTCTCATCCCCTGAAAACTATATTTGGAAATAGGGTCTTTGCAGATGTAACCAAGTTAAGATGAGGTCATAGGGGTAATCAGGGTATTAAACCCAACCACTGGTGTCCTTGAGACACACAAGAAAATGCCAATGTGACAGAAGGGGAGTTTATAAGCCAAGGAATGTGGTCAAGCATCAGAAGCTATAAGAGGAAGGATTCTTCCCTAGGGCCTTCAGAAGGAGAAAAGCACTACTGACACCCTGAGTTTGGACCACCAGCCTGCAGTCCGTGTGAATAAATTTCTGTTGTTTCAAGTCACACAGTCTGTGGTAATTTGCTACAGCAGCCCAAAAAAGCTAATCATTATTTACATTATCTCTTTATGTATCCTTTATAAAATACTTTTGCTTTCTAAAGCAAAACGAAAAGTCAAACCTCTCGAAGAATAGCATTGCCATCATTGGTCATCACAATGCCTCCCATTGGGTCCAAAAGCATCTAGGAGAAAAGCAGAAGTTATATTTAAGTGTCCCAGGAAACAGAAAGGGAAAATCTGTAGTCGAAGTTTCAGTATGAGATAAGCCTACCTTCATCATAGACTTGGGTCCCAAACATGTTCGGATGATATCTGCAATAGTCTATGGAAAGAAAATACAAAACATGTAGGCACAAATCAGAAGATGGTGAGTGTGTTAGGGGAAGAGGCATGAGTAACCCACAGAGCCAGTGTTTTAACAAGGACACTTCTAAAGCAGGGGTGGCGACCACTTTAAATACAGCACGCCACATGGCTAGATTCTGTTCTTTGCTTTTTCTGCTTTGGGAATGTTTTCTGGATGCAGAAAGAAATAACTTTTCACAAGGAAAAAAAGGGACATGCCTCCCAGAGCTTCAGTTTCCCAGCAGTCCAGATAACTGAAGGTCCACGTACTTATATTTCTTTCCATGATAGTAGCCTCCACCCCATGCTAATTAGATCTAGGGCTATTTCATTCTTTCATTCAAAAGATATTTACTGAATACCTACCTATCCAGGATCTACAATGAGTACTAGGAATACAAAAGGAAATTAATACAGTTCTTCCCTTCAACTAACTCAGTCTAGTACGAGAGACAAACACAAATAGAATATTATGAGACAATGTACAGTAGTAGAATATGCACAAGTTAATATGAGAAGACCATTAGGCCTAGCTCAGAGAGGGAAGGCTTCCTTCTCCTTACCACTGAGAGGGAAATGTCCTGAAGGAAGGGAAGTCAACTTTTCCTCTGCGAAATTGCAAACAAATACAGAAATACTAGGGAAGGAAGATACAGGCAAACTACTATAAACAACTTAAAAGATGTGCTACCTTGGCAGCATTGATGTTTCCAGATTGAACTTTTCTTCCAGACTCACGCTTTGTGTTCTGGCCTAAAATAGATAAAAACAAAAGGCAACACCCCAGGACTGCCCCACTGTATATAAGCTATTTATTCCCCAATCTTTGAAAATAAAAACACACCCAGGTTTCATGATGTATATACGGATTAAAGCTTATCAACTTGTACTCTTTAAATATGTGCAGCTTATTGTATGTCAATTATACCTCGATAAACTGTTAAAAAGTAAACATACATACTTATGGCTACTTACTTCTTTATTTACTTCAACCCCTGGTATACGAAGAAACAATCCATAAAGCTTCAACTTTGGAATCTTGGTCATCACTTTCCCTCTAGCCAAACATTCATGTATTTACAGCAAGAATTCATAACCTGAGATCTGAGATCCATGAGATTCTCAAAGGGCTGGTGTCTCTAACAAGCATCAATCTCTCTTTTACGTAAAAAGGGAGTTTGGGGGTTCATATTCTCATACTTGGATATGGGGAATCATACTGACAGTCCCAGCATAATTACTGATAGTGCCCCACACTGTGCTGTGCGATGAGAACACATACTCAAGTGTCTGGGTTTGCCAAGATAGTCACTTCATGCTTGGACACAACAAGAATGCTTCAGTCACCCATTTACCATTAGGAAGAGATGACTACGTATTTTAATAAGGAGCCTAACTGGATACAGCCACTGATGCCAGAGATTAACGTGGACCTCCAAAGGGCTGCACAATGCACCTCTCAGTCACCCCAGGGCCCTCTCAATGGAAGACAAGCCAATGACTATAACTGAACCTACGTAATGTCTCACTCCTCTCTCCAAATTATATTTTCCCTACAATTTGCTGTCAAATTTTCGATCCAGTCCCATCAAATCTAAACACAATTCTCAGGATTTCGATTCCTATTTCAGGCAGTGATAACTAAAATCCTGCATGAACCTTTCTGATGGATTCATCAGGAAAAACAGGGTTTTTTTTCTGGGTTAAGTGAATTCTTGTTTGAAAACAGTTATTTTCCAGGTATAGACAAAATAGATAAAATCTTGGAATAGCATTCTCTACAAAGAAGATGGTGAGGGAGGGAAAATGGCTAGTCAGGCATCTCAAGTGCTCTTGCAAATAGGATACATAAGTTACACAGGTTGGAATCATACCAAGGGAAGACAAGGGAAATGGGACTCGTAAGTAAGGAAAGAAATCTGGGATGTTCCCGAAGGGTAAAGAGAACCAATCGAGGAATCTGGGAAAACTCAGCTGGTAAGTGGGAAAGATTACAACGGAGGGGACACTTGAGGGAATAATTACATCTAAGCCAGACCAGTGAGGGAAGCAGGGTTACTTCGTGAAAAGGGGTTGACTAACAGAAATTCAAGAGGACGGCTACCGAAAAGGAAGTGGCCAAGGATACCACTCGCTGTTTGCCAGACCCTCTTTTAAACAGCTGTATCTCCTTATCTCATCAAGCCTCACAATCCTATGAGGAAATACTGTTAACCCTAATAACAAAGATGGAGCCATTTTTAATCAAACAGTTTGGCCGAGGCCACACCGTTACTAAGGGATGGGCCAAGATTATAAAGCTAGGCCAAACTAAAAAATCTTTATTCATTCAGCTACACACTGAAAATCGCTCCAGGAAGAGTGCAAGGGCGGGGGTTGGGGGTGAAGAACGGAACGCCGTTCCGTTCAACAGGCTCGGCGACAGGAAGGTCAGTTTGCATTTGCCAAGACAGGGGAATGGGTTAAGAGAAGAGAGGAAAACGGGAGAAGGGGCTTCCAAAATTACCGACTGGAAGGCTCAGTGGCCGGACCTGAGCGGGACTGGGCTGAGGCAAGGCTGTAAAGTGCGGAAAAAGAGGGGTGGTGAAGAGGGGGGTCCCTTCCCCGGCTTTCCCACAACTCACTAAGCACGAGTACCGGACGATGGCCCATCATGGCGGCGCGATGCAGAGCCGGGTACCCAGAGCTGGGGGAACCAGCAGAACCTTCTGGAGAGAGAGAACCAGCGAAACCCAGAAAACGCCGCTTCCACAGGGCTCACACGCAAACCCGCTACTCTCCGGGTCACCACCAATCACCTCACCCACCTCACTGACCGGCACGCACACAGACCAATTGACATTCTTAGCCCCGCCCCCTACGTAAGAACGCAGGGAAAGCTAGATAGAGAGAGCACGATGATGGAAATGAGAGGGCACAGGCGCTTGCGCAATAGGGTGGCCGCTCCCGGCCGCGTGCAGCGCGAACCTCCGCGCAAGCGCCAAGGCTCGGGCAGTTGGCCGGCATGCCACTGCGCATGTGTATCAACTACAAGGGTGGGTGCTGGGGTTGAGGCTTTCGATTAACACCGAAGGTGAGGTCCTTAAACTGTTGCGTCTCAGCTCCTCTCGGGTTCCGAAGGTCAAGGAAGGCGTGACAGTTTCCACGCTTTCGTTCCAGCCTTAGCAACCGGGAGGGATGGAGGGGCGGGGCTTAAACCGGCGGTTGAGGGAAGACCTGGCCGGTTTGATGCGGGGTGAAATGGGAGTTGTAGTCCGATCGGACTGGGCTGGGCGGTTAACTATTCTTCCGGGCACGCTGGGAATTGTGGTTTATTGTCTCTGACTCGTTGCTGTGCGTGGACCTTTACCTTCTTAGGCAAATGTGTTCTGCTGAGGCTGTGAGCGGTACCGGAGGGTGATGGCTTACTTTTCCCCCGAGTTATCCTATCTAAAACACTTTTTCAAGTGTTCCCTGTAGTGCTCTAAGATTTTTTTTCTCCACGCCCATTCCCTCCTCTGCCCACCATCTCCTCAGCTACCGGTGCATTAGAGATGTTGGGAAGCCAGAGTTTTAAAATTACCTTACAAGACAGGAAAAGGACGGATATTACAGAGATTAAAACTAGGAGAGAACACAGAATATTTGCCCGTTCATAGGAGACTCTTAAGGTTTGGGCATGGTTACAGTACTATTTTGTCCAGGAAAAAAGGCTGCAGTACTACTAGAAACAGCTGTTTTCCAAACTAATGAAGGGGGTATGAGACCAAGATCAATTCAAGAACAATTACTTATATTTGGCCATGAGATAGAACAGTACACCCTTTCACATTTTTTCCTCCCCAAATTGGAACAGCCTGAGCTCTGCTGGGGAGAACTTATGAAGTTGTTAATAGTAAAATAATAGCATGGGTTGTCGGTGGTCATGTGATTCCTTCCCAGGCACCACACCTGTTGGTGTTCAGATGGAGCAGCATTCTAGTCATCCTAACAGAAGAGGTGTGTGTCAGAGGCCCTGCTTCCTCTCCCTTAAAAACCAGACCTCCTTGGGCTTCCCTGGTGGCACAGTGGTTGAGAGTCCGCCTGCTGATGCAGGGGACACGGGTTCGTGCCCCGGTCCGGGAGGATCCCACATGCCGCGGAGCGGCTAGGCCCGTGAGCCATGACTGCTGAGCCTGCGTGTCCGGAGCCTGTGCTCCGCAACGGGAGAGGCCACAACAGTGAGAGGCCTGCATACCAGAAAAAAAACAAAACAACAAACAAACAAAAAAAAACCCAGACCTTCTTAATTGCTCAGCTTGTGGGAAAATGAAGCTAGTTGTATGTATGTTTTTTCCTGTTACTTATTTAATTGGAAAGTATTTGTGTTTGTTCTGCATTTCCCACTAAATGGAAACATTCCTGTATTCCCAGTGGCTAGAACTGGATCTGTTAAATAATAGATGCTCAATAATTTTTTTTAGAATATTTTAATAAATTTAAAATTTTATTTTTGGCTACTTTGGACAGGCTTTCTCTAGTTGGTGGTGAGTGGCGGCTGCACTTCTTTGCTGTGCGTGGTCTTCTCGTTGCGGTGGCTTCTCTTGTTGCGGAGCATGGCCTCTAGGTGCTCGGGCTTCAGTAGTTGTGGTTCACGGGCTCTAGAGCACAGGCTCGGTAGTTGTGGCGCACAGCCTTAGCTGCTCTGCGGCATGTGGGATCTTCCCAGACCAGGGTTTGAACCTGTGTCCCCTGCATTGGCAGGCAGATTCTTAACCACTGCGCCAACAGGAAAGTCCCAGATGCTCAATAATTGTATGTTGAATGAATATATTAATTATTCCTTTGCATCTCCTCTTAATACTTAGAACAGAAGACATATTGTTGGCTAGAGTGAACAGATACTCAGACTGAGTGGGACAGTCCCACTGGTGGCCAGGGAAGTGCCTGAGACCATCTGACTCCAGAGCCTATTCACTTAACTGTTAGGTGGGGTAGATTACTTTATCTGAGAGGCCTGCTCTGTCATAACTTGAACATAAATGAACTAGGTCTTCTCACAGATTATATTGTGCAGTGGTAAGGAGCATGACTTTGGAGTCTATAGGCCTGGATTTGATTCCGCCATTGGCACATACTCATTGTGGAATCTTGAACAAATTTCCTAACTTAAGTTTTCTCAAAAAAATGCGGATAAAGCTACCTACTTCATAGGGTCATTATGAGAACTGTATAAGATAATGTATGTAAATCACTTTTTATTATTTTCTCTGTTCTGCTTCCTTTTGCTGCTCCCCAACCTCATCCTCTATTATATATTGTCCAGTCAGAAATATGGTTCCTTTAGTATGGATTGTGTGTAACATACTCTTCAAACCTTACAATTCAGTAGAAAATGCATCCTCATACACCTAGGAAGGGCCCAAATTAGAAGTGCATTTGCATGGAAGTTCACAAATTTTTCAAATGGTGAGAAGAATCTTGAGGCCTGAGTTTCACCTTCTAGCTCCTTACCATGCTGAATGAGCCATCAAATGAGGTGATGACTCTGGAGCAGGAGCGAGGAGAAGATGAAAGACCTACGGTAGGGCTCAGAAAACTCCACGAACCCAGGGCAAAAACATGGATTTCCCTCACCAAGAGTAACTGATGGTGCTTGATCACTTAATGACTGTCTAAACTGCAATACTGTCAGTTCCATGAGAATAGCAACCATGTCTGTTTAGCTCACTGTGATATCTTCAGTGGCTGATACATTGCAAGCACTTAACTGTTTCTTATGTGTATGAATGAATGAATTCAATTTTTTTATCCTTTTTTGATCTCATTATGATAGTGAATAATGGATTCCCCACTGTCTCAACCCCTTTAATTCTTTCATAGAACCAGCTGTTCTGCCTTTCCATCCATTGCTCCTCTGTATACTTTGCCACTTCCTTTTCATCTTCCGAACTCCTGAGGAGGAGTTCCCCAAAGGTCCGGTTTTCTCTCAGTTTTTTTTTTTTTTTTTTTCCTCTCACAGTTTTTGACCTTGGAGAGCTAATGTATTTTTGCAGTTCCTTCATCACCTCTTTGTGACTGACCTGGCAGTTTGACCTTTCACCTGAGCTCAGTGCCTTCTCTCTGGCTGTTTTTCTAGGCATTTCTATTTGGACTGTCTTGTCTCACCTCAGATCCAATATGTCCAAAATGTGATTTATGTTAATATGACATTACCCCAACTCAGATTCCCTTGAGTGAGAAAGGAAATTCAGAGGCTTGTGCAGTTGGGAGGTTGCTTAGGTAGTCAGAGAATAGGAAGAAGAGCGACCAGTACCACAGGGACTGGAACTGGGGATTCAGTGCCTGTAGCTATCTGCCCATCTCTCCATCTTTCTCCTGCACTCTCTCTTCTCTCTAATCTCTTGCTTGTATCTGCTTCTCATAGCATGCTAGCCAAATTCAGTAGCTTTCATTGACCCCAAATTTACATCTTCCCAGCATAGCAAATCAGAGGAAAGCAAGCTTTGACACAGAATCTATATATCAATCCCAAGGAATGACTGGCCTAGTTCGTCTCATGTGCTTACCCCTTCAATCAGTCACAGTTGCCAAGGGGGATAGGATACCATGATTGCCCTGTATTGGGTCACATGCCTTTTCCCGTTGGAATATGGAGAGGGGTCTGATGTATGTATGACCTGGAATCTGGGGAAAGAGTAGTTTTCCAGAGCAAGGGTTGCTCAGTAGACAGAAATGACATATGTCTCCTATAGGACTCATGATTTTCTCCTTACAAATCAAATTTTCCTTCTAACGTAACTATTTTTACCAAAGATAATCTGTTTTCCCCTTTGAGAACTTCCATGTTCAACCCATTTTAATCCCAGTGGATTAATTAAAATAGAAATTTTATCATATTTTCTAATCCTAAAAGGCTCAGTGACTTTCTGAGAAAGTCTCAGATTTGCTATTGGAAAGGGTCTTCCATGACCCATCCTGCTTTCCCACTCTCCACCCTCTAATTCTGGCCACTTTCTTAGGGCTCCTCATCCTTCTAGCCATATTCTTGCTTCCTTGCCTTTGCTCACGCCATCTTTTTTTTCTCCCACTTGAAATATCTTTTCCACGTACCCAAAGCTTCCTGTTTTCAAGGTCCAATAAATATCCTCCACCTGCCTGGAGTCTTCTTTGACTGTTGTACTCATATTGATATCTTACCCCATTTCAAAAACATTCATTTTTACATTTAATCACATCTTAGTGTAACTAAAAGATAAAAGGACTTACTTTCACCCGAGACTGTCAGACTCACTGTTTATGTCCTGTGTTGTTATATCACCATTTCACCAGTGTCTGATTCGTCTCCCTAAGTAGGTATTAAACACCTAAGAAACCATGTCTTAGATGTCTTATGTATGCCCTAACATTCAGCACAGTAGTCAGCATGTAGCACAGATCAATAAGAACTTGCAGAATATAAGCAAATTAGATTTTAGCTTATCCCAACCCTGCTTGGTTTTCCTTAGTCCCACTATGGTTTCTCTTTTTTATATAACTTTCTTTGAATATATTCAGGCCAGGGTCTCAGCACCTGCATTCATAGACCAGACGCAGGGATCTAATTAGGCTGTCCTTTGTCGGAATGAACTCTTAGTTGCCTCTGATTTTGTTCCAGCCAAAGAGCAAGGTAATGCTGTGCCTCTTTGTCGAGCCAAACCCACCCCCAGCTTTATCAGTCTTCAAGCAAGTTCCCCACCAGCCACTTGCCTGAAAATCCCGGCAACAAAGCTGTCCTCAGGTAAGGAAGGATGCAGGGTGGATTTCCCAAATGGACTCAGCAGGGGGAAAGGTTGTATGGAGGCGGTGGCTGGAGCTGGCTGAAAATTTTATTGCTTGCTAGTAATGCTAGTTGAAAAGTGGCCAGGGAAGGAAATAGTAACAGTTAGCTCAGTTTCTTTCCATTTCAGTTATTCATCCTCCCATGGTGAAATCAGTGGGTATTTAGCATACCTGTGAGAAGCCACACAGCACACTAGACAGTCATGACTCCTGTTTTTGAGGACCTCAGACTTTAACAAAGAAGTCAAGACCAATAAATACACAAACAATGGATAAATAACTACCAAGGTTAACTAAGAGCTGGATGCGTATAATGTAGTTGAAAACATTAGAAAAAGAATTGATTTCAGCAAGACTGGTCAAAGTTAGACAACAGGAAGAACTTCGGGTCACTGCTGCTGACCTTACTATGTCATGTAAGAAGAATGCTGAGGCATCCCCTGAGCTCTTGAAAGGGAAGTTAGGCCTCACTCTCAGACCATTTCATTCACTCATCAAATATTTGTTGAACACTTATGCTCCAGGTACTTAACTCTTCTAGGTGCTGGGGACACAATAGTGAACAAATCAGACAAAAATCTGTGCCTTCCTGGAGCTTACATTCTAGAAGGGGGAATTAGCCAACAATTATGTAACTAATTACAAAATATGCCAAATAATCATAAGTACTAAGGGAAAAATAAAGCAAGAGAGTGGGTAATAAGTTCCAGTGGATTGGTTTCAAATAGGGTGGCCAAGCAGGCTTCATGGAGAAGGTGACAGCTGAGCACAGCTGCATCTGGGTTGAGTTGTGCCCAGAAAGATTAGAGCGGTCATCTTATTAGAGCCCTTCCCACCTCAGTACAATTATAAAATCTCTCTTTTGTCTCCTTTGCACCTCCATTGCTCTTCCTTCAGGAATTGACCACAAGCCTAAGGAATGCCTAGGACTCCTAGAATGTATGTATGCCAGTCTCCAGCTTGAGACCCAGCTTGCCCAACAACAGATGGCTATTTTTGAAAATTTACAAGCATCCGTGACATAACTGGCTCCTGGGAGAGAAAGCCAGAACTCTTCTCTCCCAACCTTATCTTGCAATCTGTTGTTAACTCACCTGCCCCAATTCAGTAAATGAATTGTGGAACAAAGTTATTGTGTATGTTTTCCCTACTCTCTTCCCAGTAAACCCTTGGTGGAATCTGGGCATATATATTCTACAGGTGGTTGGTTAGTTCACAAGTTCATAGTAAGTGCTCATTGAGTGCAAAGCACTATACAAGGCACTTGGGGATGCATATCACAGAAGAGAGAGTTTGGGGGGATTTACTATCTAACAAGGCAGATAAGAAAAAGAATTCATTGTAAAATTTAGTGGTACTCTGAGGGGGAATGGAAGTTCAGAGATAGAGGTTAGTAGGATACTGGACCAATTGTGGAATCTTGCTGGAGGAAGTGGTGCCACTTGATGAAGGAGCTGCATTGGATGGCATGGACGGATGAAGTAAGGTAGTTCCATGTCAGTTGGGAAGCTTGGACAAAGACCTAGAGGTAGGAGAATTAAGTCATCAAAAATTAGGATAAGAGGGTTTTTTATGCCTAGAATATAGGATATGAGGCAGAATGTAGAGCAGCTGAGAACAGACAGAGCAGCTTTCCCTGGGGAATTATTCTGGTAACAACTGTTAGAAGGTCTGATTTTCATTCTTTTTTTTAAAATTTATTTTACTTATTTATTTATTTTTGGCTCTGTTGGGTCTTTGTTGCTGCATGCAGGCTTTCTCTAGTTGCGGTGAACAGGGGCTACTCTTCATTGCAGTACGCGGTCTTCTCATTGCAGTGGCTTCTCTTGTTGCGGAGCACGGACTCTAGGCGTGTGGACTTTTTTTTTTTTTTTTTTTGCGGTACTCGGGCCTCTCACTGTTGTGGCCTCTCCCGTTGCGGAGCCCAGGCTCCGGACACGCAGGCTCAGCGGCCATGGCTCACGGGCCCAGCCGCTCCGCGGCATGTGGGATCCTCCCGGACCGGGGCACGAACCCGTGCCCCCTGCAGCGGCAGGCGGACTCTCAACCACTGCGCCACCAGGGAAGCCCCGCGTGTGGACTTTAGTAGTTGTGGCACGTGGGCTCAGTAGTTGTGGCTCGCGGGCTCTAGAGCGCAGGCTCAGTAGCTGTTGCACATGGGCTTAGGTGCTCCGCGGCATGTGGGATCTTCCCGGACCCGGTCTCTAACCCGTCTCCCCTGCATTGGCAGGCGGATTCTTAACCACTGCGCCACCAGGGAAGTCCCAGCTCTGATTTTATTTGAAGCACTAGAGAGCAATTGGAGGCTTTCAAATAGCAGCAAGACACATATAATGGGCAAAACATTTTGGGGTGAAGGGAGAATGGAAGTGGAGAGGCCTGCACTAATTAATAATAGTAATCTGATACAATGCTACCAGGGTCTGGATAAAGGGTTTAGAAATAAAGACAGGCAATGGGTAAATCTGAGCTAAATTACAGAGAAGGATTAGTCTTGAGCTTGAAACATCAAGAGACTGCATCCTGAAATTTCTAAGTTGGGAAGTCAGTTTAGCTTTAATGAGGGTTCAAGTCCAGCCATAAATTTTCAGTGTTTGAGAAGGGGACACCTGAGTTTGGCTTAGCCATTTGAGCCACATTAGGTTACCACTTTCTTTTACAGATGTGTTGGCAAATTATTCTTGAGATTGAGACTGGGTCCTTTTTCCAGAGGCTTATTTTCCCGTGGAATGTAGAGAAGATGAAAGGAGAGTTAGGCTTGAATACAGAGATGAGGAGGAAGTGAGAAAGCAGTGATTGAGAAGAGGACTTCACATTGGCTTCAACTCTTTGAAGGGTTTTTCAGAGAGACTTCTTTATTCTGTATAATTAAAGAGGACTGAGCAGGAATAAGGCTGAAATGAAGCTTGAGGAATTGGGGTTGGGCATTGAAAAAATTCTGATTAAGCTATTATCCATGGAGAAAGAGAAATAAATAATTTTACAAAGGTATTTGCAGATAAGTTTGGACCAAATTGTTTGGAAGAAGGAAGGATAAGTTATGTCTGGAAGTATGTTTATTTCATTATCTCATCCTCA
The DNA here is from genome assembly GCF_025265405.1 of Mesoplodon densirostris. Taxonomy (NCBI): domain Eukaryota; kingdom Metazoa; phylum Chordata; class Mammalia; order Artiodactyla; family Ziphiidae; genus Mesoplodon; species Mesoplodon densirostris. The sequence goes on from NC_082662.1 coordinate 116,251,658, forward strand.
TCAAAATGCAATTTTTTTTCATTTTTTTAACATTTTTTAACATTTTTTATTTTTTTTAACTTTTTTTTTTCATTTTTATTTTTATTTTTTTATTTTTTGGCCGTGTTGGGCCTTCATTGCTGCGTGTGGGCTTTCTCTAGTTGTGGCAAGCAGGGGCTACTCTTCGTTGTGGTGCGCGGGCTTCTCATTGCAGTGGCTTCTCTTGTTGCGGAGCACAGGCTCTAGGCGCATGGGCTTCAGTAGTTGCAGCACGTGGGCTCAGTAGTTGCAGCACGCGGGCTCTAGGGCACGCAGGCTTCAGTAGTTGTGGCTCACAGGCCCTAGAACACAGGCTCAGTAGTCGTGGTGCATGGGCTTAGTTGTTCTGTGGCATGTGGGATCTTCCTGGACCAGGGCTCGAACCTGTGTCCCCTGCATTGGCAGGCAGATTCTTAACCACTGCGCCACCTGGGGAGTCCCCAAAATGCAATTTTTGAATAAAGTCTGAATGGGATCCCCTCTTCCCTTAGCCAGTGATCTCTCCATTCACACTTAAAATTTAAGAGTCATGCTCCCACTAGAATGGCTGTCATCAAGAAGACAAAAGACAACAGTTGCTGGTGAGGATGTGGTGACAAGGGAACCCTTATACCCTGTTGGTGGGAATGTAAATTGGTCCAGCCACGATGGAAAACAATATGGAGATTCCTCAAAAAATTAAAAATATATCTGCCATATGATCCAGCATTCTACTACTGGGTATATACCCAAAGGAAATGAAAACAGTATTTCTAAGAGATAAATGCACTTCCATGTTTATTGCAGTATTTGCAATAGCCAAGGTATGGAAACAACCTAAATGCCCATCAGAGGATGAATGGATAAAAACGATGTGGTATGTATACACAATGGAATATTATTCAGCCATGAGAAAAGAGGATATCCTGCCATTTGTGACAACATGGATAGACCTTGAGCACATTATGCTAAGTGAGATAAGTCAGATAGAGAAAGACTAGTACTGTATGATATCACTTATATGTGGAATCTTAAAAAGTCAAACAAAAAAGAAAAAGTAAAATGGTAGTTTTCAGGGAGTGGGGGTGGGGGGATAAAAAAGTGATGTTGTTTAAGGCTACAAACTTGCAACAAATAGTAAATAAGCCATAGTGATCTTAATGCACCATATAATGAATTTAGACAACAATATTGTACTATAGTTATATAATGTGCTAAGTATCACTACAACAGCAATCATATTACAAAATATAAATATGTCAAAATAACACATTGTACACCTTAAATATACACAATGTTATTTGTCAAATATATTCAATAAAAAAATTTATAGTCATGCTTAATGAAAACATATTCCATGTTCATGGATAGGAAGACTCAACCTTTTTTTTTTTTTTGGCTGCACTGCCCAGCATGCAGGATCTTAATTCCCTGACCAGGGATGGAACCCACGCCCCCTGCAGTGGAAGCAAGGATTCTTTAACCACTGGACTGCCAGGGAAGTCCCAAGGAAGACTCGATCTTGTTAAGATGTCGGTTCTTCCTGCCACTGCAATGAGAAGCCCGGGCACCGCAATGAAGAGTAGCTCCTGGGCTTCCCTGGTGGCGCAGTGGTTGAGAGTCCACCTGCCGATGCAGGGGATGCGGGTTCGTGCCCCAGTCCGGGAAGATCCCACATGCCACGGAGCGGCTGAGCCCGTGAGCCATGGCCGCTGAGCCTGCGCGTCCGGAGCCTGTGCTCCGTAGCGGGAGGGGTCACAACAGTGAGAGGCCCGCGTACCACAAGAAAAAAAAAAAAAAGATGGAAGGATGGATAGATAGTTATGCAACAAATAGAATAAAATGTTATGGTTGAGTTTAGGTATTGGTAATCCATGAGTTTTCACTGGAAAAAATTCAACTATTATGTATGTTTGAATATTTTCATAATAAAATGTTGAAAATAAGGGTCCTTATGTTTAGAGATACATACAGAAACATATACAGATGATGTCTGTGGTTTGCCTCAAAAGAACCTTGGTAGAGGGGGCTGGGTTGGGGTGTGGATGAAATAAAATTGATCATAGGTGGTTAATTGTCTTATCTGGGTGATAAGTACTTGGGACTCCAGGATAAATTCATCAATGGAATTGTTTTAAAAATGAGGTGTTTTACAGCATCACTGCATTCTTTGTAATGAGATAATCCTAAAAATGATAACATTTGTTGTTCCTTTTTTCTTCATTTCTTCATTCATTCATTTACTGGGTGCCTCTCATGTGGCAGGCACTGATCTTGGAGCTGGAGATAGAGCAGTGGACAGAACAAAGTCTCCATCTCGTGGAGTTTTCATTTTAGTGCAGGGAGACTGACAGTAAGAAAACAAGTAAATACATAATTATGTTGGATGACAGTAAGAACTATTAAAATATAGTGTAGTATACAGTTCTGCAAATGGGGCCAGGGACTCCTGAGTGTTCCTAAAACCCTTTTAGGGGATCCTTGAGGTCAAGACAATTTTTGTAGTAATACTAAGACATTATTTGCCTTCATTCTCATTCTCTCATGCATATACAGTGGGGTTTTCCAGAGGCTACATGGATGTGATATCACAACAGATTGGATACAGGTATGAGAATCCAGTTATTTTTCTATTAAGCCAGACATTAAAGAGATTTGTAAAAATATAAATAGTGCTCTCGCTAATTTTGTTTTGGATAATATAGTTATTTTTATTAAAAATATTTGTTAACATGAGGTTGCTCTTGTTTTTAAATGAATACATGAATTTTTTTTTTTTTTTTTTTTTTTTGCAGTACGCGGGCCTCTCACTGTTGTGAGCTCTCCCGTTGCGGAGCACAGGCTCCGGACGCGCAGGCTCAGCAGCCATGGCTCACAGGTCCAGCCACTCCGCGGCATGTGGGATCCTCCCGGACCGGGGCACGAACCCATGTCCCCTGCATCGGCAGGCGGACTCTCAACCACTGCGCCACCAGGGAAGCCCTACATGAATATTTTTAAATTTTCTAATTTCTAACAAAGTAGATATAGAGAGATATAACCCATTTAAACAAAAGCTGTTTGGGGTCCTCAATTTTTCAGAGTGTAAAGGGGTCCTGAAACCAAAATTGTGAAAACCCTTAGTATAGTATAATGGGGGGAAGGGGGAGATTGTGGGAGGTAAGGGAAGCCTTACTGATAAAGTAGCATTTGAGCAGAGACCTGAAGGTCGAGAGGGAATGAACCATATAGGAGTAGAATATTCCAGGCTAAGGGAACAGAAAGTGCAAAGGCCATAAGGCGTGCCTGGAATTCTGGAAGAACAAACAGGTCAAGATATCTGCAATGGCATGACTGCAAGGAAGAGTTGGAAGGAAGTGAGATCGGAGAGGTGATGAGAATCCCAGATGATGTGTAGGGCATTGCAGGATATTTTAAGGACTTTGGCTTATTTTTATTTTTATTTTTTTTATTTTTGGCTGTGTTGGGTCTTCGTTGATGCGCGAAGGCTTTCTCTAGTTGCAGCGAGCGGGGACTACTCTTTGTTGCGGTGCGCGGGCTTCTCATTGTGGTGGCTTCTCTTGTTGTGGAGCACAGGCTCTAGGCACTCGGGCTTCAGTAGTTGTGGCTCAAGGGCTTCAGTAGTTGTGGCACGTGGGCTCTAGAGCGCAGTCTCAGTAGTTGTGGCACACGGGCTTAGTTGCTCCGCGGCGTGTGGGATCTTCCCGGACCAGGGATCGAACCTGTGTCCCCTGCATTGGCAGGCAGATTCTTATCCACTGTGCCACCCGGGAAGCCCAGGAACTTGGCTTTTACTCTGAGTGAAATGGGAAACCATTGGAGGATTGTGAAGAGTCATGTGATCAGAAATACATTTATTTTGACAGGATGACTCTAGCTCCTGTGTTGAGAATAGATTGTATTAGAGGCAAGGGAGGAAGAGGAGGTTATTTTAATAATCCGAGCAAGAGGTGAAGGCAGCTTGGACCAGGGTCATAGCTACGGAGGTGGTAAAAAACGTTTAGAGTCCGAATATATTTTGAAGGTATAAGTCTCAGGATTTGGTGATAGAAGGATACGATGTATGAGAGAAAGAGAAGTCAAGGATGATGCTAGATTTTTGACCTGAATGGCTGGAATGATAGAGTTGTCATTTATGAGATGGAGAAGCCTGGGGGAGGAATAGGAAGGGGTGGATGCAGAAGTAAGGTTCTGACTGTGTTAGGTTTGTGATGCTTGTTATGTATTTAAGTGGAAATGTCCACCAGGCAGTTAGATACATGACTTAAATTCAGGGGGGAGGTTTGGGAGGAGATAAAGATTCCATAGACATCAGTGTATTAATGATATTGAAAGCTACAAAACTGGAGGAGATCACCTAGAGAATGAAGAGGCAGATAACAGAGCTCTGGGCACCACAAGGCTAAGAGTTGCATGAGAGGAAGAGCTACTCTCAGGCTCTGCTGTCCTTAGCTTTGATTGGAAAGGCTAAGGTAGTGTTAGATGAAAACATCTTCAAGAATGAAAAGAGCCAAATTACCTTTCTTTCACTGTTAGGAACATAATTTGATTACTAGAAACAAAAGTTACTTTAATTATTTTCCCCAATTTTCCACCAATATTTTCTTTCCCGTACCTCCTTGTCTCTGATTTTCCAATCTTTCTCCTTCCGGGCCCCTGATCAACCAAGCCATTCACCACTACCGTCCAGAACTCCATGTATACTCGACCTCAGGCCACTTCTGCCATACAAAGTAAACGATTGACTAGGTGTGATGCTCAAGGCTCTGGTCCGGGAAGGAGCTCCCTCCATGGTGTCCTTTAGGGCCACCCCTGAGTAAGGCTGTGATACAGAGGCAGCCCATTTACAGCTAACCCCAGTATATCATGTTGACCCATCTCTGGACCAGACTGAGTTGTTGTTTTTAACTTTGATTTACAGAGAATTTAGAACATACACATAAGTAAATAGAATAGTATATGAACTCCCATCTATCCCTAACTCAGGCTTAACCATGGCCATTTCTGTCCCATTCACTTCCCCTCTCATGATATTTTAAACAAGTTGCATACATTACATAATTTCACTGTAAGTATTTTAGTATGTATCACTAAAAGATAAATGCTTTTGAGAAATGACAACATTATTATTACACTTGAAAATAGCAATAATACCTTAATATCAAATATATAGGAAGTGTTCAAAATCAGACCTGAGTTTTTGTTCCTCTGTCAGTTGGTCTTGGAAAGTTTCCCATGAGGCCATAGATATGAGTTGAGGGAAAAGCACTGGAGCAAAAGACATAGACAGTCTGGACCACCAGTTGATGTAATTAGCATGGGTCTTTTGGATCTGCTCAGGCCTAATCCCAAATATGCCATTTTCCCATTGTACAATGGATTGCTGCTGTGCCCTCCCAATCTTATGACTCAATGGATCTGATAATACCCAGTCAAGATGAGTAGCTCTGGATGAATAGTCACCCGATGTCCCATAGTCAGTGCTGGGTCTGTGCTCAAGCCCTATAGCCCATTTTTCAAATGATAACATTCTCTTTCACAGTAGGCAGAGTTTGGCTCCAGAACCCTGAGTCTGTGTTACAGCCCTCCTACTGGGGCTTTTTAGAGACTCTCTACAATGTTCTAATCCACTGTAGAGACCTTTGGATTCATTGTGTTTTTTTGTGTCATGTGGCTTTAGTGGCAGGACAGCTTCAGTCATAGCCTGGACATGCCATAGAGCTCTCTCTTGTGTTGAACCCCACTCAAAACTGATAGCCCTTCAGGTCACCTAATAAATGGTTTGGAACAATATTCCCATGTGTGGGATATGTTGCCTCCAAAATCTAAAGAGTTCTGCCGGTTACCATTCTTCTTAGTGGTAAGGGACACAAAATGCAACTATTTGTCCTTCACTTTAGGGGAGATGTTCTGGCATACCTCAGATTATTGGATCCCTAAAAATTTCTTCAGTGTTGCAGTGTTGGAGGACAGAGGGAATGAAAAGCACCTACCAAACTGAGAAGGCATCTTGAGACTGTAAAACGAGGCAGCTCCATATAATCAGTGGATCAGTGGGTGGGATTGGGATCGAGCTGCTTTCTGTACCACAGAGGGGCCATTGGGATAATTTTATAGTTAACCTAGGGTATGGGGGTAGGTGCTTGGAAATAGGACGTACATTCCTAAGTTAAGATTTGTGAATGGGTAACTAGTCCTGTGGGCACTGGGAATACGTCAGGGAAGGTTTTTCATCATTGTTTGGGGACTAACAGAGCATAGAGGCTACCTAGTCCGAATGATTATTAGGAAATATCTATTAACTACAAAGCCCTTGATGACAGAGAAGTGATTCACTGCACACTACAGTCCTGGGTAGGGTCAGCGAAAGGTCAGGAGAAACTGTAAGGGCCCAAGATGACGTCAGTCACACTAACAGCCATACAGTCAGGAGCCTGAATCTTCTAGTCTTACTGAACTACTTACCACTTCATGATCATCAAGTCCAATTAGTAAATCATCAATATAGTGGACTGGCATATGTTGGGCAGCATGTCAAGACAACTGAGTTCCCTTCAGACTCTACTGGTTAGAGAACAGGAGAGTTAGCATGATCTTATGGCGAGACAGTGATTTTGTACTGCTGTCCTTCTTATATAAAGGCAAATTGCTTTAAACCAACCTTACCAAGGAGGATAGAGAACACACTTGCCAGACCAATAGTCACATATCAATGCTAGAAGCTGGCCAGTAAATATACCACATTCAGTATGGCAGCTATGATTGGGGCTACCATGTGGTTAAATTTATGGTAACCCATTATCATCCACTCTGTTTGGCTTTTGCAGGAGCCAGACAAATGAATAGTATATGAACCCTTATGTATCCATCACTTTATCCCAACAAAACTACCATCCCTGTGTCCTTTAAGTATTTGATGGTGGTGCTAATCTCTGCAAGGGGAGAGGGTTGCTTCTGCTGACCTGGAGTGTTCAGATGAAGCTGGAGGTTCAGAATTCTCAGGTTCATGCGCACAGATGTCTCATTCCAGGTCTTTGAGTCTTACTCTTTTCCTATCAGGGTCCTGACTTTGATATAGGAGACCTGTTGGTGCTGTGCATTCAGCCTCCTTTGCTGTTCTGCTACCCTCAGTTAGATCCCGTATCTGATTTTCTCACTGTCTGCCCTGCAACTTAATTGAGAGTCTTCTTAGGCATTGCCAAAGAGGCTCTCTGACTTTCGTGGTATGCCTTGAGTTGTTAGTTGGTTGACCCGAGCCTATAATTTTCTTTTTTTTGAAGGCTTCCAAAGCAATTAAAAGCCAGCCAATCCTTATAATTACCATTGCCCCCATGCCATTAAAGGGTCAAAGCTATCACAAATGCCAACACTTCACCTTTTACCACATCCCAGTCCACCACGGGTGAGAATCTTAGTTATTTGATGCTAAAATACACCAGGAATTACCAACAATGGAATCCTTTTTGCCATCTGACTAAAAAGTGATCCGGCTCCAAAATCCCATCCTGATAGTCTTCATTCTAGTCTGGAACCAGTTGTTTTAGCCTGTTTCCCCCAAAAGCAAAGCCTGAATCAAGTGTTTTCACGCAGGTAGTTTATTTGGGAATGCGATCCAGAGAGAAGTTATGCAGAACAAGCGGAGTGGACAGGGAAGAAGGGAAAGATGATATAAAGATGCATCATTCAGTTGGCCACCACTACAGGTGACTCATGCTCAATCCCACAGGACCTTCTGAGGAGCCTCATGAAATGGATCTCAAAACCATTTCTGAGAAATGAAATGAAATGAAAAGAGGTAATGAAGAGGGGAAATGTATCTATTGGCTCCTGACCCCTGCTGGACAAGAGTGCCCCACTATTGTTAACTCCCTGTCTTAATCAGTCTAGGATGCTATAACAAAGTACCATAGTGGTGATCATTTTGTAATGTATAAAGATACCGAGGGAATTCCCTGGCCGTCCAGTGGTTAGGACTCCATGTTCTCAGTGCCGAGGGCCTGGGTTCCATCCGTGGTCAGGGTACTAAGATCCCGCAAGTCACACAGCATGGTCAAAAAATTAAAACAAAATAAAATAAAATACAAATCGAATCACTATGTTGTACACCTGAAACTAATATAATATTGTAAGTCAGTTATACTTCAATAAACAAACAAAAAACAGAAAAACAAAGTACCGTGTACTGAGTGGCTTACAAAAAACAAATTTAATCTCATAGTTCTGGAGGCTGGAAGTCTAAGATCAGGGTGCCAGCCTGGTCGAGTTCTGGTGAGGGTCCTCTTCCAACTTCTTGTATCCTCACATGGTGAAAAGAGGGTGAGAGAGTTCTCTGGGGTCCCCCCTTTTTTTTTTGCGGTATGCAGGCCTCTCACTGTTGTGGCCCCTCCCGTTGCGGAGCACAGGCTCTGGACGTGCAGGCTCAGCGGCCATGGCTCACGGGCCCAGCCACTCCGCGGCACGTGGGATCTTCCCGGACCGGGGCACGAACCCTTGTCCCCTGCATCGGCAGGCGGAGTCTCAACCACTGCACCACCGGGGAAGCCCTGGGGTCCCTTTTTAAGAGCACTAATCCCGTTCACGGGGACTCCACCCTCATGACCTAATCAGCTCCCAGTGTCCCACCTCCTGATACCATCACACTGATGGGGTAGAGTTTAGAGTTTCAGTTTCAACTTAGAGTTTCAGTTTCAGTTTAGAATTTTGGGAGGCTACATTCAGTCCCTAGCACCCCCATGCTTCCAGTTTACACATGCATAAGTGTTTGTAGGTTCTTGCAAAGAAGCCCCAGGGCAATAAATGGGAGGGGTGGCACAGATTCCAAGGAGAGACACTGACAGGTTGTACCTGCACTTAGCTGGTTGAAGCTTGTATGAAACTGTCACCACAGCATTAGCTGGAGCAAGAGGTAGGGTCCAGAGAATTTACAGAATAGTTGCCTGTTATAACACGTGATAGTGCCTTTGGAACATCCTCATGACAGTGTCTCAGAGGGAATTGCAGGGAGGGGTATGGGAGAAGGAAAATGGCTGGTGTGCCTGAGTGGCATTCCCCCAGTGTCCTTCTCCTCCTGGCTTTCCCCTCAATGGGGCTGAGATTTCACTAACTACTGTCCCTCTTCCTTCTTACCTGACTGTGTATCCTAGAGATACTAGATTTTGCCATTACTTCCTCTCCAGGACTTGATTCCTTTTTGGGTTCTGGGGCCTTTCTAATTGGTCTGAGGCCAAGAGAAAGGCCCGGAGAAAAGTCTTTAAGAGGAGCCTGGGTCCCTCCTCCTCTTCTACACTGGGGCAGAGGGGGTGGGGTGGAATTGACTGATGGAAACCCTGGGATCCTCACAGCCTTCTAGTCTCATCCAGAACCTCCAGCGCAGAGTGCTAAACTACCTCCCTGCAAATAAGCCCTCTGCTGTGGGCTTCCTCTGACACAGGGTTTTGGTTTTCCCTTCCCTTTACCACTGACACATTGGCATTTTCCCACTGAATGAACAGTGGTGCCCAGACTGACATCTTCTGCTCAATCCTGCTTTGCCACCACTTTCTTCTCTGGGTGAGCTGGGCCAACTCTTGCCCGGCAGGTCCTTCCCTCTGTGTACTGACACTGACTCCTGGGGATGGGATGAAAACCAAGGGAATGGCAGGGTCCCATAAGTGAAGACCTCATAAAGCAGGCAGTAGGATCCTAAGGACTCAAGTAGTAGATTTTCTGAGACAGGAGGTGATGGGTGCATCTGATTCAAGGACTACTGTTTGCTGCCAAACTGAACACTTGCTGAAAAAGTCTGAAGATGGGTAGTTTTTGTTTTGGATTTTTCACGAAGTGAGACACTAACAAAGAAGTGAAACCATTCTGTGTTCTCAAGTTTGACTGGTTTGACTGGTTTGTTCTCTAAGCAGGTTAAACCGTGAACGCACATCCTTGGTGAAGAGGGTAAGCCATTATCGACCTTTGTTTCCCTGAGGTTCTGAGACTCTTAGAGCTAGAAAAGGCCTGAAAGTTCATCAGCGTGCATCAGAATCACCCAGGGGGCTTGTTCCATGCAGACTGCTGGCCCCGCTCCTGGAGTTTCTGATTGGGTAGGTCTGGGGCAGATCCCAAGAGCTCTCCTTTCTTTCCTTCATTTATTTATTTATTTATTTATTTATGGCTGCATTGGGTCTTCGTTGCTGTGCGCGGGCTTCCTCTAGTTGCAGCGAGCAGGGGCTACTCCTCGTTGTGGTGCACAGGCTTCTCATTGTGGTGGCTTCTCTTGCTGTGGAGCATGGGCTCTAGGCGCCCAGGCTTCAGTAATTGTGGCACGTGGGCTCAGTAGTTGTGGCGCATGGGCTTAGCTGCTCCGCAGTATGTGGGATCTTCCTGGACCAGGGATCAAACCCGTGTCCCCTGCATTGGCAGGCGGATTCTTAACCCCTGCGCCACCAGGGAATTCCCAACCTCTCCCTTCTAACAAGCTCCCTGGTGGCAGGGGGCTGACGTGCTGGTCTAGATCAGTGATCCTCAACTCTGGCTACTCATTGAAATTGTCTGGAGAGCTTTAAAAGAAAAATACTGGTGCTGAGACTCCACCCAAACCTGTTAAATCAAAGTCTCTGGGGGTGGGGGCAAGCACTGGTATTTTTTCAGAGTTTCTTCCCCAACCCAAATGATTCAGAGGGACACTGATCCAGCATCTCCGCCAGGCCAGCATGGTTCACTTGAGGGAGTGGGTGCTGCCATACGGGGTCTCTCACAATCATCTGCTGAGCCTTTTCAACTTTCCCGCAGTGGCTCTGGTGAGTGTGCTTTAGGCCCCCCTACCCCTCTATGTCTATGATTCTCCTGCCAGGAATTACCCAGCTACCTGCCCAGCTGCAGGAAGCCCAGTCTCCTTCCAGGGCAGCAGGTCTGGGTGCTAGAAGACTCTTGTACCTAAACCTGGGTCTGACTCCTACAGCTTTCTCCAAGCACTTAGTGAGCCAATTCCATGGTGAAGACAGGAACCAATAGTGCCATGCCCAGCCCCTGCAGTCTCAGACCTCCATTGCCCAGATAAAGCAGCCCCCGTTCCTGTAACATCCTCCTGTGGTTTTCATCTGAACCTGCCTCTCTGTTTATTGCTCATCTCAGATGTGACAGTTCTACCTGAATCCAGAACTTCAGGTGTGTCCAGAGCTTGGAAAAATGAAGATCAGAAGGGGAGATTCAGAACCCTGGAGGAGTTCTCTGGGAGCATTTCCCCAAGCCACTCCTCTATCCCACTGGCCCAGCTTCTCCCTTCCTGAACTCAGGATCTTCTGGGTTTTGTCATCTGATATTTGCAAACCACTTGGCAGGAGTTTGATGCCATCAGACCACCAGTTTCAAGTAGTGACACAATTTTTTATTATTATTATTATTTGGCCACGTGGTGTGGCTTTCGGGATCTTAGTTCCCCAACCTGGGATTGAACCGGGCCACGGCAGTGAAAGGGCTGACTCCTAACCGCTAGACCGCCAGGGAATTCCCAGTAGTGACACATTTTAAAACAATACAGTTAGGGCTTCCCTGGTGGCGCAGTGGTTGAGAGTCCGCCTGCCGATGCAGGGGATACGGGTTCGTGTCCCGGTCCGGGAAGATCCCACATGCCGCGGAGCGGCTGGGCCCGTGAGCCATGGCCGCTGAGCCTGCGCGTCTGGAGCCTGTGCTCCGTAACGGGAGAGGCCACAACACTGAGAGGCCCGTGTACCGCAAAAAATAAAAAAATAAAAAATAAATAAAATAAAATAAAACAATACAGTTAAAAAGACCTTTAGTAAGTTTCACATTAGTGAAGAATCAGGGGTTTTTTGTTCCTGTTCTTGACAGCTTTTCCTGTTGCTGTATGACCAACGCATAGAATAGTGCCTGGCACATAGCTGGCTCTCAGTAGCCATTTGCTGCATATTTAAATGGCTGATAAAATGAAATACTTAAATAGATAAATATTTATTGAATGAGTCAGTGGGAAGGATAATATCGTTTACAAACTGATCTGGCTAAGAAGATAGGACAGTGAAGAGCACACTGAGAGCCAGCCAGGGAGCCTAGCCCAGCCAATGGGGCGGGGTCTCCCTCTTTCCTGTCCACCGTCGCTGCCCACGCCCACGGAGATGGAGGGGTGCGGCCTGCCCCCTCCATGGGAGCTAACCTGCTACTGGCTTGAGCTGTGAGTGCTGGAGCTGCAAGCCTAGGGTGAAGGTGTTGGCAGAGGAAGGTGGGGACCGGTGTGATGACTTAGCTCCATTGCCAGCTGACCAGCTGTCTCAGGGTGGAGGGCCTGGCAGAGGAAGCAGTAGGGAAGGGCAGGCCCTCGAGGATGGGGATCTGGAAAGGACTCCCTGCAGCGGGAAAGGACTCACCCTGGTGGAGTCAAAGTCCTGTCTCCTTTCAGCCCAACATTTCAGTCAGGAATTGGGTGTGGGGACCATGCCATGCCCAGTAGAGAGAGGGGTTGCCCTCAAGGTGGCCCAGTCCAGAGAAGGGGTGGAGGTATAAATCCCAACGGGGCATCCAGCACTCTAATTTGGGGAGCACACGACAAGGAGCCCAAAGGCAGGGAATCATACTTGAGGTGGGCCTTGAAGGTGAAGTCCTGTTTTAGTTGAAGAACAGGCACGCGGGTAAGAGCCCGAACTAATTACCCACCAGAACTAAAGTGGAGAGTCTGGAAAGCGAATCTGTCAGCCTGGAGGGAGAAATAGGCTGCATTTGGGAGGGGTCTTCTTGGTTCCCTGCTGGAGATGGGCCCGCCACCAGTGGCTCAGGTCAAAAACCTGGGTACCATCCTTGACTCGTACATTAGTCAGCTCAGGTTGCCATAACAAAACACCATAGACTGAGTGTTTCAACAACAGAGCTTTATTTTCTTACAGTTCTGGAAGCTGGAAGTCTGAGATCAGGGTGCCAGCATGATCTGTTTCTGGTGAGAGCTCTCTTCCTGACTTGCAATCAGCCACCTTCTTGCTGTTGTCCTCACTTGGCAGAGAGGGCGAGAGTGAAAGCGAGAGCAAAAGAGGTGGGGGGAGCTCTCTGGTGTCTCTTCTTATAAGGGCACTGGTCCCATCATGAGGGAGCCACTCTCATGACCTCATCTAAACCTAATTATCTTCCAAAGACCCCGTCTCCAAATACAATCACCCTGGGGGTTGGCACTTTGACGTATGACTTTAAGGGCACACAGTTTGGTCCATAGCAACTCCTTTCTCTCTCACCTCGTATCCAATCCTTCGGTAAACCTTGTCAGTTCTACCTTCCAAATATTGGGCTGACCAAAAAGTTTATTTGGGTTTTTCGTAAGACGTTAAGGAAGAACCCGAACGAACTTTTGGGCCAACCCGGTACGTCCAGAATCTGACTGCTTTCTGCACCGTTACTGCTACCGTCGGCTCTTGCCTGGATTGCAGCAGTGGCGTCTGGACTGGTTATCTGCTCCCCAGGCAGCCAGAGGGATCCTTTAAAATAATACATCAGGTCATATTATTTCTCTGCTCTTGATCCTTCAAATTGCTCCCCATTATGCTTACGGTAAGGTCCAAACTCCTCACCAGGGCCTTGAGCCCTCCGTGTGCTGGCCCCCGCTACCCCTCCTGCACTGCCCCATTGCTCACTGAGCTCTTGCCACACTCCTTGCTGTTCCACCTCAGGGGCAGTGCATTTGCTGTTCCCTCTGCCTATCAGTCTGTACGATCCCCCCTCACTTCCTTCCATCCCTCCTGAGGCCTTCCCTGGCAATCCAGTCGAGCAGCACCCCTGTCACTCTATCCTCTAGCCTAGCTTTGTTTTCTTCAACAAACCTCTCATGACATCTTATATATCTATTTGTTTGTGTTTATTGTGTGTCCCCCCACTAGAACAGCAGCTCCATGAGGGCAAGGACGATGTCTATTTGTTCACTGCCAGGTCCTCAGGGTTGAAGCAGGGCCTGCTTGACCTTGCAATGCATGGCTCAATAAATAGCTACGAAATGAATAGCTGAATGGTCATGACCTTGCTTAACAGCATTAAGAGACTCAGATCCCACATTCTCCTATGTGTCTCAGGAGCTTGGTACACTGGCGGGGCTGCAGGAGGGAGATCAGAGCAGACAGCCCACGTCCCTAGATGTGCCCCAGGGAGGCTGAGTCTGATCACAGCCCAGTCTGATCGCTCTTCTGCAGCTCCTGTCAAACCTTATGGAACCATCTTACCACTTCCATCCCGGCTGCTTCAGGCCCAGGGCAGAGAAGATGTGCTTCCAACCTTTACAATTGTCCTGTCCTGGGTTGTATGTAAAGAATATTTCTATCCAACTGCTCCCTTTCCAGAGAAGAGAGGTGTTCATCACAAAGTGTCACTCACTTTTGGGGAGGGGAGGATGGGACTGGCCTAGGAGAGCAAGGGTCCAACACCAGGATGCCTGAACAACAGCTCCTGGCAGAGGGAGGTAGTAGGGCTTGAGCCGGCTTTCCTGGCTTGTCCAGGGCGGAGGGTCGTTTTGGTGGGTTTGGTGGCGGCCCAGAATCCTTAGGAGAACTGAGGAAGGGAAGCTGGGGTGGGGATGTGGCTTCTCATCTCCCCGCTCCCTTTAACTGCTGTCACCTCCGCCTGACCCATTTCTAGATGCAATTCCACTGCACCCTAGATTCCCTCCCAGTTTTTCTCTCTATATCTCTTTTTTTTTTTTTTTTGCGGTACACGGGCCTCTCACTGTTGTGGCCTCTCCCGTTGCGGAGCACAGGCTCTGGATGCGCAGGCTCAGCGGCCACGGCTTACCGGCCCAGCCGCTTCGCAGCATGTGGGATCTTCCCGGACCAGGGCACGAACCCGTGTCCCCTGCATCGGCAGGTGGACTCTCAACCACTGCACCACCAGGGAAGCCCTCTATCTCTTTTTTTTTTTTTTTTCCGCCTGTGCCACACGGATTGTGGGATCTTAGTTCCCCGACCAGGGATGGAACCCTGGCCCTCGCAGTGAGGGCTGAGTCCTAATCACTGGACAGCCAGGGAAGTCCCCCCTGGCTTTTCTCTTAAGTGGCTCCAGTCAGGCACTTGAGAGTTAACTGAACACAACTATGTTTTTAAAACTAAGGACTGGGGCTTCCCTGGTGGCACAGTGGTTGAGAGTCCGCCTGCCGATGCAGGGGACACGGGTTCGTGCCCCGGTCCGGGAAGATCTCACATGCCGCGGAGCGGCTGGGCCTGTGAGCCATGGCCGCTGAGCCTGCGCGTCCGGAGCCTGTGCTCCGCAACGGGAGAGGCCACAACAGTGAGAGGCCCGCGTACCGCAAAAAAAAAAAAAAAAAAAAACAAACAAAAAAACTAAGGACTGAGGGACTTCCCTGGCTGTGAGTGCTGATCAACCATCACAACCATGGCTGTACTATTGAAGACGTACTACATGTCACGTGATTTGTGGACATTAATCCTCACAACAACCCCTGTGGGGTTATTACTATTCTTATCTCCATGTAACAGACGAGGAAACTGAGGTTCAAGGCATGGTAAGCAACTTCTCCAAAATCTCTTTTGGACAGAGTTGGGACTCTGACCTCTGTCCCTCTCATTCTGAGGCCACGCTCTCACCTTCTGCTCTTTGCTGTCTTTCAAAACTTGTACTGGTCAGGAATCGATCACGGACCCCCAACAGGATTGCAAGAATTGCACCACTGAAGCAGAGCTGCTGTCAGGCCTTGGGAACTGAGACTACATCTCATCCATCTTGGCATCCTGAGAACAGAGCAAGATTCTGCTCTGTTTGATGGTGATAGAGCGTGGAGGACATTCCTCCAGAATCTAGCACGTAGCGTAGCACCTGGCACATAGCAGGAATGCAAACAAAATGTATTACATGAGTGGAAAACATTTTAATTTGATATCACTACCTTCTGACAAACTTTTTTCCCAAGGTATTGTCATTTTCATTTTACAGATGAAGAAACCTTAACAAACACAAGTAATCTGATTCTGGCAGTCTTTTATATGGAAGTTATTTTGGTGAGCCTCTGGGGACAGAAAGCCATATTTGATTTTTACCATTGGCTGAATTTAAACACAACAATATTTTGTATGGTGTGACTGTGGCTGTGGTTTTTGGGAAAAAATGAGGTCTGGGGCTTTCCACCCCCAGAAAATGGGTGCTGAGGAGTTCTCTAGTATAGCTTCTTTTTCTATTTTCATACCAGACTGTTAGACAAAAAGGAATCCCCCTGTTCCACCTTACCTGTGAAATTAGGCCAGATCTCATGGTAAGCATCACTTCCTCTGGGAAGCCTTCGCTGATCACCCCCAGCATGGATTGGGTCCCCATAGGACCTGTCTCCCCCACTATCACCTTGGCAATGTGATTGCCTGCTGATTCACCTGCATCCCCCCCCAGATAGACCACCCACCCCCACCCAGGGATATATCTCATTCCACTGAATCTCCAGCCCCTAGCACCATGTCTGGCACACAGTAGGTGCTCAATGTATGTTTGTTGAATGAATGAAGGCTCTGCCTTCTCCCAAATCTCCTCTTTTCAAGAGTTGTTGTGTCACAGGGGCTGCTGGTCTGATGGCCCTTTCTGAATATGCTTGTCCTAGGCCCCAGACTCTGCTGGTCACTGCCTCCAGCCGACGACAGGAAAACACATCAAGACTGTGTCTGCCCACTCCATCCTTTCCTGTCTCCAGAGGCACATGTGCCTATTAATATGTTGCAGTCAGCAACCCATTTGCCCTCTCTGCTCAGCCAATCAGAACAATAATAACCATATCTGTTGACTGCTTATGAAAATGCCAACGCTCTACATCAATTATTTGTAATCTTCATAACACTTCCACAAAAGGAATATTATTACGCCTATAGATAAGGAAACTGAGAATCAAAGAGAGCTCAACAATTTGCTGAGGTCGTACAGCAAAGATGTATTGAATGAATGAAGGAATGAACAAACAAGTGTCTTACTGATTCTGGTGCTTTGCTATTTTTCTCTTTTGTTCCCCATAAACACTGGGGATAGCTTGATGGAGCAAAAGGACCCAATTGGCTTTGGGGATTCCTGAGCCAAGAAAGCAGGGAATAGGGAGGAGGTGACCCCAGTACAGAACAGCCCCAAGCAACCCCGAGTTACTCAGTAACCCAAACCCTGGTCCCCGTGGACAGCCTGGCCAGGCTGGGCCAGGGCAAGCAGCAGACTCCAGTTCCCCTTGGCCACCCTCAAGTGCCCAGCTGGTCACAGCTGGAAACTGGAGATGGAAGGTCAAAGATTGGGCAGACCCCAGGCCAGGCAGGATGGGAGCTGGTGACAGAGTTTGGGCCCTGAGAGGAGGTCATGGGTGGAGGAAGGGGAGAGAGGTGAAGCCCCCCATTCCATCAGAGTTTTCAGGGCCAGAGAAGGGAGGAGGAAGGGCCAGAGGCCCTGACAGCACTTGGCAATCCAAAAGAAAACCATAGACTGAGATCCTCCATAGTGGGTAGTGGGCCAGGGGAGCCCTCACAGGTGTAGGCCTGCCAGGAGAGCCCTCAGAAGGGGCGGGTGGGCCAGGGAGACCCTCAAAAGGGGAGGACTGTCAGGGTCTTGCTCTCTGATGGACCAGGGGTGATACCAGATGGTACCCATTAGTTGTTAAAATACCAAGATCCTCCTATAAAGATGGTATTTAGCAGTTCCCTAAAGGTCTCCAAGTATGCCCTCAAGAGGTTGACCCAGCTATCCTGGCCCTTCCAGGGGGCTCCCTCTAGACCTCCCACAATCCAACAAATAAAGGGTTGACACCTGCCAGGTCTGGAGGCATCCAGGACCCAACCATGTTACACGTGTGACTAGAACCTCAGGTCACAGCCCCAGGACCTGGCTTAGGGTTGACACTAAGTGAATATTCGTTGAATAAATGAATGAGCAACAGAGGAGAGGGAAAATCAAAGATTCAGAGGAATTCAGAGAGACTAAGAGAGACAACAGGTGAGTAGAGATGGAGGAGGCTGGCATCAGGGTGGAGGCTCCCAGAAGATGCTGGGAAGGCCCAGCTCACTCCTCTTTCTCTCTCGCGTTCTGCTGCTTTTGAAGACTCTTCCCCTTAAGGGCCTGTCCAGTCCCTGCCTGTACAACCCAGGGCAACCCCCGCTCCCAAACAGGGCTCAGGAAGCAGGCTGAACATTTGGGGCAGAAGGCTGGACCTGGGAGGATACCCCAGATGCTGAATTATCTGAGAATCATTATCCAAAGGCTGCTGACCAGACATCTTCTCCTACCCCACCTCCTCCCCCTGCCCCACCACCTGCAGAGGAGCTAGAAAACAGCCATCCTGCTGACCAAGAAGTGAGAGAGAGTCTCGGGGCCAGGGGCCACTGAAGGCCAGAGAGCCTGCTCAGCCTGGTAGAGCAGTGCTATCAGAGGCAGCTACCACCCTCCCATGCCTGCCTGGCTGGGCACCTAGAATCCAACTGTCCCCCAGAGCCCATGCTGGGCCAGAGGCTCAGGCCCCTGAGGGGAGGTAGGGAGGAGGTGAACTGGGGAGAGGGCAGAAGGGGAAGCAAGGAGGAGGGTCAGGGACTCCTGTCACTCCTGTCCCTTCCAATTCCTGAGAAGGGGCAACCCCCATTCCTAGGAGGAGCCCTACCCTGCATCAGTTCTGGGCAGTGGTTGGTCCCTATGGGCCTAGGCCACATCCCCTGAGAATGGCAGCTCTTCCTTCAGGCCGGGGTCTGAGACATCTTTGCTAATACCCACAAGTCCCTCCCACACAACAACCCCCTCAGACAGCTGGGGCTATGCTACGGGCAGTGTAGACAGAGGGCCTTCCCCACCACCAGCCCCACTGACCTTCACATTTTCTTCTTTGAAGCCCCTTGTGGACTCTGGGAGTCAGAACCAATAATGTGAGTGTCCTCCATCTGTTTAGAGGTCTCCAGGGACCCGGCACCCACTGGGTAGAGGCCACGTACCTCCGCCTGCTGATACCCACCCCTGGCCTCAGTTCCTGAGCACCCTGAACGTGCACACGGTTTCTGCTTATGTGGGTCCCCGTCTTGAAACATCTCTTCTTTCTTCACTTACTCAGTTTCTAGGTTGTCCTTCCAGGCTGCCTGCAGACACCACCTCCCAGGAAGCAATTCTCCATCTTTGTCCCCTCCCTCATCCCCACTCCTGTGGGTTCTTCAGCCTCTCCTCTAGGCCCCCAGGGCCTCTGTGATTCTCAGGGTCACACATTTACCCCAGTGGTAATTCAGTTCTCTCCTAAGTGTCTCTCTCCCAACTGGACAGTGGCTCCTGGAGGGAGGGGTCATCTGGTTCATCTCTGAAGCCTGGTTCACAGTAAGTGCTCAATTAACAGCTGCCTCCTCGCTGTCTATCTACCAGGACCCCAGCGGATGCAAATCTTGCTTGTGTAACAAGGGTCTCTTGACTCTTAACTGAGAAGACCCTCCTGCCATATAGCTTCCCTTCTTTCCAGCTGCTGGGGCAGCCCAGACCCTCTCATATCCACACTGGACGTGCAGGGAACCCAAGTGTCAGTTGGCCCCTGCCCAGCCTGCTCGCAGGTCCAGCCTTCTGACCTAGAAGTGTGGTGGGATGCAGATGCGGGTGAGGAGGCTGAGGCTTGGGAGTGGGGTAAGGAACTCAACTGTTGAGGCTCAGACCTCCCCGGCCAGGTTAATCATCAATGCCTAGAGAGCCGGCTCTTCTTTATCTCCGTTCTCTATCGCCTTTTCAGTTGGGCAAAAGATTGAGTAATCCCTCTCCTCTCTCTTGTATTAACCCTGGAGGGACTCGGCCAGGGAAGTCTGAGCCTATTAATAAGGCCGCCTATTCTTTGGGAAACACTCTCTAACAGCATGTTTGAGGGGGCGGGTGCCCTCCCTTCTTCCTCCCCCCAACCGCCCCCTGCGGTCCCGCAGCTGCGCCCCAGCAGGCAGAATATAGGGCGCCTTTCTAGGGTCATTTCCAAGGACATGTCCCAACCGGAACGGCGCCAGGGTCAGCTGGCCCAAAGGAAAGAGGACTTGGGGGTACGAACGCCCCATCGCCTCCCACCCCTTGCCCCACCTCAGACCTGGGACACCGCCCACCCTTCCCCGCCTCCCGGGCTGGAGCCAGGAACTGCGGGCAGGTAAGCCTCCCCGTGGGCGGGGCCTGGCTCGAGTGAAACCTGCCGGGCCCGCCCGGTGAGTGTCTCCCGGGACCGCGCGCCAGGAGCCCTAGCCGGAGCCCTAGCCGGAGCCGGAGACTCGCAGCCTCTATCCCATGGCGGGGTCTCCCCGCCGCACCGCGGGCCGGCGACTGCAGCTGCCCCTGCTGTGCCTCCTCCTCCAGGGCGCCACCGCCATCCTCTTTGCGGTCTTTGTCCGCTACAACCATGAAACCGACGCTGCCCTCTGGCACTGGCGCAACCACAGTAACGCAGACAATGAATTTTACTTTCGCTACCCAAGTGAGTGCGGGTGAGGGCGCGGGGGGAGCTAAGGCCCTAAGCTCCCCCGATGTCTTGGGAGGGAGCACTTGGATGCCCAGATCTAAGCTGCCCCAGGTTTATAATAACACCCTTTCACTAGCGTCTGCCGCGTTCCAGGTATTATGCTGAGGGCGGCACATGCATTTTTTCTCCTTTAGTCTATGAAGTAGGCAAAGATGGGGAAACTGAGGCTCAGAGAGGTTAGGTGGCTGGTTCAGGGTCTTGCTGTCAGAACTGAGGGAGCTGGGATTTGAACCCAGATCTGAAGCCCCAGCTTTACCTACTCTCTTTTTGGCCTAGTTGGGCTTTGCTGGGCTGTTCAGAGACTTTGCCTTTCCTGGGGCCTCCACCCTGACCACAGGGAAAAAATCCTCTGGGCAGGGGAGATAGGGAGTGGGGCGCAGGAGGCAGTGATGGTATTAGCTGTGAAGGCAGCCGAGACTAGTGGACTGAGACGTTTCTTCCCCAGTCCCCCAAAGCTGGTTCTTCCAGAGCCACAGAGAAAATGATGTAACTATCCACCAGCCAATCACACAGTAGCAGCCCCCCAGCCCTGCGAAGGAGGCAAGGCAGGGTCATTAGCCCATTTTACCCAGGAGGAAGCTGAGGCTCAAAGGGGTTGTGATTTGTTCATGATCACCTACCGTGTGAGTGACAGAGCTGGAACTAGGACTCAGCCATCCTCAGGTCCTAGCACCACAGCTCACCTGCCTGCTGACAAGGCCCAGGAAGGAGAAGGTTAAGCCCCTGTCCCCTGTTGTGGACAGAGCCTCTCCCTCAAGATTGGGGACCCAACCTTGTGACTCAGGCCCTGGGCAGCTGGGACCAGATCTCCCAGACTTCATCATAAATGGTTGACCAGGTCTCTAAGCCTCAGTTTTCCCCATCTGAGCAATGGGGAGAAAGATGCCTCTGTTTGAAGGATATACATTCAAATGAGGCCCAGAATGTGAGAGTCTCCTATAAAAATCCTAGGCTGTTATTACCCTACTTTCTGTATGCAGAGCTGATGGCAGTTTGTCCCCACCTGACCCTCTCCCAGCCCCAACCCCAACAAAATGAAGCTCACAATGCTGAGGATAGAGAGGGTGAGGTGGAGGCTTGGACCTGGACATAATGTGCCAGAATACCGGCCATCCTAGGCAGAGGGAGGGCTACAGCTCCTCCCTCCCCACATTTCACCCCCATTCTGGCTGCATGAGGTGAGCCATGGATGCTGGAATCAAAGCCAGAGCCACAGAGCTGGGATGGCAGACTCTTGGGGTCATACATTTGTCCACAGAGATGGGGAGTTGGGCAGGGACAGTCCACAGACTGAGAGAAGTAAGCTCTTGTTCTAGGGTCTGACCTGGCTGCCTGCCATGAACCCCCATTTGCTTCTCCAATGGGCCTCACTCAAGGCCTCCAAGCCCTGCTTGCTTCACAGTCCTCCCTGAAACCCCCAACCTCTCGTCCCTCTGCTGCAATGGTAGGCCCTCCTGGATGCACAGTTTTCTGTCCCTGGATTGCAATAAGAGGAATAGCAGTGGGAATCCTACCTCCTTTTCTGCACTAGGTTTCTATCCCTGTGGACTTGGGACCCTGGTGCCGGGATGGGTTGGGGAGGAGGGAGGTGTGAGGTCCCTGGAGCCTGGGGCTTTGATGAGCCAAGTCTTCACTGATCCCTGTGTCCGGGAGAAGTGGTCAGGGCCAGAGGGTGGTGTAGCCACTGCCCTTTGATTTGGGAGATGAAAGAGAGTTTTGCCGCTGTTGTTTAGCTGTGGGACTAGCCAATGCCAAATGCATGGCTGCTCTGAGTATCTGTCTGTTATTTCTATAGGAAGGGCCTTTAGAGCTCATCTGATCCACTCCTCTCAAATGTGGAGAAAGAGCCAGAGGGGTCATGTGACTGCCCAAGATCACACAGCAAGTTAGCCAGCCTAGAACCGGGTCTCTTGACTCCCCATCTGCAGACTTTCCCCCACATTACAAACTTCTTATCCTATGAGGCAAGTAATGGAAAATAAGAAAGAGGGGGAAAACTAACACAACATGTAAAGCAACTATACTCCAATAAAAAAAAAAAAAAGAAAGGGGAAAGACTAGGGGAAAAGACTAGGCATACAGGGGACACAGAAGCAAAGATGAGAAAGGGTTCTAAGAAAAAATATGGACAGGTTCTTTTTTATATATCTCTGAGACCTGACTTGCAGGGAGGGGGATTTAGGACAAAGGGAATCAAGATTTTCTTGAGGTGGGGACAGGGGGAAGTGACTGGGACCAGAGTGGTTTGTGACTTTTCTAGGAGAATACAGCCCTATCTGCCCTCTTAAAGGCACATGGGGGTAGAGTGGTGGGGGGAGATGGCCTCCCCAGCTTACCACTCCCTTTTCCCTGCTTCTCACATTTTATACCCCCACTTTACAGATGAGGAAACTGAGGCTTAGAGAGGTTAAGTGGCTTGTCCAAGATCACACGTTGAGAAGTGGAGGGGGGAGGTGCTGAAACTTAAATCCAGCTCTGTTAGATGCTAAAGCCCCAGCTTTAACTGTCCCCTTGTCCCACAGTCTGACCTTGTTCAGGAGTCATCTGGTGGGGTTGGGGAGGGGCAGTAAGGGAAGGAGGGAGGGTGATAGGTGGCCCTAGAGGGCTTTTATCTTCTCTCCAACCAAAGGTGCATGGGTTTGGTGGGGGTGGGGATGTGATGGAAAACAGGCTCCATCCTGCCCAACCCAGGGATCCCCTGAAGGGAATGTTGAGGGGTCATCTCATCTATCCCCCTGCCTCCAGCTGGAATAGCCCCTTACCCACCACAGTCCATGGAGAATGTCTGTGTGGAATGTTCCACAGAGTGGAATGAGTAAAGGAGATTTCTTGATGTTTAGACTCCAGGTGAAAGGCCAAGGGATTGAGTTTTGATTCCAAACAAACCCGGGGTGGGAGATGTAAATATTATTGCCATTTAAGACAAGTTCTGGAGCGGTTTCGGCATGAAATGGGCATGACCCAGCCCCCTTTGTTGTTTTGTTATCCTTGGGCAAAAGAACAGACATGGCACCCCCTTTACTGTTTGCACAAGGAGAAAACAAGTCAGGCCGTGAGACTAAAAGAACTAAGGCTTCGGGCTGAGTTCTAAAAGACACCTCTCCTTTTCTGTTGGGTTTTAGTATCTGAGAGGGAAGAGAGATCTGGGTGATTTGGGGAGTGAGCAGGGCTGGAAAAGTGGCACAGTGGTGGGGACATTTAGTGAGGCCAGCAGACCTCCAGACCCTCAACCCCTTGGCCACCGGGTCTGGCAGCTGAGCTGTAGACCTCCAGTTCCAACATGCACCCAACCCTCTGCCAAGGGCTTGCAAACTCATTTCCTATCAGCCCATACACAGCACACACACACACACAAAAACGGAAAAATCTGCTTCTCTCAAAGTTATTGATTACATTCTAAAGTTCATTAATAAATTTTTGGCTTGTTGGTGCTTCACCTTTAAACAAAAAAGGTGATTGTGATTTTCTTTCTTTGTGATCTGCCTCTTTCTACAAGAGACGCGGTCATTTACAACAAAAACGTAAATGAGAAAAGAGAAGTATAGAAGCAGTACACAAATAATGAACACTGAAGGCCTACAGTTGTTATTGTTGAAATTCCTGTAGCTCTGAGCTTCCAGGCAGCTAGGAAAAAGGGGTAATATGGTCAGTTATGTGTTCTCATCAGAATCAAGGAAGCCTCACATATGTGATTCTTTGATCCTTTGATGGCTGTCCTCCACCAACGGCTCTACATTCCCAGAGCCTGATGCATGACTGCTTAGTAAACACCTATCACATGAATGAGGGAAAGCAAAGCGGTTCCTGGTTCCTCAGGGGAAATGACATTTCCTAGTACTAAGTTCCAGGAGAAATTTCTCACATGGAGCTATGAAAGGAGAGTTTATGGTCATGGTTGACCCTGTTTCTCAGTAAGTTATTTACAACAAATGCAATAATGCGCTCAAGTGTTTCTCTAGTATTTCTCAATTAAAGCCAAAGATAACACAGCATTATGGATACATAGACCCAAGACAAAGGAAACAGGACTAAATGCACTGGCTGAACATCATACTAGGTTGTGTTTCAAACCCTATTTACAAGTAGATGGGGGAGGGGTACAGAACGAACTAATACAAAAGCAAATTGTTGTATTTATCTCATTTTCACTATTACTGTCAATTATTTTAGATTTTTTTACACAGAATAGAAAGCAAACAGAAAAGACCCCAAATCTCCCTGCCCAGAAACCCCACTGACACTTAAAAAAATTCAAGTGATTCATCTATAAAATTAAAACATTCAAAGTATAGAAAGAAACAAACTATAGGGTAAAATCCTCCTTGGCCGGAGTGGCCATATTGCATACCTCCAGGGGGCATTATTTGCGCCAGAGTCGTACAGCTCAGCAGTCCTGCCCCTTCCCTTCAATTTCTTTTCTCTGAGATAATCTCTGTTAACAATTTAAAGTTATTTTTGTAAATTAATTTATAAAATTTAAAATCCTGGGGCTTCCCTAGTGGCGCAGTGGTTGAGAGTCTGCCTACCGATGCAGGGGACACGGGTTCGTGCCCCGGTCCAGGAAGATCCCACATGCTGCATAGCGGCTGGGCCGGTGAGCCATGGCCGCTGAGCCTGCGCGTCTGGAGCCTGTGCTCCGCAACGGAAGAGGCCACAGCAGTGAGAGGCCCGCGTACCACAAAAAAAAAAAAAAAAAAAAAAAAAAAATTAAAATCCTGAAAATGGAGAGGTATAGATTCTGAATTATGAGGAATGGAGGGTAGACATCAAGAAGGACTTCTGACAGAAAGGGAAAATTGAAGAAAAGCCGGAAAGGGAAGAGAATTTCCAGCACAGAGGACAGGGACTGCGCCAGGAAAGAACACAGGAAAGGTTGGACTTTTCACCGGTTGTAAGCAGCCCAGGGATAGGGCAAATGAGTGGGGCAGAGAAGAGAGCTGAAGGCCCTACTCTCTTGCTCTGACCTGGGGACAGCAGGAATGGTCTGGGTCCCACTACTCCAAGCTAGCCAGCTCTGCATGGGGGACCCGGGCTGGGAGGCCAGTCATGCCCAGGGAGTTTTATAGGCTCGGCTCCAGCCTCAGGGCAGCCCTGGCTAGTGAGAGCTGGGGGCGCTGGCAGGATGGCTGATTGGTGGATGGGTGGCAGCCTGAGCAGCCCTGAATGCCCTCCCCCCACCCCTACAGGCTTCCAGGATGTGCACGCCATGATCTTCGTGGGCTTCGGCTTCCTCATGGTCTTCCTGCAGCGCTACGGCTTCAGCAGCGTGGGCTTCACCTTCCTCTTGGCCGCCTTTGCCCTGCAGTGGTCCACACTCGTCCAGGGGTTCTTCCACTCCTTCCACGGTGGCCACATCCATGTAGGCATAGAGAGGTGGGCAGTGGCAGCCACCCTGGCTCCCCTCAGGTCTACCTGGGAGGCCCCTGTCCAAGGGACCCAGCTCAAACCCAGTCCTTCAAGTCTGCTCCCTGACCCAGGTTTTTGACCCATCAGTTGATTTCTTTTAGGTGCCCTGCCTATTCTGTTGCCTGATTTCTTCTCCCATCCTCGAGCCCCACCTCCCCATTTTTTTAGGCCCCTTATTACCCAAGAAATGTTGGGAGGACAGATAGTGTCATGGAAAAGGGCAGGGTTCAGAGGAGCTCTTGATTCAAGATCTGGTTCTTCCACCTGTTGTGGGCTTTGTTTGCTAAGGCCCAGAACCTCCCTGAGACTCTGTTTCCACATGTACAAAAAAGTCGAGGTGAGGGGTTTCCCTGGTGGTGCAGTGGTTGAGAGTCCACCTGCCAATGCAGGGGACATGGGTTCGTGCCCCGGTCGGGGAGGATCCCACATGCCTCGGAGCAGCTGGGCCTGTGAGCCATGGCTGCTGAGCCTGCGTGTCTGGAGCCTGTGCTCTGCAACGGGAGAGGCCACAACAGTGAGAGGCCTGTGTACCAGAAAAAAAAAAAAGACGAGGTGATACCTTCCTGCCTACCAGGGAAGAGCTTAGATGGGTAGGCTCATTGCCTCCTCCCCTCCCCCCAGCCCCCAGGGCTGCCCTCGCTTCCAGCCCCCTCACACCCTCCCCATCCCAACCCCCCAGCATGATCAATGCTGACTTCTGCGCTGGGGCTGTGCTTATCTCCTTTGGTGCCATACTGGGCAAGACTGGGCCGGCTCAGCTGCTGCTCATGGCCCTGCTGGAGGTGGTGCTATTTGGCCTCAACGAGTTTGTGCTCCTTAGTCTCCTTGGGGTGAGTCTGGATGGGGATGGGGTGAGGAGTGGGGGTGGCCAGGGCCAGGGCCTGAGCAGGGAGGGCGTGGGGTAGGGGTAGGGGCGAGGGGCTGCCCCTCCACCTCAGCTCCACCTCCCCAGGTGAAGGATGCAGGAGGCTCCATGACTATTCACACTTTTGGTGCCTACTTCGGGCTGGTCCTCTCCAGGGTCCTCTATAGGCCCCAGCTGGAGAAGAGCAAGCATCGCCAGGGCTCCGTCTACCATTCGGACCTCTTTGCCATGATTGGTGAGGCCTGCTGAGGTGTGGTGGGTACGGGGCCAGTTCATCTCCAGGACTGGTCTTGGGGTGCCACCTAGAATCCTTGGGGTTCTGGCTGGGAACTCCCTTCCAACTCAGATTCTTCCACCAGAGCCCCGGGAATCCGTGCTCACCATTCTCAGTAGTTTTATGACAGGTTCTTAGAACTCAGCACTGGGGTATGCACATGACCTGAGATCCATCCTAGGGGTCTTTCTCAATTGAAGTCTGATGGCACCAATCTCTGTTAAAGGCCTCCAGGGCCCCCACTACCCACAGTTAGATACCAGACTCCTCAACCGGGCACACCCACCCCTGCAGGATTTTCGCTGCTCCTCCCCGCCTTCCCCCCTCCCCGCGCTCTCTCTCCACCCAGACTCAGCTTCTCCCCATCTCTAACCTCCAGGCTTTTGTCCCTGGGGCAAAAGGTTGGGGGGGGGTCCTGAGGTCATGTCCTCTCAGGAGATTTCCTGGAAGCCCCTGCACTCTCAAGGGGGAGTCGAGAGGTCGTAGGTCACGCCTGCGAGCAGTAGGGTCTGACCTGCAAGCCCCATCATCACCACCTGTTTCTTCTAAGCGCATACCTCCGCCTTGGCCTCTGCGCCTCTCTCTTTGTTCACTAATGAGTCAGGAAAGGAAATCCGTATTTTATGTTTTTGAAGGTAGTATTGAGTAGTGACCGAAGTGCCCATTCTTACATTAAAAAGAGACTGGTTTTGTATTTCTTGCTCACCTCTGGGTTTGTTGTGAA
The DNA here is from genome assembly GCF_025265405.1 of Mesoplodon densirostris. Lineage (NCBI taxonomy): Eukaryota > Metazoa > Chordata > Mammalia > Artiodactyla > Ziphiidae > Mesoplodon > Mesoplodon densirostris. Next base: position 116,279,355 of record NC_082662.1, read on the forward strand.
CTAGAGCATGTGGAACCCTAGGTCAGCTGAGGCTTCCTTGCCCTTTGAGACCCAGATAAGTTTAGCTTGAAGTCCAAAGGCTTCCCCAAGATGTCCGTGCTTTCCTGCGAGGCTGACATTCTCAGATCTCCTCTGCCTCCCAGCTTCTTCTCCTCTGCCTCCCAGCCTCTTCCTTGATTCTTCCCAAAACTCTTCTCAGAAGACGCATGTGTATGTGTGGTAGATTTTAATCAGACTGTGGAGGTGCAGAAGTTACACTGCAACCCAAGGACCACTCAGGACTAAGGGGCAGTCTCTCAAGCCTCTTTGCTTTGCTGACCCTACCCTACGGGGTCCCCAGCTCCCCTTCACCTGCCCTTGGCCCCTCCCCCTCTCCCTCCAGGACTGACCTGGGAACCGCAGGCAGGGCATATGGAGCTCCCAGTCCTTACCCCAGATGCGCAGGCCCAGCCCATCGGTGCTCATGGCAGGGCCCACCCTCTCCAGGGGGCAGTTGAGGTTATAAAACAAATGATTTTCCTCTTATGTATATCAAGTACCAGATTAGTGCCTAACATGTGATGCCCTTTGCCTTTTTTTCTTTCCTTTTCTGATACTTAAAAAATCTCAACCCTCTGTGGTTTTCAATCAAGTAGCTCCCTTTTCTGCCAGTACCCTGCGATAGCTACCATTTGTCGAACATTTAGTATTGGCTAGGCCATGCGCTATGCACTTGGTATGTATCACCTCATTTAGTCCTCACTTTATAAAGTAGGTATCACTATCCCCACTTTACAGATGAGAAAACTGAGGCTGCTGAGAGTAGGTGACTTGAGTGCAGTTACACAGCTTGTACCTTGTCGGGGAGTCACCTCCTTCCTCTCATTCTGCCTGCCTGCCCACCATTTAGGGACCATCTTCCTGTGGATCTTCTGGCCTAGTTTCAACTCTGCACCCACTACGCTGGGGGATGGGCAACATCGGTCGGCTCTCAACACATACTACTCCTTGACTGCCAGCACCCTCAGCACCTTCGCCTTGTCAGCCCTTGTCGGGAGGGATGGGCGGCTGGACATGGTATGGGGGAGAGGCTTGGGAGAAGCAGAGGGATGGACCGGGAGGCGGGGGAGAGATCGGAGACCCTGCAAGGCTGATTCTCCAGGGGAACAGGTAAGGGCACAGGCACAGGGGGCTCCATCTGCACTGGAGGCATTGGGTTAGAGCATGAGGTGATGACAGGATAGCAGGAGAGTTAGAGGGTTAGATGGTGGGGGGACTTCAAAAGCAGTAGGTGCCACTGTGGTGGGCGGGGTTGGGTTGGGTGTGGGTGTGACGATCTGAAAGGGCCTCCAATGCCTTGTTCTTTTGTGCTCCCTTAGGTCCACATCCAGAATGCCGCACTGGCCGGAGGGGTTGTGGTGGGGACATCCGCTGAAATGATGCTGACACCCTTTGGGGCTCTGGCAGCTGGCTTCCTGGCTGGGACCGTCTCCACACTGGGCTACAAGTTCTTCACGGTACAGATGCCTCTTGGGCCCTGGGCAGAACAGGGGGTCTTCGGGGGGCACAGGAGACTCATTATTGGTGTCCTGTTCTCCAGCCCATCCTTGAGTCAAAATTCAAAATCCAAGACACATGCGGTGTCCACAACCTTCATGGGATGCCTGGGGTCCTGGGAGCTCTCTTGGGGGTCCTTGTGGCTGGGCTGGCCACCCATGAAGCTTACGGAGATGGGTGAGTTCTCCCCACCCTCACCCCCCATCCCCAGTGGAATCGTTATCCCCCTGGAACTAAGTCCCTTACTCTCTTCCTCCTTTTGTGGACCAACAAAAAAAAGCTGTCTATTTTCTTTCATTCATTCATTCATTCCTCTACCTCCTGGGAGCTGAAGAAACTGGAGTGAACAAGACTGGGGACTGCCTTCTTGGTCCTCATTCAAGTGCAGCAGAAGGTCATTGAACAAGTGATTTCAATAGTGTTATTACTAAAGGGTCAGGTAAGAGATACTGACCCTTAGGATAGATTTTTGCACATCAGGGCTCAGAAAAGAGGGCAGGCAAAAGTGACCCTCAAAGTGAGCCTTGAAAGGTGTGAAGGTGTTGCTGGCACACGGAAGGTGGGAGTGTGTTCCAGGCTATGGGCCTGACTGGAGCAAAGGCCCGGAGGTGACTCAGCCTGGCAGCTCCCTTGAGGCCCTTTTGGCCGCTGCAGGAAGTGGTGCAGTGCACTGATGCACTGACCAGCCCTGGCTAAGTGCTCCATCCCTGTCTCCCCCCACTCTCCCCTTCCTGCAGCCTAGAGAGCGTGTTTCCACTCCTAGCCAAGGGCCAGCGCAGCGCGACGTCTCAGGCCATGCACCAGCTCTTTGGACTGTTTGTCACACTGATATTTGCCTCTGTGGGTGGGAGCCTTGGAGGTGAGTGACCTTGGCTTGGGGGTGGGGTGGGGATGGGTGTTGGCAGGAGCTCCAGGGAGGGCAGAAGACAGAGGAGGGGGTTTCTCTGGAGGAAGGGCCATTGCATCCCATCCCCCTGCCATTCATTTACTCACAGGTATCTGTTGAGCGCCTACTTTGTGCCAGGTGCAGGGTGGGGTTGTACATTTAAGGGGTAACTTCCTCCAGATAAGTAGGACCAAGTGGGTACTTGCTCCCTTCCGATGCCAAGGGAAGGTGGGAAGCCTGCTAGGGGCTGACAGATCCCTCTCCTCTGTGGCTTCCCTGTGCTGCTCCCTCTGCCCACTAGAGGGCAGCCCAACCTCAGGCTGAGGCCCTGAAGCGTGTAGGGCAGGGGCAGGGAGGGAAGAGCCCTGCCTGTCTCATCACTAGACTGGAGCACAAAAACCTTCCACAGAGGCAGCCTGCCCACTGACGCCAGGTCAGGCAGTCCTTCCTGATATCTGGCCTTAGTCCTTTTGGCCTTCAGAATAAAACGTCTGATTGAGTATCCCCACCCTCCTGCTCCCACCCTGAAATTTTCATTCTCAAACAAGGTTCAGCTCATTCATTCATTTAATTACTTACTTACTCAATAAATACTTCCTGCACCCCTCCTGGATAGGCGGCCACAGAAGGCTTATGAGCTGTGTTTCATGACAGACTCACTATTTAGCCCGTTCCCAACTGTGCCAACTTGAATAAGTTATTTAACTTCTTTAAGCCTTGGCCCCCTTCTCTGTAACAGAGGGATCATATTCACCTTGCAGGGTTGCTGTGGTTGCTTAAGGAGCGCGATGCTTGTCAAGCACTTTGCATAGGGCCTAGCAAAAGTTGGTGCTCCATAAATACTGCTGTGATTTGCCTGTGCCAGGTATCACGTTGACCTCATGCCTCCTGGCTCCTCTGTGCCCGGTGGTATTGAGTGGCAATCTCCCCCATGGGGGTGGCAAAAAGCCTCACACATGATCCCCTACTGCCACCAGGGCTGCTGCTGAGGCTGCCCTTCTTGGACTCCCCGCCAGACTCTCAGTGCTACGAGGACCAGATTTACTGGGAGGTGAGATGTGGCTGCAGCCCCTCAGGCCCATAGGGCTCCCTCACCCTCCAACCTTCCCTTCCCTGCCGCACCTCCTCTGATCCAACCTGCCTCTTTCCTTCCTCGCTTGCTCCTTCTCCTCTGGGGTCCCCCCGCCCCGAGCTGTGGTCTCCAGCCCCCTGGAGCTGCCCCTTCACCTGCTCCTCCATCCTTGCCCTTCAGGTTCCTGGGGAGTATGAGGATTTAGCCCAGGGACCTCTGAGGGCAGAGGAACTGGAGACTCGGGCCTAACTTGCTTCCAGGCCTTGAAAGGACGCTCTCCTTTTAGAAGATGATGGCTGGCTACCGTTGGGAAGCTTTTCTTTTCTAGTTCCCGTCACTTCTGCTGCAAGAAAGAGGACAGGAGCTGGAAGGAGCCTCCTTACCATAGGCAGCATTGGGGGAGGGGCTGTAACTAGTGTGGTGAGGGGAGAGCCTCACACAGCCCCACCCCACTGCCCCACGCCCTGCAAGTGAGGCACCCAGAGACTGCTGATCCACTGGACCAGCATCACTCCGTTACAGTGAAGCCTGAACCAGGGCCTGGCTCTCTGAGGTGATAAATACCACGGTCACTGAGGACTCTCACTCCTTTTTTTGCGCACTGGGAATTTGGGGGGCTCCTCCTACCATCTAACTCACGATGTTGGAACCTTGGCTGAGAAAGGACCTTAGTGGTGACAATATCCTGCCTCCCTGGGTCCATGGAACTCCCCCTAGGATGCCGTGTTCTGCTAGGTGGATGCCCAGACTGGGCTTACCTGCCTCCAGAGACAGGGAGCTCATTCTCCTCCAGCAAGTGTGTGTTTGTTATAGGACAGACAGTGCAGGCGGCTGGAGAGCTCCTCCTATTCCAGAATGGCTGCCACTCTGACCCTCAAATTGGGTGGCCTCTGAACAGAGTAGGAAGAGGGCCCCTGCTGGGACTAAGAGGGGCATAAGGAGTTCTTTGCCACTAACTCCTCAGAAGCTGGAAGCAGCCAGCCCCCAGGCACCAACTTATGTCGATGTCCCGAGTCTGAGGAGCGGGGACTAGGAAGGGCAAATGAGTTGCTGCAGAGAATGGGGCTTCCGGCAGCCTGAAGCCATCTGACCACCAGAGGGCGCTCCAGACCCAGCAGAGGAAGATGCGGCCTTTCTTGCCCTTCCATCCTCTATCAAAAATGGGAAGTCCTTCCTACAGCCTAACGGCATCCCTGTCTGCTTCAGCTCTGGTCCTCACTATTCATGCCACAAGACTTTTTTGAGCTCCCAGTCCCTACCACATGTCATTCCAGATCTCTCATTCAACAGAGAATCCATCCTCCCAGTAGACCAGAGCTCCTTTCCCAACCCTGAAGTACTGGGACCCGCCCCTGCCCTCTCCTGCTCTTCCCCAGGCTTCTGAGTCTGGCTGGGGAAAGAGGTCAAGCACAGAGTTGAGGAAAAGCTGAGGGACAAGGAGGGCGGTTGAGAGAGAAGTGCCCCATGGGAACCACCCCTGCCCATGTGGCCCACATATATTTGGTATATCCCTCCCCTTGAGCTCCCCTCCTTCCTCCACAGCCTCCCCTGACCATTGCTGGCTGGGGTAGGTATGTTGGAGGGAGATCCTTGTGCTGAGGCAGGATGACTGCTGAGATTGCAAAAAGGTACCCTGTCCTGTGAGCCCCTGCTGGGAGGGAGTCTGGGCAAGCAGAGGCCCATCCCCCATTTCACCCTGCAGAGCCATCACTCTGCCTCTGCATGGATCCAGGTACAGCCAGCTGACCTGTTCTGCCCCTGAGCTCCCTGAGCAGTCCTCAAACAGAGATCTGAAAGACTTATAGGAAGGAGAGACTTAAGGATAAGACCCTCCCTGCCCTTGCTTATCCTGGGTGGGAAAGGCTACAAGTATTCATTTACTACACATACCACCAACATTTTCCCACTTGATCCTTTCCTTCTACTCTGGTTCTTTCTTGACCACAACCAAATCTCCTCCAGGCTTGACAGAAAGGGGCTGCTCTAGCCTACGCTGGTCATCGCTCTCATCTCAATCCAGGGAGGCTTCCTGGAGAAGTGACAACTGAATCCTCCCTGGGAGAGGGCAATTACCCAGCCAGCTTCTAAGGGAGGAAAGGCTACAGTTCCTAGGGTGGCCCACCAAGAGATCCCTGAGAAAGGGTGATGGCTGCCCAACAAGAGATGGCCCTGAATATCCCCGAACCAGATAGTTCAGGCTCCATCACCCCCATAAAGCCTCTCATGGCCTGGGAGATGCTGCTGAGCTCTACTACAAGATCCAGCACCCTGGCTTCATGGCTCCATCACCCCCATAAAGCCTCTCATGGCCTGGGAGATGCTGCTGAGCTCTACTACAAGATCCAGCACCCTGGCTTCATGGCTCAGGGAACTCTGTCCTGGACTGAACTCTCCTAAACCAGGCCCTTGGTTTTTCCCTCTGCATTTCCTCCTCTCCCTCCCCCAGCTTTTCCTGTAGTGCCTAGCACCCTGGTGGGCAGTCCATAGATTGTTCGGTCCAAATGATGGACTGAGCCATCATTACTGGTTTGGGTATGGGGTAATCATCCCATTACTGCTTTCAGGCAGGGAGCTCAGAGGGCAGGAAAGACAGGTATCCTTGGAGCCTCTCTGTTTCACCAAGACTGAGCCCCTCCCCCATCTTTCCTGCAGCTCCTGGCTCAGCACCATTGGTTCCCCACACGGTGGCCCATCCATTCAGGCTGGGTCGACAGGGTGACAATGAGCAGGTCAAGGAGATGGCGGGGACAGGGGCCAAGGGAGCTCCTTCCTCACCCCTTCAGGACAATGAGGCCTCTGCCCCTCAGGGACAGCCCCTCTGATCACCACCATTATCACTCTCAATGCAGGACAATCAGACACTTGCCCACTCATGAACTCCGTCTGTCCAGCCCCAGTGCCTGAGCTCTGGGGACAATGATGGACGAGGACACTGGGCCCCTGCTCGCCTCCCAGGGCCCCACTGATGGGGAAGATTGGCTGCGCTGGGGTCAGTGTCAAGCCAGCAGAGCCAGAGGCATTAAGGAAGGGTTTCTGGAGGTGGAGCTGTACGGGCTTGGCACAAGTATGTGTGGGCGACAACAGAGCTTCCTGCCCAGACATCTGGCTGGGAGGTCCAAGGTTCCCCACGCGCCTCAGGGTGCTTCTGTGTGGCCAGAGCCCCCTGGGCCAGGCCAGGAGCTAGGAGCTGCTCCTCTGACCTCTGGAGGACCTGGCGCCCTGAACCTGCATAGCCTGGGGAAGGCCTGAGATGCCCCGTTATTGGGATTCAAATCACGGCGCATGGTGGCCCCAGCTCAGGGAGGAATTAGACACGGCGTGGGTGTCCGAAGTGGGGGTCGGTGGCGGTCCCGGGACAGACTAACTCGGCAGCCGCGTCCCCCGCCCCACCTCACCCCGATATTTCTCTCCCACCGTCAAGATCTCCCCCGCCCGGCTCTGCGCGCCCCGTCTCCTTTGTCTGGTCCTCCCGCCCGCTCCCAGCCGGGTCCTCCGCGCCGCCCCGCGCGCCCCGGCCCGTGCGCCCGCCGCCGCTGCCGCCGCCGCCCGGGAACAATGCGGGCCAATGTCTCCGGGCGGGCGAGCGGGCTATGCAAATGTCCAACGGCCTGTGAGAATCCCCCTCTGCCGCCGCCCCGGCTTCCACCGCCTGAAAGGGGCTGGCGGCCAGGCCCGGGCGGGGGAGGCCGTCCCTGCATAGGGATGAGCTGTCTTCCCGGAGCGCCCGCCCGGGACAGAGCGCTATTGTCTCTGTGCCGCCGTCTGATCGCCGATCGGAGTTCGCCAGCCCGGGGAGGAAGGAAGAAGGCGACCCAAACCAGGCCTTGGGGCCAAGGACGGGTGGTCACCTGTTCCCTCCATACCTACTCCTCTCCCCAGAGAGCCTTGACTTTGGGGTCAGACCTTGGTGGGCCCCCAACTTGGCACCCCACTCACACAAATCAGTTCATTTCTGAGCCTCGTCTCTTGGAGGTTAAGCCTAGCCTATAGCTGATGCTCTTCCCATCCTCCCCACCTGTTAACTGCCCTCTCCATCTCCATCCATTTTGTCACATTACATTGACCAGAGGTGTCTCTAGAGCCAGTTCCCTTCCAGAACCTTGAGGGAAATACTCATGGTTTCCCCAAAGCAGGTTACTGGACAGAGATGCCCCCGAGGGATCCTCTGTGACTCATGAGCCCCAGGCCCAGTCCAGGCCTCCTTCCTGCTTCCTTCTGCTGCCACCACCAGTTAAGAAGGCCCACCGTTTACTGGGAGCAACCCTAGCCGTGCAAGACTGAAAGAAACTTCTCCAGCGATGTAGAGGTGCGGGGGAGTGGTTTGCCACAGAAAGTCCCCTCCTACAAGTGAAACGTGCATCCCTCTACCCCCAGCCCAGGAGCTTGTGCCCATCTACCAATACCAGATGGTATTGGCCCAACACTGGATAGTAGGCAAGGGACTCTGTGCTGGACGCAGAGTCCATTCTAGCTGGGAACTTGGCCTCTACTCTTGGGTGCTTACAGGCTGAGCTCCAGTAACTGGGCTTTCGACTCTGCAAGGTGCAGGACCTGATTCCACCTTTCCTCCACTCCCACGCAGGCTCATGATCAAGGGCTGATGCCACTCAGGTGGGAGCTATTTCAGAGATGGTGCCTGGGCCCTTGAAACCATGATGCTTTTGAGACTCAAGGTTTTTGGGGGCAAAATCAATCGGGGCAACATCAAAATGAGAACTGTCCCAGGAAGTCCAGGTTTTCCGTTCCACTAAGGCAGGAGAGAGTGGAATGGGGAGAGGAGGGAGGAGACGCTGGCAGGGCGGGCAGTCTTCTGGGAAGCAGGGGTCCTAGTGCTGCCTCGGAGGCCTGTTCATGTCTGGGTTGGCCCAGGCTTTCACCAAGACAGGGCACTTCCTCCTGTCCTCCTGGCCTCTGTGATGAGATCCAGGTACAACATGCATGGCAACTCCATTCTGGGGAGGTGGCGGTGCAGTGCGGGCAGTGGAGCCTGGCCTCCTGGGATAGCATTTGGGAGACAGATAAGAGGAAAGTTGGGGGGCTTCCCTGGTGGCGCAGTGGTTGAGAGTCCGCCTGCCGATGCAGGGGACACGGGTTCGTGCCCCGGTCCGGGAGGATCCCACATGCCGCGGAGCGGCTGGGCCCGTGAGCCATGGCCGCTGAGCCTGCGCGTCCGGAGCCTGTGCTCCGCAACGGGAGAGGCCACAGCAGTGAAAGGCCCGCGTACCGCAAAAAAAAAAAAAGAGGAAAGTTGGGGTCAGGGGATGTGGGCTGGGAGCTGGGGCATTTTATGGTGCCAGGGAAGCAGCCAGAGTTCTGTCCACCCCCACTCCCCACCTTTGGAAGTGGGCCCTCCTCCAACTCCTCACTGGGTCTCTGCTCCAACCTGGAACACTCCAAAACATTCTGACCTGGGGCTGCCCAGCCTCATGGAAACTCCTCCGGGGACCCCAAAAGCCACATCTGAAAGAAGCCAAACCCAGGTCCCCGCACGTCTCCACACATGGCTAGAGGCTCCACCCGCCTGAGCCCCAGAACACATCCTTCCTCCCACGACCCTTCCTCTTCTCTTCCAGGACATTTGCAGGTGGTCCCCAGAAGAGGTTGGACCAGAGATACCTGCTCTGAAGGGGGCCCTCTCTCTCTTTGGCCTGGATTTCTGGAGCTCTCTGGGCCTGCTCTGGATGGTCTTTGGAAGGTCCCTCGGCAGGACCCAAGCAGACCCATCTTGGCTCTGAGGCTGAGAGAGGAAGTGGGTTTTGTTGTGCTGGGGCATCGGCTGGATTCTTAAGTTCGTTTTTCCCACCCTGCTCGTCTTGGCAGGGGAGCCCTCAGCTGGAGAAGCTGCCCCCCCCAACCCTAGTGTCCCCTCCTTCCCAGATCAGCACCATCCATCTCCGTCTCCCCAGAGCAAGGAATGTGGCTCCAGGACACTGTGGGGCTTGTTCCCAATCCCCTTCTAGCTCATTTCACTTGGGCTTTTACAGGCTCGCCTTCATCCCACAGGCTGCTGTCTGGGTCCTGGCTCTGACGGCGCAGACAGAAATCTCCCCTCCTCCCTGCAATTCCTCACGCTTCATTTTGTCCCAACACCATCTGAGGAGGCTACACCGTGGGGGGTCAAGGAACCCTGGTGTGGGAGCCGGTGGGGGCAGTGTCCCCCTTCTTCCCAGCCCTCCAGCCACTCAGCTGGCCTCTGCTGTAGCTGGACCCTACAGCTGCACGGTATCTGCAAGCTATGCACAGGGTCTGCAAGCCATCCATCCCCTCACTCACGTTCCTGTCCGTGCCCCGCAAGCCTCGATTATTGGTGGAATTAGTACCGGGCTTCTTGTTGGCAGTTGCTAATTAAGACCATTTGTAAACGTGGTTATTAATGCTGCAGAGGGCTGCAGCCGCCAGCATCCATCACCCGCACCACTGGCAAGGTGCTGGCTCAGGATGGCTCCCGCCTGCCTCCATTTTGCCCCACCAGGCTTCACGTCTTCGAGGCGAGGGTTGGTGGGTACAGAAGTTCGCAGGGGGTTTAGCTGAGCCTTACAGAGAAATGGAGGGGCCGCCTTCACTCCAGGGTGCCCCCAAACTGGAACCGTGAGTGTGTGTGTTGGTGGGGGGCGGGGCACTGTGTGAGCCACGTGCTGCCAGTATCTTTCTTCCCCAGGATGTTCAGGGCTGCGTCAGGATGGCGCTCATGAAGACTCTAGGGAGAGCTTGGGCCATCCCCTAACGTGTCCATCTGCTCTCCAGAACCCAAATAGCAGCTTTGCCTTGAGCCAGGTGAGGGGGACCATTTCAGTGAGACACTCCATATAAAAGGGGGTGATGCATCCGAGTGGAGCATTTACCTCCCAGTTGCTGAGTACCTACCAGGTGCCATGCCTTAGGGATCCTCTCATAAATAACTCACCCCTTCCAGGGGACTGTCCCAAATCCCTCCAGACTGGCTGAGGTCTGCCTCCTCTGTAGACCCCCTCACCCCCTTTCACACTTCAGCCAGCCTCACAGTGTGTTGTAAGGAGCTATTCATTTTTACCTTCTCACCCCCACTGGACCACGCGTTGCTCAAGGACAGCGGCTGTATGTTGCTTACTGCAAACGGTAAAAGGCTTTGTTGATTCAGCCTTCCTGCCCCGCTCCCTCCTCTCTGACCTCCAGCCTTGGGCTTCCAGAGCAGGATGTGTGGCATGGAGCCTCTGGCCCATTTTGCCTCGGTTGGACCCAGTCAGCCAGGACTCGGAGGAGGTGTATGTGGCCTGGCGTGCAGGGCTGGGCCTCTCAGGGGCCTTCCAAGGGAGCCGGTCCACTCTCAGCAGGCCTGTCTGGGCTTCCGCTCCGGCCCAGCCTGGCCGCTGCACCCCTCCCTCTCCACCCATGTCCGGAGAGGCGGCCCAAGGCGGCTCAGGAGAGCTTGGGAAGGGACCCTCCCCCATACACCTGCTCTTCCCCATTCTTCTGCATATGAATTTTACTGTCTTGGCCCTTTCCTGCAGCTTTTGAAGGAAGGATCCACCAAGACTTTAGTGTCCCCCAATCCAGGAAAAGAGAAGAGGAAAAAGAAGTCCTGGAAACAAAACCCCTCCAACAACCTTAAAGTAGGAGAGATTGGTTGGAAGGTTTTTAATCCCTTAATCCCTCTCAGATGGGCCTTGAGACGTTAATGATTTTCCTAATTATTCCCTCCCATTTTCCCATTGCTCTGTAAGGACTTTCGAGTGGAGTGAAATTCCGAGTGAGCGGGTGTAGGATGAATGGTGGGCCCACCTCCCCCCAGATCGAGCCCAGAGTCCAGGCGGCTGGGGAGGTGGGGGAAGTCCAGGAGCACTCCAGCTGGGGGCTAGGTCTTCCCGGACACTGACACCCGTGTGCAAGGCGGGCCTGGGACAATGGGGCTGTCGGGGGCTGCCTGAGAGGGCCAGGTGTGGGGCTGGGGTCCCCTCAGTGTGAATGGCCCATTATCCTGCCTAGAGGATGGGAGTGGAGGGTCTCTTTGTGTCCCCCAGGAAAGGCCCCTCTGGGTGATAATCACCCTGGGAGGGAGGTGGAGGTGGTGATAAGGGTCTTTAGAGGGGGCCAAGCCTCCTCAGAGAACAGTTGGCCATTCAGGCCTTTGGCCCGTCTCTTGTTTCCAGCAGGCTGGGATCCTGTGGCCCATCCATGGGGGTGGGGGTGAGGGGGAGGCCAGCAGACATGGCCTAGCTCTGAGCTCAAGCCCCCTCCCCATCACCATAGCCTGCTAGACTAAGTTTGGGGGTAAGCTTCTGCAGAAAACCACCCCCAGACCCCCTTCCCAACTCCCACCTAGTCTTGGGTACCCTGGGGCCTTGCCTCACCTCCACCAAGACACTGAGTTTCTGAGAGTAGACCTTGATCCTGGCGTGTTGCTCTACTTTATAAAACACTTGCAGAGATTCTCATTCCACCTCTACAAACTCCCTGTGTGGTGAGGGCATCAGCCTCATTTCACAGATGACAAAACTGAGATTCGGAGCAGTTAAGGGACTCGTGTGAGTTTACACAGCCAGTAGAGGCAAAGCTGAGATGAGAGCCTGATCTTCGGATCCTAGGCACAGGGCTTTTGCACTTGCTCCCTCTGCCTGGAACGCTCACCTCCCTAATGACCACGTGGCTGGCTTCCTCATCTCCTTTGGTCTTTGCTCAAATCACATCCTCCATGAAAGGGGAAGTCTGGGGTTTCCTCAAAAGTGACACGGGAGGTGGGGGAGAGTAGGTGGAGGTGCAGATGGAACAAGACAGGCAGTTGTTGAAGCTGGATGAGGGGTAGATGGGGGTTCATTAGATTAGTCTATTTATTTATTTATTTATTTTTTTTTTGCGGTACACGGGCCTCTCACTGTTGTGGCCTCTCCCGTTGCGGAGCACAGGCTCCAGATGCGCAGGCTCAGTGGCCATGGCCCAGGGGCCCAGCCGCTCCGCGGCCTGTGGGATCTTCCCGGACCGGGGCACAAACCCGCATCCTCTGCATCAGCAGGCGGACTCAACCACTGTGCCACCAGGGAAGCCCAGTCTATTTATTTTTGCAACTATTTAACATTTTCCACGAGAAAAGTTTGGACAAAATCTGTCCTTCCGGAAGCACCTTATTTTAAGTTGAATTCACCATCCCAACTCCAGCCCTTATGTTCCCCTTCCCTTCCTATTTTTCTTCAGATCATTCATCAGCATCTCTACCTATCTTGAGTATTTGTTTGGATTCATGTTGGTCTCCCACACTAGCCTCACGAGGCCTGAGGTCCTGGGGTCTGTTGGTGCGGGCTGGTGCCCTGGCACACAGAGCAGCACCTGGCACTTAGGGGCGCTTTGTCCATATTAGCGAAGGCCCGGATGACCTGGGTTTGCGGCTGAAGGCTCTTGGCCAAGCCGCCTTGAAGCAGAGAAAGGGCGGCTCATCGGCTTGGGTTTCTGGCCTGTGGGGTCCTTCAGCACCTGGAGCCACAGCCGGAGGGTCCTTCCCAGCGCCCCCCAGCCTGGGCTAAGCCCCTAAGTGTCCCATTATGTACCATTCACTTCTCACTTTGTCGGGCCCGTCCACAGCCGCTGCGTCCTTTTGTCAGAGGGGCCTGGGAGTGCGAGGAGCTATTACCACAAGGCCTCATTATTCCCAGCCAGAGCAATAATGACGAGTCCCTTCCCCAGGCTATAGCACATTTTGTAGGGTCCCTCCCATTTAATAACTATAATAACAGCCACCATTTATGAGCCCCCACTTCGTGCCCCGTCGCGCCAAGCACTTTACATACATTATCTCATTTAATCCCCCCAACAGCTCTGGCAAATAGCTACTGTTTGTATCCCCATTTTTCAGATAAGAATGCTAAGACTGGATGCCCAGAGCTCCTTTATCCTCAGCTCAGCCATACAGGGGGAGGAAGGGCAGGGATACACCCATGCCCCAGATGGGACAAGGAGGCACAGAGACGGGAGGTGGCCTGGGAGAGAGCACACAGCAGATAGCAGGGCCCACGGCTGGGGCTGGGCAGCAAGCGTCCCTCGGGCACGCGCAGAGGAGGGCGGGCAGCCGCCCCCAGACCTCTCCAGGTGAGAGCAGCCAGACCGTCACTATGTGTTCACAGGGGCAGCTGCTGGCTCGGGGAACTTCAGTGACTTGCCCTGTGCAGGGCTAGTGAGAATCCAGGGGCTCTGCCTGCAATGCCCACTCGATAGGGAGGGGGCGCTTCCACTCCCTGGGCCAACACTGAAATGCTCTTAGAGGACCCGGTGGAGTGTGGGGCACAGGCACCAGGCCCTGGGAGGAGGCAGGAGCAGGGTGAGAGAAGGGGAAGGTGGAGAGAAGGCACTGAAATTGCACTGTTTCCTCCCCAGTGAGGAGTCTCAGGGGTTCTCTTATGCTCTGGCCTCTGAGGTTAAACACTGTCCTTCCCAAGCTTTCAAAAAAGATGCAGTAATTATTATTTTAAATTAGATTTATTTCTGAATAATAATTTCTTCACTTTTTAAAATGTTAATTAATTAGTTTGTGGCTTCCCTGGTGGCACAGTGGTTAAGAATATGCCTGAACGCAGGGGACATGGGTTTGAGCCCTGCTCCAGGAAGATCCCACATGCCGTAGGGCAACTAAGCCTGTGCGCCACAGCTACTGAGCCTGTGCTCTAGAGCCTGTGCTCCGCAACAGGAGAAGCCACTGCCATGAGAAGCCCGTGCACCACAACAAAGAGTAGCAGCGAAAATAATAATAATAATAATTTATTTGGCCACGTGGCATATGGGATTTAAGTTCCCTGACCAGGGATTGAACCCATGCCCCATGCACTGGAAGCGAGGAGTCTTAACCACGGACCACCAAGGAGGTCCCCAGTAATTTCTTCACTTTAAGGGCATAAAACTTTAGAGGCCCGAAAGGGTGTACCACACAGTAAAGTTTCCCTTCTGCATCCGGGTCTCCACCACCCAGTTCCCATCCCAGAGGCAACTAATATTTCTGGTCTCCCCTGTATCCTCCCAGAGCTGCTCAGACATTTAGTTATAAAAGTAAACACCGGCCCCTCACCAGGCCATTCATCTGTTTCCTAAATGCGTGGTAAGCACCTTCTCAGCCAGGCTCTAGGCGGCCAGAGAGAACCCTTACCTCTTAGGGGATCTAGGGGTTGCAGGGGAGAGGAAGATCTCTCAGAAGGGCAGAAACGGAGCAGAAGGGATGGCTCTCCAAGGAGAGGGAACAGCATATGCAAAGGCTTAGCGGTGTGACACATGATGTGTGTCCAGGTCCCTAGTGTGCCTTCTGCATGAGAGGCAGGAGGGGGTCTGCACCACCTCGGTCAGGCTGGACTCCCAGAGTCCGGGGTCTTTGGACTACAATCTGCATGCTCTTGCCCCTCAGCCTGAGGTCTCTCAGAGTCTAGAGAGGGTTTGTTCATCTGTCCCTTCCTAGAAAGGAGCCACCCCTGGCCAGTGGGACCCCTGGCGTCTGCTTAGCCAGGGGGCTGGGCCCAGCTCTAGTCCCGAGGGGGAGACCTACTTTACCATGGTTGTGAGGGTGACATCAGTTTATAGAGTGTTTTGTGCAATGCTCGACACAGAGTACGTTTGCAGTTCGTGTGGGCGTTGTAACTGTTCCCAGGACACCCTAACCATCCCCGTCTCAATGTCCCCTCTCTGTGGGAATGTAAGTACCCTCTTTGATCACTCCTGGCCCCCCAAATTCTTCTCCAGGCCTCCCAGAAGTCCACTGAGCCACAGCCTTCCCCTTGCTTTCTCAGGGAGAGCAGTAGGGGGAGCCTCGCCGGGGCACAGGACCCTGTGAGCTGAGGTGTTCACAGTGGAGAGAAAGACTGCCCCTCCTGGCCCCTCAACTCCGCCTCTTCTCACCCACCCTCCTTTAAAAGGAACCCACCCCCACTCATTACTGAGCCCCAGCAACCAGGCCCTGGCTAAAGCCCTGGCTAAAGGCAGCAATTAGATCGTTAGCACCAGCCCCAACCCACCTGCTTGGAGTCCCTCAAACGCATTTTAATTATAATCCCTTAATCTCCCTCAGATGGCGAGGCTGGCTCTAGGGCTTTTGCCCCAAATAGCCCCTTCCCTCACTTTCTTCCCCCAATTAAGGGGTCCTCTCAGCAGAGAGCCCCTCTCCCAGCTAAAGGCCTCCCCGCCTGGGAGCAGCCTCCTCACGGGTTCTGTCGCCCTCTCTATGGGAAGTGGCCCCAGATGGCCGGCTGGTCCGCCTGAAGTTCCCATGTGTGTGGCTGAGCCCCCTCGGATTATGTGCCTCCTGCCTGGGCACGAGCTGAGATGCCTGGGACCACTTGTCTCTCCCTTGGTCTCCTCTTGTCCTGGTTTCTTTGTGTCCTCCGGGTAGCATCTCCCCCTGGCCCTTTCACAATGACTTCTATTTTCCTGTCAACCCATCCATGCCACCCTGTCCGAGCCAGCTGTCTCCTTGGCAGTTCCATCCAGGAGCAGCCAGGTTCTGTCACAGGTGGAACTGAGGCCAGGGCCCTGACAGGATGTCTCCTGGTGGCAGCGCTACAGTGACCTCCAGCTGACCTCAGCAGAGTACAGCCTTGCCCTCCTGCCCCTCATTGCCCATCAGGGCGCTGAGACCCTCTGCCCCGTAGGGGCTGGCAGAACATTGGGCGTTCTCTGTCCCTGAGCTCTGAGCAGGGCAGAGGCAGGGGGAGGGACAAGATGACCCAGCATGTGGCCCTGTCTGAAGCTGAGCCTGGATGAAGCTCTTTCCTGGGAAAGTTCTGTCACTAATTGACTTGCAAATGCCTTGTTTGTCCCCAGATTCATAATTAGTGCTAAGGATTTCTAGGGCCCCATCCCAGAGGGGCTTTTTTTGGGGCAGCCTGTTCCTCTCCCCTCTCTGAGGTCGGCCGGGCTGGGGGTGGGCAGAGCCGGGCACCGGTGCCCAGCTGCCGTCCAGCGTTCCCACGGCTCTGGTGCCAACGTGTGAAAGGCGAGGTGCGGGGGACGCGGGGGCTGGGGCTCCCCGCCATCCTTCAGCCGGGACCAGGGCCAAAGCCCTGAGGCTCCAGGAAACACCAGAGCTGGGGAGCGGAGCGGGCAGTGGCAGTGGGTGGGGGCCGGCTGGCACCCCCAGGAAGGAGAGCCCAGCCGGTGCCTGGGCTGGCATTGGCCGAGCCTGCAGCACGATGAATGGGCCAACAAGGGGCCTCTCTTCCCCACGGCTTCCCCACAAAGGCCTTGGCTACACCATGGGATGTGGGGGACCAGGGGCCACCGAAGGAAGAGGAGAGGCTATTCTCCAAGACGCCCCGACTCCCAGCCTCTGCATTCCCAGAAAGGGGCCCTGGGCTGGGGTCCCAGTGCCTTGGGTTCAGGCCCAGCTTGGACCTGGATCTACTGAGTGAGGAGGGCAACCCTCCCAATTCCTGTGGGCCTCAGTTTCCCCCACTGTATTATCCCTGGCGTCCTTCCCAGCCCTGATGTCCCCCTCCCGGCTTCTGCCCACTCAGCTACCCTCACAGCCACACCCTACCTTCCACCGCCAGTTCCCAGCCCTCGGCAGGCCCTCTCTGGGCCTGAGACCCAGCCAGACCTCCCCTCAGCGGGTAGCAGCACTCCTCACTCAGGCAGAGCCTCCCAACCCCTAAGGCCCTTCAGTTCCCCTCAGGTTAGGAGGAACGGCTTGCCAGAAGGGAGGAGTAAGGGGGTCCTAAGCCGGATCCTAAGCCGCGGCTGCCTGCCCTGGAGTCAGACAGCTCAGGGCCCTGCCATTTGCGAACTGTGTGACCTGGACCTGTCAGTCTGTCTGGGCCTCATCTGTGAAAGGCCTCACAGGGTTATCACCGGGAATAGTGAGACAGTGAGTGGAAGACACTCCATGTGGGACCTGGCACAAAGTGGATACTCAATCGAAATTCTTTTTTTTCCTGCCTCCCTTTCAAAGCTTTCTGCAGTCTGCCCGCGTTTCTGGGTGACTGAGATGTTCTTTCACAGTCCACCCCCATCTTTTTTGCCTGGCTCTCTCAGCAGCCCCTCTATATTTCTCATTTCCTCTACAGTTCATTTCACAGGACTGGCCATTTTCCTTTGGTAAGTTCTTCCCGAAGTCTAACCTTCTATTGCAGGTTGCTCCTCCCCAGGCCTGGCCTCTTCGCAGGCTGCCCTGCACCTGGGGCCCTGAGGGAAAGGGGTAGGGATGGGCTCTATGGTAACCCTGAGAAGAGAATGCCCTCTTTCCTCATCTGCATACAGACGGTCTCATTTGCATACAGACAGACCTCATCTGCATATGCTCAGTGGGACTCTGAGAGCAGATTCTTAAGTGTCTGCCTGGACCCTCCCAGCCCAGTCCTGGCATCCCTGTTGAGGGAGGGGTCCCAGCCCACCCCTTCTGCCCCTGTCTGGGTCTGGGCCTTTCTGTTTCCAAAAGGCAGCCCACCCTCTGTGGCTCCTCTCCCACCTGCGGTCACTAGTGTCCGGCTTTCTTTTCCTGTGCTCAGATAAGTCCTTCCTCCCACCTCCTCGTGCCGCCCCAGCTCCTTCACCAGGAGCCTCCCTTCCAAGCCAGGAGGCCAGGCCACTAATGGAGGCAGAGGGCTGCTTTTCCGTGCCCAGGCCCCCCAAAACCCAGAGGGTAAGGAAGCCATAGAAGGTTGATGCTTAGGCTCCAGGGTCCAAACAAAAGCAGGGGGAGGGGGAGGGCAGACCTGGGCAACGTCCTTCTTGCTGATCCCAGGCCAGACCCTGTCTCCATTCACCCCTCCTCCTCGGGGGGCTGACCCTAGGGCTGCAATGGGTCCTTGCAAGGCTGCGCAGTGGGAAGGATCCTGAAAGGAGGTCTGGGAACTTCAGAAGCACTTGCCTGACCTGGTGAGCCCAGGCTCCGCCCCTTAAACATGCCAGATTGTGATACAAATGGAACTGCCTTTTCCTGGGTGCATCCTTGGCCTCAGTCAGCCCTCCTAGACCCTGTCCTTGTGGGGGATCCTGGGGCTCCTTGGAATGTAGGTTAGGGGAGCTTGGAATTCTCCTCATGGGCCTCCACCATGCTGAGGACCCTGGACACAGCCCTTCCCCTCTCTGGCCTCAGTTTCCTCTGTAAAATGAGGAGCTGGGCTAGAACAGGTGGCTCTTAATGCATTCCTTCTTCCTGGAAATCATGCCCAGGTGCCTAGCCAGCATTCTGTATGCAATTTCAGCAGATGCAAGGATCCCCCTGTGGTTCATCTTGACCTGAGGCTAGGAGCCCTGGTCTAGAGGAGCTAAAAATGCTGTGGTCAGCGTTTAAATGGAAGGGGAGGGGTGTGTAGACATACGTGCTTGGGTGCGCAGAGTATCTCAGGGAGGACATAGGCACCAGTGGTTGCCTCTTGGGAGAGGAGGTGGGTGGCTGGGAACAGGGGAGGGTAAGAGGCATAATTTCCCTCTTGTGCTGTTGGAATTGAACCATGTGTATTATCTTAAGCCTTTTTATTTAGAAAAATCCCAGGATTCCAGCTATAGTTCCATGGAGAGATTGTTGTTAGAGGGGAGGAAGGACTTTTTAGGGAGTGGTAGAGGCTTAAAAGGAGCTGGTACTCTGGACTCTGCTAACACTTTCCAGCAGGAACTCTCTAGAGATCGGAGGGGGTGGGGCGCTATCTTTTGGGGGAGCATGTTTTATGCAGGTGTGTTATGGGGGAAATGAGGCCAAGAGCACAGCTCCTTCCTGCTGTGGTTCCCCTGCTCCCTCAGGTTCCCTCCCAGGTATTGTTGGGAAGTCCTACCTGCTGTCTAACCTGAATCCCTCTTGTTAAGCATATTCATCCCCTTCTGCCTCTACTGAGGGTGGACAGAGAGGAAGCAGGAGTGGGTGGCCCTGTGAAGCAGGGATGCTCTTTCTCTCTGGTCTGTTCAAACCCTGGAGGACATTTCTAAGGATGTGTCCCTTGGTGGCTGAGACAGAGGGCCATCCAGTGACCTCCCACACAGGCACTCTGGGGGAGCAACCCCACCCTCTCCCATCCTTTTGGTCCTTGGGGTGGTACCTAGGGGCCTCTTTGGCTGGGAGCATCAGCCCACTGCTCTGAGTTGGGACTGACCAGATCATGGATGGTGTTCCCAGGGGCCTTGGGGTGGCTCAGAGAGGTGGAAGGAGCCAAGGAGATCTTTCCTCCCCAACCCATCCCCCACAGGTGGGAGTTCTGTCTTAGTGAGGCTTCCCCCTTTTGTTGCAACGGTGGCTTTTATAGCATTGGTCTCTTAGAGGGAGCCCGGTACTGCCCTCCTCTCATTCAGCCCCTCCCCTGCCCAGGTACATCCACTACCACTAGTACTGTTGTTCAGTATTCAAGAGTCTTTATTAGACAGGAGATGGGACTTCCATCTCAGGGGAATCTCAGCTCAGACAACACAGGAGAGACCAGGACAGGTGGGATGGACAGCTTGTAGACCCGGGAGCAATGGTGAAACAAAGTGTTATCCCAGGTGGCTCCAGGTACAGTGAGCTGCCCAGGCTGGAGGCTAGGGCCTCCCCACTTCTCTCTGGCTCAAAGGCTTCTTGAAAGAGCTCTTCAACTTGCTAGAGTTTAGCCTCATCTTTCAGTCAATCAGGACGGCTTCTCAGAGGGAACCCAAGCCAGCTGGGTGAAGTAGGTTCTTCTTTTTGGTCTGAAAAGAAAAAAAATGTCAAGACTGAAAAACGTTCTCTTTGGATGGAGACCTTAGCAGGAGGCAGAGGGCAAGCGTCCAGTGGCCAGGAAATGCGAGAGACCGGGGAGGGCTCCATGTAAAAGGGGTCCACCATGACAGTGGATGAGTCTAGGAGCGTCTTCTAGGTGCTCTAGGCAGGGCCATGGCAGGGGTTGTGTGTGTGGAGGGGGAGGCAGAGAGGGCATGCCCAGGGCAGGAACTCAGATCGCAAACAGGTGAGAGGCTAGGCGGTGGCCCAGGGGACTTGCTTCAGGAAGACAGAAAGCAGAGTTCCTTGGCTAGGGACAAACCTGGGAAGATTTTGTTGACTTCTACAGCTCCCGTGGCCTCTTCCCCAGTCCTGTCTTTAACCTGCAAGGACTGTTTCAGCATTCCTCAGACTTCACTCCTGCACCTGAGAAGGAGCGCCCCTTCCTCCCCTGAGAACATGCAGAGAAGCCCACCCCCACCCCCGCCCGGCTGTCTCTCCTCTCAGTCCCTTCTATTGTGTTTGGAACATGTTCTGCAGGAAGTCAGCATGGGGGAGGGAGACAGCATAAGCTTTGGGAGCCACGAAGTCCCATCTGAAGCCCAGCCCAACTTACCAGTCCTGTGACTTGAGGCTCTGATTATGCCTTTGTAACGTGGGGACAGTATCACCCAGTTTTCGGGACCCTTGGAAGATTAACTGAGACAATGGCTAGGAAAGGGCTTACACAAGCAAGCGGGTGCCAGATCAAGGTCAGTCCCTTTCCTTCCTGGGGTGGAGGGAAGCTGTGCCTAGGAAAGAATAAAATCAATAGGGGCTACACAGAAATCAGGGGTCAGAAGCACAGCTGTGGGCACAGCATTCCTTTCCTGCCCCACCCGGAGTTGGGAGCCCCCAAAGTTCTCCTCACCCGACTTCTCCAACGGCTTTAAAATCTGAGAAGAGGGCTTCCCTGGTGGCACAGTGGTTGGAAGTCCGCCTGCTGATGCAGGAGACACGGGTTCGTGCCCTGGTCTGGGAGGATCCCACATGCCGCGGAGCGGCTGGGCCCGTGAGCCATGGCCGCTGAGCCTGCGCATCCGGAGCCTGTGCTCCGGGGCGGGGGAGGCCCGTGTACCGCAAAAAAAAAAAAAAAAAAATCTGAGAAGAGAATTTCAGAAAGAAATTCTTTCTGAAATTCTAGGCCACACTGCTGCGCTGCCCATCTCTGCTCAGATCAGTGTCACCTTCCTCCTACCTAGACTCTCAGACTTTCCAGACTTGCCTCCTTCCTCCCTGTCCCACCTCCTCCTTCCCTGCCCTGCCCCCAACCCCACCTTTGCCAGTCCCTAACCTTGACCTTGACCATACTATGGAGGGGTGGGGATGGGAGGTCTGCCTCACTCATCAAACTGGAAGCTCCCCAAAGGCAAGGACTCAGTCTCCCTCAAACCTGGGCTCCTTGAGACCTGTGTCCCTGACCCCCTCTGGCCCTATTCCCAGCCTGGGCTGGCTCCCAGAGGCCCCGAGGTGAGCCAGCTGCCCCTCAGTGCCCGCTAAGTCTGTTAGCCTCTCCCTCCACAGCTCTCTTTCCCTTCCTTGCTCCAGATCCTCAGCCTGTCTGGGAACCCTGCTAGCCCCAGGCTGGCTGGATCTGGGGGAACAGCAGAGGAAACTGGTATCTGTCAGGGCCTGGGAAGGGGTGGTAGATGAAGCCCAGCGCAGGGCCCTCCCCTGGGTGGGGGAGGAGGAGTCCAGATGGAATAGTCTCCGCCTGTTACACCCTCCCAGCTCCAGACAGAGGGAGCATCTCCTAGCAACCGTACAGTAGCAGGGGGCTGGGAAGAAGGTGGGGGCTGGGAAAGCGGGGCGGAGAACAGTGATATCATAAATTATCCCTAGCCCCTCCCTGCCAGCCCACCCTTCCTCAGTTGAGAATGGCCTCCTTTCTCTCTCCACCTGCTCCTCATTCAGGATTCCCTTGCAAAGCTGGCCCCTGCTCAGTGCCCCTTATAGGTGCCCCTCTAGCTCAAGGTGACCATTCTCAGCCTTCTGCTTGAGCTACAGAGGGAGGGAATTCTTACCATCCCAGGATCTCTCAGGGACCCTGTTGGAATGTCCCCAGTGGCTGGAGGGGGAGACTGCCTTCCACCCCCACTGCACCCGAGCTAGAAGACTATCACTTGCCAATGGTCTCTGGCTCCTGCCTCTCTCTTTGGGTGAGGATGGGGGCAAGGAAGGGAAATTTCAAAGCATTTGTGACACTGACTCCACTTCTCTAAACAAAAGCTTTTAGACTTGGGACCTCCAAGTCTTTAAGGGGCACTTGGGCCTCTCACCAATCTGGCCAAGTCTCAGTTTCCCTATCCCAACAGCTGGAGTCCAGGAAGCTCAATAAAGTGACTAAAGCTGGGTGGCAGTTCCTTCCTTACCTCTCAAATTAGCCATGTCAAGCCAAGGGTCAAAGAACTGGTACTTCAGCAGTACAGATCTTGGTTAGACACTGGAAAGGACTTCCCAAGACAGCAGTAAGCAAGATCATGGAATTTCCTGGTTGGAGAGAGGAAAAGTCTGTCAAAGAAACAGGAAACTGAGTGGCAACCCCTTAAATTTTGTCTCATTAGTGCTTTCTTATCCATGTTAAATAACACATAGAGAGTATTTAGCAGAGCCTGATACATAGTAAGCCTTCGTTTTGGCTATTTTTAAAAATCACATATTAATATGATTTTTTATTGGATGGATATCAAGAGAAGGATAAACCCCCTGGAGACCTATCTCTCATCCTCCAGGAACTCCATGGGAAAATCCAGATATGAGATAGTGCCCCAAGTACAAGATGGCAGCCAATTGCCATGGTAACAGCAGAAGAAGGAGTCTGGTTGGTTGCGGGGGCAGTGCCGGGAAGCCAGCTGGTGCCAGATGGACAAACCCAGCAGAAGGTAGCCCCAGCTGGGTGAAGCTCATGACCCTGTGCCCAGGGCTCTCCCTCCATATGCCAGCCTCAGCCTGTCCCTTCCCTCCAGGCCTAAAGGCTCCATTGCTATCTGTGGGGATTCCTCCTCGAGAGACTCTTGCTTGTACAGCAAGGGATGACTGCTTAGAGACAAAAGACCCTCCTGCTCAAAGTCTCCCTGGCCCACCAGCTGAGAGATCTAAACTGGTCTGAATTTAGCTCACTCCTGACAGTGCTGAGGAACCTTAAAATCAGGGGCTTGGGAGGGTCCTAAGTGGCAAAGCTCGGAGGTACCATTTTGTACCCATTCAGTGGAGGGTCACAGTGTCCGGCTAAGGTTCCCTCTGGAGGGCATTGAGATGAGGCAGCAGGGTGGGTTAGGGCAGCGAAGGGAAGTAGAGCTTCACTCCACCCCTCCTCTCTTCCCAGAATGGCTGGACAGTATGCACACAGGGCCAGTGGGAAGTTCTTCCTGAGAAGGATGAAAGAAGCTGTGGTCATGGAGTCCATTTCACCACATAGTTGTTAAAAACAAGTGCCTCCCAAACCTGTCTCAGCAAGATGCTCACCTGCTTGAGACCAGAGAGCTCCAGCCAGTCCACGGAGCCCAGCCACGCTTCCCAGACAGGGCTTCATCACGTCCTGCACCCAGAGGCCCTTCACTCTCCTCCCCAGCAACCCACTCCCTCCTTTCCAAACTCTGGAAGCCTTCCTGGATTGTCCCCATCTGCCTATCGTGGCCCCTCTGACTCTGTGTCCCTCAGCATTTAGAATGGGCACTGGACATGTGCACACAACCTTGAAAACACTTTCATCCACACCGACTTATTTGATCCTCAGGATAACCGTGGAAGGGAGTTAGAATCCAAAGACGTTAAGTGACTTGCCTAAGGCCACCCAGCTAGTAAGGGAGGGAAGATAGAATTTGTATCTTGAGCAGCCTGTCCTATTCCAGAGTCGAAAACCAAAACCTCCTTCTTTTGTTGTTCTTCCTATGGCCGGAGCCCCTCTATCAAATCTGTGAGCAACCTGCCAGCTGAGGTGTGTCCACTGTCGTTCTACCGCTTCCAGTGCCCCAAATCCAAACTTGTATTAGCAGGGACGGTGTACCCAACGGAGGGTTGGAGGTAGGGGAGAAGGTCTACCCACACTGCCAATTAGCATAAGTGACACTGAGGCCAGGCAAGGAGAGAAACCTCCCCTGGGTGTGGAGACCGAGGGGACCTTGGACTCCTTTTTGGGCTCTGGTCAGTCTTGATCCCAACATAGCCCTCCCTGGACGGGGAGCTCTGTGCAGAGCTGGAAGGGACTCTATGCTGGAAGAAGAGAAAGGCTCCGGGCGGGGCTAGCCGCAGAGGTACTATGGGAGGGCATGTACAGTTGGGGAAGGGAGGCTGGACAGGTCCGGCAGGATCGGAGATACACCTGGAAAGACATGGAGAGGGAGCAGGGGCAGAGCCTTGGTGCTGGAGAGGAGCCTGTCCTGGGAACGGCTCTACCATGGATGGCCTCACTGTGAGACCTGGCCAAATCTCAGCTTCTGTTTCCTGCCAGGACCTGGCTAAAGCTTGAGGCCACCCCTCACCCTCCCCTCCTCCAACCCCATTCCAGCCCACTCCCAGTGGGCCCTGGGAGCTAAGCCCCCGCACCTGACATGGCCACTTCCACAGCTACCCACAGAGAGGTCTTTGTGCAGAGGCTGCGCCTGGGGGAGGGGCGGTAGGCGGCACACCCACTTACATTCCACCCTAGTGGCCGGCAGTGGCATCGTCATCTCCTCAGCTGTCTCTCCAGCCTCTCACCCCTTCTCTAGGAAGAATCTCCTCAGAGCCTTGGCCCACCCCTGGACCCTCACTTACCCCTTCTCCCACTCCCTCCTCCAGGAAGTTTCCAGGACTGAACTTCTCTGTTCTTCACTCCAGTCCCCAGAGGTCCATCCCCTGTCCTGACCTCAGGGCACTCACTGTGCTGGGGACCAACCTTGGCTTCTCCACGTCTCTTCTCAGGGAGCTCCCCTGAGCCTGCCCGACCGTGCAGGTGTGTGTGGCCGAGAGGACTGAGGGTGATTCTAGAGGGGGAGAGGCAGAGGCCCTTCTTCAGGTGGCTCCCACTTCTTTCACATTCCTCTCTTTGTTCAGAACCAGCCAAGAGCCAGTTAAGTATCTGGTTGGTGCTGGGCTCAGTGGGCAGCTAGATTCCGGTTTCCCCCTTCATCCTGGGGGTGGTTATGTGGTGTCTCTGAGCCGTACTCTGCACTCAGCACCTCGGAGGCTGTCAGCTAACTGCCCAGTACCCCTATCAAATCCAGTTTCCCTGGTGAAGCACATAAGGCCCCTAATCACTGAACTTCTGCCTCCACTTCCCATCTCCTCCCAGTCAGACTCCCTCCGAGGGACACGCTAGTCGCCTGACACAACATGCTCTTTCCTACCTCCTTGCCTTCACATATGCTGTCCACTCCCCACCACGCACTTCGTCAGACAGCTTAGACTGTTAGCCCCTGCTTAACTTTTATCACTTTTATCCCCTTTATTTTATCACTTATCTTTTGGCCCCCTCCAGGAAGCCTTAACTCACCTAAGGTGTCCCAGGGCTCTGGCCCCCATTCTGCCACAGCACCTTGTATAAGTCTTCTGGACAGCAGCCTGTACACTGTCTTGTAATTATTCGTGTCTGCCTCCCCCACCAGGCTGCTAGGCCCTCAAAGCAGCTTTGTATTCCACCTTCCTCTTCAACATAGCACCTGGCACACAGTAGGCACCCAATAAATCCCTGTTCAATGAATGAGCTGACATGGAGATATGGGTAAGGGAAAGGAAGGCATGGATGTGAGAAGCGCTACTGAGGACGAAGTGATGGGTTCTGATGTGACTGATCTGGATGAAGTGGAAAGGAAGAAGGCAAATCCAGGATAATGCTCAGGATTTGCACCTGAGGACCTAGAAGTTTAATGATGCTATGGGTAGAGGTGGGGAAGCAGGAATGTAGCGCAAGACTTAAAGCACAATGCTGAGTGAGTAAGCACCTGAATGCCCTCCCTATGTCTGGGGAATGGCCATCTCATGAGTTTTGGAGGGAGGTTGTACTTATAAGCCACTACAGAAGCCAAAAGCACAGGTACTTTCCCTGGTTTCCTTGCAGCTAGGGCCTGGTCATGAGGTCCAGGCTTAGCCAATCAGATGCACCACTCCAGTCTGATCTGGGAGCTAATGACAGGACCACAGTAGTTAGGGTGCAAATCTGGAGTTTAGAGAAATGAGTGAGCGTTTATAATTCCAAATGATGGTTGAAATGATAAAAGTGAAAGAGCATGAGTGAAAAGGAAAAAAAAAAAAAAAAAGAGTTGATAGCAGAACTTTGGGAAAGAATTCTGACTGGAGAACTGATCTACCCAGAGGACTGAATGACTAGAACCCAGAATGAATAATCAGGGATATAACAGAAGAACCAAAGGCCAAAGGAGAAGACATCAGTATGAAATGGATATCAGTAGGAAATGTTCCACAGAGGTCACCAGGCTTGAGCAAGGGCCATTTGGTCCAGTTGAAGAGTTTGTATGAGAGGCTGGAGAGGGCACAGGTTTCACCAGTTATGAAGGTGGAAGCCAGACTGATGGGCTGAGGAGAGAAGACTTGGAACTTCACCTCAAGTACATAGCGAAGGGCCCTTCACAGACCCCAGAGAAACCCTCAAACTGACAGATAATCCTGCCTGCCCACACCTTACCCTCTCCCCCTCCTTTTCCTGCTGATACTCCCAGTTCTGATTCTTCCAGTATTTTTTTTTTTTACACTCTTCACAGTCCTCCAAGTTCTCTAACCACTGGCACCCATGAGGGGTCTGGAACTAAACTCAACACAGAGGCCTCTCTACCACCCCTGATCCTATGTGAGGTTCATGTCTCTTCTGGGGCTGCCACCCCTCATCTCTCCCTCCTTCCTTCTCTCCCCATCCTCTTCTCACAATTCCACTAGTAGGAAGACTCAACAATGTTCCTTGTCAGCCAGAAAGTCCTTCTTATGGTCTCACCTCCCTCCCTGTCCACCAACCAAGGCTGGCTCTCAGCCCACACCTGTCAGAGGCAGCCATTTCATAGGCGCCAGCCACCTAAGATGGTGGCCTCCCTCTCTCCCTCTGCTTCCGTTCCCACAGCTTGCCTCCTACCCTTGCCCCTTTCTTTCTGAAGCCTGAGCCCAACAAGGAGGCTCAAGGTGGGGGGCCAGGCTAGGGAGCCAAGGCCGGAGGAAGCAAGACAAAAAAGGACAGAAAAGCCGGCCCCTTGGCATCTCTCTTTGGCATTTGAGTCTAGCATGGGGAGGGAGGGCAGAAGGGAAGAAAGAAAGTAGTGTGAGTTTTTATTTCTGTCTTCTTCCTGCCACCTCCCCCTCCAACACACACACTTTGATGAAAACAAAATCTCTCCCCTTTTCTCTCTTCTCCAACCCCCCTCCCCATTTTTCCTGGCTCCTACCAAGAGCCTCCTGGAATGCAAATGAGTTATATTATGCAAATGTATGCAAATCAGGCTTAACAAGCGGAAGGAGGGGGCAGAATGCCTAATGAGTAATGGCGGAGGGTACAGATGGAGGGTGGCAGGAATGACCCCATCTTCTCTGTTCCCACAGCCTGGGGGCTTGCTGGGGGTAGTGAGGTGTCCTTCACTTCTGGGAAAGAGTAAGGGAAGGCACCGTTGCTTCTGTTGAGAAGGCCTAGGATGGCCTTGGCTATAGATGAGGGACAGGAGAGTTTGGGGGGAGACAGGGTTAAGTACAAGGGACTCACTTACACAACCTTGCCCAGAGACTCTGGATGTACCAGCCTCCCTGCCTGTATGGTCTGCTGATGGCTGAACCTTCAGCAGAAAAGAGGGTGATGCTTATGCATGCCATGGCTTGTGCATCAGAAAGGAGGATTCCCAAGGGAAGATTCCCAACCAGACCCAGGTTCTTCCTGGGGTGGGGGGGCTGGTGCAAGCTGTCTCTCTTTGTGCTTTGGAAGGTGGGGGTTGGGGTGGTTGCCATGGCAACATAGCATGGAACACCCACCTCCCCAACATCCAGCCCCAGAGGACCTAGAGAGTTGGGAGGGATAATGGATTGACACCCCCTGATGCCCCCACCACCTGGCACTGCCAGCCGGAGATGGCGGCATCAAATCCTAGAAAGAATGGTCCCTTTGTTCCCAGGCTTGCGGTGTTGGGGGAGCAGGACTGGGCACACAGAAGGGCCTTTCCCAGGCCCCATTCCAGTTTGCGTGACTCTTGCCGGCCTCTGGAGACTCCTTGTGGCCATCCACTGGCCTCTTTGCCCTGGCAGGTTGTTGCCCCCTTGCCTTGTCTCCCATGGGCTTACCAGCTACTGCTAGGTATGCCTTCCCCTGTGCTTCTCCCTGAGGCCTCCCTTCCCAGCCCTTTCAGACAGAGAAAGCAGTCAGTTCCATCTCTTCCTGGCTTGTGTGGGCACCTCACATGCCCAGACATGAATCCTGTCCTTTTTCGTATGGGCGCAACCTGTGAACTCTACCTACCTGTAGTAGGGCTGCTCCACCCAACTCAGGCAGGGAGACTCCTTAAGGAGGTATCAGACACAATAAGCAGGGCCAGGCTGGAGACCAGGAGCCTGGATCTTGGCCTTTCCACTAACCAGCTGAGTGACCTTGGTCATACCTCTTGCACTCTCTTGGGAATCTGTAAAATGAGGGCTATAGAGCTGATGCTATCTAAGGCTCTACCTGATCCATACACTCTGTATCTTACATGAGCTTAGGTTAAATTCTTCCTGAAATTTAACCCTCAACCTCCCTACTGCTTGAGCCCTCTCATTCAGACTCCCCAAAGTGGACAAACCCAGTTTCCTGGAGACGGAATGGCAACTGCCCTCAGCCTTTTCCTCTCCCTGAGACTCAACAGCTGCCTGCAAACAACTCCCAAAGATTAAAAATTCTAGAGTCTTTGATATATAACCGTGCAGACAGCATCCCCTCTTAACCCTCCCAAAGGGGGTCAGCACAGCCACCGCACTCACCGCCTGGGAGCTGTCCGTGGTGCTGGATACGGCTCTGGTGCCCTTGTGGAGGAAAGAGGGCGGGAGGGTGGTGGAGATCCCACCCACCCACCCCAGACGAGAAGCTAAAGGGAAGAGGAGAAGCAGAAACATTTGGAAACAGCAAGGAAAGGGGCAGATGTATTTCTGAAGACAGTTTCTCCTCCCTGAAGATCTCCTAATAGCCAATACGACTTTGGGGGAGGAAGAGATCAAGAGTCAATGAAACTCTGAAACTCACCCTCCTTCATCCCTAAAGATTTAAGTGTCCCGGATTAGATCTGTCCTCATCTGGATCCTACTTGGAAATCCACAGGGAGATGGAGTCATAGTTTCTGCCCTTGGGGTAGAGCTCAGGTTGAACTAGTGGACAGGTTACAGACTTCTAAATTCCATCCTAAATTCTAAGGCTCCTACGACGAATCTAGTAATAAAGATGAGGAAGATACACAATCTGCCTGATAGTATTATAGCTCTTAGGAGCTTGGGGGGGTGATAGAAAGGTAGGGAAAATAGGAAAGAGTATGTGTGTGCCTGCTTGCATGTGCACAGGTGTGTGTGTGTGTGTGTGTGTGTGTGTTTGCGTGTTTCCCAGGCAGAGAGATGAGCCTATATCAGTGGGTCTTAACCTTAAATGCACATTTAGAAACAGCAACGGGCCTTTTAAATGACACTGATGCCTAGGCCTCATTCTCAGGCACTCTGGGATACGCTGGACCCAAATATCAGTATTTTTTTAAAAAGTTTCCTAGGTGATTTTAGTGCATAACGAAGTTGAGAATCACTGGTCTGGAAGAAAGCAAATAAGAAAAATTTCAGGGGTTAAGCCTGAGCAGCTGGAGGAAGGGGCAATGCTAGGCCCCCTGAAGAAGGGAATGAAGAGGGAAGAGAAGGACAAACATATAACCTCCCCTCTCCTAGGAGTTCCCAATGGCCCCAAGCCTGGCCTGGAGACTGACTCAGGTGTTGGGCCTGTCTCTTCTGTGCTGTGGGAGCTCAAACCATTCCAAGGCAATGAGATGAACTTTCCCCCCACCCCAGTCCCTTGTGCAGAGACAGGGAATGGGTGCAATGACCCTGAGGGCGTGCTATTCCCCTTCACCCAGAAGGTCCCCAGGGAGGCAGTTGTGGAAGGTAAACAGCAACAATGGTCTCTTTCAGTGTCCAGATTCCAACCCTTCAGTCCAATTAGCAGACACAGCAAACAGCAATTCAGCTGCCTTCAGTCGCTGTCATAACAAACTCAGAGCAGCCTTAATGGGGGGATTAGGGCAAGAGGAGGGGGGGTGTCATTCTGAGCCCTGGGAGAGCCTGGGTGGCAAGGAAGGGTTCCCCTTTTTCTCTTACCTCTCTTCTATCTAAATATGCCCTGGCCCACACTTACCTTCCACAGCCCTGTTCCTCGTTATCCTCAAAGCTCTGAGAATGTTTTTATGGTTTTGTCTACCCTTTCCCTCCAATGATTTTAAAGCATTAACCTAAACTCATTTAACAACTAAGGAAATTGGTACACCCTGCCTCTGAATGAGACAGTGTTACAACCCCTCAAGATCTCTGAGGTCTCAGTAGCAAAGGAAGGAAGATGGAAAGGTCAAAGATCCCCAGAACATCACTGTGGAAAGGAGGTGAAGAAATAAATATCAGTATTCCAACTCCCAAACCTTGGGAAGTACAGACCTCAGAAGGACTTCCAGATGTGAAAGAATGCAGAGGGGTCTGTGCTCTCTGGTGAGTTATCAACCTTGGGAATCAAGAGTCAGCAGTTGGGGGACTTCCCTGGTGGCACAGTGGCTAAGACTCCACACTCCCAATGCAGGGGGCCCGGGTTCAATCCCTGGCCAGGGAACTAGATCCCACATGCATGCTGCAACTAACAGTTCTTATGCCACAACTAAGGAGCCCACATGCAGCAACTAAGACCCGGAACAACCAAATAAATAAATAAATATTAAAAAAAAAAAAAAAGAGTCAGTGATTGGGAAGGTGGGGGGTTGGGAGACAAGAAGACAGAAAACACCCCCCCCCTTTTTCTTTTCTGGCTGCACTACGCGGCATGTGGGATCTTAATTCCCAGACCAGGGATTGAATCTGCACCCCCTGCATTGGAAGCGCGGAGTCTTAACCACTGGACCGCCAGGGAAGTTCCCGAAAACACCCCTTCTTAAAGTCATTCAGTGATGAAGAAAAGTCTGCATATTGATAGACAAAACTCTCTTTGGTTCGTTAATTATACCCACTAACTAACTGGTCCTTTAATTTAATAAACTCTTTTTAGTAACTCCAGAAGCTTAATAGAATAAATTTGGAATTATCATTTACACAGCCATACCTCTTTATCTACATAAGTCAGGTTACCAGTCTTAAGTACTCTTACCAATACATGGTAAGATCCATTAAGGAGAAAAAAATACAATGGTCATTCTGCCACTTGGACTCCAGCCACTTCCCTTAACAGGCTTCCCGGGGCCTGTTCCTCCTCTACCCAGGCTTCAGACACTGCTTCCTCAGGTCCCAAGGGTCCCTCCTCAACTCCAAAGCTGAAAAGGAGGAGGAATTTTCTCAAGTTTAAGTGTTTTGAGATCCTCAGTCGAGAATATGCCAAAAAGCTGTCCTTTTTGCACTCTGAGATCAATCATATGCTTTCAAACAGTCATTTCAAACTGTAGCCTTTAGCTACTCTGCAATCTAAGAATTACTCTTTACCTGTGGGTATCATAACATATAAAATCTTTTATATAGAATTCTTCATTTGCTCCATGTAACAACCCTGAGGATATAAATTCTTACCCCCACTGTACAAATATCTGATCTGAGGCTGGTTAATAATGGCACCTAAACATAGACCTTGGTTCAGTCACATTTGCTCATTCTCTTTCATTCCCTAGCCTTTCTGATTGTGCTGATTCCTATTATTGTAAGGACTTTTCAGATTGGGAAAATTTTGGCCCCGGGTGAGGGTGTGAGTGAAAATGTAAAACTTGAGACAAATATTTAGAAGAAAATTTCCTTTGAACTCCTGGACTCAGAATTCAATAGGGGAGGGTATTGGGATAAAGGGCTGAGGGGAGAAATAGGTAAAGAATCTAGCTTAAAATTTGTTTTCCAGTAGGAATAGGTGGATGTAGCAAGATCCGAAGAACAGAACTAAAACTTCTTGGACACAGAAATGTGATGATACAAAAGAGAAACTGGTAAGGCCCTTCTGTGCCCCTTTCAACCCAGCCTCCACGCATCCCCATTCCATCGGTTCTCCTATTGGGTTTAGCTGGAGGAAGTGCTATCTGGTATAAAGGTTGGGGGAGGCAGAAAGCAGGACTCAGTGGTGTCACTGTGATGTCTGCATTTGGTAAAAAAAACCCCAGATCCCAGAGTGTCTCTTCCTCTAGTGGATTTATAGCTACATGTAGCCAGGAATCCCTAATCTCACATCTGAGCTTCCTACCCACCATGGATCACGCACATCCAATCTCATACCAGGTCACACATCACTCAGTTTCTCACTCTCATAAGCAGACATAGACGGCCCACAAACACTGTCACCCATCATTCTCCTGACAACCCTATCCACACACCCACACACCGTATGTATGCATGAGACAGACACAAACCCTCACTCCCACATCGCTCCTGCCTTCTATTCCCCCTTTCCATTGAGGTGCTTGTTTTGTAGGATGTAAACCCTCAACCCACCAGTGCCCTCAGGCCCTCTATTCTCCTTTGGAGATCCTGTGGTCAAACGCATTAATGGGATACAACAATAATAATATAAAGCCAAATGGTGTGGCTAATAATATAGGTTTGAAGTCTCCTGTGGATGAGCCTCAGCAGATCCCAAATACACATTTCCAGCTAACTACATGAAAAGTTAAAAAAAAAAAAAAAAGTCAGCCCGTGCTCACAACCAGGCCTTGCATCTCACAGTGGGGTTTCCCTCTCCGCTGATGCACAGGTTCCCTCCTTTCTTAGCTCATTCCCATCTCAGTCTACCTACCTCACGCTCTCTAGTCCTTCCCTCAGGCAAGCATGGTAGAGTAGAGAAGTAGAGAAAGTATTGGATTTGAAACCACTGAGTGACATTAGCAACTCATTTGAATGCGTAGCTCCTGTTTGTAAAATGCGGTTAATAACAGCTACCTCACAGTGTTGGAGGATCAAAGGAAGGCACCTAGGCAGAGTGCTGTTACTGGGAAATAAGGCGTGGTGTTAGGGATTAATAGTGCCTGCCCCAAACCCACTCCCTTTCTTCCTAATCCTGTCTCCAGCTGCACACTCCCCCTCCAAAAAACCAGATTTCAAACAGCTGAAAAAAGCAAAAAGGCCGTTAATCTCTCTTTCCTCCAAACCTCAGAAGGAAGAAGACATAGGCACTCTGGACTCTCTGAAGCCCATTTGCTTTAGTTTGGATTCCCAAATATTTCTCCCACATAATATATAATTGAATCATAATCTTGTAGCTATAAAATCAGCTCCTGGGAGGAAATTTTAAATTTACACAGGCAAAGGGAGTCCGTACGAGGTCATTTGTCCAGTTCTCCTGCCCTCTTTTGACTCCTCACTGCCCTGCCCTGTGTTCTGGAATGTGGGGGTGGGGTGGGGGGGATGGTGGGGGAGTTGTCGGGATGGGAAGAGGTAATAAATGCAGAGGGGCCCCTTTCTAGTTTTGCTACAGTTACTTTTATTCTACCAAGTGACTAGACCATCCTCCACTCAACTGCACCTAAACACCCTTTTGCTTAAAATATTTAGGTCAGGCCAGATAAATGGATTCTTTTAGGAAAGGCCCTGATTAATCTCTCTAATTCTTTGCTTTCCCTGGGCAGCATAAATACCAAGCGACAAATTCCTTTGTGTTGGAGCTCCTTGAGGCCATTTGCTCTTGGAGATGATTTCCAAGACAGTGAGGATGGGGTGGGGAGGTAGCGTGTCCTGAAAGACCCCAACTCAACCCCTTTAGTCAGTGAAGACAAAGCTGGCATGAGAAGCTTTTCAAGACATCAGATTCAGGTCCTGAGTGGGAAGGAGGAAAGAATATGAAAACAAGGGGGCTGAGAAATACTCTGCACTCTGTCGTCCCGGACCCAGGCTGGGCAAAAAAGGTTCCCCAGCCACCCTGTCTTCTTTTTGAGCGACCCCGCCCCCACCCCCAGTACTTCCAGTCTACCTCCACTTATCTCCACTTTGCCATTCTCGGCTCCCGACCTAGCTGGATAGACTTACGTGGCTTCAGGGAGCCCATCAAAGCAAAGGCTAGCCTTCTCAGGTGACCTCCCCCAAACTCTCCCGCCCCAGCAATAGCTGTGAATAGCCTGCGGGAAGCTGTGCACCAGCGCCCACGGGAGAGGCCTGGCCCTGGAACCCCCGGCACCGTCCGTAATAACCCTGCAACAAGATTTCAACAGATCTCTCCCTTGGAGCAGCTTCCCCGGCAGTGACCCAATCCGCAGACTGCCAGAAAAGGCCCCATCCCGAGAGGTAACCACAACGCCCTTTCTTGCTACCCTCCACCCCCCGACTCGGCGGGGGAAGGTACTGCCTTGCGCCTGGCGATGGGGCTGCGACTCCTACCTGCGCGGACCGAAGTTGGAGGGTGGAAAGTCGCCCCGACTGTTGCGGTCTTGAGGCCCGAGGGCCGCCGGGTCCTCTTCTTGCCTACCACGGCCCGTGGGTCCTCGCAGCTCTAGTCCCTCTCTTAGGCCTCCCCCGCCCGCCCGTGCCGCCAGCTTTCCCTGGGCCCCTCCGCGCAGTGTATGGGGTTATTTTTACTTTCGGTTATCTAGCTTTATGAAGACTCCACACCACTCATACAGCTAGATAACCAAAGATAACAACCAACCCCGCCTCCTGGCTGCCGTCGCCGCCTCTTCCACGCAGCCTCTCGGCTGCCGCTGCGGACTCCTGTATCGCCGGAGCATCCTGGTCGCCCGCCGATGGGGGTTGGGGAAAGGGTACACTGGTAGAGGGGAGGGACGGGGAGAGAAACAGAGTCCAGGACGGAAAAAGACTCAGAGACACAGGGACACAGACATGACAGAGACCGAAAAAGGCGTGGAAGGGACGCGACGGCCGACGGTGTCGAAGTCCGGGAATCGCCCCCGGATCCCCAAAGCTTGCGACGCCTCGTTTCCCGCTCCCCATTCGAGCCAGAAGCGAGAGAGTTCCGCTGGTCCCTGGGAGGAGGGACTCTCGGGCTTTTCGTGCCACACGGGAAGACTGCAGGGACCGAGACAGAGGCCTCCCAAACCTCACGGGGTCTACATTGCCCTCCTTTGGAAGATCCAGGCGCATCCGATAGACTGAACCTTAGCTTCCAGCGGAGCCCAAGCCTCCGTGTGGGGTCGCAGCGGGGAGGCGCGGAGCCGGCCCCACCACAGCTTCCAACTCGCGAGGGCGGTGGAAGCGAAGCGGAGCTCATGCAGGGGAAAGGGCTGGATCCAAGCCTCCGACTAAAAGGGGGAGCGGGGAGCGAAATCCTGGGGGTTAAACCCCGGAGGTGTCCCAGAAGGAAACAGGGGAATCCTAGCAACCCAAACGGGGTGGGAGGAGGCGACCCAGGGACTACCAAGCGAGTCTCTCTAGGAGAGAAGGAAAAGGCAGAGACACACCCGGGAAGGGATCCGAGAGAGCACCCATGAGATGGGGATGAGGGAAGAAAGCGGAGGGCGGGCCGGGAAGGTGAGCCGAGTCCCGGGCCCCGCAGGACCCCCCAGAGAAATGGCTTTGTACAAAGAGGTCCAGAATCACCCAGGGCTGTGAAAATGGCCGGGGGTCCGAAGCGAGAGGTGCCCTAGGCGTTGGTGGGAGTTCCGATCAGGAACGGGAATCGTCTAGGAGATCCCGGGAGCCCTGAGGAGGGTGTGGGGCTCGGCCAGCCCCCCTAGTGGCGGAGGCGCCGGCACGCAGGATTCCGAGGCTCTAGCCCACCTCGTGTCCCGAGCCAGCCAGGCCACTTACATCGAGCCTAGTGTGCCCATCCGTGCTCTCCCGCGCGGTCCTCCCTGCACGTTCCCGCCCACGGAATGCCATTGCCCTGGGTCCGAGATGCCAGGGCTCAGCGGGCGCCGGGGTGGAGGCGCCCGCCGGGATCTCAGCCTCCGCCGAGCTAAGGCGAGCAGGGCAGAGCGGGCCTCACCTCCCTAGCTCCTTCCGTAGCTTCTGCCGCTGCTCTGACCCGGGCGCGCTCCGGCTCCGGACTTTTCATTCATCCTTTCACGCTCCCTCCCCAGGCGAGCCTGTGATTGGCTCCGCCGAGCCTGACGTCACCACCTCATTCCCCCGCCGGCTCCGCCCCTCCCCCTTCCCAGGTTGAGCCGGAGTGCGCAACTGGGGCGCCCTCCCCCCGGGAGAATGGTGAGGTGGGGAGGAACTACTATGTCTGTGTGCTGATTCCCAACCTTTTGCTGCATCCCCGAGACCTGCCGGCCATCTCCAATCCATTGCCATTTGTGCTTTTGCACTCCAACCTCACTCTTTTTGTAGGCTCTACATTTTCCATTTTGGCCCTAGGTGTATTGCACCAGGTCCAGGGCTCAATGATGGGAAAAGAGATCGGGTGACATGTCCTCAAAAAGAACCAGATGACTGGAGATTCTACCTCTACCTGCCTTCTCTCATCAGGATATTCTTTGTGCTTCTCGGATTCTGATCCCTCCCAGACTGTGATCTTAATCTTTTAGGATGGACGGGAACCTCCCTTGTTGGTTTTCAATCCAAAATAGTGAGGGAAAGATCCTGGAAGTTTGGGACTCCTATTGGGAGATGCAGGGTCTGAGCGAGGCTGGGCCTCCTTCTTCGCCGTGCAGAAATGAGAATATCTCTTGAACTTGTTCGCAGCACCAAAGTTCCAGGTAGGGGAGGCTGGGGATCCCAGCTGGCATTAGTCTGGGCAAAACCTGCAGATTTGACTTAGCCCTGGAGGCCCTCGCTAGAGCTTTCTCTCCCTTCCCCCACCCCGTGCGCCTTCAACCGCGAACCCTGCACCCCCAACCCGGGTTCCATCTCCGGGTGTCTGGAGAGCCGGGGTCACAGGGAGAAAAATCATTCTCCAAGCAAGGTTTCAGGTTGCGGGCTTTCGCGACCCCGCTCCCCATGTGGCCGGGAGAATCAGAAGCGAATAATGCCGTGTCCCAACTCCCGGTGGCACACGCTTGGTCCGCAGGCAGGATCCGGATACTCCAAGGCTGGCAGAGCCCTCTGAGATCGAGCTGCGGACCCCCATTTGAACCGCTGTGACAGACAGGGAGTGGTTCTATTTCCTGGTGCCGAGTTACCCCATCCCTCCACCCACTCTCCTCTGGGCCCCTTTTCTAAAAAATCCTATGACTTACTTGGACATCGGGAGCCAGTCCCTCTGCCTAATATGGGTTGGGTCCTATCACCAGGGATCCTACACCAACAGGGGTGCACTGGGTTTGGCCCAGTGTTTGGCCATCAGACCCAGCCAGGTGGTTTTATCTGCCCCAGGGTCCTGCCTCTGCATAGTCTAAGACAAAGCCCAGCCTGAATGCTATTTGCCTTGGTTAGATGCAAGCCGTGCCAGTGGGTTTCTTCTGGTGCGCCCCTCAAAAACTGGAAAATGTGTGAATAATTGCTGCATGATTGTGAGGTGGGGGACACTTTGAAATAGGATAAAGCCCAGGGCCCTGCGTTTCCCCACCACAGTGACAGAAGGGAGCTGAAGCAGATGCCCTGATTTCCCCAGGTCTCAGGGCAGTGCTTGGCACACCTTTTCGCCCTCTGTCAGCCTCCATAGGGTCTCAAGGCCCCTACCCAAGGGAAAGGCTCTCTAGAAACTTCCACAGTGCCAATTCTTCACCCTCCCAGAACTAAGAGCACACCAGCCAATGGTGGGGTATAGCTGCAGAAAAGCAGAGCCCTCCCCACTCTCACAGGTAGACATACCCTATTGGTATGCTGCTAAATGCATTCCCTATATGCATCCCCCATGCCAGGCTCCAGAGAAACTATAGGCTTCTTCATGCCTACAGACCTCCTCAAATATTTCTCAGTGTACCACCTCATACCCCTTTATAGGATACCCAATATCCTCTAGACATTCCAGCAATCCTAAATAGGGCCTACACTTCTCCAAACATACCACCAACTTCCCCTACAAGTATTTCCCCATTTGCCCTTCCACGAGATCCCTTAAAAGCACCCTAAACAAACCTTTCTGCCCCTCCATCCTACCCTCACCCAGTTCCTGGAGGCTGGGGCCAGCATGTGGGAAAGAGGCTGTCTTCCTAGCTAGCACACTCCCCTTTCTCCTCTGTAATAATTTCCAGCCAAGTTCCCTGCCCTCTGTGGGGCCCAAGCTTATCTCCACAATTCCTTGCCCTGGCCTGGGCCATCCAGACAGCTTAGCAAGAAGCAGGAACCTCCCTTCCCCTTCAGCCACTGCTGTATTTTTGTTGGGGAGGGAGGAGGACAGAAACGGTTTTTTGTCCAACAGAAACCCCCCAACTACACCCTTATTGCCCAAATTCAGACTCAACTGGAATTCCTCAAAAACCAAGGTCAGGACAGAAGTGGGTACATATCTAAATTTCCCCAAATAGTTAGACAAAGAACTAGATCCCCTTGCACTTTACTGTGGCTTTGGCTCCTACAGAGGTACCTCAGTCTAAACAGAGTGTCCAAATATAAGGGGGGGGGGCCCACAAAAGAAAATGGAGATTATTCTAAGTTGTCCTGGCACTATCTACTTGGAATCCCCCTCTCTGCCTAGATTCCTGATGAAGGAATTTTTTGTTTAGTTTTGTCTGGGTGCAGTTGACAACCTGATCTCCCACAGCTCCTGCTCAGGGATGATGATGAGTGGGGCATCGTCTTTATTCTAATGGAGATGGAACTGCAAGCCATGAAAGAAGCAGAAAACTCCCCACCATCATATTAACTGGAATTGGTTTGTATACCAAGCCATGTTGCTCCAGTTTCAAAAAAGAAACTGATTCAAGGGTAGCAAATGAGACAGCCCCTCAAGGGCAGAGGCGATTTCATACATTTTTGACTCTATGGTATCTAACACCATGCCTAAAACAAAGTGGGTGCCCAGCAACTGATGAATTAATTTATTTTAATTTTTATTTTATATTGGAGTATAGTTGATTAACAATGTTGTATTAGTTTCAGGTGTACAGCAAAGTGATTCAGTTATACATATTCATGTACTTCTTCTTTTTCAAATTCTTTTCCCATTTAGGTTATTACAGAATATTGAGCAGAGTTCCCTGTGCTCTACAGTAGGTCCTTCAGTAACTGATGAATTAATAAAAGAATGTGTGTCTCTGTGAGTGTCTGCAAGTCTGAGTTTGCCTTCATGTGGATTGAGCCCATTGTGGATGCAGAGGGTGGGCACTGACAAAAGTTGTGTCCTGTGGGATCTGTGTATGGGGGTGAGAGGGGAGTGTGGGGAGTTGTGTGTTAGTGACTATTCCGCAGTTCCTTTGACCAGAAGGGACCCTTCTACTGCGGAGAATTGGATACAGCAGACCTGAGGGAAGCTAGCAGCTGGAGTAAAATGGGTGCATTACATCCCCCTTGCGCTTGGCTAACCAGCCTCAGTCTCTCTAGGAAGGCCTCAGTTGGGGCAGAGCCCTCTGCTTCCAGCACACAGCAGAGTCCGCTGCAGTGTTCTTAGGGCGATGGTCTGCAGACCCCACCCAAGTCCTTCAAGGGAAATTCTGGCAGACTGTGGAGAGAGCACACCACATCCCTGGTGCTGATCTCAGTCTGTAAGTGTCTCTCAAATAGCCAAGAAGCATATATTCTTTGCCACTGCCTGTCCCCACCCCCATCCCTACAGCCCTGATGCCCACCCATTGTCTGTGTCCCTGAAGAGGTCCATGTATAAAAAAACATGGCCTGAATTATGCTCTCTGGATGCAGCTTTTGGATGGATCTTTACAATTTGGGCCCCAAAATATATTTTGGCATCAAGCAGCTCTCTTGAAATATTTAGGTAATTAAATAAAAAGCATATTTGTTCTTTGTTTCAATTATCAGGTTAATTTGCCTTGAAGATACAGATGAAAGCTGCATTTGGAAGAGGCTGGGTTCAGATATTTATTTCTGTCTTATAAGTGCATCATTATTGTGGACATTACCATACATTATTCTTTTGCTGTAGAATATTTGCATTTTCTCTGGGATAGCGACAAATAAAAGCAAGAATTTGCAGTAAAAAATACATGGGGAAGCTGTGAAAAAAAAATCTCTATATGGGCAGATGAGTTTAAAGGGCGTGGAGACATAATCTGGAAGATTTCATCCCTGGGGATACCGCCCTTCGATCCCCACAAAGTGTTTTTCTCCTCTTGAGAGGCCGGCCTGAAAATTCCTCAGGTCTATCTAAGCACTGCCTCCCTGCCTGCTCCCAATTCTGTCCTTGAACTCAGACACCCGTTCACTTGCTTGAGAGCCCTATGGAGTTGGAAAGGTGAGAACAAGGTGACAGAGGTGGTAGAGGGTTAGCCATCAGCAAATGGTCTCTTTGAGGGGCAAAAGCATGAGTGTGTAAGGGTGCTGTGTATGCACACATGCACGCGTGCACACACAAACCTATCCACTAAGACAAATGCAATGACATATCTACAGATATTCCCAGCAGTACCACCTCCCAATGCTTACACACCCTGGCACACACACCCACTCACAGCTGTTTAAGCTCTGCAGGTCCCCCTTCACCACAACCCACACTCCTCTCCTTTCTCACCTCTCTCACCCATGTGCAGATATCTCTGCTCCTCTGCAACCAACCACCGCCCCCTGTGTCAACTGGCCTCTATCCCTGCCCTCAGCAGCCTATGAGAGAGGGGAAAAGAGTCCCCGGAATCCTCAGTGCCTCTCCTCTCTCTCACGGAACTGGGCGCAGGGTGGCCTTCGTTCCTAAGTCTCCATGTTCCATTCCCATTATCAATGACTATACAAGTCTTACTACAATCAGAATAGACCGAAATCAGGGGCTGAAAGCTAGAAGAGACAGGGCATGGGGTAGAGAGGTGTAGGGAACAGGAGAAAACCCAGATGATTGCAGAGCCAGCTTCTTTCTCCATCCTCACCCCCAACATCACCATCAAAAACAAACAAATAAGAAAATAAATACCCCCAAAACCAAAGGGGGACACCTACGATGACACCAGAAACAAAGGAGGCTGCTTCTTCTCGGATGCCCAGCTCCTGTCAAGGAGGAGAATACAAAGGTTAAAGTCTTTTGAGTGGCTCCAGTCTTTTCTCACTAACACCTCTGTCTCCCTGACACTCTCTCACCAACTCCTTTTCTCCAAGTCTTATGTTTTTAGGACCTAGACAGTCTAGGTTCCCCTCTTCAACTGCCAGAGCTCTGGGCTGCACAGGGAGATAGCTAAAAGAGAAAAGCCTAGACATGCAGGGAAGGCAGGGCCCCTGGCCTGAGCTTCTCTGGCTCCATATTGCCTGAACGACTCTAATCCAGGCCCATCTTCACAACCCCCTTCCACCTCCCTCCAAAACCTTACCGGCCCAGGGGTTTGAACTGAGCCTGTGGAGATGTTGTGGCCCTTTTGACTTAAAACTAGAGGAGTAATTCCCTGCGCAATGGCTAACATCCCCTCACAGATTCCTGTTGCTCATGCTGTACGAGAAAGCATGCTCAAGATAGAATGAAGGATCTGGGGTCACACATACATTTTTGTCTATCTAGCTGTAACTGAACTGTAAACTGTAAAGTGCTACGCACTTGAGATACCGTCAATCACATCGTGTCTCTAGCTTTCTTCCCCCTTCTCATCATTACCTATCTACCTATCATCTACCCATGCATATCACTAAGGATCCATAAAGACATCTCCTGTAGCTATCAATTTCTCCCTCTCTTCTTCTCCTTCTCTACCTCACATACACAAAAGGTGTGAATACAAAGCAGTTTTTAAAAAAAATTTTAATGTTCGGTATGAAACCCAGCCTCAATATTTTATAGTCTTACTTTCCCAGTATTTGCTTCAGGCTAAATTATGATTTTGAGGAATGACATGTGTACCACAGGTAATCCAGCTCCTAAAATACTAAGAGCAGTGTATTTGTGTGTGTGTGTGTGTGTGTGTGTGTGTGTGTGTGTTGGGGTAATTTGGTGATTCCTTCTACATCAAACTCAATTCCACAATGAATTCTTCCTCTTCTCCTTTTTTTTTTTTTTAAAGTCAGGAAGATAACCTACCTAAATGCAGAGGAAATCAGAAAAGAAAGGAAGGCTGGGGAGCAGAGATAAGCCTTAAATCCAAGCCTGATTTCTAGGAGGGGTGTTTTGAATGCCCCCCTCCCCACTTCTAACACCCATGAATACCCACTTAACTCCCAGCCTCAGCTCTGCCAGCCCATCCACTCCATAAAGGGATGTCTCAGTCTGAAATTATCTTCAGACCAAAGAGGGAACCAACCCCCAACCCCCAACTTGATAGAAAATAAGCACAAGGACAGTTGGGGAGCCTAAGGCTCCTTCTCCCACCCTAATCAAAAAGCGTCATGGGGTCCCTGGAGCAGCTGTACCTCTCCTTGCTGACCTCTGCCCTGCACCCCACCCTACCGCCCCCACCCACACACACAATGTCCAGGGGGATGTGGTGACAAGGACCACACCCCAGGAGGCATGGAACAGGTGTGTGCTTGTTCGGTGGCGGCAGCTTCAGCCTCTCCCACAAACCTGGCCCCTGGGGTACCAGAAATAGCCTGTTGGCCTCTAGCCTCTACTACCCCACAATGGTCCCAGCCTCTCTCCCAGAAAGCACCGTGTGGGTGGGGACTGGGGATAAGCATAGTGTTTTCTTTCTATCTCCTCTGGCCCTTCTTAAAAAACAAGAAATTAAAAAACCACCGTCAGATGGGTCGCATAAGGGCTGGAGCAGGGTTCTCTCCCCTTTTGAACCTAGGCATCTGCCCCCAATACTTCACTTGCCTTTAAGCTCCCCTCAGACCCTTTCCCACCTCCCAGCTCATGAGAAAAGCAAGGAAAAAGGGGAATAAAATTAATCTAAATGCTATCATTGTTTTTTCCTAATTCTGGTCTCCACCTTTTTGGAGACGTGGCTCCTTCCCCAACCCCCAATCACCCCAGTCCCTCAGACTTTGTCCGCCCCTAAAACCTGAAGTCTTTGGGGCAGAGAGGAATAAGAGTCAGAGCGAGGAAAGAAGGTCAGGAGTCCAAATACA
This sequence comes from Mesoplodon densirostris, assembly GCF_025265405.1. Taxonomy (NCBI): domain Eukaryota; kingdom Metazoa; phylum Chordata; class Mammalia; order Artiodactyla; family Ziphiidae; genus Mesoplodon; species Mesoplodon densirostris. The sequence continues at coordinate 116,322,606 of NC_082662.1, forward strand.
GAACCATTTTTTCTCTTCCCTCACATCTCCACTACAATCTTCCTTCCTGCCTCTCCTCTGGTGCAAGCATTAAGATGTTGGCCCTGTCTGGTGGAGAGAAAGGAGGGGCGGATTAATAGGATCAGTAGCACCGTGACCCTAAAGCCCCCCTGAATCCCATTGACAAACTTAGTAAGCTGTCTCCCGGTTGGCCTGGGCTAGGGGAAGGAGGGGGACCAAGAGGCGCTCTGGGACGGCTGGGCAGGGGCCTGCCTCAGCCCACCTCGATAGATAGATGGGGGAAGCAAGAGATGAAATCCCACTCTGCCAACTACTACTCACACACATGCCTCATCCCTTTTGGTCACCCCTAAATCTTTTATCAGCCTTTCTTTTCTGTGATTATTGCACCCGCCTCCATTAGCCAGTGGGCAAAGTAGGAAGGTAGGGCGCCCTGACTGATTTTAGGGGATCCTTTCCCATCCACAGCTCAGATGTCTGAGGGGCTAGGACCCTCCCGAAAGAATGGCCACTTACCTGGCTGCTGTGAGGAGGACATCCTGCTCGGGTGGCCCCTGCCGCTGGACTGCCTCTTTCTCCCGGCTCCTAGCCTCTTGTGGAGTGGAGGATGCAGCTCCGATGACGTAGCATCTGTCTATCCATTCAGGAATTTCGCTTGCCTCTCTCTTTCTTTCTCTTGCTGCGCTCCCTCGAAAGGCAGCAAAAAGGGGGTGCTGCCCCTGTCTGGAGACACCATCACCACCAGAATAACAAGCCACTCTGATGAAGCCCCTCCTTCTCCCATCTAATGCCTGTCTGGGAAGGGGTCTTTGTCATCTTCACTCTTTCCCACCTCCTCCTACTTACTGCCTTTTCTAACCTGAGGCAGGAAGAAGGGGCTAAGGAAAGCTATTGTTCCTCCAGGCCACCCTTATCCCCAAAGGAAGCAAGAGAAAGTGTGTGACAGAAATACCCTGTCCCCAGTCTCCTTCCCATTCTAATTCACCTTCGAACTTGAGAGCGTGATTAAGTGATGTGTGTCTAGGGTGGGGAGTGGAGTTGATACGGAGTGATAGAAAGAGGACAGTTTGCCATTTGGAGGTTCAAAGTATTCCGGTCTCCCCTTCCCAAACCTCCCCCAGCTCTCTGTCCCTGTCAGCTCAACTAATCACAAATCCTGATCTTAGCTGTAAAAGAGAAAGTGACAGTCAGAAGGTGAAGGCTGAGAGCTAGAGGGGTGACCAAGGTGGGGGGGGGCAGTGAAGGCCAACACTTGGAAGCCTAGACAAGAGAAGAGGAGGGGTGCGACCACAGATCCAAAGTGGGAGATAAATTATCTTGTTCTTAGAGGAGGGAGAGTGAGTTGGGGGTTGGTTTCCAGGGCTGGGGTCCCGATATTTGGTGGAAGCTGGGGCCCAGAATGGTACAATGGTCGGGTCTCTTTTCTCTCCCTCACCCCCACCCTCAGCCCCTCCCTCTTCTCCCTCCCTCTCTTCCTGGCCTGCATGGGAACTCAGTCTGAGCTCGACGTGACAGACAGCAGGCCTGCATGCTAATGAAGTTTGTCTCAAGTTCATTGTCAAAGCCCCCCCTTCCCCAAGGCCCCCTCCCCTCTTCTCTCATACACAAATCTCCCTCCAACTTTTGTCCCACAGACCTGGAGGCCACTTGAGTCTCTGCTGGCTCCCCTCTCTCACCCTCCCCCACTGCTTTCAGTCTCCCCTCTCCTCACCACCTCCCTCAGCTGGGGCGGGGGGCTCTCTTCTCCCTGGTGCCTTCCCAGCCACCTTCTGGCCTGGCCATCCCTAAGCTCTGAAAGGGGGATTCTGAGGGCAAAGGTCAGAGTCTATAGACCTGGTCCTTCTTTGCCTACCCCAAGGTAGGCAGACTTTGGGTAGGTGGGAGAAGGTAACAGACTGCCCCCAATCAAGGCTACCTGCCCCCCAATTCTCAGCCCTGTTCTGGCCCAGTCCCCCCATTCCAGCCTCAGCTTCCCCCTCCCCTCATTCCTCCCATTATGATTATTTTGCTCTCCCCTTGATTACATCTGCTTCACTAGCTCAGAAATAAAGATCCTTTGAGACTAATTTTGCACCCCCCGCCCCCAGCTCCCCACCCCTTCCCTCCTCCTTCCCTCTGGACCAGGGCTCCCTTTAGCTCCTTTCTCACCGGCTGAAGACATTGAGTTCCTTGTCTAGGGAGCTGGGGGGTTGATGGGAGGGGGTGCCAGTGGAATGGAGGGGGGGTCTCTCCAACTCTGGGACGTGTCCAGCAATCCAAACCTGTCCTTCCTTTGTTCCTACAAATCTCTTCATACTGTCACCACCCTCTGGAGTCTGCCTTTCTCCCAGTAACCAAGGGATTGGGGAGGAAGGGGAGGAGGACCCTGAACTCACTCCACCCCTCAATTCCAGAGAAAGGAGGGAGGGGGAGAAAGGCAGAAAAAAAATTTAATCCCCCCCTCATTAGCCAGAAAGGAAGCTAAAGGGGATAATTATAATTAAAAGCAGACAGCTGTGGATTGCGTCTTTTATGTTTCTCCAGGCTTCCTCCCCACTTCTGCCACTATCACCCAAAAATCTGCACAACTCCATGAGCATCTTCCCCTTGGTTTCCTGAGAGTGGGAGTGTGCTAAGAGAGTGAGGTATGGGGGCAGATTTGGGGAAGGGGACTGCACTTCCTCTCCCATAGACAGCACTTTCTTAAACATCTCAAAAGGCCTAGGACATGGAGATATCTCTTCCTATCCCCCAACCTGTACCCCAAAGCATGGGCCTGTAGGAGGGGGGCATTCAGGAGATAACTAATTCAATAATTTGGGGAAATCTTTGATTTTCCTAATAAAATAGTAATAACTTATTCATAATGATACTAATTCTAAGAATTTAAATATAACCTAGAATGTTTTCTCATTCAGGCTTCTCTTTCTTCCTCCCTTGGAGTGGCCTTAAAACATAGGAGGGGTAACTAAAAGCCGGAAGAGCTAGGATCTGTAAGCGAGTGTGTTATATCAAAGAAAGGCTCATAGATTTAGAGTACACAGAAATGCACACAGATACATACATATACTCGGTAATTTTCAGGGTGGTGTGGCTAGGCCTAGCTCTGCTATCCTATGTATTTATAGAACTTGATCATAGGCCAGAACAGCAGGGTAATTATAACAATATTAGCATATATGCAAATAAGGTAACCTATATACACTGAATGGAAGCAGATTATTATTTATTTCTCTCCCCCCACCCCACCCCACCCCCGCTCCTTCCCTGGTATCAGCTCTGGCTTCTCAGTGCTGCACACCAGCAATTATCTGACATTATAAGAGGGGGTTGTAGCCCTGGAGGAGGGGGCTGAGGGGAGTAGGACAAGAAAAAAAAACCTACAGGCGGGTTTTATCTCATTTTACTCAATGTTATTCTGGGAAGCCTAGGGCGGGGCTCAGTGAGAACCCTTTGAAATAACAAAGGGAGGGGGTACGGAGAGACAGAGACCTGAGAACAGAGACAGATGAAGTCAGAAAGCTGCGAAGCAGTGACAGAAATGGAGAGAGACAGATCCACAGTTCAAGGGAGTAGAGAAGCCAGAAACAGAGTTGCAAACTCACACAGAGAGAGGCACGAAGAATCCAGATCTGGAGAGAAAACAAGGATCTGGAGGCGGGAGGGATGAGCTTTCCAGGTTCACTCAGGGTGGGCTTGGGGCAGCCCGAGGACCGAGGCCTTCCCCAGTCCTCTGCTGGCTCCAGAGCCCAACCCACATTACCAAGTCCTTTGCCCTCTTTCCACCACCTAGTAAATGGTCAAGGGACCCCAGCAGAGGCTTTTGGCGCATCATTTATTCTAACAACCACAGGATAAGCATAAATCGAATGAAGGAAGTCCGACTCTCCAACTTCCTTTCTCCCACCAGGGCTGGGCCGGGAACCCCTCCTCTCCTCTCAGGGACTGCCTCACTCTCTGGTTTTCCAGCTAGATCTCCACGGGGTGCATCGGTCTCTAAGGAGTCAGCCATACCACTCCCTCCCTTTTCCTGTTCTATCCTTCTTTTACTCAGACACTATTTATACCAGATCCAAGATTGGGAAGTGGGACCTTGACAGTTTTCATTGCTTTTCCATCATATTGTTCCCAGCGCTTGCCTTACTAAGTTGGGTACCTCTTCCTCTGCCTTGCCGGGTGGGATTCTGCTGGCCCATGGCAGCCATGGACCAGTGACTGGGATTTCAGAGCCTCACCTATATCCTTCCCTCCACTCCATTCAGAAGAAGCCTCCAGCCCCCAGGTGAATTAAGGAAGTATCTCTGTTTGGCCCCAAAACCCTTTTTATGTCCCTAGATATTCTTGTATCTCCATCATGTTTCAAATGTCTTTCTCCAGGTACCACTTGCAATGTGGCAGTCTAACTGTCTGTTTCATAAAAGACCTTTGCCCACCTGAGGCAAACTTCGAAGAAGGCAATATAGGGAAGGGGGGATTACCAAAACTGTGGCAGGGTCCAAGGGCCAAAATGCCCGCTCTTAAGTGATGTAATGAAGAAGAGGAAGGGTCCCTGAGAGAAACAAGACAGAGACAGACACCCAAAGAGAGAGCAGCCAGAAGACTGAAAGGAAACAAAATTTCAAGGCTCTACTTAGATTTTTACACAAAAATGAAAATGTGCTGTCACATAAATCTATATAGACCAGCAAGATGGATAGGCTTTATCGCCAATGACCTCTGCATCTACAATATGCATTTGTTTTTGTATCTGCTCTTGGATCTGGCTGTGTTTCTCTGTGGTCATGTAATACAGAATAGTAAAAGAATTCAAGAGGCAGTGAGAGAAACACAGACAAACGGAGCAGAGAGAGAAACTGAGAGAGGCAGAGACTGACCCAGAGACAGCGACCTGCAAGAGTGAAAGAAAAAGGTGCTAAGAGGCACCAGAAAGCCAGTCAAGGACAGGGCAGATCCAGAGACTGACAGCCAGCCAGCCCCAAGGGCCACGCTTTCCATTCTCTAACCCAAGTTAGAGACATGGGATGTGGCCCTCAATTCTGCATGTTTCTCCCCCAGGCTCAGCCCAGAAATTGGTGAGTAGATTTGCAGCTTCATCAGGCACATCCCTCTGCGTGCATCTGGAGTCGTTTGGACAATGGATCTAATCCCTCCCGGGGCTGCCCCTTAGACACCCATCTCCATGCAGCCTGGCATTCTATGATGGGGACTCACCTGCTTGTGTTTCTCTTTTGCACTAGGCACTTTCCTGCTGCTGTGGCTCTCCTGTTACAATAACTGAGCTCCAAAACTACAGAGCTCCGTGTGTGCACCTAAATATCTCTTACCTTCTCTCCTACAAAATTAATTTCTCTGGCAATCCAATTGGACATCTGTAACCGCACGTTGCCTGGTGTGGTTCTCAGAGCTGTCCATGTGTAGAGAGGGTTTGTGTATGGCATGAACAGGTTTATGTTTTTATCCAGCACAGTCTATGTGTACCGGCACCTACCTGCAGTCAGGTTCCACCATCGGCCAGGCATGTCTGGCCATCACTGGTGCTGCTACAGCCCAGGGCACCTTTCAAACCCAGGACTTCTGGGGTGCAATTCAGATAGTTTTTTATCCCAAAGTTCCCCCCTAAAGCTGCCAAAATCTCCCCTTTTTTTTGATGGGTTGATAATATGTCAGATACATCTGATTCTCCCACAAACCAGTCTTTCACCAAAGAGCTCCCATGGCACCAAATAATCACGGCCGCCCTGGAAAGGAGACAGACCTTGCCACAGAGGCTTGGTCTAGCATTGCCAGCTTGAAAATGCTACCAGGGAGATGGAGAGAGATTTTCTACTTGACATCTCCCTAGTTGTGTATTGGTACCTATATTTGTATACATATGTTACTTTTATTCTTGGAACCACATACATCTCTGCTCGTTTTCACAAAAATAATGGTCTCCATGTGGGCACCTGGCCAAACACCGGCACTGTGTGGGATACATGTGGCATGGAATACATACTGGCACACGTATCGCATGCCTGCTTTATACTCTAACACAGTGCCATTTTCTTGGTGCAGTGCCTGCTTCTGCTTCTGTCTGCTTCACAGAGGGTTCTTCAGGTCCGATGCTCATTTCTGGGGCTCAGGCTCTGGGGTCTGGACTGGATCCCTCAGCTAAAAATGCAGCCAGTATTCCCCACCTTTGGAGCCCCTACAGCCTTAGTCCAGGCAGAGCTACTGAACTCTGGGTGGCTGTGTATATGGCTACTGCTGTGCCTGCTGGTGAGACCAGGCAGGTTCCCTCCCCACTGCCGGGAGCTCTCCCCAGGGTCACCACTGTGATGGGTTGAGTAGTCAGCACTGAAACCCCCTTGAGCGGCAGTGTGTGCGCAAGTAGGTTCGTGTGTCTCTGCCTCATGTCTCTATGCAGTGCGCAGTTATGCGTGTGCTGGTTGGCGTATGTGTACTATGCTCACATATATGTCCATATGACCGTATGACACTCTGTGACTGGTGTGTGTGTGTGTATGTGTGTAGTTTGGGGCTGTATTTGTGACATTTGTTGATCTCGGTGTTTGTGTTTGTCGCTGTGCGCTGTGCTTGCGCAGCGCACGCCGTTGAGTTGGCTGTGAGCCTCGGTGTCTTTGTGGCTCGTGGACCATGGTCTGCGGGCCCCTGAATCCCAGTGTGTGTGGACCTGTGGCTTCTATGTGTGAACTGCGAGTGCCCGGGCCCGGCCAAAGCCAGGCAGGAGCACGCCCGTGCGGCCCCAGCCGGCGCCCCTGCCTCTTCTCCGCGCTTCCACGGGCAGCAGCGGTTCCGGCTCCCGCTTGCGACAAAGTCCAAGCTCCGCAGCGGCACGGGGCGCGGACCAGCCGGGCGGCGCCGAGGGGGCTCCGGGTGCGAAGAGCGAGGCGTGGGGGACACTCGCTTCCTCCCCAGGGCGGGACGACCGCGGGCGCCTCCGACGCGAGAGCCGCAGGGCTGCGGGCGCCCGGGAGAGGAAATGAAAGCACGAGAAGAGCTGAGGAGAGAAGTGAGCAGAAGAAAATAGAGAATCGGGAAGAGAGATAAGGGGAAAACAAAATCTATTTGAAAAGAAATAGCACGTAAAACAAACGAGATAAAATAACACTAAATGAAATAAAAAGGAAACATACCAAAGGCATTTAAAATGTTAAACTAAATTATAGAAAAGGCAAGGAAACAAAATGGAAATGAAACGACTCCAAGGCGCCCGAGGGGAAAGGGGGCCTAGACGGGGCGAGTCGGCGTTTGAGAGCTTCGGGGATCCGGGCGGCTGCACTCGGCCCAAGCCAAGCCCCCGGGGCCTCCTCTGCTCGTCCGCCCGCTCCCCGGACCCGGGTCCGGCGAAAAGCCCCGCTGGAGGGTCTGTTAGTCCCGACTCGCCCCGCCAGCAGCGATGGCACAGAGGACCACCTCTGCCCCCCCACCTCCGCTACTGAACTCACCCCCGGGGAAAATAAAACCAAGAATAATCCTCCTATCCCCCACTACATCCCCCGACTGCCAGGGTTCGTGTTCTTGGCCGAGAGGCCCTTGTAGGCGCTTCTCTGGGTTCGTGGCGCCAAAGCGGAGCCACGGGAAAACCGGCCTGTTGACAGCGTGGGGTTTGGGGGACGCGGCGGCGCCCACTCCCTGCCGGCAGCTCAGGGCCCCAGCCACAGACAGGAAGTCCCGGACTGTGGTGCGGGGCCAGGGGGGTGAGTAATTAATAACCAGGGGCAGCTAGGGTGTCAGGGGAGCCTGGCAAGATGAAGAGAAGGAAGATGAGAGAGACAGAGGAGAAAAGACGGGGCCAAGAACGGGGCGGATAAGAGAGGAAGAAATGCTGGAGAAAAGGAAACATAGAGATAAAGGGGAAAAGGGAGACGGAGAAAGGTGGTGGAAGGGCAGCCGAGCCCCTAAAGGAGTTTGGCCGGAGGCACTGATATCCTCTCTCCCTGAAGCACCGCTGGGGGCCCTTGACCTTATCTTCCAAAGCCGCTGAATTCTGCCCTTAGACCCTGGGCTTCCAGTAGCAGATGGGGAGACCATAACATGGTAGTCTGCAACAGGCTTCAGAGAATTAGGAACGTACAGACTCCGCTGAACATGTCTGTGGCTCTCAGAAGCAGAGAAAGGTGATAGAGTGTGAGGCGATGGGGAAGCTGTAACATCTCAGGGCACAGAGAAGGTGCCTAAGAGATGCACCCAGCAAGCTGAAGTCCTCCAGATGAAGGTGCAGAGCCGTTTCTGGAATCACAGCCACCAAGAGGCTTGGCTGAGTTCAGAGCTCACCCATAAGCGCCAGCTGACTCAGTGGCCATTTTACTCTCAGAACACCTGAATAAATACCTACCCTAGTCTCTCTCCTGGCCCCCGTATCCACGGACTGGTGGGGAACAGGCTGCTAGGACCAACTATGTGGCCTTGGCCAAGTTATTTCCTCCTTTGTAAAAGGGGAGTCTGGGGTTAGGAGTCACCAGTCCTTTCAGTGGAAAGATGATCAGAGCCAGGAAGGAATGAGACCAACCCAGGTTTGGCGAGTCAGTCAGTCTAACCCCAGAACATTTTGGACTTCATCAGTAAACATACTGTGTATTAATTTTCATTAGGGTGCGGGCCAACCTGAGAGAAAGGCACCAGCTGTGGGGGCTGGAGGTGAGGAGTAGCCTCCGTCTGTGGAAGAAACCCAGAACAGGGAGCAAGAGGACTTCCCAGGAGGGTGAATAACCAGGCAGGGTGCTCTGGGCAGAGGATGACATAAGGCCAGACAGCTTGATGGAAGAGCAAGGTATTGGGAAGAGCACAGTCTGCAGTGGCAGCCCTGCCACTTAGCTGGCTGTGTGACTCTAAGCCAGTTACCTAAACTCTCTGAGCCTCTGTTCTGAACAGGTAAAATGCAGGAGAGGAAACATACTTCCTTGGGTTGTGAACTCAGTGCGTTAATGCACCCAGTGTGTACCTGTTGGGCCCCTCATAGACACTCAAGAAATAGTAGGTTTCTTCCCGTCCAGGATTGTTATGTCAACTGTTTGATTTTCATATTTGCTGGGAGAAATTTTCATGTTTGCAAGGGGGGAGGGGGGCTTGGGAGGTGAGGAATGGCTGTAGCTTGCTGCCTTCTTGTTTTAACCAGTCTACAAATCCTTGTGTCAGCCTCAGATTATCTCAAATAAACAAATACACACATAACAAAGTGTCACTCTTTTAAAAAATGATACTAAAATAAAATAAAACATACCTCAGGACATTGAAATAGCCTGAAACAAAATGCTGTACAAGTGGAATTCCTCCTGGAACCCTCACCAGTCAACTGTTACATCTCTTAGAGTTTAATATACTCAAAAGTGTTGGAATTTTTACTTGGAACTGAATAATTGGTGCTGCCTTTCTATCTGCCCCTCCCCACCACCAACTTTCCTTATTTACATACTTATTTTCAAAGAATTATGGAGATTCTATGTATGGAAAAATGCATATTTGACTATTTGTGTTTTGGTTTTTAATCCCCCAAGTTAAATCTATAAATCTGATACAATTCCAAGCAGATATCTGTTCAAGAGGGGTTGTAACAATAAGGTTTTGGAAATTACTTCAATACTGAAATAAATAAATAAAATGTTGTGCAGTAGTTAAAATAAAAATTTAGACATATATATCAACACGAGTAGATCTCACGATATAATGAAAGCAAATTTCAGTCCTAGTTCTGTCACTTACTGAAGTGGGTGACCTTAGGCTTTCCAGTGTTTCGATTTCAATTTTCCTCACTTAGTTGTGAGGAACTACAAATAACTTACACACTACACACTACAAATAACTTATATGACCCTATCTACTGCACCACACCTCATACTGAATGTGTCTCCCATACGCCTCCTACTCAGAGGCCCAGAGTCTCCAGATGGAGGGGATCCTAGGTCTGGAGGCACTTGGGCTCTGGGGGGATTGAGGTGAGTTAAAAGGATGAAGGGTTGGGCAGAGTGGCTCATTATCACCTTACCTCCCCTTTCACATTTCTCCCCCCTCCCCAGTCCCTGCCCATTCCCCCTCCTCTTGGCTCTTTCTCTGCCTGACTTTCAAGTCTATGGAGAGTGGAGGGAGTCCCAGTGGAGGAAGTGGGAAATGGACTGAGATTCCACTGGGAGGGTTATCATTTGGATTCTAAGAAGAATTTTCTGACCTCCCAAGACAGGAGACCCAATATCTTTCCCCAAAGAAGAGTTCCTGGGAATGGAAAGTGTTGGAGGCAGAGGCCGTTAGTGAAGACACCCCAGCACACCCAGGAGAGGGAGGAGGGAAAAGAAGAAAAAAGAGGCTCTGAGAGGGCACTGGGAGAATTCTTATTTCTGTGCTCTCTCAAGTGGAGAGGGGCTTCCACCGCCCAGCTAACGAACTACTTCCCAAATTCTCTGTGCAAGATTTGGCTGCTCCCGGAGGGGGGTCCTTTCTAACAAGGTGCCCCCGGGCTCTGCCCCTCCCTCCCCAGGAGCTGAAGCCGCCAAAGGTTCCTGGAATATAATGGATCATTTTCCAATTTACCAGGGTCTTAGAGATTACGCCGCTAATCCCATCAAAGACCATCTGCTTACATTGTCCCTCCTGAGCCAAAATAAATAGATCCTTTACTCTCTCCACTTCAGCTCCTCTGGGGTATTGTAGCGGGAGAAAGTTCGACAAGGCCCATCCCATTTCCCCCTCCCTCCTGCTGCGGGCTGGACAGAAAAGGAGAAAACAAACTTAGCTTGTCTGAGGTGTGAAAGGTCATTTATGCTCCTGACCTGCATTCTTCTCGGGAGCCTGCGACGATGGGAATCGGGGAGAGGGGCGGGCCCGGGGCTCTGGGGGTCTCTGAGGATCAGCCCCCTGTGGAGGTGTGGGACAGCCTGTTCTGTGCCCCACTGGCCTGCTGTCCCAGCTCTGAGGCCACCTTGCCCCAGCCCACTTTTGGTTTCTCTTTCTCTCTAGTCTCTTCAAGTTTCTCCCACCTGTGACTGTTGGGAAATAATTATTGAAATCTAACTTTCATCCCTCCCTTGGCAGAACTGTGGGGAAGAGGACAGAAAATCCACAGAAGCGCTAATTTAATTCCATCTAAAAGTCATTTCTTCTATAGGCTTTTCACATTTATTCCCTTCTTTGTTATTACTCTGTTGTCAAAAGGGGCTTCATAAATGGTGGAGGGAGAAGCTTAGGAGGAGCCTCATGGGAAGTTTATTTATGGCTGAACCAGGAGGAATATGTATGTGCAAATCGGTTCCAGGAATTAGATCATGCAAGTTATTTATTAAAAGGTGATAAGTGACATAGAAAATAAATGAAATATAAAACAGGGTAAGGGAGTGAGGGATGGAGCCTCACTGAGAAGGTGGCATTTGAACAAAGACTTGCAGAAGATGAGAGAATTATTCAAGAGGAAACCAGGAGAGAGTTCCACACACAAAGAATAGCCAGTCTCTTCCCACCGTTTCCTGTGTCTTGGCCACTTCTAACCCATTCTGTCTCTCAACCATTATTTTTAGCTGTTTTCTGACCTGCTCAAGAACCTAAAGGGGCTCCCAGCAGCCTGTTTTATCATCTCCAGGACAATCTGCAGAGGCAGGTCTACCCAACTCGGCCAACAAATAACTGCCTGTTTGGGGCGACTGCCCCAAACACACTTGGTCTCCAGAAGGGGCACATGTTTTACTTTAGAAAAGCAGCATAGTGACAGAAATAACACAGACATTGGAGTCAGGACGATCTCAGTTTGCATCATTCCAGCTCTGCTGCTTACTAGCTAGGTGATCTTGGGTCTGGATCCTCAACTCTCTGACTCTCCATTTTCCTCATTTGTAAAACAGAGATAATGCCTACCTCACAGGACTGCTGTGAAAAATCAATGAGGTAATACACAGTTCCTGGCGGGTGTTCTATACAAAACACTGTGCAAGACAGAGCAGGGACTGTGCCCCAACACCATAGAGAAGTTAGAAAGCGTTTGCTCAAGAAATTTAACAGCAGTGTGTAAAGCATTTGCACATTTAGGGACACAATGTTAATTTCCCAGTTATAAGATTTGTTCATTTGGCAAATGTGGCTGGATACTTGTATATACAAAGCACTAAGAGACACAAAAGGGAATGAGGCATATGCCCTGGTTAAAGAGTGAAGACAAGGACAGATTACTGACGTACATAGCAGGACATGATATGTGTTCAGAAAACGAGATAGAAATTCTAAGGGGAGAGCAAGAGGTCCTTTTTAAAAAAATTTTTAGGGCTTCCCTGGTGGCGCAGTGCTTGAGAGTCCGCCTGCCGATGCAGGGGACACGAGCTCGTGCCCCGGTCTGGGAAGATCCCACATGCCGTGGAGCGGCTGGGCCTGTGAGCCATGGCCGCTGAGGCTGAGCCTGTGCCTCCGGAGCCTGTGCTCTGCAACGGGAGAGGCCACAGCAGTGAGAGGGAGAGGCCACAACAGTGAGAGGCCCGCGTACCGCAAAAAAAAAAATAATAACTTTATTTATTTATTTTTGGCTGTGTTGGGTCTTCGTTGTTGCACGCGGGCTTTCTCTAGTTGCAGCGAGCGGGGGCTACTCTTCCTTGCAGTGCACGCGCAGGCTTCTCATTGCAGTGGCTTCTCTTGTTGCGGAGCACGGGCTGTAGGCACACGGGCTTCAGTAGTTGTGGCGCATGGGCTCAGTAGTTGTGGCTCGTGGGCTCTAGAGTGCAGGCTCAGTAGCTGTGGCGCATGGGCTTAGTTGCTCCGTGGCATGTGGAATCTTCCCAGACCAGGGCTCGAACCCGTGTCCCCTGCACTGGCAGGCGGATTCTTAACCACTGAGCCACAAGCGAAGCCCAAGAGATAATATTCAATTGGCATAATGTGGAATCAGGAAGATTTCGTTAAGGGGGTGGCATGAGCTGGGTGGGCCTTGAAGGATGAATAGGACCTGAACATGCAGAATGTAGGGAAAGGAGAGAATGGGAGAGACCATGTTTCACGATATCAATAAGACTTGAATATTTAGGTAATCATAAGCTCATTATGAACCGATACCATCATGTAACTGCTAAAAGCTAACGTGGTCTTTGGCTTTATGAGGGGAAGAATCACATCCAGATCAAGAAAGATCAAGAAAGATGAAGAATGTTACTGCTCTTTGAACTGGCTTCATCTGAAGTGAGATACTAACCTATAAGATAGCACTGAGAAGAGGATTAGCTAAAAACAGGGGGCTCTGTGATATATAAGGGGTATGACCATGGGCGGGTTACTTCACGTGTCTCATCTTCAGTTTCCTTATTAGTAAGTAAGGTGAGAATGACATTGGCTGCACAGTAAGTGAGGATTAAATGAGATTATATGAAAACGCTCACTAAAGTGACTGGCACATGGAAAATACAAGACATGATATCTGTTTTTAACTTTTAACTTTCAGTGGGCCATCATGTAGGAGAGGGGCAGACTAGGGACTGACATATATACACTAATATGTATAACTAATAAGAACCCACTGTATAGCACAGGGAACTCCACTTCGCTGTACAGTAGAAACTAACACAACATTGTAAAACAACTGTACCCCAATAAAAAAAAAAAGAAAGAAAAGGGACAGACTAATAGTGCAGGAGAAAAACAAATACCACATGCTAACACACATATATGGAATCTAAAAAAAACGGTACTGATGAACCCAGTGGCAGGGCAGGAATAAAGATGCAGACGTAGACAATGTACTTGAGGACACGGTGGGTGGGGGGAAGCTGGGGTGAAGTGAGAGAGTAGTACTGACATATACACACTACCAAATGTAAAATAGATGGCTAGTGGGAAGCTGCTGCATAGCACAGGGAGATCAGTTCGAAGCTTTGTGATGACCTAGAGGGGTGGGATAGGGAGGGTGGGAGGGAGGCTCAAATGGGAGGGGATATGGGGATATATGTATACGTATAGCTGATTCACTTTGTTGTACAGCAGAAACTAGCCCAACATTGTAAAGCAATTATACTCCAATAAAGATATTAAAAAAATAGTGCAGGAGAAGAATTGGTGAATGGAAATAAGGGAGCAGATTAGGGTTGGCATGAAGAAGAATGTATAAATGGCCAGAAAAGACCAAATATAGAGAATGTTTTGTTAATAATGGCCACCCATCAAAGACATAGAGGAAGGAATTTCTGATTTGGGTAAGGGATTGAACTAGCTGTTTCAAACATTCCTTCCAATGCCAAGACTCTGACACAAAGCAGTGGATGTGTCAGCTTAAATTGAAAACTATAAGCTTCCTTGAAAGTTCCATGAAGGCAGGAATCATGCCCGTTTGGTTCATTTCTCTATCAAGTGCCCAGAAGAGTATAACAGGCATTTGATAAATAATTTGTTGAATGAATGAATAAATGAGTCTTCTGTTTCAAGTGCTTTATATGCATTATTACAAAGACAGTAAATGTTACAGTTCAAAGGAAAAGCATGGGAAGAAGTGAGGTCTGGAAGAAACAGGGAGAATCAAGGAGTCATAGCCCATAGACAGAGAAAACAGGATAAGATGGTGGTATTTGTTCTACTGTGCTAAAGGAAATTTGGAGGGGCATCACTGGGCTGCACATCCATGGATGGCTGCTAAGATAGGATGTTGAACAGAGCAACAGGAGAAATGGAAATAATATAGAAAGGGGAGTTTTGTCTTAGAGTTACAAAATCAAGCAGAGTGAAACTAAGGAGAAGGCAGCATATTTCCACTGGGATGATGTTCACGACACAGAAGACTTGAGTTATGGTGGCAAAGGTGGCATGATCAGCTCTCTGCTTTGTACCACAGTAGCTTTTTAGGATTTCCTGGCTGAGATGGGGGTTTACCCGATGGCCCCCAGCTTTTGGCAGAGCCTTCTTTCCTGTAGCAAAGAACCAATACTTGATGGGAGGAGAAAATGAAGTTTCCATTAACTACACTCCTGATTTCTGCTTTGCTTTTGCTTTGCTGAGAAATGCTATGGGCTTTCTATCTATGGAGAAATTGGAGGAGACATGTCTTTGGTGTCCTGAGGCAGGAATGGATGAGACACTAACTTCCTCAGAGTACCATTATTTGATTAAAAAAAAAGAAAAAAAAAAAGATTCCTGCCACAATTCTTTTCCCAATCAGTCTAGATTGGGAGTCCTATCTGAATGCCTCCTTACCCTAATCCAGATTTCTCATGCAGTTTTCTGAATTTTCCTTTTTTTTTTTTAATGCCCTTTTGAAAGCTGGAACACTCCAACCCCAGGGGCTATTTGAAAACGACCCTAGGAAATATGCATTTGGTTCCCCTCAGATTGTCTCTTCCCTGTCTGCATCTTTACCATTAGAGAGTGTCATCCTTTGAAAGCATGTAGGTAGAGAAAGGGAAAAGGTGCTTAAAGTCAGGGGAATACAGATGAGGTGCCCCGGCTCATCTCTTGGTTTCTTGCCTTGTGCTGCCACCTAGTGTCCCAAAACCTTAAATACTTTACCCTAGGGAGGGACCACAGTTCATTCATTCATGCAGATTCATTTATACATTCATTCTTTCTTTGTTTGTTTTCGGGTTTTTGTTGTTGTTGTTGTTGTTGTTTTTGTTTTTGGCTGCACCGCGTGTTTTGTGGGATCCTAATTCCCCAACCAGGGATAGAACCTGGGCCCCCAGCAGCTGGAAGCACAGAGTCCTAACCTCTGGACCGCCAGGGAAGTCCCAATACATTCATTCATTTTTTTTTAACTTTAAAAATTTATTTATTTATTTATTTATTTATGTTTGGCTGCATTGGGTCTTCGTTGCTGCGTGCGGGCTTTCTCTAGTTGCGGCAATCATGGGCTACTCTTTGTTGCGGTGCACAGGCTTCTCATTGTGGTGGCTTCTCTTGTTGCGGAGCACAGGCTCTAGGCACGCGGGCTTCAGTAGTTGTGGCACGTGGGCTCAGTAGCTGTGGCTCGCGGGCTCTAGATCACCGGCTCAGTAGTTGTGCACGGTCTTAGTTGCTCCGCGGCATGTGGGATCTTCCCGGACCAGGGCTTGAACCCGTGTCCCCTGCATTGGCAGGCGGATTCTTAACCACTGCGTCACCAGGGAAGTCCTACATTCATTCTTTTATTCACTGATGCCCTTAACCTTTTAGCAAAAATATGCTAAGCCTTCCCTCTGGCCAATTATGGAGCAAGTCACCCCATCCCTCTGTTTCTAGGTATCCCTGCTTTCATGCTGCTCTAGACAGTTCCCTCTCTGCCCTTTTCTCCCTGTTAAAAGAGGCTCCAGCCTTTCAACCTCTTGCTATGGTTGAAACTCATTCCTTTTTGTTAGCAGAGGTAGAGAAGCTGTGCTCTGTATTCCCTTCCTGACCATGAGTTTCCAACTTGAGGCACAGGGTTGATGGGAATGAAGAGCATAGACCGCAAAGACAGTGGAAGGGAGCAATGACACAGTATGAGATTAGACAAAGGTATAACCTTTGTGGCATGTTACAGTTAATAAATAGTGTCAACATATGTCAGGATATTTAAGATTTATAGCAACCTAGTGAGGCTCACAGGGCAGGTATTAGTATCATCATTTCACAGGTGAGGAAACGGATGCTAAAGAAAGTCAAGCAGTTAGCTAATCAGTGGCAAAGCTGGGTAAGTCACAGGTCTCCTGGCTCTCATCCAGGGTTCATTCCTTTAGAGCAGGTTGTCTGAAAGAAGAGAATGGAAATGTAGAGCTAGAGAGCCCCATGTATGCCTGGAGGAGGAGGGGACAGGGAGAAGGAAGTGGTGGCATCGCATAATAGCACACTATCGAGCAACATGCCCTAGAGGGGAGCGTATGTGGCCAGGAGACTCAAGCTGACTTTTTCCTGCGGGAGAGTTGTAACTCCTCCTTTGGCACAAATGCTCCTCCTGGTGGCCATGCAAGGCTATGGCAATATCCTCCTCCACACAGGAGGAGAGTGAGGAGAGAGGAAGGAGAGGGGCTGGAAGGGCTGAGCTGGGCTGGGAAGAGAAGCTGGGAAGTAGAGTCAGTTAAGCTACACTGATGTGGATTTCCAGAAAGGCAGGCACATTCATACTAAAGTATAAATAGATAAAACCCATTTTGAATGTATTTTATAATTCCTACTGTTACTATAATATCTAACATTTATTAAACACTTAATCTTTGCTAGGCACTATTCTAAGTGCTTTACTTGCATTATATTGACTCCTCACAACTCACAGAGACTCCAAGAGGTTAAGCAATACATTCTGAGTCATACTAGTAAGTGGCGGGACCTGGGCTGACTCCAAAGCCTGGAACACTGCTTCCTTCCACCCAACACTTGGAATAGAACTGACTGTGTAAAAGTAGGCAAAATTTATTTATGTCGGAATCCAATAGGAGAAAATAATCTCTCTTCCTAGGGGTATCTCTGATCTATTCCAGTTTCCAGGAATGACTCCCTCCTACAAGGCCACTCAGACTAGAAACACAGCACAACAGCTCACCTGACAGAGGCTGGAATGTGGAAGTTGAAGGATTAACAAGAATGGACCAAATGTTTATCTGATTGGTTCAAATCAGCCAAACTAAAATTTAACACACAGCACATGACTGCTTTGAACACTGCCTAGTGGGGGGCGGGGGGAGGGGTGCGTGGGGGCGGGGTTAAGGTGAGAGGAGCAAAGATAGCTAAGAAACAGTCCATATCCTTTGAGAATATAAGAGACTAGTTGGGAAGACAAACATTTACAAAAATATCTCTGAGACAAGGAAAAATATGACAAAGAAAAGCGAAAAATACTAAGAGTGGGGGTTGGAAGAGGTAGAACTAAAATGTCCCTTAGAGGATTTGAAGGGGTTTTAGGTAGGAGGTGGCATCTGAATTGGGCTTTAAGTGTGGGTAGGATTTCAACAGACACATATGGGGGGGGGTTAGATAAGGAAGAAAAGGAATCAAAGAGGGAAGCAATAGCAAGAACAAAGACTGGGTTAGGAGTGCAGGGCATGTTGAAGGCTCATGTTTTGGCTAGATGGAATATAAGTCCACAAAGGGCACTTGCAGGATGAAAGGCTGGCATTAGAGGGTGGAGAGCCTTGGATGACAAGCTAAAGGGTTAGAACTTCATTGAGCACTGAGAGCAACTTCGGATTTTTACCTACAAGGAGTGATATGTTTAAAACTATGCTTTAGAATGAAATCTGTCAGTGATAGTTGAAGAGGGTTTGCTAATTTCTAGGCAAAAAGAACAAAGGCTGACTGAAGGAGGTGGTGGGCAGATAAAGAAGGGGCAGTTGTACAGTGAACACGCAGAGATTCAGGGGACCTGGAAACTGGCTGGATATGGTAGAGCAGGAAGAAATTATGTGGTGAAATACCACACAGAGGCTTTACCACTAACCAGACTCGTGAATAGCACCACTTTCTAGTAGTTTCCTCATCTATAACAATGGGAATAGTAAACCAACTTTACACAATTATTGTAAGAGGATTGGATTTGACTGTGTATGGAAAGAACCTGGCATATAGCAGGTACTCAATACCTGGTAACTATTAGATTATGACTTTGAACATGACCATCAAAAGTATGGTGACAGGGCTTCCCTGGTGGCGCAGTGGTTGAGAGTCCACCTGCCGATGCAGGGGACACGGGTTCGTGCCCCGGTCCAGGAAGATCCCACATGCTGCGTAGCGGCTGGGCCTGTGAGCCATGGCCGCTGAGCCTGCGCATCCAGAGCCTGTGCTCCGGAACGGGAGAGGCCACAACAGTGAGAGGCCCGCTTACCGCTAAAAAAAAAAAAAGTATGGTGACAGCATTAACTGAAATGGGAAACATGGTGGGAGAGCAGATTTTTCTGTGTGGGGAGGGGAAGGGGTTGTTGGCTCACGAATTCAATACGGGACTTGTGGAATCTGAGGTGTTACATCCGGGTAGAGCTGTCTAACAGGTAACTATCTCATTTGGGTCTGGAATTCAAGAGAAAGGCTGTGAGTCATCAATATAAAGAAGATCACTGAAGCCACAGAAGTAGGTGAGAAAATCCAAAGAGAGAGGGGAGAGAGAGAAGAGATGAGGGTTGAGGCACACAAACCCTTAGAGGGCATGAAGAATTACAGACGTTCTCTTGAGAGGAGAACCAGGAGAAGGCAGAGAGCCACACAGCCAGCAGAAGACGGCCTCAGGATGGAGGCTATGGTTCTGCGTCACAAGCTACTAAGACGTGAAGGAAGACAACAGAGACCAAGATTTTCAATATGGCTTTGAGACTGTTTGGGACCTTGAAGACTACAATTTCAGGAAAGAAAAGGGGCTGGAACACGTACTTCAAGGGGTGAGAGGTAAATGAGAGTCAATAGACACTTCTTTTTTTTTTTACCCCCCCTTTTGTGTTTTTCCTTTTTTTTTTTTTTTTTTTTTGCGGTATGCAGGCCTCTCACTGTTGTGGCCTCTCCCGTTCCGGAGCACAGGCTCCGGACGCGCAGGCTCAGCGGCCATGGCTCACGGGCCCAGCCGCTCCGCGGGCATGTGGGATCTTCCCAGACTGGGGCACGAACCCGTGTTCTCTGCATCGGCAGGCAGACTCTCAACCACTGCGCCACCAGGGAAGCCCAATAGACACTTCTTGATTACTGTTTAGAAAAGTTTGATGATGAAAAAAAGGAGAAAAGAAGGTATAAGTTTGAGAAGGTAAAAAAGGTGATGGAACTCTTTTCTTGTATAGGAGAAATTTAACTATATTTGCTGGAAGAGGAAGGACATTAATACTCTATTAATGGAAGATACTGCTCAAATAAGGCAAAGGTTCTAGGGGAGGAGGGAAGGGCAGGAGTGCTTCGGAAGGGTCAACCTTCAAGGAGGGAGAAGAACTGACTTTTCAGAGACAGGAATTTAGGAAAAGAGGGAGATAAGAGAAAATACTAAAGAGTCACCAAAAACATATTTTGGAAGCTCATATAGAATAGTCTGGAAACCACTGTGCACGAAAGCAGCAAAAATCGGGCCAGAGGCTTAAAGAAAGGGCAGAAGATTGAGAATTATCTCTATGGGAAATTTGGTGTAACTTTCCCCTCGGCCTTTCAAGTGAGTTGTGTATCCCAGGGGAGTTGTGAGAAGCAAAGGATGAAGGATTTTGGGGAAAGACAGGGGCTGAGAGTTGGAGGGCCAAATATAATCTATTATATCGGCAAAAATTAAAGGTGTTAACATCCAATGTTGGCAGAAGTACAGGCAAATGAATGCTACCCATATACTTCTTTTTTTTTTTTTTTTTTTTTTGCGGTACGCGGGCCTCTCACTGCTGTGGCCTCTCCCCGTTGCGGAGCACAGGCTCCGGACGCGCAGGCTCAGCGGCCATGGCTCACGGGCCCAGCCGCTCCGCGGCATGTGGGATCTTCGCGGACCGGGGCACGAACCCGTGTCCCCTGCATCGGCAGGCAGACTCTCAACCACTGCGCCACCAGGGAAGCCCTACCCATATACTTCTAGTACAATTTTTCCGGAAGGCCAACTTGGCAATATGTGTTAAAAGCTTTTCAAACGTGCATACCCTTTGGCCTTCCATTTTCAGTTCTAAGTATTTAGCCTAAGGAAATAAAATATGTACATGTTTGTTCAGTGCTATTTATAATAGAAAAAAAGGAAACAAACAGAATTTTCAACGGGGCAGTAGAATATAGTACATGTGTAGGAGATAATACTATGCAGACACTAAAAATATAGAAAATCATTTACTGACATGATAAAATGATTATGACATTAGCAAGTGAAAAAGAAAACATAATACACAAAATATAAGTGTGTTCCCAGTCTTTTAAATGCCTATCTACCTATGCACACATTTGGAGAAAGAGAGAGGAGAGGGAAAGAGAAAAAGAGAGAGAGAGATGAAGACATGTATCTGGCTTGGGCAACAGAGAAAGTATTGTGACCATTAGCTGTGATAAGCAATTTAGGAGAAATTAACAGTTTCAGTCCTGGAGATACTGAGTTTTTGTTCAGTTTAATCCATAAAATACCCCAGGGATATGTTATATAGGTAGCTGGATACATAGATCTGAAGCTCAAGAGAGAGATTTAAGCTACTGAAATAGATTGGGAGTCATCAGCATTTACGTGCTTGCTTAAACCTCAGGACTAGATGACACTTCCCTGAAAAGGAGTAAAGAAGAAAGGGCAGCAAATACAGAACCCCCAGGAAACAATACACAGTGAGCAAAAGGAGTATAGCCAGTAAAGAATAATGTCTCTTAGATCACCAGCAATCTATAGCTCTGGTACGCCACCCCATTACTGGAGACATGTAACCTTGCTTCCATTTGACTGAAAAAATCCACAGGAGCTCTCCTACACCACCTTTCCTACCTCAAGTGTCTGTATATAATTATGACTTGTGCCTTTAACCCTGCTGCCTACTTCAGAGGAGGAGACTTCTCACTTCCTTGCAAACGCCAACCAGTCTCTTCAACTAGCTGATTTCTCAACTCCCTCCCATCCCCTCTGATGATGCATGTTCAAGTGTTCCCTTTCTCGAGCGTTTTCAGTATCTTCTATGCTGCTGGTTTTGTCCCCTTTACCTACAAACATGCCATGATTTTCTCAATCTTAGGAACTCCAACTGGCATTATTTCTCCAGTATTTCCTGCTTGATTTTTCTTCCCTGTAGTGCCAGACTTCTCTTCATGATTTATATCCTCTGTCATCACTTCACAACCGCTTTCTTTATAAACCACAGCAATATGTTTACCAACTCCCTCTGTTGAAACTACCCTCTCAAAAGTTACCAATAATCTCCTTATCTTAAAATCTAATGGGTTTTATTTGGCCAACACAGTCTTGGATCTTTTCGCAAGTTTGATGATGCTGACCATCCTTCTTTCTTGAAAACAGTTTCCAGTTTGGTTTAATAAACTTTGATGGAACACCTCTTAGTTAGGTGCAAAGGATAATACTTGATCTCTGAGGAGTTTAGCCCAGTTGGAGCAGTTCAGTGAATTTAGCAACAGAGACCTTTGCCCTGGTCAGAAAGGCTTCAGTGGAATGGTGAAGGCTGACCTTAGACTACAGTGAGTTGAAGAGTGAAGCCAACTTATAATGGGAAAAGATAGAGTAGAAATAGCAAATGCAGTTAATTCTGTTATGAAATTTGTTGGAGAAGGGAAAAAGATAAAACTTTCTAGAAAGTACCTAGAAGGGATTATAGGACAGTGGAGCAGTGGAGAGACTTAAACATGTTCTTAGACTGAAGGAAAGATGCAAGTAGAAAGGGAAAAGTTGAAGACAGACAAGGGGGACTTCCCCGGTGGCACAGTGGTTAAGAATCCGCCTGCCAATGCGGGGGACACAGGTTCGATCCCTGGTCCGGGAAGATCCCACATGCCGCGGAGCAACTAGGCCCGTGCGCCACAACTACTGAGCCTGAGCTCTAGAGCCCACGAGCCACAACTACTGAAGCCCGCGTGACTAGAGCACATGCTCTGCAACAAGAGAAGCCACCGCAATGAGAAGCCCACACACCGCAACGAAGAGTAGCCCCTGCTCGCCACAAGTAGAAAAAGCCCGTGTGCAGCATAAATAAATAAGAAAAGAAAAAGAGGAAGGGAAGGGTATAACTGATGGGGCAAAGCCCTGGAAGTACCAAGAGGGTTGGGATTGATATTATAGAACTGCTATGAACAGGAACAGGAACCTCTTCCACTAAAATTATACTTAAGCATGTATGATTTGAGGGTGGGAAAAGAGTTCCTCTTTGCTACTATACTAGAGAGGCTAAAAACTGTGGCCCAACAAATCTGGCCTATAGATGTGTGTGTGTGTGTGTGTGTTTACCTGCATAGAGCTTCAAAAGAATCTGAATTGGTTGCCCACATTTAAAAATCATGAGATTTCAAACAAAAATCTGGATTTCCAGCTTCATCTTAAAAACTAGAAGATGTGGGGCTTCCCTGGTGGCGCAGTGGTTGAGAGTCCGCCTGC
Organism: Mesoplodon densirostris; assembly: GCF_025265405.1. Classification (NCBI taxonomy): domain Eukaryota; kingdom Metazoa; phylum Chordata; class Mammalia; order Artiodactyla; family Ziphiidae; genus Mesoplodon; species Mesoplodon densirostris. The sequence continues at coordinate 116,345,488 of NC_082662.1, forward strand.
CGATGCAGGGGACACGGGTTCGTGCCCTGGTCCGGGAAGATCCCACATGCCCCGGAGCGGCTGGGCCCGTGAGCCATGGCCGCTGAGCCTGCGCGTCCGGAGCCTGTGTTCCGCAACGGGAGAGGCCACAACAGTGAGAGGCCCGCGTACTGCAAACAAACAAACAAACAAACAACAACAACAAAAAACCTAGAAGATGTGGCAACACAAGCATTGGTAACCAGAGACTGCTGACTTCTTCGGATGGGCTGTGGCCTCTCCAGTCTCCACTGCTCCCTCATACTTACCACATGACCACTTCACTTATTTATGTTATCTGCCTGGCTCCTCTAGGCATCTGAATTTGTCACCCCTCCTATTATTATCTTTCCTACTTTTTTTTTTTTTTTTTTTTGGCCATGCTGTGCAGCATGCGGGATCTTAGTTCCCCAACCAGGGATTGAACTCACGCCCCCTGCATTGGGAACGCAGAGTCTTAACCACTGGACCGGCAGGGAAGTCTCTCTTACTTCTGAGACTGATTTTTATGTCACTTTCAATGGCTTCTCTTTCTTGTTTCAGATAACTGGATGTTGCTTCTGTTCTCAATCTTCTTCTTCTACACGTTTTCCCTTCAAGAACTTGTTCAAGTTCAATCTGTCACTTCTGTGCAGATTACTTGTAACTCAATATTATAAAATCTTTGAATACTGGAGTTGGAAAAGGAATTTAGAGATCGGATAGTTCAATCTTCCCAATCCATAGAACATAGTTGGATAACAGACTTCTATAATTCAAAAGAACTTTAAAGATGAACTAGCTTAATTTACAAATAAGGACATTTAGGTCTCACAGAGATTAAACATTGCTCTCTACTTAACGACACAGTTCTGTGCAATTCAAGACACATCTACTACTTTGTGCAAGACACCATGGGGGAATATAAACTTGAATTAGATAGGGTTCCTTCTCTCAAGGAACTCACTTCTAGCACAAGCACACGAAATAAAATGTGGTTAAGTCCTATAATGGAGAAAGAACATGACATTAATGGACAACCAAGGACAGCAAAGTTCCAGTGATGGATATCTGCATATGTAACTATATGAGTAGATTTAACTAGATCTTGAGAAGGGGGTAGGGCACATTCTTCTTTTTATAGTTCTTGCTGTGTGTATATGTTCCTTAATATCTGAGAATATAAACTCAGATGGATTAAGTAACTTGTCCAAGGCGACTCTGTCAACTAAAGGCAAGGCCAGGTCTAGAAATCAGGTCTCCTAACTCAAACTCCAGTGTTCTTTCTCTTACATCTCAGTGTGTCTTCAGCCCTTATTTCTCCTGAGCACTATCCTGTATTATCAACTGTCTGCTAGGCATTTCTAAATGAAGGGCTACTTCCTTGTTTTACTTGGTAGCACAACCATTCATCCAGTTGGGATGCGTCAACATCCTGTAGCTACATACAGTACACATAACAACAACTACAACACACCTCACACTTATTCTGGCAATAGGTCCTATTAATTTGTCCTTCAAAATGTCTCCTTTGTCCAGGCATTTCTTGGGTGACCACTTCCACTTCCCCAGGGGAAAGCCTTATTATCTTCATATGGTTTTGCCTTCAGCCCCTGACAAACTCATAGAGCCTTAGAGTTGAGAAGAATCTTAGAGGTTATCTACATCCAACCTTTACCCAGAGAGAGAATCACTTCTATAGTACTCCTGATCCTGACAGTGGTCAGCCAGCTGCTGTGCAGGGTATTCAACTACTTCTAGGACAGCTCATTTCACCACTAGACACCCAAGTAATTAGAAAATTCAGCCACTTGCTCACTCAACAAATGTTTACTGATCATGTTCCCTGTTCAGGCATAGTGCTTGGCACACTGGAGGTTTAGCTGTACAGGGCTCCCCACAGGCCTTCTGCATTCCCGCCTTTCCTGTCTTTGTTCACTGGCCTCAAGTAACTTTCAGTTGAGTTTCTTCTTCTCTAACATGGAGATAATAATACCTATCTCGAAGGGTGTTTGTGAGGATCAACTGATATAACATGTGTAGAAATGCTCTGGAAACCAAGTGTAATATAGGTAAGGCTTTCCCCTCATCTCTCCAACTGTGTATTATATTTGGGGTGGTGGTGGTGGAGATGATTCCACTATCATCTTTTAGATACTTTATACATACAAAAGAATAGTTGTTATATGTGTGTTATAAGATATAATGAATACCCACAAATCTACCATTTAACCCAATAACTAGAACATTACCAAGAGGATCCATTTTTCTTCCCCATCCCATCCCCAAACTCTCTCCAAAGTAACTACTAATAAATTTTGTGTTTATCACTCCTCTGCTTTTCAAAACGTTTTATCATATATACCCAAACAATATATTGTTTAATTTTGCTTGTTTCTGAAATTTATGAAAATGGTCTCAAATACTTGCAGTGTTCTGGGATTTCTCTTCTCATTCAATAGTATGTTCCTAAGATTTAGTCACTCCAATTATACATACTTTGAAGCTTCATCTCCTTGACATAGCCTCTTCAGATCACAAGAGCACAAAGCGATCCTTCCCACTAAGAACGCCTCTAGTAGTCACTATTTTTAAAATGAGCTGAAATTGTAGCTTCACTTTTCCTATATCTTAAGTGGCATCACCCTAACTAGACATAAACTCCTTGGAAGGCAGGGAGGTGGCTTATCGTGGTAGGAGAGCACTGAATGGGCGGCCTGGGTTCCAATTCCGGTGTCACCCTCACAGGCAGTGTCCCCGGCCTGGTTCCTTCCCCTTTATGAGCCTCCACTTCTTTCTTTAACAGGAGGGTTTTTGCGAGGAACTCCTGAGAGAGCGGATACAACGCGCTTCATAAACTGCGAATTAATATTCACGTCACCGTTGGGCCCACAGTTTCCAGAGGGGCTTCTGCAAACAGGGCCAGGCCAGTGGCGCTCTGGCTGTGTTTGGGGACGGCCGTGTCACCCGCGAGGGCAGGGACCGGGATTCTTCCTTTCTTCGGGATACGGCAGGCAGCTCCATGGCGGGCCGTACTCCTAACGGAGGCTAAACTTCTGTGAAAACTGCCAGCAGGCGGGAGGGCGTTCCCTCCCCCTCGAATTGGGCAGGGCGCGAGGCATTTCACGCATGCGCATCTCCTCCTCGAGGCTCTGGTGAGACCCAGCCAAAATTGGTTCGCTCCGCTCGGGTTTTTTCCATACAGGGCTAAAATCTTTTCTGTACGCACGCGTCTTGTGTAGGCTGCGGTTGGCTGATGGTCCCATCCGTCATCGGATGAGCCAATGAAGTGAGCATCAAGATCCACTTCCCGCCCTTCGGTGGGGAGCCCTGGGAGTGGATTTAGGTCTTTGTCCGGACTCATGTGCGTGTGGACCAAGGAGCTGAGAAGTCAGCCTGGGAGCGGGCAGGAAGCTTGGCTCACCCGCTGGCGACGGACTGCCTTATTTGCTGTCATAGCGGGGAGGGTGAATGAGAGAGTGAAGGGATCGGTGTAAAGGGCGGCGGGGTCCCCAGGGGTCGTTGCTAGTCAATCATTTGTTGAGCACCCACTGTATGCCAGACGCTGCCCTAGGCAGGCGCTTTGGAACGGTGATCTCGGCTTCCATGGGGACTTACAGCCTAGTGGGACAGGCTAAACAAGTGCTTTTATTGCCTTACACCTCCCTTCTTCCCCTTCGCCTTAGATGGAGATTCTCCTCTTCGCAAATACTAAACCAATTCAAGGTCCCCAGCCGGCACTGGGTGGCAGCAATGGGATTGGACGCCAAGGCGCCGAGGCCAGCCTCCGCTCCCAGCCAAGGGCCGTGACTGGGGGTGAGGACTGGCGCTGTGGTCACGTGAGGGCGGGGTTTGGCGGGCGCGTGACCTCCGTGTGGGCGGGGCCCTTCCCCTTCCTCTTCCCCTTCCCTTCCCTTCCCTCTTGGGCCCTCGGCGTCGTCACCAGCTTTTATTGGGCACATGGCGGCTGATGCGCAGTAAATGGGAGTGACTCTGGGCGGCCACACTGCGAAGGCGGGGACCTCAAGCCAAACGAAGTGCCCGAATGAGGCCTAAGAGCTGTAAACAGGTGGAAACGGGGGCAAAGCAAAGGGGGGTGGGGTGAGTAAATGCAAGTCAGTCCAACTGGAAGCAATAAAGCCTAGGCTCAAATGAACTATACCTATTTGGGAACTGCGCTGTGGAAAGAACCTGAGAGCCACCTTTTCCTTTTGGGCCTAAGGTTTACCAACTGAAATAGAGCAGGGCACTGGACGTGCCCCTTAGCCGGGCAGTGACATTGAATGATTTAAGTTTGCAATCAGAAACAAGCAGTCTGTATTGGCTCAGTAGGAGCCACTTTGGAGCCTGGGGTGGGTTCGCCTTATGTCCCTTTCACATCCGCTTGCTGTTCCTGAAACAAGTTTCCACAATCACAAGGCTGGAAAAGTTAGCCCATGGGACTGAGGGGTGAGTCACAAGAACATGAGCTACAGGGAACTGCTTGGCCTCCTTGGCTGGAACAATCAGATACCACCCTTTGTTTCCCACCTCCCAAGAGTCACCTCTTTGGGGATAGGAGCCCACTGGGTGCTAATTCTTCAGTGGAGTGATAACTAGAAGAAACTGGAATCCACGCTCCTCAGCCCCACTGGATCTGGTGCTGGAAAGTAGAGAAGCTGCAGAAAGTTACCACGCCCATGAGGGGAAAAAAAACCCTTTGTAGTTTGTAGCGCTCAGTTTATGAACTGCACTTTCACATGCATTATCTCATTTTAGTCTGACTGAACACATACTGCATGCCAGGCACTGAGCCAGACACAAAAATGGGTGAGGCAGTGAATTTTTAAGAAGAGCTTTCAGTCCAGTTGTACAGAGAAAATAGAAACTAGTACCTACAGTTTCAGGTAGAATGAGGTAGGAGCTATAAAAAAGGGGCAGATTCCTAAGACACTTCATAAGAGAAGACTATCATAGCCAGCTGGGTAGGATGGGGGAAATCAGGAAAAGTTTAATGGAGGGAAAGTTGTAGGAGTAAAAGCTTGAATGATAGGAAAGTTTTCAAAGAAATAGGCACGTAGAGCCCTATTTTTTTGCCCATAGAACCTCTTCTTACCCAAGTAAGTTAATCTATTTTCATGTCTTTGACAAGTAGCAGTAATAAAAATAATAACTAACACTGAGCACTTATTATGGATCAGGAATGGTTTCAAGTGATTAATATGTAACATTTATTTAAATCTCACAGCAACCCATTTTACACATGAAGTGACTGAGTCATGAAGAAGTTAAGGTACTCTCTAGGCTGATGTCTCACAGGTCTTCTCTTATCTCTGGACTAGGCATTGTCCTGAGCCCCAGCTTCATTCATCCAGCTGCCTACCAGGTAGTTCCTCCGGAATATCCTCCAGGTATCTAGTAAAGAAGTGTTATCTCTCCTTATCAAAAGAAAACCAGTGACCTCTAGGGTTGCACCGGGGTCCACCACACCTGACCCTGCAGTTATCCCTGGGGAGCAAAACACTCCTCCCTACCTTTGATGCCTCAAAGGATGCATCAGTGAGCTTTCCCTTTTTCAAGGTAAGCACAAGCCTAGTGAGTCAAGGGACTTCCCTGGTGGTCCAGTGATTAAGACTCCGCACTTACACTGCAGGGGGCATGAGTTTGATCCCTGGTCGGGGAACTAAGATCCTGGGTGCGGTGCGGCCAAAAAAAAAGACTAATGAGTCAAGCAGGCCTTTAGTGAAGTTAGGAGATCACAGATAAGAAATACATTTCTGGTTCTTCTGATCTCTACAATTCAAACTCTTATGCAGCTTGGGGCCCTCTATGAGTCTCTCCTTGCCCCGCCCTCCAGCCTTTTTCCACGGTCCTTGCGGTTCCCACGTCCCAAGGACGACGACTTCACAGGTGACCAACACTATGACTGGCTTCCCTCTTCATAAAAACCTTCTCTCTACCCATGGGGTGACCTCACCCTGCTGGCCTGGACAGGATGACCATCTATCAATACCATAGGAGGGCTTCCACGTACACCTCCAACTCCGTTCATCTGAGACGAAACTCATCTCCTTCGGACGTACCTGGTGGCCTTGTCTGGCGCCACAGCACCACCATCCAGTCAGTAGTCCAAGCATGAGTTTGAGAGTCGTTGACTCGCCTCCCTTTCCTTCGTCCTCCACCCTCACCAGGCAGTTTCCAAGTCGTTATTTTACCTCTTAAGTATTTACTAAATTCATCCTCTCACTTGCAAAGGACCCTGACTGGACCTCAATTCTGCCTGCCTTCCAACTGGTTCTCAGCATTACTGTCTGAGGGAGCTTATACTGGCAGGAAGCTTTCTGAAGTGCAAATCTGATCAAGTCCCTCCTCTATTTAAAATCCTTTGATGACCAAATATCTCCTGCAGAGTAGAACCCAAATTATGGCAATCAAGGCCCTTCACAGTGAGGTTTCCGCCTACCTCTTCAGCTTTCTCTGCTATACCTTTGACCTGTACCACAGTATTTGATTTCCTGAATGCACCATTTTCTCTCCATATTTTACATGCTATTCCGGCTACCAGGAATGACTTCCCTGCCCTCATTTGTACATGTCCTCCAAATCCAGCTCAAATACCTCCCCTAAGTAGCCTCCCCTGATCTCTACTGGCTCGGATTTCAGTGTGCCGCCTCCTCTGATCCCACAGCCCACTTACAGCCTTCCTACATGTCATTTAATGCAGCCTGCTGACTCAAATGTTAACTGTTGGTTCACCTGTCTCTTGTTGCCGCTTAACTGTGAGTTGAGAGGCAGGAGGTGTCTTGTTCCTCTCTGTATCTCCAATACCTAACAAAGAGTTTCACACACAGGAGGTGCTTAATAAATGTTTGTTGCATTTAAGACAGGAGGATGGCATGACTGAAGACTCAAAGGGTCTGTCAAGGAATGGACTGTACTGCCTGGTTGCCCTAGTGGCCAAGGGAGTTGCATGGACTACGCCTGGAAAAGAGGTTGTGCCAGTTCTTTGAAGGCCCTGGGAGCCCTGCCCAGGAGTTTGGGCTTATTTGGTGGGCAGTAGAGAACCACGAGGTGCTGGATGATCAGTACTGTGCCAAAGATGGGAGGATGGATTAGAAGGCAAAGGCTTGGGTTAGAGAAAACGGGTAGCTCTTAGCTCTGTCTTCCAGTTGATGAAACAGTGGCTTGGGCAAATGGTGACTACCCGAGGCCACACAGCTGGTAAGTAACAGAACTAGGAGTTGAACAAGTTCTGGACTGCGAAGTCCAGAGATCTTTGTACCACACCACTGTGGGTATGCAGTAGGTGGGGCTTCAAGGTTGTCCCAGTGTGAATGGATACTCCATTAATCAGGATAGGATAGGTTATATTGCAGACACAATTCTGAAAGCTCTGTGGCTTAACATAACACACTTATTTCCCATTCACACGAAGTCCACTGTGGCGCTGGACATCACCTTAAGGCAGCTTAGCCATCCAGGCTGCTTTGACATGCTTCCACAGTTGCCATGATAGGGAAAGAGCACTTGGAGAATCACATACCAGCTTGATTTTGGAAGCGACACACGTTACTTCCAGTACGGTCCACTGGCCAGAACTAGTCTGATGACCTCACTTGACTACACAAGGACTGGGAAGTACAGTCTTCTATGTGTCCAGGAAGCGGAAGAGGGCAGGAAATATTTGTGGGCCATAGTAATGCCTACCCAGGACATCAGGGGCCGATGCCTATAGAGAAGGAGGGGTGAGGCCAAACAGTCTTGAGTGTGTGAGATGTGCAAAGGAGAGAGGTTTTGCTCAGGATTTGTGTTAGTCAGGGTTATTCTAGTCACAGGCAGCCAGCAGGGGAACCGCATCCCCGGGCGATAGTACCTTCTTAACCCTTTCCTGCTCAGCATCTTTCACCTCTGCTCCAGCTGAGGGAGAAGTGAAGCAAAATCTGTCATGACCCTGAGAGGGAGGCAGGACCGGCACAGATGACCGCAGTTTTCCGATGAGGAATCCAAGGAATGAAGACGTTCTGTGATGTGCCTGCGTATGCAGCAACCAGAGCATTAAAACCACGGTTTGTGGATTTTAGGCATTTGCAGGCCTGTCGCCACCATCGTATGTGGGCCCTTCATACTCCATCTTTGCCTCTGCAGCACCTAGCATGGGCCTAGTACAGAAGAGTGGCCAAACCCTGTTAGTAGTGAGCCAGGCCCTCCCTGTGCACTTCCCTCCAGAGCCCCTGCATCTGCCCTACAGCACAGCTGTGCAGGGCACACGGCTTCGGGAGCAAGAGCCACCAGCCCCTGCCAGCCTCTGCAGAAAGGCACCAGGTGGGGAAGTCCTTTGGGGTATGTGAGGAGGGCAAGGAGAGGCTCCTGGCACTGTTAAAGGGCACTTCAGAAGGGAGAGGTAGGGCAGCTGCCCCTTTGGGAGGGAACTCTGGGGGGGGGGCCGTGAAGGTGGAATCCATCTGTGCCTAACAGAGTGCCTGGGCAACTTTCTGCCGTGGAAAAGTTTTCCGTAGCTGAAGGTCCTCTATCACACTCCTCCTCCACGCACACTCCATCTGTTCCTGACCTGGCCTTGAGTGGTATTTGTTTTTCTTGTGTCCCAGGATCCCTCCTCTGGCTTCTAACCAGACAACCCTCCTGAGTCCTGGGGCTGCTTCAGCTTCTGACCAGAGCACCTGGAAGAAATTCTCACCTGAAAACCCCACCTCAGACATCGTGAGTGTCCGCCCGGCAGGCTAACCGCCCTTCTTTCCTGCTGAGGCGGAGCTCTGGACTCCCACCCTGGCAGGGCCACACGATCCTTCCTTCCCCGACTCAGCCGACCGCACCAAAGAAACCAGAACCCAGGCCGAAGTATCAGAAACGTGTATTCTTTTTCTTTTAATAGTAAACCTCTTTACAACAAATATAGTGAAAGAGTTTTCAAACAAAACTCATAAGAATCTCGAGGACTTTGTCTTTTCTTATTGTGTAGAATACTAAGAAAGCATCACCATACAGCACAAAAAGAAATATTGAAAACAAATCAACAGTCACACACTTGGACTCGCCCTCCCCAGGACCCAGGATGAGCCCTAGGAGTGTGGGTGATTGTCGGGTTTGAGGTGGGGCACCTCTGGGCCTGTCTCCCCTCCCTCTCCCTCCCCCCTTCCCTCTGGGACTTGAAATGGGGAAGACAGAGAGAATCCAGATTCTCCGTATGACACTCCAGCCCCCCTCCCCCGCTACAAATCCCATTCCTTCTACCAACTGCTTAGGGGATGGAGAGGCGGCAAGAGGGGAGATGAAGCATTCCCAGGCTCCATGTCTCCTCCCCTCCGTGAAAGCCTAATGTCACCCCCCACCCCACCCCAGGGGATTCCAAAGAGTCAGTTAAAAATATATAGATATAGATATTTCTAGATACACTTTTACATCATTTCTGTCTCTCCAAACAAATAAATAATCAGCAAGAGAAGGTGCATTACTTCCTTCCTGTCCAAGGTGGGAAGGGCTGGATAAGGGTCAGGGGTCAGTCTCGCTGCACTGAGTGCACTGCTGGGGGGAGGGGAAATGGTGTGTTCCACTGGGGGGAGGTGTGTATGTGTGGGAGGTCCTCTTGCCCACTATCCCTGAAAGCTGTGGGAAACCTGGGGAGGGGAGGGGCATTGGATGACTCCAGTGATTACTTTGGCAAATGCCCAGTTCTTCGGAGGAAGGAGTGGGTGGAGGCAAATTTGGCTTGTGAGAGGAAGAAGAAATGAAGTCCCCACTTGAGGTCTGGGTTCCCAGAGACCCATTCATCAGGCCGGCCAGGGGCCCCTACCTAACCCCAAGAGAAACCTCGGGATACTGAATTGCAGAAATGTCACATATTCATTCACAGATCACCCCCTGCTCCCAGGGATAGAGAGAAAAGGACACACACACATCCACACATGGTAATCAAAAGCCAGGTTTGCCATTACAAGGCAGAGGGCAAAACTGGTGAATATTGCACCGTGAACTGCAGGGGCCCTCATCCCGACCCCATGTTTAATGGTGGCCAAGCCCAGCCTAGAAAGGTGGGCAGACTGATGGCGGGAATAGCCTGAGAAGGGAAGGCCAGTCATTCAACGTTTATTGAGCACCTATCATTCACCTTTCACCCAATCAGCATTTGTTGAGCGCTGGCTATGTGCCAGGCACTGGGCAAGGCTCTGGGAATGCATGCATGCATGCACAAGACTACACCCTGGCTTCTTTCAAGGTCCTGATCAAGTCTCATTGATTCTTGACACTCCCTCTAGGAACGTGCAGGAAGACTGGGCATGCTGTGTGCCCAATCAGCAGTTGCGGGGTAAGCTGTAAGGAAGGATCACAGCCCAGGTGAGTAAAAAGCTGCAGAGAGGAAGAGGAACTTGAGTATCATCCTGAAAGCAGGAGGGGGTGTGGGGGGAAGAGGGTACTCCAAGAAAGGGAGCTGGGTATAAAGGCCTGGGGACTGGGTAAACAATTGTGCGTGGAGCTGCGGGAGAGGTAGGGCTATAGGGAGAAGCAAAGAGGGCCAAGTGCCAGATCCCCAAGTGAAGTATAAACATATTATTTAGAGCTGAGGGTGAGAACAGGGGATGCAGCAGGGAAGAAGAGAGTGGGGCTCAGGAAGGAGGGTCATAGAGCTGGAAGCCAGGGCTGTGTGGCTGCAAGAAGAGCCATCTGTCCCTCTGTAAACACACACTCAGGCGCACACACACACACACACACTCAGAGCTCAGTTCACACAGATTCACACACACATGCCCAGACGGGCTCAGAGACACACAAAGGTATACCCATGCAACCATACACACACACACATAAATACAAAGGTACACTCAGACACATAAATACCAGATGCCCTCATAAACACACTCGGGTACCTGTGTGGTCACACGCACCCCTCTGCTCTGGTTTCCTTCCCTGCATCAAGTGTCGGAATACTGCAAGCGGCTGGATCATAGAGGCAGGCAGTGTCGCCTACCACAAAACCGGGCCTTGTCTAACTCTACTTTCCCACCAGGATGAAACCCCAAGGGAGCACTGCACCCCTTGGGCAGAGGGGCTGGGCTTCTTATGTGAAGGAGTGGGGCAGGCCCCAGTCTGCCTGCCCAGGTCACCCCAGGACAGGCCCCTTAGGGCAGGGGGTAGTGGCGGATTGCGGGCCGGGGGCCTGCCCCCTCCAGTTTGATCTGTGATCCAGCCTGGGGTCTCAGGACCCCACGCTTTGGCTGCCCCCACTGGGGAGGCAGTAGAGAGGGAGGACTTGGGGGGAGGGGAGGGGAGCAAGAACAACAGCAGAAGAATCTCATCTGTACAGTACGGGCCGTTTGAGTCATTATTATTACAATATACTTTGACAAAAATAGAATCTCATTTCATATCAATACAACAACAACAACAAAAAAAACAGTTTCCTGGACTGTTACACTGCTAACGTTTTCCAAAGGTTGCTATTTACAATTACAGTAGCCAAGACAGAAGGTGGGATGCGGCCTGGGGGTGGTGGGACAGGAGGTAGCGAGACAATGAGGGCGCCAAGAGCAGGGAGGTGGGGTCAGGAGCGGAAGGAGCTGGGAGGAGGGCTGGGGAGAGAGACCGAGGAGGAAAGAAGGGAGGCAGGCCTTTTGCGGACCTCCTCCATCCCCTCTCCCACCCTCACACACCACCCCAACGTCCACTCCTCTGGGGATGTGTACGTGCAAGGAAGAGCAAGTCCCCTCACTCACGCTAGTCCCTGGATGAAAGGGTTTCCAGTCCTCAGGCACCCCGGGGTGCCTGAGGCCGCCTCCTGCTGAGCCACTTCACTCTCCCCAGTTCTCCCTGCACTTTGTGGCCAGCTTTACAGGGCTGGTGTCAACTGAGGGACGGGGAGCTATTGCACTGTGTATCTTAGAGAAAGTGCTGGGGAAGGGAGGGGGCCCCCAATTCACCCCCTGCCCCAGCCCTTCTGCCCCTCCTCAGCCCTCTCCTCATGGCTTTCTGTCTTCCTCTCCAACTGTGCTTCATAGGGGCCCCACCTCAAGCCCCTCCCCTCCAGCCTCGATTCCCAGGCAGCCTTCCCAGCCCCAAACCTCGGCCAGCACCCGCACACCTTGGAGGTGCAGATCACACAAGAATCAGTTGAGAGTGTGTGGTGTGTGTGCAGGGGCCTCTGGGGCCCAGGCTTGGGTATTCTGCCCCGTGTGCCTGTGGCCACAGGAACAGCCGAGAAGCAGAGACCTTCTTCAGAACCTCTGCCTCACTTTCCCCCTGGAACACAAAACCACCCATGAGGCTGACTTTGGGGTTTCAGTCTATTGTAAGGGGTTTTTGTTGTTTGGTAGTTTTTGGTTATTTCCCTCTGTCTGGGGGATGGGGTGGGAGGGCCCCGCATGCAGGGCTCGGCACCTGTCCTTTCCCAAGGCCTATCGGGCCCCCCACCCCCTCCTGCAGCATATGTGTACAACGTGCAAAGTGTCCCCCCCCTTCCCGCAAAAAAAGAGCCCCCCAGCCAGTGAAACTGGTGGGGGGTGCAGAAAGAGGGGATGGGAGCATCCCCCTCTCCAAAGCGAGAATCCAAATTAAAAAAAATATAATAATAATAATAATAATATAATAATTATACACAAATGTAACCGTCAACAGGACACGGAGCACAAGAAAGGAAGTGGGGGTCGAGCGGGAGGAGCCCAGGACAGGGAGGGGTGGGCGGTGAGATTGTCAACTCTTCATCAGGGAGGCTGAGAGGAGGGGAGTGGGAACCGTCACTTTAATGTCTGTGAAGAGAGGAGATGGAGAAGGGGGTGTGAGGGCATGGCCCAGGCTACGGGGTATGTGCCCCCCACGTCCCTCTCCCAGTAGGGCCAGGATTCTAGTGGCAGGGCCAGCTCTGGGGGGAGGAAGTCATCGAGCAGAAGGGCTGATGCTGGAGGGAGGGGAGATGGGCCTTTGGCAGGGGTGCAAGGGGGTCGGTGCTGCCCATAAGGGCTGATGGAAGGGCGCTAGCTGGCCACCTCTTAGGTGGGAGATGAGACAGGCTGGGGGCAGATGGGCCAGTCCCTGGGTGTAGCAGACGGCAGACTGGAGGGGTGAGGCTACAGTACCCAAGTATCGAGCCGCATCCTCTTCACAGCTGAGCCCTCAGCCTCAGGCTCTGGGGCTGGGCGCAGCAGGCCCAGTGTGGGCCCGAAGTCTCCCCGTCCATCATCCCGGTCCCCCGTCTCATAGGAGGCCCCAGCCGGGCTGCTGAGACTGTCGCCAGGCTCAGGGCGGGTAGCCGGAAACACAGCTGGAGGGGGAGGCGCAGGGCTGCGCTCACGGCTTGGGGACACTGGTTCCGACTTGATGCTGATGTGGGGGTGGGTGGTGACTGTGAGGGCAGCACCCACATGGGGCAAGGGGCTGCCGGGGCTGGAGACAGGCAGTGGGCATGGAGGACGGGGGACAGAAATAGAGGAGGTGAGGGACAGAAAAAGTGATGGGAGGTCACACGACAGGGAGTGAGAGAGGACAGAGAGTGAGAGGATGGGGGTTGGGGGTGGGGTGAGGCAAGTGGATGGAGACAGAGGCAGCAGAAGAGAGAGAGGGCCAAGTGAAGGGAAAAGAAGGAGAAGTCACATGAGTTGTCTTTCCATCCCATGTCGTCTTCTGCAGAGCCGGGAGGGCCCCACACCCCACCCCAAGCCCGGGCTGGCTGGGGAAGAGGCTCACGATGGCTCTCCCAGGCCTTGACAGGGGACGCCAGGGCTGCCACTTAGTGGCTTACGTGCTGTCCACTGATGACAGACAACCTCAGAGGGATCTCAGCTCTCAAGGGGCCCCTCCTCTTCCCACCCCTCAGCTCCCCCTTCCCCAACACTGGTGGGGCATCCCCTGGGACTCACATTAGGTTGCTGAGGGACACGGGGACCAGGTGGGGCTGCTGCTGAGGTGGCGGCTGGGGCTGCTGGGGAGGCTGGGGCTGCGGCTGCGGCTGGGGCTGCGGCTGCGGCTGGGGCTGCGGTGGCTGCGGCGGCTGCTGCCAGGCGGTGACACTGCCTAGCGACAGCCCCCCGGGCGAACTGAAGGCCGGTAAGGAGGAGAGCTCTGCACTGGTCAACTGGTAATCTGCATGGGATGGGGAAGAAAGTGTGGGTGAGCTTCTTGCAGTGGGAGAGAGGACCGAGGCTCCCATGGGGGAGCCGCCTCCAGGACTATCAGGGTGGGGGGAGTCGTTAACAACAAATGTGAATAATCAAATAAGCCCGTACAAATTCAGTGAAGATGGCGCTCAAAGCAACGCAAATCTTAAGAACCACGAGGTGCTGCTTTTTAACAGGATGCAAAGAGAGGTGGTTTTTTAAAATAGTGTTTAAAAAATTTTTTTTTTAAACCGTGTGTAGGTATCACTTTTAGAATGTCAATTTTCAAAAGGAAGGCGAGGGACTTCCCTGGTGGCGCAGTGGTTAAGAATCCGCCTGCCAAGGCAGGGGACACGGGTTCCAGCCCTGGTCCGGGAAGATCCCACATGCCGCGGAGCAGCTAAGCCCGTGCGCCACAACTACTGAGCCCGCGCGCCACAACTACGGAAGCCTGCGCGCCTAGAGCCCATGCTCCGCAACAAGAGAAGCCACTGCAATGAGAAGCCCGCACACCGCAACGAAGAGTAGCCCCCGCTCACTGCAACTAGAGAAAGCCCGCGCACGGCAGCGAAGACCCAAAGCAGGCAAAATTAAAAATATAAATAAATAAATTTTAAAAAAATAAAAAGGAAGGGGAAAAAAGGTAGGTAGGGAAGGTCTCATATATGTCTAATTGTCATCTCTTCAACTGCCAAGTCTTCAAGAGCCTTTCTGAGATTAGAAGGGAATGGTGGGAGATGCTAGGTGAATGGCGCATCTGAAGCAAATGACTGTAACTACCATTCCACCTTCCTCAAAGTCCCTGAGTCTCCTGAAGACTGTCAACACATAAAACAGGTAGGACTAGGTAGCAGCAAGCGTTTGGGCTGCTGTGCCCACAAACACAGAGGACGCACATCTGCCGCCCAGAAGGGCCTACAGAGCAGAGGGGCTGTGAGCGAAACAGGCCTGCGGTGCAACTGGCCAAGGTTCTGGTGGATTTCCCCATGAGGTGGCACTCGTTGTTTTCAAAATTTCTGTCTTAATGAAGAAACTGCGATGTTTACACTGTCACAGAACAAACAGAACCATGAAATGTTTCACAATTTACACAGCTCTGTTATGTTTCATGCTGCAGCCTGTTTGGGCCACTTTAGAAAATGCCTTCCCTGAGGAACACAGGCCGACTGCACTGTGGTGTGATGAGGAGGGCACACCCGCCAGTCTTCCCAATGCTACACCACTTGCTCCTACTTGAGGGGCCATCTGCTCCAGCCCTCTGTCTTTACTCAGGGAAGACAGGATTATCTGTGTAACAGAACGGTAAGGTGAAGGGCATGAGCGATGGGGTCAAACTTCCTGGCCACCTCCACTTACAGTCCATGCGACCTTAGGCGAGTTACTTAGTCTGTCCATAAACTGGAGGCAATAATCCTGCCTGCATCACTCAGCTGCTATGAGGACTGAGCACGTTAATACACGCGAAGTATGTAGAACAGTGTCTGGCATATGATAAATAATCAAAAGATTTACCTGCTGTTATTATTAATTTACAAATGAGGCGACTTGCAGCCTCAAGTTTGAGGAACTTTCCCCAGGTCACAGAGAAAGCCAATGGCAGAGCTAAGACACGACCCCAGGCTTCTTTTATTACCTTTAAATCTCACTCTATAGATGGTCCACGCTTGCCTCTGGTCTCATAACAATGTTAATTAGCCAGGAGTTTTGAGATGCTTACATTTAAAAAGCAGACCAAGGGCAGACAGGGGCCCCTAGGACCAACTATTTACCGCATTCATTTTACAAACAAGGAAACCAACCCTGAACAGTGCAGTGTTGCCCAATGTCCCCCAGCCAGTGCATGGCAGGGACTCAAACCCCAGTCTTGCACTTTCCCACCACACTCCAGCCCTGTCTACCTGGAGATCTGGCTCCCCAGCAGGCCCCTCGGTCTTCTCCTAGAGTGACCAAGCCAGACCTCTGCAGCCAGTGTCAATAAGGGGCCAGGTGTGTCCCTTATCCATGATATTACCATAAGCAGATCACCCCCAGCCGGAACTTGGACTGGGGCCAAGCACTGTAAATAGTGAACAACTAAACAGCGATGCGTTCATTGGGGATTTGTTTATATACGTAGGGTCACCTGAAAACACCTGCTGTTTAAACCGAGGTCTGCTTAACTACTCCTGCAGCAAGAGGAACTGGAGCCCTTGGTTTCTGAGAGGATGTGAGAAAGCCCAAACACTTCCCAGCAGGGCTCCAACGGCAGGCCCAGGGTCAGAATCTGCTTTCACACCAGACTGTCAAATAGAGTCTAAAGTCTGGTCTTGCTGAGCGCCTGTCGCAGGCTCACTGACA
Source organism: Mesoplodon densirostris (assembly GCF_025265405.1). Taxonomy (NCBI): domain Eukaryota; kingdom Metazoa; phylum Chordata; class Mammalia; order Artiodactyla; family Ziphiidae; genus Mesoplodon; species Mesoplodon densirostris. The sequence goes on from NC_082662.1 coordinate 116,361,900, forward strand.
CCCACTAACCTGCCTCCTGCTTCACAGAGACTGGCGGAGGACCTGAGAAGACGGCAGGAAACCACCACCATGGGATGCCCAAATAAACAGCAGCTCCTGAAAAGTGGCCTAGGGCCTCCCTGGTGGCGCAAGTGGTTGAGAGTCCGCCTGCCGATGCAGGGGATACGGGTTCGTGCCCCGGTCTGGGAGGATCCCATATGCCGCGGAGCGGCTGGGCCCGTGAGCCATGGCCGCTGAGCCTGCGCGTCCGGAGCCTGCGCGTCCGGAGCCTGTGCTCCGCAATGGGGGAGGCCACGACAGTGAGAGGCCCGCATACCGCAAAAAAAAAAAAAAAAAAAAAAGTGGCCTGTGCTGCCCTCTACCAACCGCCCCCGCTGGTAGGGCTAGAAGGGCCTCAGAGACCTCCTGTCCACCCACAACTCACAGATGAGAACTCCTACTGGCCCCTGAAGGTGCGGCCATCTGAAGCAGTCCTCTCTGAAGCTGCCCAAGGACATGATAACTTGGGAGTGGGTACACACATGGGAGCACACACAAGGGACAAGGGACTTCACAAGACACCTAGGTGATAAAATCTGGACACCGACCCACATGCCACGGTCTGGCCTCTCAACACAAGGCGGTTCCTCCAGCTCTCTTACCTGCCCCAAAGGGCTTTCCCACACACAGGGTTGGGTTCTGGATTTTTACACACAGGGAAGAGGTGGGATTTTGTGGGTATTTGTACTGGTGTCTGGGACCTACCTAGCATGGTTCAACTCTGGAATGTGGGCTTGGGGAGTGGGTAGTTTAGGGGTCTTTTGGTCTAGTCTGATCTCACCACAGAACAGCCCTGATGCAAGCCATTCACAGGTGAGAAAAGCTGGGGAACATCAGAAGCCTCTTCAGTGGGAGAAACAGACCAGGTTCCCAGCCACATCGATGCTCTGAAACAAGGTGACAAGGCATTTCCGCACTGGGAAGTCCTTCCTGACACAGCAGCTTGGAATGCAGGCAAGGATGGCTGAAAATGTCACAGACTGTTCCTGGGAGGGTGTGAGTGGGTGACAGAGGCCAGGACAGCCCTGGGGACCCAGGACGGCCCAAGCACTGGGTGTCCTTTCTGAATTTTTCTACCCAGAGGTCTCTCCCATGTCTCCAAGTGACTCTTCACCTTCAGATCCCCTCCCCCACTTTCGTCAGACCTCCTCCTCCCTTTCCCCCTCATCATTCCACCAAGCCAACATCAGGGTGAGAGACCCCCTTCTTCCTCCTTCGCCCCGCCCTGGAGTCCCTACTTGGCTTTCCCAGGAAGCTGGATAAATCTTCCTGACCATGCTTCCTCTCGGGTCTCCTCAGCCTCCCTGTCTCTCTCTGTCTGTCTGTCTCTCTCATTCCTTCATTCTTCTCCTCCAGGAAGCCTTGCTGACCTCGGCATGCTCCCCTCCCCACTCCCCGACCCTGGTCAGCCCGAGTCACCCAGCTGCTCAACCCACCTCAGATGGGAGCTCCCCAAGGACAGGGCTTTCCCTCTCCATTAGGTCCTATTTAAAAATAAGGGATACTCATACCCACTTAAATTTGATTTTCAGACAAAACAATGAATAATTTTTGCACAAGTATGTCTTTGAGACATTTCCAGTAACACCATCACCATGTGAATGGCATCCGATGTTACTATTTGCTAAATCTGGCAACCTTAATTAGGTAGGGGCTACCCCAAATCAATGGCCCTCCTCAGATTGGGGCATCCCCCAGAGAATACCTCGTGTTCCTTCTCTGGTCCCTCCTGTGCCCCAAGGCCAAGTGCACACAGCTACATGTCACATGAACACTCACCTGTGTTGTAGGCGGTGGGCATGGAAGAGAAGGGGAGGCCCTGGCTGAGTAAACTCGGTGTTGCCACGGAAACCACTGGGGTGGTGAGCGAGTGGGTAGACTGGGAGACCCCAAGGCGCTGGGCATTGTTCTGCAGGAGAAAAGAGTCTGTCAAGAGGCGGAAAATGGGAGGGCTGCTTTACCCAGGCCCCCCATTCCAAGGATAAGCTGGGGTCCCTGAATCTCAAGGCCCAGGAGGGATGCCTCAGCATGGAGGCCCCGCAGACACACAAACACACACTGGTGCATTCACAGAGACACTGAGATCCATGGAGACATGCACATACAGATTCGCTGATGCCTACACACATGCGAAAAGGAAAGTACATATGCTGGCCCTGGGGCCCCAACACCAGCCATGGGCCCTGTCTCCATCCTTCTCCTGGTTAGTCCCCGTAGAGTCTACCCTCCATCCGTCACACTGCAGCACACGCCCTGGTAGAAGTGTGCTGGCATCTGTGAGGGGAATGCAGGGCCTGGCGTGGCGTGTGCCTGCGTGTACGCACACACGTGTGTGGGGCTGTCAGCTCCATCTGCCGCTGAGTCACTTGTTTATTCCAACTCCACGCTGGGGCCGTAACTGCCGCCGTGTTGGCCGCCAAAGCCTGCCTGCCTTTTCCAGCCTCTCTGGCCTCCCGTCAGGGAGTTGGGGAGGGAGGAGCCCCCGCCCCACTCCTGGCTGAGGGTGAGGATGTAAGCGTGTATATGTGTGACAGAGGAACAGCGCTGCGTATGCCTCTGAGTGTCTGTAAGACAGGCTGCGTGCAGGAGGGAGCACCAGGAGAGAGGGAAGCAGGGAAGCCCCTGACCAAGGACAACTCTGGCCTTGCCTTGGGCCTCAGCTTTCCCTAGAAAACCGACTTTCCTGTCCGGCTGGCATCCCTCCTAAGGAGGTCCCTGTCCTGGGTGGGCATGAGTAGAGTCAGAGGGCAAGCGCAGTCCAACCCTCAGTCCAAGGGCCTAATCCAGGCACCCAGGGATACACTGAGATGGGACCTCTGAGGCTTGAGGCAGGCCCACTCCACTGGCGCACGTGCACGCGTGCGCACACACGCACACACACACAAAGATGTGTCTGCATGAACGCAACATCCCATGAAAACATCCACGGACACTCAGGTACCTACACATGCATTGAACCCCTCGCCCCCACCCCGTTCATCTCTCCATCCCACTTGGCACTGAGCATAGCTCTTGGCAAATAACCAGATAAACAAACACCACACACTACACACACAGGCGAAAGGACAAAGGCACACACATACTCCATGCTGGGGGACCGCAGAGCAATGGGCTAACCCAGAATTTAAAGCCACAGCAAACATCTCATAGCCTCACTTACCAGATCTAAATGGTCCTCAGTCTGGGAGCAGAAATAAAACCAAGGGGATGGTTCAGTCTCTGGCCCCTGCCCTCCCCTCACGCCCCTGCCCCCACAGCCATGCCGTCTACCTCTTTGCATCGGAGCAGGATGGCTCTCCCGCCTAGAAGGGCAGAGCTCTTCACTGTCCTGACTGACTTCCAGAAGATGCTATATCCCAATGCCCACCAGTTAGGATATCCTCACAGCCTAATCCTCATCCCTCTGCTGTAAAGGCAAATGCCTCTGATCATCCTCCTATCATCATCAGGGAACCTTCTCTCCCACCTCCTGTCCCTTTTTACTGCCCTTGAGACTGGTACTTCCGTGTTCCAACCTCTTGTAAGGCCCTTCGGGAAGGAAGAGCTCATAAAAAGCCACGATTCCACGATCTCTCTACGGAAGTCCTAACTGCTGATTCTCTCTCCTGCTAGAGGTCGGCTCTGTCCTCCCACCCTACTGCTCTCCGCTCTCCCATTCCCCAGCCCCTGGCCCTCGGTCCAGACACCCCACTCACCAAATGATGCATTAACCCCTTTCCTCCCTGGGAAGTGATGACCCTCAGGTCAGGCTTGCGGCTGGGGGCTCCAAGCTGGGCGCTGTGGGTGGGTGGGGGCGGAGACTTGGCAGGGATGACCTTGTTTAGGCTGTTGCCGTTGGCCACAGGGAGGAGGCCAGGGGAAGCCCGGGCACTGACGTAGCCATTCCCTGGAAAGGTGAAGAGATGAGGGTAAAAGGAAAAACATGGACCCACCACTTAGCCCTGTTAACTGCTCCCAAACCAATACTCCTGTCACCCAGAACTTCTCAAAGCCATGTTCAGACTTTGAGTGGCTACTGAGTTCTCTCATTTTCCCCTAAAACCACCCGGGTCTTGGGAGTAAGGGGAGAACACTCCTTACTCCTCAATCATCGGGTTCATCCCCCTGCCTCTAAGCTACATGTGATGGGACTGGGTAGTAGGAGCTGGTCTCCAACGACAAGAAGTCCAGCATCTGCCCCCAACTGGGCCCATAATGACGCAGGTTGGAGAAGGGTGGCAGCTTGGAAGTTGAGACTCAGTGTGGATCCCGGTCACGAGGGCAAATCAACCACTCAGACTGCTCCCCTCGCCTTGAGCTCGGGATGCTGTGATTTGGATAAGCACGTGACAAGATGACTGTAGCTCTGGGAAAAAGGCGAGCCATTCACTTGCAGTGCTGGTGTTACTGGAACTGGGGGACTGATGACATGGGGGACTGGTGACATAGCTGCCACCAAAATTAGACTGGTAATAACAAGCAGAATAACCATCTTTTACATTTGTTCCACACTCCATAACCAACACAGGGCCTTCACACGCGTATCATCGTATTTAACCCTCACACTAACCCTGCAAGACGGACGGAACATGTATCATTAGCCCTATTTACAGACGAGGAAACACCTGCCAACCGCTGGTTGGGAGAGGTGCGATGACCTCTCCAGGGCCACGCAACCACTTTCTACGTGTTGCGCTTGAGGGCCTAGAAGTATCACCGTTCCCTTAAGGTCTGCAGGCACTTCACTGGAACTTTCCTTGGAGAGGGAGGGGTATTCACCCATTCCCCCCATTTCCTGCCCCCTTACACAACTGCTGCCAAGGAGGTAGTACATGGTTCCTGGGGCCAAGCTGGGGAACTCTAAAACCCAGAGATGTGGGGGTGACCAACGTCAGAAGTATCACCTTGCCCTCTGCCCTGAGAGCACACTGCTTCCCTGGAAGTGTGTGGCTGCCTCCCTCCCAATTCCCGGATCACTCTGGGAATGGCAGGAATGTTGGGGTGACGTCAATGGTGACATTCGAAGTCATAGTCACCAGCCGGACAACGGCACAGGGCAGGAGGGGCTGTCAGCTGCTGGGGGGGCGGGGTGGCATGGAGCGAGCAGCCTTTCTTCTGTGGTTCATAGACGTGTGCTTACAAGTGCACATCTAATGTCTGGGTATTTCCGTAAGAGTGAGAAAACGTCCGTACGTGTGTAAGTGCGTGTGAGTCTGCGCCTCTTATCTGTCGCCAATGTCAGATATTCGTATCTTCCAGATCCCAACCAGACGCCCCCCGCTACTGAACTGGAAAAATCTGGAACCTCTCTTCCAACTAGAAATGTTGGTCAGTTCTCAGAGTTTGCCCAGAATTCCCTGAGCCTACATCTCTGCCAATCATCCACACCAATCACTGCTACAGACAAAAAAAAATCCAGGGGCTTAAAAATCCTCAGACACTACATCCAGCTCAGGCCCTGGGATCTTCCTCTCCCCTAATCTAGGTCACTCTCAGTCCCTGGAACACCTGAGGCCACCGAGCAGGCAGACCCTGGCCCTCTCCCAGGCAGAAGGGCAGCTTTACTCACCGACAGGGCTGGGGCAGGCTCCGTTAGCACTGTTGAGGTCTCCCCCCAGCATGGCCCCTGGGGGAAAAAGAGAACCATAAGCCGATGGGACACCCTCTTCCAGAGTGAGTCCTGGGAACTGGACTCACTGGGAGTCACAGTCCCTTCCCTCTGGAATCACATACATGGGAGAGTGCTATGGCGGGTGAAGGGAAACAGTCACTGTGGAAAATGGAATCCCAAAGTCTCACCACACCTCATTGCCACGTCACCTACCAGATCACTTACCTGCGCTGGCTGGCCGCTGGGGCAGGCCGGGAGACACACTGTTCCTCTGTAGTGCTGGCTGCTGGGGGGACAGGAGCCGTGGGTCCGTGAGGGATGACGTCACCAGGGAAGGGGTGACCAGGGAGCCGCTGGGATTGCTGAACTGCAGTGAGCTCTGATTGGACACGGGCACCGTGACGGGCATGGCAAAGTTGGGGGCCGGGACAGCTGACTAGACAGAAGATGGAGAGGCAGGGTAAGGCCAGGGTGATCCCTTACCCTGGACTCACTTTGCCTGGGAGGGCAGGCCAGGGTTCCTCTAGCCTCTGGGCTGTGCGTCCTTGGGCCAGTAGCTCCATCTCTCTGCTCTGGAACCCCCTGGAGTCATGCCTGCCACTCCCACCAAGGAAGTATGCTGGCTGGAGTGCTTTGGGATCCAGCTCTGGCCCAGAGAATGAGAAGAAGGCTCTGCTCACTGCAGAGAGACCCAGGGACACCTGGAACCCCCCTAGCGGAGGTGGGTTAGTCCTCAGCCAGGCAGGACACACAGAGAGCAGGTTAGAGGCCCTGAGTACAGACCCAAACTCACACACACAGCTGTTAAGGATGAGCGCGTGGGTCGGGGCGTCACCTCACTTGTCGTCTCTCATCCGTCTGCCTGTTGCAGAGGGCGTTCACCCACCTCACTGCCTTCCCCTTCAGCAGGAGTCTCTGCCTCCCCTTGACAGTGTTATTGAGTAGCTTGGGCTGGGGGTGTCAGAGCAGGCCCAAAGGGGCCTCTCCCCAAAACAAATCTGGACAAAGAGCACATTCTCTACTTTCCTGTCATCTAAGGGTCTCGGGTCATCTACACACTTCTTGCTGTTGAGGGGGACACTCCAGGCCTCTCCCGGCTTATGCTCCATCCAAGATGAGTCTCAGCAAGGGTCATGGGTTTATCATGACCAACGTCAGAGGTTCCTCAGTGGTCACCAACAGCCCCAGCATGGCTCAGAGCAGAACATCCATCAGAGGCAGCCGAGGGCCGGGGCGGGGCGCGAAGCCACACCATGCACCACAGGGAGGCTCTCCTCCATGCGACTACTCACGGCCAGTCTATAACTCTGCATCATTTTATCAAACTCCTCGTCTATCTTTTTATATTTCTCCTCCGTCTGGGGGGTCAGGGCAAACACCTCGTCCACCTCAGGGCTCTCACATTCCCTGTGCTTCTTGTGCAGCGCCTGGGGGGGAAGGGGCCGGAAGGGGGGGCCAACAGAGAGAGAGTGAGTGGGGCTCACCCCATAGCGCCGGAAGAGCCCGTCGAGCTCCTCGCTGGCGCGCCGGTACTTGTCCTCCAGCAGGGGGCTCTGTTCCAGCGAGTCCTCCCCGTCGGGCTCCGGGCTGTCGCAGCCGTTGAAGCCCTTCTTCCTCAGGGTCTGTAACCGCACCACTACCGTCAGCAGGGGTGAGGGTCCTCCCAGTCCCGACCCCCCCCCCACCGCCTCCCTGGCGTTCCTTCCAGCCCTTCCCTAAAACTCTCTTACTAGGGCACTGTGTGACTGTGTGGTTGGTGGGGGAGGCATCAGAATACAGAGTCACGTGGAAGGTGGGCCTAACCCAGGGAATGCAGCCGGCACAGGGACACGTGCTTCCAAGGTGACAGGTGGGGTGGGGGGTTTCTGGGGGATGAGCTGAGGGGCTGGTGCCCTGAGCCAGCCTGTGCCTGTCTACCCTTAGGTGAGCCCCAGCCAGAAGGCACAGAGCGCTCTCCAGCGCAAGGCAGTCAGGGCTGACTTTGCCCGGCTCAATTCCTGGGCTCTGCTTAAAAGAAGAAGGGGAAAGAGAAATTGAAATGGAGACAGAGAGGTAGAAGAATAAGAGGGAGAAAGACAAAACATTTCTTTGCATTTACTGAGTTTCTACCATGTACCACCTTGTATGCTGTCCTCCAGCAAAGGCCACACTTTCTCCCATGCACCCACACAAAGTAGGGGACGCACACCTGGTGGCGTGGAGGAGACCCCAAAGCTGACCTCTCCATGCTCAAAACATCTTCACAGATGCTTGTTTTGTCTTGAAAATGAATGTGAATTTTACATTCTAGTCTAGAGTAAATCTGTTTTCTCTAATATAAAAATAAAGGAATTTCTTCCACATCTGTGGAGTGGAAGTCTCACTCCAGGAAGGCAGGCCTGTGGCTTCCCAGGCACCCTTCTTCATCGGCACAGGTCCCGTACCCCCAGTGTGAGAAGCAGGAACTGGGCTGTCTCATTCAATTCACACAACACCCTTCAAAGCAGGCACTGGCCCCATTTCGTGGAGGTGGGCACCAAGGCTCTGGGAAGCGAAACCACCTGCCCAAGGCCACACAGCCAGTAAAGGCCAGAGCTGGATTCCAAAGCCCATGTCCTTTCATGGTTTACAATGTCAGCTCTCTTTGAAACAGAAAATAAAGCCACAGGGACCCACAAGGGGACAGAGACAGAGCAGCAGAGATGGAAACAAAGAGGGAGACAGAGAAAGGAAGAGTCAGATGCAGGAGCGAATCAAAAGATGGAGAAGGAAGGAGAGAGAAAGAGAGAATTTGAGAGCAGACAGAGCAGAGGGGTCATGTTGTGCCTGACAGACATGAAGAGAGAGGCTCAGAGAGGCCTGGGGTGGGACTGGGCTGGGTGGGCAGCCCCAACTGACATCTACCTCACTGCCCTCCTTCCTTCTCGGGCCCGGGGTTTGTAGAAGAGGATGTGGGTTTATATGTGTGTGCGCACAGGTGAGGGGGCTTCAAGGGGCAGGTGTACATGTGTGTGTGCACGGAGAGGTCCAAGTGTGCATGCTGCAATGGGCGCGTGGTGTGCAGTTGCAGGCGGGGGTGGGGTCCGCGTGCGTGGGCCCACCTCGATGATGTCGGCGTTGGTGCGGCTCTCATGCGGCTCATTGTACTCCGTGTACTTGAGCAGCACCTTGTCCATGTCCGTGCTGGCGTACTGGAACAGCTTGTTGGAGTGGTTGAAGATGATGAGCGCGATCTCGCAGTCACAGAGCACGCTCAGCTCGTACGCCTTCTTCATCAGCCCGAACTTCCTCTTGGTGAATGTCACCTGTAGGTGGGCGTGTGGGCGGCCAGGTCTGGTTCAGTCAAGGTCTGCCCAGGAGTCCCACCTACAGGAAGCTGGACATAGCCAGCCCCTGCCTCAGGGTAACCCTGCTCTCAGGAGCCCCTGGTCTGGGCAAGGAACAGGCCAGGATCCCTCTGCCAACACATGGCCAAGACACAGCCCAGGGCCAATTCACTGAAAGCAGAGAAATCCAGATGGACAGAACTCCACACCTCTGTGCTGTGGGCTATAAACAGGTTAGGGAGGGAGAACAGAAGAGCTTCCAGGCTCTTCCCTTGGGGTAGGAGGAGGGGAAGGATTCATCTTTGGAAAGGGGAAGTGCCTGGGTGCGGCCTGAGGTTTGCATATTGCATATGGCAGGGGCTCAGGTCTGCCTGGTTGCAGCAGCAGATGAGTCTTGGGGTTCTAGGATACAGGGTCCTAAGAGCTGCAGGGAGGTGGGGATTCCTCTTCTCCCAACTCAGCCCTTGCCCTTCCATAACACTCCAGAGCCCCCTTCTTCCGGGAAGCCTTCTTGGAGTGGTTGGAAGTGGAGTGGAGGCAGAGGCCAGCTCCCTGCCCTCATCCACTCCGTGAAGCTCCCGGATCCCCTCACCTGTCGGTTCCGCTCATCGGTGATTCGCTGGATCTGAATCTTTTTCCTCCCCATCTTTTCCGGGGATCTTCAGTGCCGGGGAGGGGAGGGGATTGCTGGGTGGTGGGTCTCGGCACACCTTACACTGTGCTCATGAACAGTCTCGGACCAGCACTCAGTTCATGGTCTGCAGGACACCTTCTGCAGAGCCTCCTGGGTGGGGAGGGTCACAAGAGGACTGTCAGCCCTGGTAACCCTCAGGCCTGCTCCTTTGGCACATGGGCCAGCCTCACAGCACCCCTGCGAGAGGCTGGCAGCATCTGAGTCCCATCCACAAACTAAGGAAATGGTGGCGACCTGAGGTGATGGCATGCCACAGCCAGGCACAAGCTGGAATTCACTCAGGGCCCAGGACTCTGCTCCAGGCTCCTTCCACATCATCACTGCTGCCCTCAGGTTCTAGGTCAGACAGAACACAATCAGGGAGCTCCCTGGCTCCTAAGGGTCTGGGTCTTAGAGAACATCCCACCCCCTTACTTCTCCCCAGAGCCCACCAGGAGCAGAGACACCTGGGCTCGCCAGCTGCCCCGCTGGCCTAGGATGGTGGCTCCCATCCGGAGCCTGGTGCAGAGAACGTGCCGAGTGAACACCCGCCGAGGCTGTGAACAGCTAGCCCGGTGTACCTGCTGCCAGAATGGGAGTGTGTCTGCACCCCTGGCTCAAGAATATACCAGAGCAGGTCTAGAGCAGTGGTCCTCATACCAGACTCATGGAACCCTGGAGCCTGGAGTCCCAAAGTAGGGCTTGGGCTGCAGAACCCCTATCTCCCTTTAACCAGGGCTCCTCTACATCAACCTGTTTTACTCAGTGGGCCTTGACCTAAATCTCTGCTTTGAAGAAAGGATTCTGCTGCTTTAAATAAACCAACCAACCAACCAACCAACCACCCCTCTACACCAGAGGTCAGTAAATTTTTTCTTTAAAAAGCCAAATAGGAGGGCCTCCCTGGTGGCGCAAGTGGTTGAGAGTCCGCCTGCCGATGCAGGGGATACGGGTTCGTGCCCCGGTCTGGGAGGATCCCATGTGCCGCGGAGCGGCTGGGCCCGTGAGCCATGGCCGCTGAGCCTGCGCGTCCGGAGCCTGTGCTCCGCAACGGGGGAGGCCACAACAGTGAGAGGCCCGCATACCGCAAAAAAAAAAAAAAAAAAAAAAAAAAAAAAAAAAAAAAAAAAAAAAAAAAAAAGCCAAATAGGGACCTCCCTGGCGGTCCAGTGGTAAAGAATCCGCCTTCCAATGCAGGGGACGTTGGTTTGATCCCTGGTTGGGGAACTAAGATCCCACATGCCGCGGGGCAACTAAGCCCTCGCGCCACAACTACTGAGCTCACGCACCTCAACTAGAGAGCCCGCATGCCACAACGAAGAGCCCACGTGCTCTGGAGCCCACACGCCACAACGAAAGATCCCACGTGCCGCAACTAAGACCCGTTGCAGCAAAAAATAATAATAATAGGTAAATAAATATTTTAAAAAAAGAAGCCAAATAGTAAGTATTTCAGGTTTTGCAGGCCATACCGTCTCTGTTGTAACTACTCAACTCTGCCATTGCAGCATGAAAGCAGCTGTAGACAACACATTTAAAAGAACGAGTGTGGCTGTGCCCCCAATAACACTAGATTTATAAGAACAGGCATGGCCAGATTTGGCCCATGGGTCACGGTTTGCCAACTCCTGCTCTAGAGGAGTGGGGCATGCCTAGAACCCAAGCTCAGTCTAAGAGCACTGCCTCCCAACCTTGCTCAACTCAGAGCATGTAGAGAAAATATAGAACCAGTGCCAGACAGGAAAGAGGCTGCTGGCAGCTAGGGGGACACAGGCACCAGGTGGAAGGATCCTTGTCTCAGTACACCTATAAACCCATCATGGCCCACTGGTTGAAGAGCTCCAATTAAAGAGCCAGGAAGGGAAACGGAGGCCCCGCACTGTACAGCGTGAGGTACCACAGGATGGAAGGAGGCACAGGGATGGCAGCCCAGCCTGAGCCAGAAAAGGTGCATGCTCTCAGGTGTGGGTAGCACCTAAACAGGCTGGGTGAGCCCCCGGGGACCGGAAGGGCCCAGGATGGAGGCACAAGATGACCCCAGGGCCCTTCTCGCTCTGTGATTCCAGAGATGGAATAGTGGGAGATGGTGGAAAGGGGCAGTAGGCATGGGACCCACGCTCTCTAAAGCCACTCTGATAGGGTCCTGGGAGGAGCCCAGACCACAGAAGCCCAGCCCTCCTCTCCAGAGTTCCCCTTCCACAGAGTCCCTGCCAGAGGGCCCACTACAGAGTCCAGGAAGGTGGGCTCTCACCTCCCCACAACCAACCTGGGCAGAGGGTGGGTGTTTGACGACAGAGACACCTGTAATTAGGAACCCTCTCCCCAGCCCCCATTTCCAGTGGCTGCTGAGTTTCTCTAGCCTTTACATATCCACTCAACCGTGGGCCCCAAGGTTCCATAGTAGATGCCAAAGTTCAGCCTTGGCATCTTGGCCATAGAGGGAAGGAGAGAGGGAAGGCAGGGAATCTATGGACTTGGGAGGAGCCAGGAATATCCCTCCCCACCCTTTCCTATTACCAGGACTTTCCCTCAAGCATTCCCTAGCCCAGCTGGAAAGAGAGCTTCTGCTCTGTCCAGGTAGCTTCAGAAAACAATGTAGCCCCCTCCCCACTCCTAGAAGGACCCTCCACACCTCCCTCTCTCTCCCCAGGGAGAAATCTTCAAACCCTCTTCCCCTCATCCTTATCCTCAAGGTGCTCCATGGGCCTTGGGCCTCCTACTGTCCACCCTCACACATGCCCTAGGACATCACCATCGCCAGCCCAGCCAACCCTGAGTTGGCTGAGCAGATATCTGGACCCAGAACCAGCTCCAGCCACCCCATCCCTCGCCTGTGACCCCGATTTCTGCCAAACATGCCACTGCAAAGGCTCCAGCCCGAGGAGTTCAGCTGCCCCGCCTCCCAGTGCAATCCAAAGGCTGTATTTTCCAGAGTTGCAGTGGTACGGGTTTGGCAGAGAAGGGAGGAGGGCACACTGAGGGCAAGGGAGGGCTGAGAAGAGAGCTTTTCTTTTTTTTCCTTTTCTTTTTTTAATTTTTCAAGAAGAAGGCTTTTTTTTTTTTTTTTTTTTTTTTTGCGGTACGCGGGCCTCTCACTGTTGTGGCCTCCCCCGTTGCGGAGCACAGGCTCTGGACACGCAGGCTCAGCGGCCATGGCTCACGGGCCCAGCCGCTCCGCGGCATGTGGGATCCTCCCGGACCGGGGCACAAACCCGCATCCCCTGCATCGGCAGGCGGACTCTCAACCACTGCGCCACCAGGGAAGCCCAAGAAGAAGGCTTTTTAAATGGGATTCTCTGGCCTGGCCTTGAAAACTCCAATCTAGACTGGCAAGTGCAGTCACCATCACCCTCCTCTGGCTCACAGTATCCACCTTTCATCCCTCTCCCATTTTACTATCTCCTCCTCGCCACCTTTTGTTCATCAGCAAATTTTTGCTGAGAGGTAACCTCTACCAGTTTATGGCCAATGCTATCTCTTCCCTGAAGTTGGGAGAGATCCCTCTCTTTGCTCTCACGATCCTCAGAAAAGTCATTCCTACAATCTAACTTCATTCCTTTGGTTCTCCCAAGACTACTGACTCTCAAGATTATTTTGTTCTTTTCTTTCTAACACTTATCATGATTGTAAATAATTACAGTTCTGTGCTTCTATTTAATGCCTGGCTCCCCTACAAGACTGAAGCTTCATGAGGGCAGGAACCACATCTGTATACTTCACCACTCTATCCCCTGTAAGGATGAGCTTGGGAAATGTCTGCTGAAAGAAAGAAAGGATTGTTTCATCGCTGTGACCCTGTGAGAAGTCCTTCTTCTGGTCTAACTTCTGTTGCAGGACCAGCTCCTCCCACTCTATCCTCTGTGGAGAAGAACTCTTCCTCTCCCAGCTGTGCCGGCAGCTTGCCTGTTTGGACGCCACCTACCCTCCAACTACCCCTGCTACTCCAGTCCTCAACCCTCCCTACCCTCAGCTTGGTTGGTACAGAGGGTGAGACTCTAAAGTCTTCTAAGGAGCAGCCCTGAGTACATGGAGATGGAGAGAACTGGGTTGCTTAGGCAACTGTCACCTGGCAACCAGCTCCCTGGCTGATCTCCTACACCACCACCCCCACCCCCGCCTCATGCTGGGGGAGCTGGGATGCTAGAGGGATCAGGGCTGAGAAGACAGGGAAGCCACAGAGACCCACTGAACATCCTCGGACAGAGCAAAGTCAGGGTTAAAAAGACCAGGCCTCATCTATACCCAGTAGCCCAAAGCACTTTTTATGATTCCATGTTCCCATGGCGCCTTCCCCATTGCCACTCCTACCTCTGTGCCAACACTGCCAGAGGAGGAGATGCCCCTACCTTGGGCAGTCCTTCCTCCTATCTAACCAGGAGCCTTCCTACAAAGCAGGCTCAGTCTGTACTCATCTCTTTCCCCTTCTGCTATCCATTCAACACTGTTGCAATCTTGGAAAGCTTGGGGGCAAGAACGGTAAGGGCAAGAACTCAGCCCTTACTTTGGAAAAGGGGGTGGCTGGGACCTGGGTGGGCACATGAACCCTAAACTGACCCTATCCAAGGTATGGAGGCCTATCTTGTCCAAGCTTCCCTCCTATCCAATTAGGGAGATTTTAATGAACACCTGGACCTCCTTAATTAGCTCTCTTCCTAATTACCTAACCAACTGCCAGGAGCCAGAGGCCTGGGCATCTGTTATCCAGATGTGAGCCTTTTCTTCTTCGCCTGGGCCTGCCCCATTCCTCTTCCCCTTTCCAGCCTGCTCCTCCTCTAGGAGGCCCTCCCAGATGACCTGGCTTTTGGCTGCTTCTCCTGGAGGCCAAAGGCTTGGAAGGGCTTAGGGCTGCCACAGAGACGGGGTTATCCAGGATGGCCCTCCTGCTCTGATGGCCCCAGGGCCCACCCAATCCTGACCTCAGGCCACAGCTGTGACTCCTGGGGCTGGCAGCATCTCTGTCACCAAAAGTACCCCCTCGAAGACTCCAGCTGCTTCTGATTCTGATTCACCTACTCAGAGTAGTGCTGGCAGGACAGGATTGGGCAGGGTGGACCTCCTGGGGAGTAAGTGGGAGCAGACAGAGAGAAGGCCTCCCCCAACAGAGACAGAAGGAGCAAAGAGGGAGGAGGATGGCAGCTGGGCTGAGCCCCAAGGAGGCAGGCGCAAACCCAAAGTCTGTGGAGAAGGGTGGCTGCAGAGAAGTCTTTGCAAATGAGATGGGACACAGGGTAGGAGGCTCATCCGACAACACTCCTGACAAGGAGCAGAGGCTGAGTGAGGGGACCAGAAACGGCGGGGGGTTCCAGAAGGACCCCACGGACAACCGGTTTCCTCAGCTGGGCTACAGACCCAATAGGAACATGTGGGTTGTACTGACATGCAAATAAGGTGCAAATAACATATAAAATGTACCCTAAAGGGGATCTTGGTTTGGAGGGGGCATGGGAGAAGTACCACGCTCCTGCCTCCCCCAGTGTAACACCACTTGGTACCTGAGCAATATTCAAACCGTTCTCAGGTTTCAGAATGACGCTAGCTCAGTTCCTGTGTGAGGGTGGCCTGGGGCCAGCGGGAGGAGTTGGGGGGAGCGGTCAGGGCAGCCTCCTGAAGCTGCAGTTGCAGCAGCGCTGCCCTTCCTGGGGGAGTTGCAGGAGAAGCGCGTTCCAGTGGCTAGCCTCCACCTCCTCTCTCCTGCTGTTGTCAGGGGACTACCTACCTCCCCTTCTCCCCTGCACCCTTCCACCCATATCCATCCTCTGTCCCGGTGGCCCAGAGGTTCAGAGGAACTGCAGAGCATCTGCTTTCAGAGCTGCCATACCAGCGCAAGTCAAAATGGAGCAGCTGCCCAGAGAGGCTGAGTGAGCAGCCCCCGTCACAGAGCATCGGGCTTCAAACCCTGCTCTTCCACATAGTGAGAAACTCTCATTAAGCAGGCCCTTCATCCCTTCCTCCCAGGCTGCTCAGGGCTGTAGGCTGTGGACTGGAGGGGAAGGCAGGAGGTGCTGGAGACAGCTGTCATCCCTCCTCCCGCCCCTTCCCTGTAGCTGGGCTGCAGGGCATGAAATAAGCAGCAGGCGCTGGGGGAGGGGGTGACAATCCAATCCACCTGTCACCCCCACAGTCAGGCGGCCTCAAGCAGCCTGCTCACTAACGAGGGAGGAGGCGTGGGTGAGGCAGACACAGAGGGGGGTGGCAGAGGGGGACAGACACACAGACACAGGAAAAGAGACAGAGAAAAAGAGGTAGAGAGTCCAAGAGGAAGGCAGAGTGAGGGGCAGAGGCGGACAAGGAGAGGGCCAGAGGAGAGAGGGAGAGGTAGGAGACTAGACAGAGACAGAGATTGAGAGAGAAGCAGGTAGAGAACAAGAGGCAGGTTCAACAACTGCTTGCACGACGCTGATGCTAGGCCGAGCACGTGGGCGAAACTCGACAGGACTCCAACCCTGTCCTCTGAAATCCTGCAGTCCTGCCAAGAGACAGACAAGGGAAGGGCAGGGCCCACCTAGGGCAGGGCAGGGAGAGGCAAGGAGGCCCTCAGGGGCCAGGACTGAGCCCAGACCTGGCCGGGGATAGAGCATCTTGGCTCTTGAGGCTCTGGCTAGGTCCAGGCTCCAGGGTAAGCAGGCCCTGAGAGTGGGCAGAGGTGGGCACAAGGCCCAGCGGCCCTCTCAACGCCCTGGGTACTCCCTCCATTCCTGCCTCACCCTGGGGCCCACAAACCTTCCAAGCCACTCTCTCTGAACCGCAGCCCTCTACGCAGACACACGCTGAGGAGCTCTGGAAGATGGGTGGGAAGGTAAACTCAGTGACCACCAAGAGATGGGGCCCAGGTAAGAGAGCCCTGGGGTTCCCAGCCTCTGGAATCTACACAGAGAGCCCTTCCTTCACAAACACTGTACTAGCCCCGAAGTGCGGGGCATCACCCTCCCCTCGAAGTCTGGGCAAAGGCAGTGCTGGGGTCTCACGCTGCCCCTCTCCCCCACCGCCCACAGTCCAATTCTCACACCCCCGCCTGCTCCCCACCCACTGCTCCCTGGCTCCTCCCTGTTCTCCACTCTCTCTGCCCCCTCTCTGCTCCCCCTCCCACAAGGCAGCCTCTTTTCATTTGCCCCGAAGTTCTTCCAGGGTCTGCTCTCAAAGGCACAGGCGGGTCCCCATCCCCGTCCTCCTCCTCCCTTCAAAGTTCTGTTTGGCAGGCTCACTCCCCAAACCCCTGGTTCCCACCATCCTCCCCTCCCTCGGGGACTCCCTTCCCCCAGCCCAACAGCCTCAGGGTTGGGCAGGGGCTATTTTTAGTCTGGGCACTGAGCTAATTTTAACTCACTGACAAGGGACCTGGGGGCGGACTGTTGGGCTGGGGGGAGGGAGAGAGGGCCAGTCCAAGAAAGCTGGACCTGGGGCAGGGGTGGTCTCAGGTCCCAGGCACCCTAAGAACACAAGCGGAGGCTGGCACTGAAGCCTTCGCTTAAGGGGCTTAAGGGACAGGAATCGACTTGCCAAGAGGAACACCCAGTGTGGGGAGCAGGGCTAGGAGCCCTCCCTCCAGTTTCCGCTGGACAACTCTCCCGCGCCCCACCCTAGGCTTCCCGCCCTCTTCTCCTTGGCAAATCTCCTGGGATGGGGCCAGCCTGTTCTCTGCCCAGGAGATGCCTCTCCAGTGAGGGTCTGTCTCCCGAGCCGCCTCCACTGCTTCTCCACCCCGGCTTGTCCTTCCTGTAGTCTAGCTCTCATCCTTCCTGTAGCAGCACTGAGGCTGTATGGCCCCCTACAGAGGCAGCCCCCCCCCACCTCCAGCACTTCCCACCCCAGCTCTGGCCTTGCCCTGGTGGCCTCTAGGCTGGCTCCTAGGAACCACCCTGTGCCCACAAGTTCCCAGAGCCACCCCGCTGACCTCAGGAAGAATCTGGGGGTAACAGGAGATTGAGTCCTAGTAGAAAAGGGGTAGGTGAGGTAGGGTAATGAACAGCCCAGGGAAATACGGGGACTATGGGTAGGGATTCTGGATGCCTGGGTTCTAGTCCCTGCCCTGGCCCTAACTCACTGTGTGAACTTGAATAAGGCACTGCCCCCGCCAGAGTTCACCCTACTGGCCAGTACAATGGGTAGGTGGAGTGGACTAGGTACCCAAGTGCCCTTCCAGCCTAGACATTCTGTCCCCATAGGAACAGAATGCTCTTTATAGAGGCTCAAAAGGAAGGGAGGTCAAGACTGTGTGATTCCATGGAGAGATAACAGAAGAGATGGTCCAGTTAGGTCACCTGTCCTCCAGCTTAGGAGGGGAGGGCAATGTGGAGGCCAGAAGAGTGGAGGAACAGGCCTGATGAAGACAGAGGTGCTTTCGGAATGATAACCTCCACAACAGATGGCCAAGGGTTGACAGAGGCTCATGGTCAGCCAGGGCAGGTGCCAGGCAGGGCGCACAGGCCCTGGCAGCAGAGATTCTGCCAAGCCAATCCCCTCACACACCTGGAATGCCTATCAGACCCAGGGCTTGGGATCCTGTTTCTGGTTAGAGTAGTGACTGGCCCAAGGTCACTGTCATGGTCATTAGTGGGGCTAGCTCTGGAACCTGAGCCTGAGCCTTGCTTCATGCTCCACCCAGCAGGCCAATCAGTAGTGACTCACTACTGCTCATTTGCATGGGGATTTGCAGAGTGTCTCTGACCTTATTCCATCAAGTTCTACTTCCCATTCTAGGACCTGGGACACCCCCACCCAGCATCCCTAGGCAGTTAGGGAGTTCTTGGCACTTCAGGTCTCCAGTCTCATCCTTCTTCTGCAGAAAATATTTCTGAATTGATCTAGTGGTACTGTCTAGAGCTCTTAATCCAACTGGGTCCTCCACTCTTGTCCAGGTCCCCTGTCCAGGAAGGGATTTGAGGGGAGGAGGTGTAATTATGAGGAACCACCAAGCACTGCAGCTAGAGGAATTTGATAAGATTCATGGGGTAAAGTGTGATGGCTCCCAAACTGCCTGGGGGTTCCTCAGGAGAAAAACCCTATTCCCCTCTTTAGTGCCAAGGCTGGGGCAGCAGTAGGACATGAGTGGACTGTCCTTACTTCCACCTCTATCCCCACTTCTAAATTCCACTCCCAAAAGTGCACAACGAGAGGAAATAGCCTAGTACAGCAGGCGAGATAGATGCAAGACTACAGAGAGGACTTCCCAGGCTGACTCTTTGAACTCAAAGTAGTCTCTGGGGCTAAAATTTGCTTTGTTAGAAGTTACCTGACTAAGCATGGGCAGCTGGTAACACTTGGGAGGGCATGGCGGCCCCAGCACTGTAGTCCAACTAATGGGAGCTAGAAGACAACCAACCCCCTGCCTACCTTGAAGAGGTCAAACTGACCTCTGTTTGTCCAGTTATAATACCTATGCTTCCAGCTGTACCCTCTGAAACAATGAAGCCAAGCAGGCAGTGGTCTCCTATCCCAGGAAGTCCTTCCTGCTATCTAACCACCATTCCTCCCACTGCAGCCAACCCTTCCCCTGCAACCTAAGCCCATTCCACTCATCTAGAGGAGAGTGGTGGACAGGGGCCCCTGGCCATCCGAAGCCTCAGCTGAGGAGAGGTGGGGCGGTTGGGACGGTTAGTGGGTCACCTTCCACCTCCCCACCCAACTTCCCTCTGGGGTCTCAGGAGACAGAAGTGAAAGTGGCAGCTGGGGCCTTGGGGGCGGGTCAGCTTGAGAGCCGTTGGGGTGAGCATAATGCCACCAGTGCTGGGTCTGGGCTGCCTGCCATTGCAGCAGGCGGGCTGGTGGTTAGATCAGGAGAGGGACTGCCCATGGAAATGAGGGCTTGGGAAAACTATGGAGCATGGGCCCCTGGCCGAAGGAAGAACAAGCTGAAGAGGGAAGAGTGGAGAAAAACAGGCAGTAGACAGTCTCAGAAGGGCACTGTGTTCCAGGGCAGTGGTCTGTCCCCTTGTTTAAAGCAGCAAGATCCTTTTTTTCCCATCCACAGAACAGGGGCAAGGCTGCTCTAGCTGAAGCAGATGAAGGGGGTCCAGGTCCTGACTGCTGGAACGTGAGAGCAAGGAGAGAAGGGAGGAGGCCTGAGGCCTGGACCCACAGACTGGACAGCACCAATTCCGTTGGAAGGGAAGGTGGAGGATGAGAATGTGAAGTGTTCACCTACAATTGCAGACAGCAGTGTCCCCCACAAAGAGGCCAATCCAATCACGGAAAGCAAATCCTCCTAGAGACATCGTGACCTCAGGAAGCCACCGGGGATTTAAAGGGGCCGCTCAGGGTGGCAGCTGGATCTCCTTCTGACTCGAAGGACAGTCCTCTAAGCCCCTGGCAAGGGAGGGCCGGCAGTGCGGCTACGTGGGCCTGCTGAGGCGGCCAGCCAGGCAGCTCTTATAGGATTAGCTTGCTGCTTTCAGGAAAGGTGCCAGGTGAGGCTAAGATGCCCAGCCAGATGGAGCCGCCCCGACCCCGCCACACTAGCAGGCAGCGGGGGGAAGTACCTACACACACCTAGGCAAACACTTGCCCCCAGACTTGATCCATGCCCCTCACCAATACCCAGTTTCTCACCTTTTCATGAAGATATTGTGCAAAGACCCCTCTGATTTCTGACAGCTAGGATCACTATGTACTCAGCATTCTCTGCCATTCCTATGGTCAGGATTTATCCTTCCTCTGAGTGGGAAGTCCTGCCTATTGTCTACTCTCAATCCCTCTGCTACATTTGATAACCAGGGCCCCACCCCAGGGAGCAGGTGAGGAGGCCAAGGGGTTCCTCATCTCTGCTCCCTGTCAGCTCCCCACCCTCTGGGCTGACAGGTGGGGGAGACAAGAGGGAACAGCTGGGCCAGGACACCTGTCCCCACCCAGTCAGCCTGGGCCCCACAGGCCTGCCATGGGGTAATGCATAGGGGAGTCAGCAGAGAGGCAGGCAGCTGTGGGGGATGGAGAAAAGGGGCTCAGAGGTCAAAGAGAGATGTGCCTGGGGAGGCCTGAGGCAACCCTTTCAAGATCAGCCCTTCCTCCTGGTCTACCCCCAACCATTAACACACGCATGCTTTAAAGGTTTGAGGTCACCTGCTCCATCCCCTTGCCTCCGTGTTACTCGATCCAACTGGAGTGGGAAGACTCCACAAAGAGACCAACCCTCCTCTCCCCACCCACACCCACTCCCGCCCAGTATGTCTTCCCTTGAGATTTGAGGATGAGCTCTCTCTTATTCCTTGTTCTCCCAACCCTCAATCCCAAGTACTTGCTGGCAGGGGTGGGGGCAGGGAGATCATGAGAGATAAATAAGCACGCAGCCAGAGGGATCTGGTAAGACTCTGGGGTGAAATGTGGAGTGGGCAGGTTCTGAGACAAGGAGGCAGCTGGCTGGGCAGGGCAGAGCTGGGCTCAGCTTCCCAAGCCCGTCCCAGGGTCCTCTCAGGGCCTCCTAAGTCCCCCTCACATCAAGTCCCTACCCAGGACACTGCGTGCCTCCTCCCCACCTTCTGGACCGCTGCCTTAGCAGGCAAGTCCAGGGCCAGGTTGGAGCTGATGTCTGGAAGAAAGGAGGCAGCCACTTCCCAAGCACCCACTCCGTGTTGAGTACCACACGTTTTCCCATGGAACCTCCTTCCTTTTCCAGGGGAGGCATCTCTGTTTCATAGAAATGGCAACCAACTCAGAGATGTGCAGGGACATGCCCAAGGTCACCAGGAATAAGTGGCAGAGGAGGGGTGACTGCTGAGCACAGCGCTTCCCCGCACAACTTGGACAGAGAGCAGGCAGGTTCTCTCTCCCAGGAGTAACAGCACATTCCTTCCAGGGCAGATTCCCTAATATCTGGGCCTGGGAGGCTCAAGTCAGCCATGCCTCTTGCCTTTGCACAAGCCCAGGACTCTTGTGGCTCAAGTCTTTCCTGATCTAGTCTCTCTCCTCATCCATCTCATATGGCAGCTTTAGGGGGTACTAACTGGTACCCAGGAGGGGTCTCTGAGTGGCACTTGTGTTCCTGCCTACATACCCCTGCTTTGGGGGCTTCCTCCCATGGCACTCAATCAGAAGACAATACCTTCTCAGGGAACCAAAGCATGTCCGCCCCACCCGCCACCCCATCTTGCCACCAGACCCTAATCCTCTGCACTCCTGCCAGGGAATCCTACTGGGTTCGTTCTTCCCTTCAATGTATCCTCCTCCTCTTCCCAGGTCTCCCTGGGTCTCCTTTTCCACTGCCCCTCCTGCAGGGCAGGATCCTTCCCTTAACCTTAGACAAAAGCCCTTAACACCTCCTAACTGGGAAAGCTTGAGCAAGTCACTTAAATCTCTGACTCAGTCTCCTCAATTACAAAAAACAATGTGGAGAAAAATAAATGAGTCTTCCCAGGTTTCCATGCCCAGCACAGAGCTTGGCACACAGGGACACAACAAATGGAAGTTTCCTTCCTCCAATCCCCAGGGATCTCAAAAGTTTTAGTTTTTGGTCTCCAAAGTATATTGGAAAATAGGGTGAGTGGGGTACTGCCCTTGGGTAAAAGTGCTCATGACCAGGGGGCAAAAAAAGTTCCTTCTCTATATGCTTCCCTGGTCTCTCCACCTCCTAGGGGAGTGGCCAGAGCACCCAGCCAGAGGCACCGAGCCAAGGTCAGTGAGCAGGCCTAGAGCCTGGAGCCTCCTGGGAGGGTGAGTTTAAATGAGTAAATATGGTCCCACCTGCGTGAGGCCAGCAACAGGCCAGAGCTCCATACAAGTCCTTCCCTTCCCAGCCTACAACAGAGGGGAGAGAGATCAGACAATAGGCACAACTGCCACCCCCCAACCCCAGGCTATCAGGGTCCTGTGCAGAGTCAGTAAATGCAGCCCCCTGTCTCCACACCAGGCAGGACCAGCCAGAGAAGCATGGCTAGGCTCCCAGGAAGGAGAGGTTGTGGCTACAGCCTCAAGAAAAGGAAAAATCAGATGCAAAGGGTCTTGGGGATCACCCAGGCCAGGAGTTGGCCCCCAAACGCTTGAGGGCTCAGATGAAACCATGATACCTCAGAATGGCCTTGCGTATCTGGGTGAGTGGGGAGGGCAAAAGAGACCAGCGACAACCCACCAAAACACCCAGGTGCTCCGCTCACCACAAGGCTAGGTGAAACTCCCGTACATCTGGAAAGCAGACCTACCCAAGGACATGCGGTTCGAGTGAGGGGCCGAGGCAGGCTGAGCCAGGCTGAGCCAGGGGCACAGAGAGGGATAAATGGTGGCGGGGGTGGAGTGCTGCAAGGGGCAGTGAGGGAAGTCAGCCAGGGCTCCCCAACTCACACGCCATGCTCTCTAGGTCTAAACTCAATCCCTCTTGCTCGAGTCAACACTCCTCTCTTCAGAGTTTTGCATGTCTCTGCCTTCTTGCCTCCAGTCCCCTCACCCTGTCCCCAGTCTCCAATCTTTTAAATATCTTTGCCTTTCACTACCCCCACCCCCTACAGGGTGCAGCTGCTCCCTGGGTTTCTACACACTCGTGTGTATGTGCTGCACACCTCCATGCATGTGTGCCACTAAACGCTGTGGACCTGCCAAGTGCATCTGGGCATGCCAGTCTGCACGAGACCCCCACCATGCCACCATCAAGGGAAAGGAGCCCAAAGGCTAGCCATCCCACAGCTCTCAGGACAAACTCTCCTCAGGATACTTTCAGTCCCAGGCATGGGGGAAGAAGAGAAAATAAATATTACAGGAGCCAAACAGCACCATCCCCACTAGGCCAAAGTTCAAGGCCTTTCAGCAGAGCCACCAAGAGCCACTATCGAAGAAAGTATTTTGAGATCCCATCCTTCCCAAGTCAAGTTAGAGCTCTCTCTCTCTCTCCTATCTACCTCCACTGGTAAGTTCTTCCTGAAGTCTAAGCTCCATTCTGCCTGCTGCAGTTGTGGACAGAGAGCGGGACCTCCACCACAGAAAGGTGTTCAGCTCCCAGAACAGAACTACTAGCACCTAACACCTCCCCCTCACCCATGAGTAAGTCGCCAAACTGGGACAGAAGGACAGACTGTTGGCCGGACTCCGGGCCCATGACTGGCTCATAAAAGTCACCAGAGGTTACAGTGATGCTGAGGCTATGCTGGCCCTGCCACCATCTCCTCCTTCCCTCTAGAAGGGAGATAATTGCCTCAAACCAGTTGGCCTCAGAGAGCCTGGAGAGTCCCAGCTATGATCGCAAGGGGTGGGGAGAACCCGCCACCACAGTGCCACAAGACCCACAGTCTGACCCTTGAGGATGGATTCTAGGCCCATGTCTGATCCTCTTACCCACTTCCAGGACCCAGCTAGAACAGCAACTATGACTTGTTCCCAAGAGGTCAAGGCCTCTATTACACATCCCCCACTGACTCCCCTTCTCCAGTAAGGCCACCACCCTCTGGACTAGAGGGGCAGAGAAGCAGGGAGCCTGGCTCTAAATACAACTAGGGAAATGCTGGACCCACCCATTTGTTCCTGACTCCTCTTGCCTCCACAGAGGTACACAAGTGGGTGGCAAAGTGTCCAACACAGGGCCCTCCCATACCAGGCCAGGGTAAGCACTGAGATTCTGGACCCAAGCCAACCGGGGAGGGCAAGGGGCCCAGCTGGCCAGAAGGTTGACAGGATGAGCAGAGGGGCAGGCCTTTCTGGGGGCACAAGGCCCAGGGATACCCACAGCAGAGAGACCTTCCCAGGGCAGGGTCGGGGAGGAGGGTGGGAGAGGCTAGGTCACAATCAATGAGGGCCTAAACCCAAGGTGTCCTCTTTCCTGTCCCCCTCAGAGGCCAGGAGGCCTCTCCCAGCTTCCTTGCTACTGGTCCTCCAGCCCCAACCTGGGGAGTCTACCCTCTGCCTTCTCCCCTCATCACACCTCCCAGGAAAGACCCAGGAAAGATTAAAAAAAAAAAAAAAAATCTTCTGGCGAGATTATGTAACAGCAGCCAGAAAGACTATCATATCTCCGAGCCTATGAGAAAAACCAGGAGCCAAGAGGGGCAGAGCTGGGAAGCCCAGGCTCCTCCAGTCCAGGGACAGCAGGTACAGAGCAGTGTAGACAACGGGCAGCCCCCGCCACCCTCTCATGTCCTCCACTACTCTATTCCAGGCACTGGGCACAGCAGTCAGAAGGTCTAGCCCAACCTCTCATGCCCATCCCCCAACACAAGGGTCCTGCTTCTCCACTGGGACCAGGGCCTCCAAGGGGAAGGATTGTGTCTTCCTTCCTATGGTCTCTCCCTGCTATGAAGCCATGCCTGAAAGAGTGGTGCTTGGACTAAAGCTCTGACACAGATTTGCTGTGTGACCTCAGATTAAAAAAAACAACCTCTCTGGCCTCTAAAGGTATGTAAGTGAAAGCTCCCCCTTCTCCCAGAGAAACCAGAGACCCTGCCCTTTACAAATGCACATGCATATACATATATACACACACAAATACACTAACACACACAGGCTGCGTTGGGGGAGGGGTGGCAGGGAAGTTACAACAAAGAGAATATGACCACTGAGACCCGAGGGTCCAAATGTCTGCTGGGGAAAGTGGAGAAAGAGCTACACATAAGCTCTAGTGACCCCCCAATCACTCCAGATAAACGGGTCTTCAGCCACCCTCACACTGATCCCACCCCACCCCCATCTCCTGCCCAACACACTGGGAAACCACAGGAAGGAAATTCATTCCCAGGCAGGCCGTGGGAGCTGGGACAGCCAGGCTAAGTCCTGGGGCGGGTGTGACCCGGCGGCCACAGGCGGGTAGACATCTGTGAACACTGACATGTGCCTTTTTCAATGCTCTCCTTGACTACTAAGACTTCTCTGTTGGGGGTTTGGAGGGGAGCGGGAGGTGGACAGCTTCCTAACTTCAAAATACCCAATGTTCTGCTGGCCAGGGCTCCCCTGCTATCTCGAGGCCAGAGCAGCCCAAGGTCACCGCCCCAGACGGTAAACTTCCCATAGTCCAGGCTGGCCCCTGAATAGCCTAGGAGACCCACTGAGGGGATGGGGGAAGGGGCAGCAGAGGGCCACTCCCCCAAACCAAAGAAACCAGGCCTACAAGGAGACCTCAAAAGGGGGCTGGGCACTGAGAAGGGGGACACAGGATCCACCCACTGTACCCTCCCCCAACCCATCAACAATGGGCTGCTTAAGAGAAGGCAGAGAGAGTCCCCCACTCAAAGGACAAACCTGGGATAACCAAGTAAGTGGTTGCAAGGGTGCCCACACTCAGGAGCCCTCCTTCTATTGGGGAGAGACCTCGGGAGGCCACTGAGAGATGAGCTTCAATCACTAGGGGAAGGGAGACCCTGGAAGACCAAACCTGATAGGAAAGGGGCTAGCACTGGGATGAGAGACTAGATGCTTCTTAGCTTCCTTGGCCCTCCCTCCCTAAAAGCCCCCCAACACTCACTAGACCCCCACTCCCAGCCCAGTTCAGCCAGCCATAGGTGGAGAGAGGGACTGGAGAACTCTTGCCCAGATGTTGAACAGCTGCAAACTTCTGGCAGGGGGTTCTCCAGCTGGGGCTGCTGACAAACCAGATCAGGGGTCTCGGGAGCGGACTAGGAGGTCCCAAGGAAGGGTCCTGCGTGCCCACCTCCGTGGTGACTCCGCGTCCCAACTCCACAGGCGCCGGGCAAACCCGGGCCCCGGACACACACACACTCACACACCCCAACCCACCACCCTGGTGTCATCTGAACAACATCCCCCCTCCCTCCCCCGCTTCCCAAACAGCTGCGGCTCCCCCCGCCCCCACCCTCCCGCCGCCCTCCCAGGCCCCCTTCTGCACCATTTCGGGCCAAGGAGGAGGGAACAGGCGGCGCGAGGAGGGAGAGGGAGGGAGGGCCGGCTGTTAAAATGTCAGTCGCTCCCGGCTGTCACCAGAGACCCCCTCTGAGGATGCCGCCCCTTCCCAGACCACTCGGGGATCGCCCTAACCCCCGGACACCAACAGACCGGCGCGGCCCCAAGCCCCCGGTCCCCACCCTGACCCCAACACCCAAGGGAATTACAGCCCACACCACTTGTCCCCCACAGTCGAGTCCCTCACCCAAACAGTCCCCCATATAATCTCCCACCAACGCCACACGAAAACAGCCCGCTCCGCGAGTTCCTCCCAGTCCAGAAGGCCACCCCATCCCACCCTCAGGGGGACGGTCTAGACCACCCTCCACCCCAACCCCAGGACGGGGTGGGGGAGGGGGCCTCTTAAAGTGGCAGGCTCATTATTTTTCTATACTCACCGGCCCCACTGGGGGAAGGGGGTGTCACGGCTGGGAGTGGGTAGCCCTCGCCTCTAGTCCGGGGGATCTTCAGCACCTGGAAGCCGCAGCTCCGGGCGGGGGGAATAATAAATGAGGCCGGCGTCCGCGCGGGCCCTGGGCGGCGCCGGGGGGCCTAGGCCCCCGTCGTGCGCGCGGGGACGGGCAGGCAGGCAGGGGACCCGGGCCGAGAGTCCGAGTCGCCTCGGCTGTTGTTGATATTTTGCTTCCTTCCTCCTTTCGGGCTCCAAAGGTAACTCCTCCAGCCCCCAAGAGTCAAGGCCGACGTAGGCACAGCTCAGCCTAGCTTGAGGGGTGGGGGGAACAGGGGTGATGGACAGGCGGGGGGCCAATGGGAGGAACCCGTGGGGGTGTGGGGGCGGGGCCGGAGTAAAGGCGGTCCCAGGGACGCGGCCCCGCCCCTCGCTTTCCTTGGGCCGGCCGAGCCGGGCCGGGTCGGCCCCCACCCCACCGCCCTTCCAAGCTAGGCTGCGGCGCCGGGAGCGGCAGATCCCTCCGCCAGCCGGGCGGGAGGGAGACAGCGACGGACCGAGGCAAAGTAGGCACGCGAGACCCAGAGGCCCCTAAAGGGATCGGCCCGCGCCCGTGGTGCCCCCGCTTCGAGCTGGCCGAACGGCCGCCTAGCACTGCTGCCACCGTGCGCTCGAGGAGGTCCTTTCCCGGGAGCTTCCTCGGACTGCGTGCATACTCTCGCATACACACACACGCTACCTCGACAGCTCCCCCCATCCCCCAAGCCCCAGGAGATTTGGGAGGTGGGAGTCTAAGTAGATAAATTAAGGGTAGACGCTAAGTGTTGAAAAGATTCCATCTCCCTCACTTAGGGTGTGCCGAAGCTCCACTTAAAGGGACAGGTTCATTTCTGGGGGGTTACCTGGAGAGCTCGCTTGCCCCCTCTACCTGAGACAGGCCCCCTCCCCTCCCGGAGCCCGGCTCGGCAGACGCCCAGCAATTTAAAGCGACAGCTCATAGTTCGTGGGTGACCTAATCCCCAGTGCCTGCGGCCCCAGAACACTTACAGCCGAGGGGGGCAATTTAAAGGGGTGTGACCCTAATTTCCCCCAGCACAGGAAACGCCCAAAAGCATCTTATTAAAGAAGCAGTAGTAGCTGTTTTAAAAAGTTTTTAATTCCTGTTTGCTCCAGGGTGTGGTGAATCTTCTCGTGCCCTGCAACAGGAGTGTGGGTGCCATGCCTGCTGGACAACTGACCCATCAGACTTCCTCTCCCAGCATCCCTGTTACTCCAACGTCTGCTTCCTACCTTGAGCTTGAGGAAATGATGGAATCTGGCTTAGATCTCAAAGAACCTTGGAGAACAGAAGGGCACTCAGTTCTTCACACACCCTGATTTCTATCTGGCTGGGTCTGATTTACTGGACAAAGACTCAATTCTAGGTTAAGGGCTGAAGAGACGAATATATCCCGAAAGAGGCAGCATGTTTTGGTGATAAGAGGCATCAACTTTGGAGTAGTCAAGCTACCTTGGTTCAAATCCTTATTCCACCATTTATTAACTGGGAACACAGGCACGTTACTCAACTTCCCTGTACCTCATGATCCTCATGGGTAAAATAGAGATGATGATAATAGCACCTAACTCATAAATTGGTGTGAAGATTAAATTAGTTCATACAAGTAGATTGCTTTGAACAGTACCTCATGCTGCATTGTAATAATTCAAGGGCTGGACTGTCAAGACCCCCTTTAGGCCCATTATCTCATACAAGCATCAGCGGAGGCAAGTTCAGTGGAATTGCTTTGCAAATAGGTTGGAGGCTTATCTTGTATGCTTGAAGACAGGAAGCCAGCAAGCTCCTATTTCCTTGGCCTCAGTTTCCAACTCTTCCACTTGGCCCCTCCTTCAGGAAACCTGATTTAAAGTGTCCCACTTTATCCCCAAACATAGCTTCTTAGTTCCCCATTAGATTTGAGAGATGGGGCCCCAGCACCAGAAGATGTCAGTCTTCCCTACCAGGCAGGGCTAGCTTGCCTGAAGGACCTCAGTGTAGGCAGGGGGAGCCCATCTGCCCTGTCCCCAAGGACTCTGAGAAGAACAGAGCCTTGTGCCAGGCCTGGGGCTGTGGCAATAGCAGGATGGGAAAGTGCCCCCCCCCTCCCTCAAGTGGGGAACCTCCCCTCACTTGTGGCCTCTATTTTTAGTGCTTCCCCAGGCTCTAGCTGGAGAAACCGTTTAGTCATCAGGGTGTTTATTTTCCGGCTGTTTCCGACGTCGGGAAAGCAGAATGTTGAGACTGGAGAGATCCAGGGCTGCTGGAAAAGACTTCTTAGGAACAGGCCTGGGAACTCAGCCTTCAGACCACTGGGTCCCAGATCACGGGAAAGAAAAGTGGGCAGGGGGCAGCCAAGCCCCCAGGACACTGAGAAAGCTGGGTTCTCAGCCTGCCTCCAGTTTTGAGGCTCTCAAGCTAGAGACCTCTCTGGCCCCAGCTCTATTGGAAAGATTCTTTCCAAAACCATTAGCAGTCCCAGAACAAATTATTTCCCAGGGCTGATTCCCAGAAACCCCCTCCCCAACATCCTACAGATCTGAGCGGTGAGCCTCCCGCCAACCACAGCTCCAGCCAATCTCAAGCCCTAGGTAGGTTTGCCAGGGCTGTGATTGGCCAGCTGGTCCTCCCTGCCTTGGAATGTTGGGTCCTAAATAAAGGAATGAGGAAGGAAGGTAGGTGAGTCACCTAGGAGGGTGTTAAAGGGCCAGGAACAGCAGGAGGGAGAAAGGAGGGCAGGGAAAAGCTCAGTGGGGGAGATGGAGTGTCCTGGACCCTGGGATGCTGAAATGATAATCCACTAGAAAACAGAGTAGGAAAGAGTAGGAGAGGCTGACATTACAAGTAGAATAGAATTTACATATACATGTATTTATAGAGAGAACTTTATAGGAAAGGAAAAGTAACAAACATGAGGTCTTGATTTCCATGGAGGACTAAGAAAGGATCTAGGGAGTGTTGCTGGAAGTTAGATTATAATAAAGACTTCCTGAAAATGACTCACTACATCTTTTCCTTCTAGCCCCTGGACTACCCATCCCAGGATGTGCTAGGTGGAAAATGCCTAGGCAGGCTCAGATGGCTGGGTCTCATTTTTCCTTCTCTCCCTCTGACTACCAACTCAATCTTTCTTAGAGAAAAGTCAACTAACGTTGCTATAAAATCCCCTGTGAGTCGGACAGATGCCCACCAAAGTCCTAAAAAGTGTGTGTAAACTCCTCTGTACAGTATCATCTTCATCAATTTATATGGCAAAGGTACATCAATAGCTCCCTTTATTCACACCTCCCCAAGCATCCCTATCCAACTTAATTTGGAAAGGTCTTCCTCATCCACAAGGGCTGCTTCTCTCCTGACTGTTGTTTCATAACTATGGGAAGCCATTACCGCTGTTTCAGCCTCTAACTGGCTGCTTGGTTAACCCTCTTGCCTTCTCCACAGTCATTTGGACAATCTCCATCCTCGCCTCCATCCATGTCATCCTTTCCATTGGGCTGATCATTCTTCCTCCCAGTTTTCCAGTAATCCCAGCAAAGGCCCCCAATCTCTCCCATCTTCCACCTCACTTGTGTGGGGAAGGGCCATCAGCATGGGTAATATACTGGTGATCCTTCTGTGTACATATTCTCCATGTGGACTTGTGTGTCTTCCTGTACCTCTGCTTCTGTATAGTGTTCTCCACTCTGTGTATCTACCTCATCAGTACACACTGCATTGTACTGACATTTTTGGTTTCTAATTTACTCTCCTTCACTAGATTTTGAGCTCCTTGAGGGCAGCAGTTTAACTCAACTTTGAGTCTTCAGGGCTTTTCAGGGCCTGGCATGGAATGTGCTCAGCAAACGTCTGTTTCATGAATCTGTATATGTGTTTGTAGCTGTGTATCTGAGTTAAGACTATAAAAACGTTATTGAACACTTCTAATTGTCTATTGATAACTGTGCTAGTCCAGGGATGGGGCTCTAATCTGGGACCGAACAAGTCCCGTTTTGGGCGGGGGCAGGGTGCGGGGCGGAGTCGGGCAGAGAGGTGTCCAAGACTGTGTTGGCAGAGCTGTGCCCCAAGCTCAGTGCCAGGGTGCCTGGGGCCAGGGCAAAGGGCAGACGCCCCACCCTGGAACTGAAGGAGGTAGGGAAGGGGTGCCTAACCTGGGTCCTGGGTGAGTGCCCCCCCCACGAGTTCCCTGCCCCCGGCTGGGCAGGATGTGGTGGCAGCTGCAGGAGGGTGGGCAGGATGTGGGGGTGGGGGCAGCTGAAACGAAGCCTGACAGTCGTCTCCCCAGCTCCTCCCTTCTTCCCTCTCCCCACCCCCCACCGCCCCCTCCATGTCACGTGGTTCCAGCCCGGGCACCGACGGACTATTTCCCCCTTTCCGCGGAAGGACATAATTGACATTGCAAACTTGAGTCACCACCGACTTTAGCTATACCACGCCTTTTTCTTGCCCCATAGCGCAAGACGGGAAGTTTTCCAAATACACATTTCTTTAAAGCCTTGATCGCTAACCCTGGAGTGGACCCTTTAAATGCAAATGAACCGCCCTCTCGCTTTCGCCCCCCCCCCCCCCACCCCATCTTCGCTCCTCGTGCCCAGACTCCGCCAGCTGCCATTGACGTCACGCGTGCGTCAGCGTCGCCAGCCCAACCAGACGGCACGTGGGGGGAAGAAGGTGGCCTTAAAGGGCCAGACGCTCTCGGGCTGCCGGGTTAGTGCTGTGAGATTTGGCCTTGAAAAAGAGAAATGAAATGGGAGGCGGGGAACTCTGTTGGAACAGAAAGAAATGCAGGATAGACGTTAGGAAGGACTTCCCAGAGTAGGACGGACAGGCCTTTCCTCTAGATTCCCCAGAAGTTTGGGTATTTGCTCCTGGGAGAGAAACGCAGGAGGAGCAGAACAACTCTGAGGGTAAAGGAAACTTGGCATTTACGACTCGCGCAATTATAATTTCAGCCTTTCCTCTATCCCTGCCCAGCATGTCCACAGCGCAAGGACTTCGGTCACTTCGGGATGCTCAGCACCAACAACAAGGGCGTAGTAGATACTCAATTTAAGTATTTGTAGAGTGAATGGAGTACAGTGCAAAGCCACCTCTTTTAGGAGGCTTTCCCTGATTGCCCCACCCAGCCACGCGTAGCACATACCCGAAGCTAAAGGCAATCTCACTCTCTTTTGAACACCCACGGCGTTTAATGAATCTTCCTTCCAGGCGTTAGCGACCACAAGGGCAGTGGTTAAGAGCACGAACTTGGAATCACATAAACATGGGTTCCAGTTCCATTTATATAGTTTACAAGCTGAGTGACTTTGGACAAATCTCTTCATCTTGGTTCTAATAACTGTCAAATGGGGCTAATGCTACTTAGACCACAGATTAGTTATGAGGATTAAATGGGACAATTTTTGTGAAGTTCCTATATGGTAGCTAATGCATAGTAAGCACTCAATAATGGTGGAGGAAAAAAAAAATAATGGTGGAGAGCAGGTTTTAAGATGGCCATCTCCCCCACTAAACTTAGAGCCTCTTGAGAGCAAGGAGCTTGCCATACTAATTTATTCCCAGCACCAACACAATGCAAGGCGTATAGTTGGTGCTTTAAAAACGTTTGTTGAATGAATAAACATGAATGGATGAGTATTTCAGTATTTCCTGAAATCTGACCTCCAAACCCACCCCTGAAGTTGTTACCAAAGGGAGAAAACATTACAAGTGCCCCCTCTGGCCCCAGGTTTTAAGCTCTGTGGTAGAGCCTCAAGGTAGAGTTGGGGTGAGGCCCTAATCTCTGCAGTTGAACCAAAAGTATTATGCAAACAAGCCTCAAATGATTGGTCTGCAATGGAGACCTGAAGGGGCCCTCCCCACCTCTCCCCATCCCCAACTGCTAGAACCCTGTCCCAGAAAACCCAGGCTGGGCATCTGCCAGGAACACAGGACACTAGGGAGCTAGAAGAAGAGAGCTTCTTGCCCCTTCAGAGTTTCTCAGCCCCAACACTAATCCATCTTTGGCCTTTTCTTCCCTGGAGCCTAGTCTCTCCCCCCATCAATTCGTCTCCCCAGCTCTGCCTCCCATCCCCCACTCCAACCCTCATTCCCTCCACAGCTTTCCAACAGTTATAGTGGAGGGCGAGGGGGACACAAGACCTCCTATCACCTGATTCCAGCTCCTTGGCCAGGGGAGCAGTAGCCACCTCGTCCTGGTCAGCCTGTCCTGAAGCTGCTTATCGATCTGATTTTCAGTATCTGTCACCATCTCTGAAGTAGAAGGGCTGACAGACAACAGAAGGGACTTCCTGCCAGGGGAGGAGCTATGAGCAGAAGGCAGTGGGAGCCCTCTCCTTCCTTGAAGACCAGGAAGATGTGGTGAGACCCTCCTCTGGCTGAGAGCAAACCTGTCAACCCAAGGAACCCTGGGGGGTGCGGGTGGGTTTCCCCCACAGGAATCTCCCATCGGCCTTCATGCTGGCTCCACCCCCTGCAGGGGTAGGGTGCCGCCCAGGAGCACTCTGTGTTCCAGAAAACCCCAAAATAACCCGCCTTAGCTGTCCGGCTACTATTTCTGTCCATCTTGTTTAATTATTCAAACCCAAGTTGGGGAGTGAACTATAAAAAGCTCTCCTACATGGGGACCCAGGAGAGCTGGGAGACTCGCCAGGTTGCAAAAGCAGCAGACCACAGGGTTTGGGTGAGGTCACTCAGTCCAGCCTCCTGCCTGAAAGTTCCATCTGCTGTTTGCTGGCTTCCTCTGCTAGAAGAGGAGAATCCAGGCCTCCCTCCCTAAATCTCCCTCATGCTCTCATTTCAGCATCCCTCCAACCCTGCCGTGCCTGGGCTCCACCCGGTCTCCCTTTACTCAAAGTATTTCCTCTCAGCCATCTCTTTGCTGACTGCTCCCTAGTCCTGGTTCTTAACCCACAGGTAATATTGTCAAACCCAAGCCTAAGGGACTGTGGGAGGTGGGGTGGCAGGGAGTGTAGGTAAAGAGGTCAGGTCAGATGGAAACAGGGAGATGGACACCATGCCCTGGGAGGGCACTCTATCAGCTGGGGGCTGGGCAGCACTGTTCTGGGTGGGGCAGGTTCCTGCCCACTGCAGGTGCTGAGCCTCTTCAGGAGCTTCTCTTGGGGACTCTGACATTGTAGCTGATCGGGTGGAGGGAAGGCAGCAGGGAGGACTTTCTTTCTTTTCTGGTCTTCTTCTAGTTGGCCAGAAGTCCAGTGTCAGTTTCCATTGAAACTGAAGCCCAGGGCAGGCTGAGTGCAGAAAGCAGGATTCCCCTGGGGACCATTTCGGTGAAGCCCATCCCACCACAGACCTTTCCTGGAAAGGTGGCAACAAGGGGTGTGGTCATGGTTGCTGGGGCAACATGGGGTCATCCCAGTGACCAGTCTTTGGAGGTGGGGAGTGAGGGGATTGGTGTTAGTGAAGGGGAGACAGGCAGTTAGTTACTCAGTCTGAGCAGGAGGGGCTAAAAGAGAGCCTAAGACAGCCACTGAGACCCGAGAGACAAACACACGTGGATGTGGAGTTATAGGATGACAAAGGACAAGGGGCCTTGAGCCTCAAGAGGGGAACAGACCACATGGGGCATATCCAGAGACCCAGGGCAGAGAAAGCACAGCAGTGGGGTGAAATGTCCAATGTGGGAGGGGGAACCAGCAGCCTGGCAGAAGCTAGGGACAGGGGAGGTTGGCAGGACTTTCCGAGAGTCAGTGTGGGACCTGTGTGTTAAAAAAGAACCTTGGGTTTCACACCTGGGCCTATCTGAGGCCTTGTTCCCACACATTCCCTTTCAGCAGCAGCAGCAACTCCTGGCAGGTCCAGCCTGGCTCTCCCTGCTGTGGCTGCTACTAGAGCTACAAGGGGAGGTTGCTGAGGTAGGGGGAAGAGGCACGCCGTTGCTAAGCAACCAGGGGCTGTACCTGTGTGGCGGCATAGGAGGGAGCCCTGGCACCGTTTGTAGGGGGCAGGGGAGGCAGGGAGACAGTAGATGAACAGGGTGGACCAAGCTCAAGGCTCCCTCTCCCGTCCTCCTCATGATGGTTACAGAGGAGAGATATACTTGTCACTCCACGTGTTAATGAGTGTGTGTATGGTCCTTCTCCAGGATGCTATGATTGTGTGTGTGGGCTTGCCTGTGAGGTACTCATCAGACTATCTCTTTTTATTATTATTTATTTATTTATTTATTTATTTTTGGCTGTGTTGAGCCTTCGTTGCTGCGCACGGGCTTTCTCTAGCTGCGATGAGCGGAGGCTACTCTGTGTTGCGTTGCGCGGGCTTCTCATTGCAGTGGCTTCTTCTGTTGCAGAGCACAGGCTCTATGTGTGCGGGCTTCAGTAGTTGTGGCTCCCAGGCTCTAGAGCGCAGGCTCAGTAGTTGTGGCCCGTGGGCTTAGTTGCTCCACGGCATGTAGGATCTTCCTGGACCAGGGCTCGAACCCGTGTCCCCTGCATTGGTAGGTGGATTCTTAACCACTGCACCACGAGGGAAGCTCCAGACTATCTGAGGTGGGCTGTTGAGGGTGGGGACAGGAGGTAGGGGACAAAAGACCAGGTCAAGCATTTTTCATCGGGTGATAGAAGGGGCCAAGGATTTGCCCCATCCACTAAAAGGTAGGAGCTTCTGCAGAACAGCACAGGCCAGAGGGTAGAAGCTTGGCAGGAGTTGGAATGGGAGGAGAGGCTGGCTGGAACCTGCACTGGCCTCCCAGTCAGACGGAGGCTCTGCAGAGGAGAGGCAGCCTGGCAGCGGGATCCCTCACTCTTCCTGGAAGTCTCAGTGTTCTCAAAGCTGAAGTTCCCCACGGTATTTCATTATTTTTATCCTATTACTTTAAATTTATTTTCAAGTTGGCTGGAGTTCGACAGAGGTAACCATCAAAAGGAACGACTCTATTGTTTCTCCTTTGAGCCCTGTCACCCATCCAACCACACCTCTAACAGGTCTATCAGGAAGCAGCTCAGGCCTTCATGCAGTGTCGACACAGGGCCATCACCATTCTTCTGTCGCTTCCCCCATTGGCTCAGCCCCTATCCCCAAAGAACATCTTCGTTTAACAAGTTTTACTGAGTACCTGTGACAGGGAGCTGGGGAAGTGACGAGGGGTGGGCACCGTGGTGGTCCGTACTCAGCTCCCCGTGCGGAGTGCCAGCCTGCCCGCTGGTGTCTCGCCAAACTCTGTTTCTTCCATCACTCTCCACTCACACATGTTGCACATACTGGTTACTAACTGCTTGCGGTCTGTCCTGGCGTGGTCCCCAAATTCCACAGGGAACGGGGTGTGCTTCAGCCCCCTCCTGCTCTCAGTAAGAGCTAGGAAATTGCTCCATCTCACACACTCCTGACTTGCCCCTAGAGGGCTGTGTTGCTGCGAAGATGTAGGGGCCAATGAGAGGCCACCTTAGTCCTGATCCATGAGAAAGTTAAAAAATTGAGGATAAAAAAGGTACAAGCTTGTTTTGTTTTCATTCCTGCTTGATGCCAGGCACTCTGAAAGGCATTAGAGGCACTGTTCTCATCCTCCAATAGCCCATCTGACATAGAGTTATCATCCTCATGTTACAGATGATGAAACTGAAGCTCAGAGAGGTTAAGGAACGTGTTTGTATTCATACAACAGGTGGCTGTGGGATTCCAACCCAGGCCTGTGTGTGCCCAGTCGGGGCAGGGACAAAATGGTTTCACTGTTGCCAAATAAGAGAACCCTGACTTCGTGGTTACAGGAACACTGGAGGGGCCCAGGACTCCACAGGGAGGGGAGGCCCCAGGGCGTAGTTGGGACTGTATCTTCATGAATTCAGGACTGAAAGTGCTAATGAGGGAGAAAAGGGCACTCAGAGACCCAGTATGGTCACACAGGGACCTCAGAATTGCTCAGGTTTAGAGAAAGCCTGGGGAAAATGCTGAGTCAGGCAGGTCTGAGATCCAATCCCAGCTCAGTCATTTCTAGCGGTACGACCTTAGGTGAGTCACTGACCCTTTCTGAGCCTCAATTTCCTCAGTGATAACGTGAGGGTGATAATCATAAAGTACTGCAGAGATTACAGTAGTTAATGTAAATAACGTATATATGGTGCCTTGCTACAAAGGCCCTCTCCTTCCATCCCCTACAGAAGGAGAGGGTCACATGTAACCAAGGCCAGATTCCAGAGTGGTGCAAATCTGTTGCTATAGTACCAGGATGCTCAAAGCCTGGTGGAGGTTTGTGGACCATCTTAGAGGTTTCTCTCTTTCTCTCATGGCAGGGGATGGGGGAAGGTCACGTCTGGAGCAAAAGTGTTGAGAAAGGGCCAAAAAAGGGTCCTCTGCTGGAGCAGGCTGAGTAATGGTGACAGATGCCAGAGGGAACACAATTCCCAACTCCTGTTTTCTACCCGTTTCTCTCTTAAAACAGATATTTAAAGTGGAAATGAGAGAACTGAAGTTCTGGAAAGGTGAGAATCAAATCTACAGCCCATTCGTTCAGCAACTTCCTGTCTCCACCCTGTGAAGAGGCACAGAGGGAATTTGCACAGATGGTTGTGGTGGCATGGCCCCCGATCTGTGAAGAATTCTGCAGAATAGAAGGGGAGCCAAAGACTGGAGGTGAAAATAGGAGCTTCCAATCTTTAGGGAAGGACTTCCTTGGCGGTCCAGTGGTTAAGACTCCACGCTCCCACTGCAGGGGGCGCAGGTTCGATCCCTGGTCGGGGAACTAAGACCCCACATGCCTCACAGCCAAAATAAATAAATTAATTAATAATAAGGAGGAGGAGGGAAAGATAACCCCCACCACCATTTTGGAAGGTGAGAGAGGAAAGCAGGGGTCATCAGGAGCTAGCTGGGGTTTGCTAATCCCTGACCACTCAAGTGGGCACAGGCATCACCTGGGAGATGGTCAGAACTGCTGAGAATCTCGACCCACTCCAGACCTACTCATCACAACTTGCATTTTTTTTTTTTACCTTTTTTTTTTTTTGGCCTGGCCGTGCGTCATGAGGGGTCTTAGTTCTCCAACCAGGGATCGAACCCATGCCCCCTCCATTGGGAGCATGGGGTCTTAACCACCGGACCACCAGGGAAGTCCCACAACTTGCGTTTAACAAGATTCAGAGGTGATTCGAATGTACATTCAAGACTGAGACGCTTATCACAAGGAAAAAAAAAATTGGAACTATGTGTGGTGATGGATTGTGCTGGTCATTTCACAATATATACAAATATAGGATCATCATTATGTTGTACACCTGAACCTAATATAATGTTATATGCCAATTATACCTTAAAAAAAGAGAAATAGAATAAAAAACAGACAAGAAGCACTGCTGTGACCAACTGTTGGACCCTCTATGAGGTGAGTGAATTTTTTTTTTTTTGACCATGCAAGGGCAGCTTGTGGGATCTTAATTCCCCCACCAGGGATCGAACCAGTGCCCCCTGCAGTGGAAGGGTGGAGTCTTAACCCCTGGACTGCCAGGGAAGTCCCAAGGTGAGTGATTTTTAAATGTGTCATCCAAAGCTAGGAGTTCTTTCAAGGAAGGGTCCCTCCCTCTATGGAATGTAGTGAGGAGAGGCTCTGTCTGGGACAGACTTTTTTCACTTGTTTTAAACAGTGGGCTTCCAAGAATACTTTTCCTTTGAAGAGGCAGGCCACAGCTAAAAGATGTTTGAAAATCGTCTATGCCCTGTTATGGAATATCTATGCTATGGAATGCTGCACAGCCTTACAAAACATGGAGTGGATCTGAGCCCACTGACACACATCAGTCTCAGAAATTGCTCAGTGAAAAAAGCAAGTTTCAGGGGCTTCCCTGGTGGCGCAGTGGTTGAGAGTCCGCCTGCCGATGCAGGGGACACGGGTTCGTGCCCCGATCCCGGAAGATCCCACATGCCGCAGAGCGGCTGGGCCCGCGAGCCATGGCCGCGGAGCCTGTGTGTCCGGAGCCTGTGCTCCGCAACGGGAGAGGCCACAGCAGTGAGAGGCCCGCGTACAGCAAAAAAATAAAATAAATAAATAAATTAATTTAAAAAAAGCAAGTTTCAGAGCAATCTATATAATAGTAGGTCATTTATGCAAGTAAGCATAATATACATAGGTATATGTATATTAATCAATTATCTAATGGTTAGTGGCTTTTTCATTCAGGGTCACACTCTGATAGGGGTTAAGGTGAAAGCTTCCTCACATGTCTGGCACATGGGGTGGGAACACTCAAGCAGGGGTCCGGAAAAGCTATGACCTATTCCCTCTGTAGTCTATCTTTGTGGTCTCTCCAGCATGGGGGCTTCAGGGTAGCCAGACTTCTTACAATGTGGCTTACGGCTCTGGAAGTATGTGTCCTAACACAGACAGCCAAGGGGAATCAATATTGCTTCTATGACAAGCCTTCGGTGTCACCTAGCACCACTTTCGTCACACCTTAGTGAGACAGGCCCAGAGGTCTGCCCAGGCTGTGGGGTAGAGGACAGAGCCTCCACCTGAGGGGGTGTCGTAAGGTTTTGGAAGAGCATGTGGGATGGGAAATGTTGTCATGGCCATTTTTGGAAAATACATTCTGCCACAAAAAGTTCATATACATAAATGCAAATAATATATATAAAGAAGGTCTGGAGGGATCCATACCAAACTATCAATAAACCTTTCCTCTGGGGAAAATAGCTTGCAGATATGTTTTAGCTTACCTTCATATCTATTACTTGAGTCTTTTACATTGAGATACAATATACATTATTTTATTTGTTTAATGAAAAGGAAACTGAAGAGAAGAAAAAAGTAAAACTTTGCTGTAAGCCTTTTATAATAAAATTATTTAATAGATTGGTATTTCTGGGGAATGTTGTATAATGCATCTGAATTTCATGAAAGCATTTAATTAGGTTGATTATAATATATTTAAACAAGATGCAGAAATGTGGACAGCATTATTATTTTATTTTATATATTTATTTTTATTGGGGTATAGTTGTTTTACAATGTTGTGTTAGTTTGGACAGCATTATTATTTTTCTGTCTTTATTAAGATATAATTGACATATAACGTATAAATTTAAGGTGTACAATGTGATGATTTGATACATGTATGTATTGCAAAATGATTACCACAACAGGGTTAGTTAACACCTCCATAAACCTCACATAATTATCGTGTGTGTGTGTGTGTGTGTGTGTGTGTGTGTGTGTGGTGAGAACATTTAAGATCTACTCTCTTAGCAACTTTCAAGTATAGAATACAGTATTGTTAACTGTAGTCACCATGCTGTACATTAGATCCCAGAATTTATTCCTCTTATAACTAGCGGTCCGTACCCTTTGACCAACATCTCCCATTTCCCCACCCCCCATGGATAGGATCATTCATTCATTTAACAAATATTTATTGAATACCTACATGTGTTAACTGAACAGCTATTCCCAGAACATTTTTGTTCTGAGTCCATTTTGAGGGACATCTCTGGTAGTTCCATCCATTGTCTCACCCTTTTTCACATATTTATCTGGAAAGAGAAAAGCCAGGCTTGGTAAGGAATGGCATGTTGGTGTAAAAAGACTTCAATATATTAGGTAAGAATAGTGAAAATATTCAGCCTTACTCTTCCAGTTATCTATTGCTATGTAATAAACCACCCTACAACTTAGTGGCTTAGGGGACTTCCTGATGGCGCAGTGGTTAAGAATCCGCCTGCCAATGCAGGGGACATGGGTATGAGCCCTGGTCCGGGAAGATCCCACATGCCACAGAGCAACTAAGCCCGTGCGCCACAACTACTGAGCCTGTGCTCTAGAGCCTGCGAGCCACAACTAGTGAGCCTGCATGCCACAACTACTGAAGCCCACGTGCCTAGAGCCCGTGCTCCGCAACAAGAGAAGCCACTGCAATGAGAAGCCAGCGCACTGCAATGAAGAGTAGCCCCCGCTCGCTGCAACTAGAGAAAGCCTACACAACAAAGACCCAACGCAGCCAAAAATAAATAAATAAAATAAATAAATTTATAAAAAAACAAAAAACGTAGTGGCTTAAAACATCATCATCATCACCACCATCGTCATCATCACAATCATCACCTTCATCACCATCATCATTATCATTATGATTCTGGGCTTGCTTGGGCTCAACCAAGCAGTTCTGTCTTAGGGTCACTCATGGGGTAGCAGACAGACAATGGCTGGAGTCTTCCCAAAGCCTTCCTCACATGTTTAGTTGTCAGCTAGGACCTCAGCTGGGAACGTCAACTGGAACCTACACTTGACTCCTCTGTCACCTTGGCTTCCTCACAGCATGGCAGTAGGCTACCAAGAACAAATGTTCCGGGGCTTCCCTGGTGGCTCAGTGGTTGAGAGTCCGCCTGCCGATGCAGGGGACATGGGTTCATGCCCCGGTCCGGGAAGATCCCACATGCCGCGGAGTGGCTGGTCCCGTGAGCCATGGCCACTGAGCCTGTGCGTCCGGAGCCTGTGCTCTGCAACGGGAGAGGCCACAACAGTGAGAGGCCCGCCTACTGCAAAAAAAAAAAAGAAAAAAAAAGAACAAATGTTCCAACAAGACTGGACGGAAGCCATATCATTTGTGACTAGCTTTAGAGGTCCCAGAGCCTCACTTTCAGTGTAGTTCTAGCCCTGCCCAGATTCAAGGGAAGGGAACATAGATGCCAACTCTCAATGGGAGGAGTGCCTATGCCATGATAAGGAGAGCATGGGGGCTGGGAGAGTTTGTTATGGCCATCTTAGAAAACATAATCTGCTATTTCAGTAATTATCAAAAAATGAAAACTAAACAATGACGCTTGTAGTTTTCAAACGAACAATAGATTCGGTTAACACAGAGTCAAAGCCAAGTCCTTCTGTATCAGGCCAGATGGGCTAAGTTGTGCTGCGGTGATGACCACCCCCCAAATCTCAGTAGCTGAAGATAGTAAGTCTCAGTGCCAGACAGTGCCTGGCTGTCTCTCCAGGGTGCCACCAGCTGGTGACTCAGCTCATGACACTTGTCACACATACGATAGTAGGGGAAGGTTGTGTGTGCTCCATGTAGCCACTCAGTAGTGACCCAGGCTGATGGAGCCTCTACCATCTTGTAGCTGCACTCTCTGGACCACAGATACCGATGAGGGAAAGAAAGACCAGAAAATCACATGTGGGATTATTGTCGCCTGTGAGCCTGGAAGTGACACACTACACTTCCTCTCACATTTCATTGGTCCAAACTGTTCATATAGACCTGTCTAGCTGCAAGGGGCTGGGGAATGTAGCAGAGTAATTGGGGTTTTGGGTGAGCCTGTGGTGGTCTCTGCCACATCTTGTGTGACCCCAACAAGGCCATACATGATCTGTCCTTCCACCTTATCTCTCAAACCTTTTCTTCAGTTATCCACATGACTTACCTCTTCACCTCCTTCAAGTCATTGCCGAGATGTCTCCTCCTCAATGAAGCCTCTCCTGATCACCCTACTGAAAATCGTAACCCACCCTTTATTCCTCTCCTTCACCCGTGCTGTCCCTTATTCTGCTTTATCCAAAGTGCTTATTACTTCTATTTTTTCCTTTAAATTTCTTTATTTTTGGCTGCGTTGGGTCTTCATTGCTGTGCACAGGCTTTCTCTAGTTGTGGCAGGCAGGGCCTACTTTTAGTTGCAGTGTGTGGGCTTCTCATTGCGGTGGCTTCTCTTGTTGCAGAGCACGGGCTCTAGGTGTGCGGGGTTCAGCAGTTGTGGCACACGGGCTCAGTAGTTGTGGCGCACAGGCTTAGTTGCTCTGTGACATGTGAGATCTTCCCAGACCAGGGCTCGAATCTGTGTCCCCTGCATTGGCAGGCGGATTCTTAACCACTGCACCACCACGGAAGTTCCTACTTCTTTTTTTTTTCAATTGAAGTATAGTTGATTTACAATATTGTGTTAGTTTCAGGTGTACAGCAAAGTGACTCGGTTATATATGTATATTCTTTTTTCAATTCTTCTCCATTATAGTTTATTAAAAGCTATTGAATATAGTTCCTTGTGTTATACAGTAAATCCTTGTTGTTCAAAGCGCTTGTTACTTCTGACATACAAAATATCTGTCTTTCTTTGCAATGTCAACACCATGAGGGCATCAATCTATGTCTGCTTTGTTTAATGACGGATCCCAAGTACCTAGGATAGTGCCTGGCACAGAGACGGCACTTAATAAATATTTGCTGAAGGACTGAATTTTTAAAAATACTTGCTGTCGGCAAGGTCGTGGTAAGACTAACACTTCTATGCCCTCTTAGTGGGACTATAAATTGGTGTAATAGAGTTTTAAATAAAATTTTAATTTTGGAATAGTTTTAAATTTACAGAAAAGTTTCAAAAACAGTACAGAGAGTTCCTGTATATCCCTAAGGTTAACATCTTACATTGTTGTGGTACATTTGTCAAAACTAAGAAACCAATATTAACGTATTATTATTAACTAAACTCTAGACTTTATTCATTTTCACCAGTTTTCCCATTGGTGTCCTTTTTTCTGTCCCAAGATTCAGTCCAGGGTACCAGATAGCATTTGGCAATCTGTATTTTTAAAATGTGTGTTCCTTGCAGAGGAAGGGGCCTTCTTATGCTACACTGGGAGTGGTAGGAAGGCAACTGAGAGGTTTCACAAGCCTCACGAGGGCAGATTTGTGTTGATTTGCAAGAGTCAGGTTGGGCTTCATTCTGGATCAAGGAGTACTGGCCCCATAGGATGTACCAGTTTTCTCTCACCTTCTGTGCCCTCTTTCTTTGTTAATTGATACAGATTTTCTGGAGGACATTAGGTCACATGCAAAAAGTGCCTTTAAAAGGTGCCTACCCTTTGACACAGCAACTTCCCTTCTAGGAGTATAGTCCAAGGAAATAAACCCAGGCACAAAGATTTAGGTAGAAAGATGAATCAGGAAGGAATCTTTGTAAATAATAAAACATGGCGCTGAGGAATTTCAGCAAGCAGGGATCTGTTGGGAGATGCTGATAGCACTCAGGGTTGTAAGGAGTGAGATGACTTGACCTGGGAAAGATGACACGCTGATCCCTCTAGGGATCTCAGTGCCAGACACTGGTGGCTGTCTCTCCAGGGTGCTGCCAGCTGGTGACTCAGCTTCAACTGGCTTTCCTTCCTGGGTGCTGCCCTCAGAATTCAAATTCCGATTGCAAAAGGGAAGGGAGTCTGTGTCTATTCTATAGCCTTGAGCCCAGTGTCCTGGTCAGGGGGAGGCAGATTCTGCTAACCATTAATCCCACCAGTCATTTGGAGGAAGAGAGGATCAGTACCCTAAAGGAAAAGACTCAGGACTTCCCTGGCAGTCCAGTGGTTAAGACTCTGGTTTCCCCTGCAGGGGACACAGGTTTGATCCCTGGTCAGGGAACTAAGATCCCGCGTGCCACATGGCGCGGCCAAAAAAAAAAAAAAAAAAAAAAGACACAGAGAGAACAATGCCAACAGAGCCCCCTACAAGGGATTTGCAACATAACATTCTTCTATATATCAAAACTTAACCCTCTAGATGGTTATTTTATAGTGGATGGACTAAGTAAATTATGGTATATCCCATTTAATATGGTGAATTGTTTACAGTATTAAATGGAAAAAGCAGGTTACAAAATAAGAATCATAGTGTGATTCTAATTACAAATATGATTAAAAGAAAATACATCAAAATTTTACAAGTAGCTATCATTTGTTGATGGTA
This sequence comes from Mesoplodon densirostris, assembly GCF_025265405.1. Classification (NCBI taxonomy): domain Eukaryota; kingdom Metazoa; phylum Chordata; class Mammalia; order Artiodactyla; family Ziphiidae; genus Mesoplodon; species Mesoplodon densirostris. The sequence continues at coordinate 116,406,413 of NC_082662.1, forward strand.
TCATGAATTATTTTAACCTTTTTTTGCTTTTAAAATATTTTCTAAATTTTCTACAATGAATATGTATTATAATCTGGAAAAACCTAATTTTTTAAAATTTCATGCTCTTTGATCTAGTAATTTCTGTCCTAGCATTCTAAGGAGATAATTAGAAATGTAAATAAAGATCTTATACCCAAGGATATCCATTGCAGAATTATATAAATTAATAAAAATGGAAAACTGTCCAGTATTATGGGAATGTTAAATATATGAACTATATGGGCTACGTTATAGACATTAAGAACGTTTTTGAAGAAAATTTTTAAAAATTAATTAATTAATTAATTTTATTTTTGGCTGTGTTGGGTCTTCGTTGCTGCATGCGGGCTTTCTCTAGTTGCATTGAGCGGGGGCTACTCTTCGTTGCAGTGTGCAGACCTCTCATTGCGGTGGCCTCTCTTGTTGCGGAGCACAGGCTCTAGGCGCACGGGCTTAAGTAGTTGTGGCATGCAGGCTCAGTAGTTGTGGCTCGTGGGCTCTAGAGCACAGGCTCAGTAGTTGTGGTGCACGGGCTTAGTTGCTCCACGGCATGTGGGATCTTCCCGGCCCAGGGCTCGAACCCGTGTCCCCTGCATTGGCAGGCGGATTCTTAACCACTGCACCACCAGGGAAGCCTTGAAGAAATTTTTAAGACATAGAGAATGTTTTTCACAGATAAATGAATAAAGCAGACTCTAAAATTGCATATATAGTGTGATCTCAGCTACTCCATTCAGTCCCTCTGGTTTAATTCAACAGTACCAATGTGCGACTTCCCTGGTGACTCAGTGGTTAAGACTCTGGGCTCCCAATGCAGGGGGACTGGGTTTTTTTTTTTTTTTTTTTTTTTTCTTTTTGCGGTATGCGGGCCTCTCACTGTTGTGGCCTCTCCCGTTGCGGAGCGTGCTCCGGATGCGCAGGCCCAGCGGCCATGGCTCACGGGCCCAGCTGCTCCGCGGCATATGGGATCCTCCCAGACCGGGGCACGAACCCGTATCCCCTGCATCGGCAGGCGGACTCTTAACCACTGCACCACCAGGGAGGCCCAGGGGGACTGGGTTTGATCCCTGCTCAGGGTATTAGATCCCACATGCATGCTGCAACTAAGAGTTCACATGCCACAGGGCTTCCCTGGTGGCGCAGTGGTTGAGAGTCCGCCTGCCGATGCAGGGGACACGGGTTCGTGCCCCGGTCTGGGAGGATCCCGCATGCCGCGGAGCGGCTGGGCCCGTGAGCCATGGCCGCTGAGCCTGTGCGTCCGGAGCCTGTGCTCCGCAAGGGGAGAGGCCACGACAGTGAGAGGCCTGCGTAACAAAAAAAAAAAAAAAAAAAAGTTCACATGCCACAACTAAGGAGCCCACAAGCCGCAACTGAGGAGCCTGCCTGCCACAACTAAGACCTGGAGCAACCAAATAAATAAATAATTAAAAAAAAACCCCAGAAATCCCGGTGCTAATGCATTCTTTTTTTTTTTTTTTAATAAATTTATTTATTTATTTTTGGCTGCGTTGGGTCTCTCTTACTGTGTGTGGGCTTTCTCTAGTTGCGGCGAGCTAGAGCTACTCTGTTGCAGTGTGTGGTCTTCTCATTGCGGTGGCTTCTCTTGTTGTGGAGCACAGGCTCTAGGCATGCGGGCTTCATCAGTAGTTCTGGTGTGCGGGCTCAGTAGTTGTGTCTCATGGGCTCTAGAACGCAGGCTCAGTAGTTATGGCGCACGGGCTTAGTTGCTCCACAGCATGTGGGCTCTTCCCGGACCAGGGCTCGAACCCTGCATTGGCAGGCCGATTCTTAACCACTGCACCACCAGGGAAGTCCCTGCTGATGCATTCTTATGTCACATGACTAAAAGTATTCCCTGTAGAACAGTTCTTCTCAAACTGTCTGTAATGAAGGGTGACATCTTAAAATTTCCCATCTGCTATGGACTGATATTTTCGTGAGATACAATAAAAACTAGTTATTAGAAAAATGAGATGAAAAGACATAAAATATAAACTCAATCTTTTATTAGATTCAGGGGTAAAACTGCTGGCTGTGAGTTTCTAAATGCTTGCTCTCAATTTTGGCATGTGTCCCAGTAGCGGACCAGGAACAGCTTGTGGTGCCTAATCCCAGCATCACCGCTGTAGAACAAGGGACACGCCACTCCTCTGCGATGTTCACACCTCAGTTCTAGAGCCGTAGCGTGCGTTGGCTTTTCTTTTCATAAGACTAGTATAAGCTCACTGTAAGAACAGCACAGAAGGATACTTCCTCCTCCCCAAAGGTGACCACTGCCACATTTCTTGTGTATCTTTCCAAACAACATGTACCATTGACAGCTTTTAACATCATTGCACTCAGACCTAGCTCATCATTTCTATTGGCTGAATAATGTACCATTGTGTGGCTGCCCTTCTAAGATCATCACCATTACAAATAATACTGCAACAAACACTCCAGAGCTCTTTGCTCCCTTATCCAGGTGTCTCCACAGGAAAAATTCCTTACTGGGTATGTATGTTTACATTAAAAAAATAAATATAATTCACATACCATAAAATTCACCCTTTTAAGGTGTACAATCAGGTGGTTTTTTACTATATTCACAGAGTTGTGCAGCCATCACCACTATTTAATTAATATTTTCAACATCCCCCAAAGAAACCCCATATCCATGAGCAGCCACTTTCCATTCTCCCCTTTCCCCAGGCCCTGGCAACCACTAATCTACTTTCTGTTCCGGACATTTCATATAAATGAAATCATACAATATATGACCTTTTGTATTTGGCTTTCACTTAGCATAATGTTTTCAAGGTTCTTCCATGTCGTAGCATATATCAGTACTTCATTTTGATGGCTGAATAATATTCCATTGTATGGATATATCACCTTTTGTTTATTCATCAGTTGATGAACATTTGGATTATTTCCACTTTTTGGCTACTATGGATCATGATGCTATGAACATTTATGTACAGATTTTTGTGTGCACATATGCTTTCAATTTTCTTGGGTATATACCTAGGAGTGAAATTGCTGGCTTATATGGTAACTCTATGTTTAAAATTTTGAGGAACTGCCAAGTTGTTTTCCAAAGTGGCTCCACTATTTTACAAGCTCCCTAGCAATATATGACTTGTAATTTCTCCACATCCTCACCACTTGTTATTACCTATTTTACTTTAGCCATCCTAGTGGGGGTGAAGTGGTATCTCATGATTTTGACTTGTATTTTGCTAATGACTAATGATGTTGAGCATCATTTCATGTGCTTATTAGCCATCTGTATATCTTCTTTGGAGAAATGGCTTTTCAAATTCTTTGCCCATTTAGTTGGGCTTTTTATTTTTGAGTTGTAAGAGTTTCGTTTTTTTTTTTTAAATTTCTTCCTCCCTCCCTCCCTCCCTCCCTTTCTGTGTTGGTTTTTTGTTGCCCAGCACGGGCTTTCTCTAGTTGCCTTCTCTAGTTACGGCGAGCAGGGGCTACTCTTCCTTGCGGTGCGCGGGCTTCTCATTGTGGTGGCTTCTCTCGTTGCGGAACATGGGCTCTAGGCATGCGGGCTTCAGTAGTTGTGGCGCACGGGCTTAGTTGCTCCGCGGCATGTGGGATCTTCCCGGACCAGGGCTCGAACCCGCGTCCCCTGCACTGGCAGGAGGATTCTTAACCACTGTGCCCCCAGGGAAGCCCCGTAAGAGTTCTTTATACATTGTAGATATAAATCCCTTGTCAGATATATGGTTTGAAAATATCTTCTCCCATTTTGTGGGTTGTCTTTTTATTTCCTTGAAAGTGTCCTCTGAAGCACAGGTTTTGAATTTTGATGAAGTTCAATTTATCTATCAATACTTTTTCTTTTGTGGCTTGTGCTTTCAGTGTCTAAAGAAACCATTGCTTAATCCAAAGTCGTGAAAATTTATATCTGTGCTTCTTCTAAGAGTTTTATAGTCTTAGCTCTTATGTCTAGGTTTATGATGTTTTAATTTTTATGGTGTGAGGTAGGGGTCCAACTTCATTCTTTTGTATGTGGATATCCAGTTGTCCCAGCACCATTTGTTGAAAAGACTACTCTTTCCCCCATTGCATTGTCCTGGCACCCCGCACTTGTATTTCTGATGTTGCCAAATTGCCCTCTGAGGAGGTTGCACTGGTGTATAGCCCCAACCATTGGAGCTAAGTGTGTGTATCTCAGATTGGGCATCAACAGTTAGGAAAAGACTTAATGAACTGAAGCTCATCAGGGACCATCACTAGAGTCGAGTCGGTGAGCCTGGAAGAAGCAAGTGGCATGAGAGTGTGGGGTAAAGGAAGTGGAAATGCTTTAGAGAAGAGAAAAAGGCAAGGGAATATAATCTGAGCAGATGGGCCTGAGTATAAAGACTTTTTGCCCCTTGCCAGCTGTGTAGCATTGGGTAGTTATCTAATCCTCTGAATCAGTTTCGTCATCTGTTAAACACAAACGGTGACTGCTTACCTTTGTAGAGTCGCTGTGAGGAGTAAGTGTACGTAAATATCCCAGCAATAACGGTAGCTGTTGTGACTTTTCTACATGTGGTGCCTGCAGCTGAGATCATGTGACTGTGGGGGCTGCATCACAGTGGGATAGTGTTGGAGCCATTTGGTGAGTGCGAGACCTTTAATGATGACTGATCATGTGCAGAAACTTGGATCCACTGGTACGTGTCACTGTCACCCAGAGTGAGGCGGTACTTGAAGTTTTTACTGTGACATGTTAAGGGGGGGAGAGGATGTGACTGAGATTGAATGTGACAGCAAGACAGATCCTGAGTGACAGAATGGAACGGAGTGCAGGGAGATGGGCTGCACCGGGCAAACTTGTGTCCGCCCGCCCAGTAGGAGCGGCTTGGGGGTTCAGATGTCAGGACGGGTGTCTGTATAGACCGTCCCCTCCGCCAGACTCCCCTCCATGCTTCCTGAACCCTGGGGGGAAAGGAGGGCGGCTTTCCTCATGGACGCGGGATTTTGATCATAGTGTAGAACCCACGACACTAAGGGGCTGTGGCTCAAGCACCTTTCGTGTCATCACCCAAGGCTCAGGAAAAGAATTTGCAGCAAATGTGTGCAAAACGGATGAAGTAGAAGCTGGACTGGTTTCTCCTCCTCTTGGCTTTAGCCTTCAGAGCGGCCGATAAAAGCAGCATCGAAACCTAAGCATTCCTTCCTACTCTCTGTCCCCTGGGGGAGGGAAGAGAGGAATAAATGCCACATCTCATTAAGCACTGATGAGCTCAGGCAGGCAGAGTGGGCCCACAGCCGAGGCAGGCAGGAGGCTGGGGGAGGCTGCAGGAGGGGCTCCCCAGCTCACCAGGGAACGTCTGTCCCAGAACTTGGAGGCCTGCTCTGCAGGCAGTGGAATAAGGGCTTAACAACAGATGTGGGGGTAACAGCTGCTTTTATTAAAATGAAATCAGAAGGGCCACAGGAACAGGAAGCTGGGTAGATGTGGGGACAAGAGAGAGACAGTGGCAGAGACAAGACGGCAGATCTATGGAAACGGCCTGGAAGAGTCATCTCTCAGGTGCAAGCATCCTGAGGGTGAGAAAAGGGGAAGACTGCTCTTTGTACCGTACGAAGCTGAAGTAATGCGATCTTAAACACGAGTGATCCAAGGTGACTTTATATACAAGGTATAAAAGATTGGCACGAATATTAGTTTGAGCAGGGAAATGGGAACTCTTTCTCTGAGCTCAAAAAGAAAGAAAGCCATGATTAAGGCTGCACAGAGTATAGGGGTAGGAGAGAATAAATACCCTAGTGACCCGCATGTAAAACAGAGACTGTAAACAAGGGAATGAGATTTGAGGTTAACGGAGGGTCATCTTGCCTAGGCCGCCTTGGACAACCGTTGTCACAGTGCCACGTGGGCCTTCACGAGCGCTGTCCACCCGGTGTGAGGGTGACGGGCTGGAGGGTGCGAGGCGTCACAGCAGCAGAGTGGCCTGGGCTTCAGCAGGGCAGGAACACACACTGCTGATGAAGTGGAAGTGGGGACAGGGAGCCCAGCCCTGGCTTTGGGGTCTGCGAAGGGAAGGGAGGCAGCGGGACATCGGGCCGCTGGGGCAGTGCTCGTGGTATCGGGAGGGCAGCAGCAGACGCAAGAGGAAGAGCTAACTCAGGTCAAAGGGCGGGCCCCAGGTTCATGCCCTATGATCTGGCTGGAAAACCGTGGGGTTCTGGGACTTCAAAGCCACACAGCCAAACTCAGAGACAGGGTTCGCTTGATCCAATTAGAGTCCCTGCCTGTGGCCAGGTAGACAAACTCCTCCCAGCTGGGGAAAGGGTGAGACTCCTCGAGCCCTGCCCAGTCCTGACCTCTGGGTGTCTGCAGGGAAGTGGAATAGTGCATTAGTGTTAAGAAAAGTATCCAGCGAGGTAAGAAAGGCTTGGGTAGCATCCACTGCCTCTGTCACTTCCGCAAGAATTTCTTGTTGAGGAGGAAGATGAGAAGGTTGACGTTGACCTTGGCCTTGTTGAAGAGTTTCATGACAGCCACACCCTCGTACTGGAGCTGCAGGAGGTCCTAGGGGGGAGGGAAGGGGCAGGGAGGCAAGTTTGACGGTTTCTCACGGTGGCCCATACAGCTAGTCTATAAAACACTAACATATTGGAGCCTTACACAGTCATCCAGTGGCACTGGCCACTGAAGTGGGCATTGAAACCCCCTTCACAGATGAGGAAACCAAGGCCAAGAGACAAGTACAGTGACTTGACCAAATGTCAATTCAAGCAGAGCCAGGGCTTGAAATCATTTAAAAGACAAAACAGCAGAGCAAAAAGATTTGGATTTAAAATCACTGCTTCCCTGAACACTGGCTTATGACTTAGGCCGGCTTCTTAACCTTTTAGTCTCAGAGCCTATAAAATAGGGATAATGCTTGAGAGCTTCGGAGAGGATTAAATGAGGTAATGTGTAAAGTCCCTGACATGTGATAGGGCTTCAAATATTAATCCTGCTCTGACATCACCAGCCCACTCCACTCTCCTGATGCTTGGCAGTGGGGTCTGGGTCAGGGCACGGGGACAGAGAGGCTTGGGCTACACAGACCATCACCCTTCTCTTCAGGAATAGACGATATGGATTGGGTGGGGAACAGAGCTGATGTCATCCGCGGCCCAGGGAAGCCAGGCGAGGCTGCCACCTTTAGGCTAGCACCGAAAGCCCATCGGGTGTCTTGAGGGCTCATGGGAGTGTCCCCTCACCTGATAGTGAAGCTGAAATCGCTCCATGTCCACACCCAGGAACTTGGCATTTACTTCGAACTTTCCTGCCTCATCTCCAGGGGTGATGTCAAAGATCACATTTCTGAAGCTATCAAGAACAGGATTCAAAACAGGGACCCGCTGCCTCTTCCCAGGGCCACAGCCGCATTCTTCCACCCACTGCTGCTCATCCCAGGCAGTGCCGTGAGTCACCCAGAGCCAGGCTTCCCCTCTATCACTCTCTTTCGCCTCCCACTTTTACCTCTGCTTACACCTCAGCTCTTTTCTCTGCCCAGCCCTAATCAACTGTTCTCTCCACCAGGACACTTTCCCAGCATCTTCTGCCTTGGGGTGTCTAGAACTGTGCCAGACCACACCCACTGCCCTTAACTCTGTCTGGAAATGTCGTGTCTTCCCCATTGTTCTAGCAGCTCCTTCAAGGCAGGGACCATGCATCTCCTTCCCTCCCACCTGGTGCCCAGCCCAGAGCCCCACGCCCAGGTTAGGATATGGGAAAGGTCTGACATTCTGCCCTCCAAAGACACGTACTGAGAGGTGGGAAGATCTTCAATTTCCACCAAGACACCTTTCTCCAGGAGCTGGGCAGCAGTGTAATGGAGAGATGGCTGCTTCTTCCCTTTCCCAGAACTCCTGATGAAGAAAAGGCCCCAGAGAATTTATCTAACAAACCCTTCAACACCAAAGACACTAGTTCTCTCTGTGGCTGGTAGGAAGGAAATTAGACCCCGAGGAAGACTTCTCACTGGTGGAAGACAAAGGAGGGGGCTGCACTTGAACCTAAGACTTTGCGAGTGAAACTCAAAGACCAGAGTCAGGAAGGGACCATGCTGTTCTGGGGTGAGATGTCCCTATCAAAGCTGGTAAAGAGTGGGGCAAAGGTCGACATGGGCAGGAGGAGAGGTTACAGGTAAGCTTCAAAGTGTAGGAAGGGAGCACCTACTTGGAGCTGGGGGCCAGGTGGTCCAGGCAGGCCCGGATGTACTGGCTGTAGTAGTCGCCCTGCTCCTCATAGAAGGTGGTCTTAGTGCTCAGGGCCTGGAACGTGGCCTGGAGCTTCACCAGCTCTGCCTTCCGTCGCTGCCGGTGCCTGCGCTGGTTGCGGATGTCCTGGGGTTGGGGGCACCAGGGGAGGGGTGAGTTGACCCTTCCTGGCAGGAGAGCCTCAGGGTCTGACTCAGGCCCAAGAACAACTCACTGTAAGGATCTTCAGGAAAAGCAGGAAGAGGAAGATTTCAAGGTTGTTTTCCCTAGGAGGAGGGCAACCTCAAGGACCCTATCCCAAACCCCTGAAGGATGTTTCCAGGGCCTCTCCCCCATTGAGGAGTAACCGTTCCATGGCTCCTTGTTTTTTAACGAAAGAGAGTTTCAAGAATACTCCCTTCCCTGACGAATTTTGAGACCTTTCCTTCAAAAAGGACCCTTGGAGATCGCTTGGCCTTCCCCTGGCTGGTGACAGTTTTGGGTAGGCACTCACCAGGGAGAGGCCTGCCCTTGAGGTGCCAGCACTATGGACATGCGTGCACACACACACACACACACACACACACACACACTCACTCCCTCTCTCTCTCTCTCTTTCTCGCCCTCCTGCTCCCTTCAGGCCCAGGCCGTTACCTTGGCCAGTTCGTCTACCAGCCCCTGGTAGCCGTCGCTGGCGCTGACCAAAGCCAGGCCCTCGAGTTGGCGCAGGTTCCGCAGGACACGCTGTTGCTTCTCTGCCAGCGGCAGGAGGGAGTGAGCTGTCAGCGAGCGGTGTCGTCGCAGCGACACTGGGGTCTGGGCTTCACAGGCCTGGCGTCGGCACATCAGCCGCTTGTGGGCTGCTTCCTGGGGGGGCAGAGATGCTGAGGGGACTAGCAGGCCCTACCATTCTGCCCCCAAGCCATGGTCCAGAGGGGGAGGGGCGGGGTGAGGTGGCTTGTGAAGAACATCAAAGTGTACAACCTCGCAGATGCTGAAGGGCCTCGTGGGTCACCTGAGAGGAAGAGTGGCCAAGGGGGACCCACTAGGAGTACAGCATAAAGGATTCCGGTAGACACTGGCTGCGACTTCCCAACGGAGCTTTGTGATGGCTCCAGGGTATTTGGGGTTCTCTCCCTCCTTCTGTCCTGCGTTTTGGGACAGGCCTCTACTGGTTGTCCCCACCTGTTCTCTGGGAAGCCCCTGGCTGAGTCTGTACTCCAGCTGGCCCAACTTGCCCCTGGCCACCCACCACTCAGCACCTTCTCCTGCCTCCAGGCCCTCAAGCAGCCCACTCCCTACGCTGAGCACCAGCCCTTCGGCGCTCTTCAAGGGAGCCTGCCCAGACTGCCTCTCTGCACCCCCAGCAACTCCTAGCACTGACATCAGGGGCTGAGGTCCCTGCAGGGCTCACTCTTATTTCAATGGGGAGAAGGGAGGGAGATGGAGTCTTGGCACTCTGCAGCCTGAGGGTCTCTGGGGGTCAAGGGCAGAGGCCTCGGCCCCCCAGAGCTCGCATTACTGGTGAGCACAGGTGTCTGCCCGGGAAAGGCATCAGTCATGCTGGTGGGGGGCGAACGAGACAGTACCTGTGGGCCAGCCTGCCGCTCACCTGCTCTCTGGAGGCCGAGAGGGACAGGATCTCCTTGAGGGAATCCCCAGAGTGGAACTGCATGATGTCAGCCAGCATCTGCTTGGTGCTGCAGGACGGGAGCGAGGGGGGAGAGGTGAGGGACAGGGGGAGGGTCTGGACATGGGGCTGACTAGGGAGCTGAGAGTAAGTGGACCTTGCCCCGCATCATGGCTGCCAGGGATGCTTGGGTGGTAAGAAGAGAGGGTGCGATGGAGGGAGATGTTGTGAGGAGAACATAACCAGGAGGAAGACCCAGGAGGTGGGTTGATGGGTCTGTGATACAGAACTACCATGGTTCCGAACACACTGTGCTCTCTTACACCTCTGTGTCCTCTGCCTACAATGCCTCCCACAAATGGTCTTCCTTTGAGTCCTTTGGCTGAAGGACACACTTCCTCCTGTGAGACCTTTCCCTACCTAGGTGTCCCTCTGAGCTCTCACGCACCTGACACCCACCTCCCTCTTGGCGGCTCTCTGATGTGTGCTCACCTCTAGCCTCGCCCCACTGTAAGGGCTTTGATGGCAGGACAGAGCTGAACACCCAGCTCACTGGTTTACCAGGTGAATGGGTGAGCAGAGGGGCTGCCTTGCTGGCAGGGGGATCAAAGTGGCAACCTGGCTCCTCTTCTGCCTGGATGACCAGCCCAGCCCTGCTGGGGGTCCTCCCTCACTTCTGCAGAACTGCGGTTGAAAAGCTCCATGCCCATCTCCTGACCATCACTCGTAAGGACAGGGAATTAGAACACGAGCTCCTCCACCGACTGGCTGTGGGACTTTACGTAAGTCACTTAACCCAAGTTTCTTTCCTCCACTGGAAGGCAGGGAAACCATCATCTACCCCACCGTTTGTCCCTTAGGTAAAATGATGTATAAGAAAGCATTTGGTAAACAGCACAACAATATGCAAACAACCGTGTTGCCAATGTCCTAACTATTCCTTTGCCTTCAGCCACAGGACAGAGCAAAAAGCTGAGGCTGCCGGAAGGAAAACAGCTGAGACTGCAGCAAGGGGAAGGCCAATTCGGCTTCAGGGAGAACTTTCTGAAGGATAAGAGAGCCCAGGAAGAAGGTGGGATGGCCACTCCAGAGTAGCCATCTTACTGGCCTGGGGAGGCTCAGGGGGCCGAGGCTGCTCTCCCACCTCAGAAGCAGGCTCCGGGCACTGGTGTCGTCAGCATCTGTCTCTAGCCCTTCAAACTTGTTGGTCAGTGTCAGGGACACTTCTAGCTTGCTCAGATCCACGTTCCCATCCGCAGCTACGTTCTCCCCTGAGGCAGGTGAGGAAGGAGAGAGACTAGCACACTTAGGCACAGATGGGGCCGCGGTAAATAAATACACTGCTCCATGAGCCCCTCTTCCAGGAAGCTTTCCCACACTGCCCTGCGGCACCACCCTGTACCCTCAGCCCTGAGCACCAGCGGAAGGGCTGTTACCCACAGAGCTCACCCTTGCATTACTGGGGCTGTGCTTCCCCAAGCCTGGAGCTCCTGGCTGTCTCCCATCTGTCACCACCTCCACCCTGCCCTTCCACCCCTGTAAGCCAGCTTCCTTCCATTCCACAGCTCCTGAAATCCCCCCTCATCAGAGACACATTTTAAGACCCAAGACAGGCCCTATCCCTCCACGGCTCTCTCGCATGATTTAACTGGCCATTTACATGATGGTACGGGGTCCCCTACTGTTTGTCCACTTTCTCCATATAAGTCTGTCCATCCCAGGACTAGAGGGAGAGAGGGAGAGCGTGTAACCAGCTTCCTGGCACACGTCCCCGACTGAACAAAAACTTGAGGGGGCACGTTCCCATGCCCTGCTCACCTGACTGCCCACCCCTGCCTGCAGGCCCCCGCCGCCCACCCCAGCTGTCAAGGATGGCACGCACCGATGAGGTCAGGGACGGTGGGCAGCTCCCCAAGGTCCTCCAGGAGCTCGTGCAGGGGGTCGCGGTGATCAGGGGCGATCGAGTCCTGGTGTTCTAGCAACAGCTTTAGGACGGAGGGAGAAAAAGAGATGCAGAGTTTGAATCAGGCCTTCCAGGGCCAGCCCACCTACCCAGTGCCCCCAGGTTGCCGCCCCTCACCCTGTGCGTGTCGACCAGCTCCCCCACGGTGATGTACACCACAGGTTTGGCCACAGCCACCATGTCTGAGTACTCATCCATCGCAAAGCGCTCTTCTGGCTCTGGCACGTGGCAGGCTCGGCAGATGAACCTCCTACTTCCAGAGGAAGATTGTGTGAGAGGGTGGGGCGGGCCGGCACCCGCCACATTTCTGTTCCCATCAGCCTTCCGCTGGCCCTCTCCAGTGACTGCTCAAGCCAACTGTGACTCTCCAGTCTCGGCTCCGGCCCTTCTGTGCTGCTCTACCTCCTCTCCCGGTGGTCCCCTCAAGCCAACTTCCTTCAGCAGTCCTCTTTTCTCTCCACTGGGGAGTCCTTCCAACAATCTATCCTCCAACCCACTAACTATACTCTTCACCTCTATGCCTTCCCTCCTCATGGAGTTGAGAGGGGAAGTGGTACGTGAAAGAAGATGGGAAAAGGAGGAGGGGACAGGGAGGAATAGGATGCCAGGACCCAAGACCTGAACTTGAGGTGTGTCTCCTCCAGATAGTCATTCAGGACCCGCAGGTGCTGACTCTCCCTGGAGAAGGCCTTGCCAGCTGCAGCATGCTGCAGGAGTTGAGCCACAGCCCCCAGGGCGTGGCGCTGGGGGGTAGCCAGGGCGCCGCCTGCTGCCATGGCCACAATGTCGAAGGCGTCGGGAGCCACTACAGCCGGGTTCAGGAAGCGGTAGTACAGGAGGTTCCCTACGACCTGAGGGCACAGGATCGTAGAAGCACCTGGGGCCTGCCTCCACAGCCCCAGCCCCGGTCTCCCAGCTCACCTGGCTGGAAGGACCACCTGCGTCAACCCCGTTATTGTTCAGAAGAGTAAACAGACCCAGAGCAGGCCAGGAACTTGCTCAAGGTCACGCAGCAAACTTGAGCAATAGCTGGGACTGGAACCCAGATCTGACAAGTCCAGGGTTGGCCACTGTTAACTCATGTCCTGGGTGCCTTTCCATCTGCTACCTGAGCCCTGCTGGTGAGCCAGGCTCGACTGACATGGTGGAGCATATTTTCCTTCTTAGATTTTTACAGCATAGGGTTTTCTGTCCTTTTGTGTCAGTCTGGGGGTTCACAGGCACCATTGGGGCAAAGGAGAGGGCAAGAGGTGGGGGATGGGCGACAACACTTGCCTTATAGACCTCATTCTCTGTGGCGTCGGGGAACTTCTCTGCCAGAGTTGTCTTCAGGACCTTGGCCATGTATCGCATCCCATACCTGGGGGCAAAGCAATAGGTGTGCTATGGCCCTGCCCACCCACCCCAGAGTGAGGGCCTGAGTGTCTGCCTCTCCTTCCCCGGGCTCAGCCACCCCAGAGCTGAGCTCAAGCACTGGCCCTCCCCTATCCACAGCCAGCTCCCTGCTGCCTTCCTCCAAACATCTCTGGGCCTTGTCCCTCACTCCTGCCCTTATGTCAGCACCGAGGACCAGGGCCCAGTCAGCCACTAAGCTCTCACACAGTCTCCAACCTGGCCTGAGAGCCTCTTCTTTGGCCCCCTTTAGTCTCCCCTGGGAAACACCCCAGATCCCAATATTCATCCCGCATTCCCCACAGAGGCACCTTTAGCCTGTACCTTAGGTGTCTGACACCCACAGCCAGAATCCCATCCCAGGACAGCCTGGGAGGCTCTGAGGCTGTTATCACAGAGCATCTTTGAAGGGCCTGGTCTGGGCTAGAAGCAGGGGCCGAGGAGCACAATGAACTGGAGTAGAAGCATCCAGTCCTGATTCCACCACTAACCAGAGATGTCAGCTTAGGCTGTTCTGCTCCGCTTATAAGTTTGTTCCCTCATCTGGAAAATGGGAATGTTCATTCTTGCCCTCTCTATCTCATAGGGTTTTTATGAGGATCAAGTGAAATTACATCTGTGAAAGTAATGGTAGTGCTATTCAAACATGCTAGACTTAATTATTATTCCTATTATGGGTGTGCCACCTACAAATTTAATTAAATACCTTTAAAAGCTATTTCCACCTCCTAGGGTGTCAGGGACAGAAGTTTACAGCTCACTGTGTCCTTTCCTTTATTAGTCCTAGGACAACCTTTTCTGAATCCTAATTTTAAATCCTTAATCCAGTCCTCCAGGTTTGGAGAGCAGGGTACTGAACTCTGTGGGCTCCCCTCTGCAGCATCCCCACCTTGCCCCGTGCACTATTGAGCACCAGAAAGGCTGGTTGGCTGAGTGATGATCTAGATGAGGCCCACCTTCTCACCATTTTCAATCATCTGTTTTCAAAAAATAATTATTGGCTAAATTTTAAGAAAGGAAAGGACTTTTACCAAGTGTTTACTGGTTTGAAGTTTTCTTATTTTTGACTTTGTGGACTGAAGAGTTTTATATTGTCCACCATTTACACTCAGACAATAATATGTCCCCATAATCACTTGAGGTTCCCTTCTCCGGCCCAGTGATGTCCTGACTGCCCACACAGACCTGCGTGCTGTATTCCAGCGCAAGTCTCTAGCCGGGGCTTTGGGCATTCTCCACCCATCTCCTGAAGCCCTTGAGCACCTCGAGACCAGTTTCCCTTCCTGCTTGCATCCTTCAGCTCTGCTCTCCCCATTGTGGCCTGGCCCTCGTGAGATCCTGTGCCTAGGCTGGTGTGCAGCTGTTGCACATACGGAATTTGGTCCACAGATGAGATGATGGCTGCAAGGAACTTATCGGTCATGGCAAGGAGGTTGCGGAGGGAGATGTCCAGTCGTCTCTGGACCTCGGGGTGGCTCAAGGCCTGCTCTGGGGTGATGTCATAGGGGAGGTGGCTATGGGCAGAGAGAGACAAGTTATCAGCCAGAAGCCCCTCCCATGGCCTCCCCTCCCTAAGGCTCTACCCCCTAAATTCATCTAACAACAAGATCTCATAAATACACACTGAGGGCAGCCCAGCATATGCTTAAGGGGATTAGGCCAGAATAAGAGAAAGGACTCGGAGAGGACTAGAGTGATGTGGGTGGAAGAAGAAAGAGATGGAGCACCCAGGGGGAGGTGGAAGAGTGTAGGAGGAAATGGAGGACCTGGAGTCTGTGGAAAGATCCTAAAGGGAACCAAAGGAGACGAGGGCCACCCTGCATATCTTTGGTAGTTGTGGTGGTGGGGAAGGCTGGGCCAGGCCTTGCAGTACCCCCAACCTATATGCCTGCGTGCCACCCAGAGAAGCCACCATCACTGCCTACTCTCCTCAGCGGCTCCATTTCCTTAGTACCTATGCACCTGAGTTAATGCCTCCAATCTATAAGGCCAACTTATTTCTCCCACTATCTCATTTGCCTATTCATCTATAAATTTGAATATTCAACTATACTCCTATCAATAAGGAGTCCATATCCCAACTCCCAGTAAATCTGACATATCATTTGCAAGCACTGACATGGCAATTAAACACATTTGCATATTCATCTGTGCTCATTCTATGTTAAGCACACCAGGTCTGGTGTCATTTACAGCAGTTCCATGTTAATTACCAGAGGGGGTCTAAAGGCTACCATATTTCATCCTATAGGGCTGGTGTCATATTTGCATAAATCAGCATGCTCATTTATATGCCACCTTCAAAGCACGCTCAAGCCTCCCCAGTGAGGCCCAAGACTGAGCTGATCAAAGAGAGCTCTCCCTCTGCCCGTGTGCTCACCTGCGCTGCCCTGTCTGGGCCTCGGTCTGGTTGATCCAGCTCTTGTAGAGGTGGACGGGGTCTGTGTGGATGCTGAGCATCTTGTCCTCCAGCACATCCTGGATCACCTTGCCCAGGATCTCCTGCAGGGCACTTTGCCCCCGCCCGTTACGATAGAATCTCACCACCAGCCTCACCACCGTTGGGTTGCCTGTCACCATGTCCTGGGGCTGCTCCACCTTTGACCTATGGGTCAAGAGGTAATTGAAGCTGGTCTCCTGGCTCTGTGTAAAATACCTGCTTTTCCTTTTGAGACTTTTGGCTCTTTAAAGCCTGCTCTGGTATCCCTCCTGTTAAGGAATGTCTTGTTATCTCTGTCTCAGCCTTTGTGCTAACATGTCAGCGCATGTCCTCCCTGCATGCTGTCCCAGGAGGTGGCTTGTCTCCATAGGAGGCAGAGAAAAGAGGTCTTCTGATTCCATTTCTACCTTCAAACCTCAATACATTGTCACCTTGTGAAGGAGCCAGTAGTGGTATCTCTTCCCATCCCTTTGCATCTGGAAAACCTACTTGATTTCCTCCTGGAGGGCTGTCTTGAACAGCTGGAGCAGGAGGTAGGCCTCTCGGCGGTTGGAGGCATAGTTGTATAGACTGAAAATCACTGATTCCATGAACTTGGTGGTTTTGTTCTGTGGCATCTGAAAGATCAGCTTGGCCAGGTAGATGGGTTGAGTCTGTACGCAATGGGGGAGATAAGAATAGCTGATAATGCACCTTGAGGACTAGTGATCAGATAAAGAAAGGCTTTGCTGATTGGAACTTGGAATAGAGAACACTGTCACACTTTCTGGGGGGTACTGGGAACATTCCAGACAAATGAACAGAGGTAGTCTCTTTCCCTGGGTACAAGGCATTAGGACTGTGGGAAAGAATACCTTACTTGCTGGTAAAGGCACAGATACGAAGGCCTCAAGGTCCCAGACCCTCAGGAGATAGTGGAGATATCTCCTTCCAAAGTCCTCTGCTCACCTGGAGCAGGTAGAAGAGGTGTTGGTAAGCTTCTAGTTTCTGCCGTTTCTCTTTGCTCAGCGACTTTAATCCCTTCTGCTTGTCCAGAACCATCATATCTGACAGCTGTTCCTTATTCTTCTTGGTCAGCTTCTTGCAGTGGGAGACCACTTCCTGCAGGGGCGGGGGAGTGGGTGATACAACCGACCCAGGCCAGCACAGAGCACAGAACATATGGTCTAGAATCAGTGCCTTGAAGAGCCAGGGCTGTTCAAGGTATTCAAGGAATGAGCCAAGGGAGATAAACAGTTCTAGGGTGAGAAAGGGCCTCCTACTGCCCCGAGACTCCATCTGGCACCTCTGCTGTCACAGGGTGAGTCCCCAAAGAGAAGTGGGTTACCAGACTGAGGCACCATGTCTATTCGTTTCTGCTACTATTTCTTACTAGACTGTTGTACAGATTTGAGGTGGAGATATCACTAAATCACTTCCACCCCTTCACTGCATATTTGTATGGTAACTTACAGTTTAAGGAGCTTTCCTATCTGTTTTTACATTTGGCCTGGTGAGCTAGGCACTCTCATTATTCCCACTTTACTAATGAGGAAACAGACCTAGAAGTTAAATGACCAGCCCGCAGTCCCATCTCTAGGAATCAGCAGAGCCAGCCATTCCAATTTTATGTCCAGTGTTCTTTCTGATATATCATGTGCCCCAACAAATTACTAGAAGGGCAGAGGACCACTGTACAAGGACCTGAGCCATGTGATAAAATCCAGACATTTAAAAAATATTTGATTAGCAACCAGAGAATGGCCAGCATCACCTCTCCAGAGGCAGCTAGATTTGGGAGAAGGGTGGGCCAGTGGGCCCCTCACCTGCAGGGTGATCCGATTCTTCACCAGCAGGCCAATCTTGATGTCCATGAGATTGAGGTCCTGCTCCAGCTGCTGATTGGACCGGATCTTCCTGACCACCTCTTCCTGGAGCTTCAGCAGCTCTGCCTCAGCCAAGAAGTCCTGGTGGCTTTGATTCAAGAGGTGGGCAAATCTGCGTACCACGCTGAGAGGGGGATGAGGCGCGTGGACTGGCAGGAAGGGAAGAGGCGCCAGGATTAGACATGGCTTCACTAGAGGCTTCCTCTCCAGCCCCCTTCCCCAGTAATCCCTCCCTCAGTGTCCATTCTGCTTGAGGCTAGAAGGTCCCCAACCCCAGTCATTTTCTAATTAGTTCTGCCTGCAGTTGGAGGGCAGCGGGCAGCCTCCCAACCAGTCCTGTCCCCGAGCTCCTTATCTTATAACTAGGGATGACACAAGAGCTGTCCTTCCCCTGCCTGGATTCACCCCCAACCTGGGCCTATCTCGGTGACCTGCCACACCAAAGTCAGAGCCCTAGCATCCTCTGATGATCCGTTTAGGCTCCCCTATTCTGATCCACTCCCCACTGCTGCTGGGCCAACTTACTCATCCTTCATTCCAAGTTCACTTCCACCTATCAGCCCCCACTCAGCCCTGCCTGACCCTCACACAACCCTCCTGTCAGGAGTGTCTGCGTCAGGGGAGCACAGATAGAAGGAATGTTCAATGCGTTTTATAATACAGGGAGGTCAGAGTTAGATGGATTCTCCTTCAATCTCTTTTGGAATGATATTTGAGCAAAGAGAAGCCTATGAGCTAAGCTACAGGGAATAACAACAAAATATCAACTAAGACATATAATGTTCACTATGGAACAGAAACTGTTCTAAGTGCTTTAACGTACTTAAAACAACCCTGTGAGGTCAGCACACTGTAACTTACTGAGGAAATCACTCTGGCACAGAAAGGGTAAGTAACTTGCCCTAGGTTACACAGCTAGTAAGAAATGAAGGAGTCAGATTTGGAGGATAAACAAAACCAGGCCTGGTCCTTAAAGGCAGTCCAGTAAGGGAAGAAGACAAATAAACCACAATTCACTACAGTGTGGTTAGTGCTCTGAGAGGGGCAAGCATATGGACCTTTGGGAAAGTGAAAGCGGGCCACCAAAGGCTACCTGCGGAGTGAAGAAAAGCTTCCAGGAGGAGGTGAGACCCAACCTGATGTCTGTGAAAAAGAGTTGAGAGGGAGTGCACTTGGCTGTTTTAGGAAGTGCTAGAAGTCCATCATGTCTGTAACACAGTGCGGAGGGCGCAGGTGCTGAGGGACAGGGCTGGGGGTCAGTGAGGTCAGAGGTGCAGGGAGAGGTTGGATCAGAGAGTTTTGGAAGCTGTGCTTAGGAGACTGGACTTTATCCCCAGGGCAATGGGGTGTTGCTGACAGGTTTTAAGAAGGAGAGTGACAAGATCACGAGGTTTAATGGACTAATCTGGCTACTGTGTGGAAGACAGATCTTTGAGGAGTGAAGAATGGATAAACCAATGGAAGACAGCTGATGGCATCTTGGATTCAACCAGATATAGCACCTTAACTCATTTAATCCTCACTACAACCATACCTGATCATTATCTCCATTTTATAAATGATAAAATGGAGGCAATAAAGAAGTTTAGTAACTTGCCTAGGGCCACATGGCTAGTAAGTGGCAGTGCCCTGAGTGGAGCTGGGGCTAATGAAATTGGGAGACAGACCTGGGAAAAACAAGTTCTTCCAGAAAAACTATAAACTAAAGAGATCAAGGATGGTCAGGGCAGTGGTATTAATGCAACAGCAAGAGAAAAAACAGAAAGGGCCAGGCTGGGGAGAGGTAAGGAGGGAAAAGCAGCTAGCTGCCCGGAAGCAGATGGACCGAGTGCCTATGGCTAGATAGGGGCAGATGGTACCCCTACCGGCAGGAAAGGGTGGGAAGATGGACTAAGGAGGTGAAGGAGATGATTCCTGAACAGTGTACTCAACCTTGAAGCCCACAGGTGTGGCCTCAGGCCCAGGAAGGAAAGGGGCCTACCTCTTCGGAAACCCACGGGCTGGAGGTAAACCTGGAGATAGACCACTAGTCCACTTCACCAAAAGGAGGGGGACCTCCAAGGCTGGGTTTCTGGGCTTTAAGAACAGGAGCCAAGAGCAGCCTAGAAGGACCTCTTTAAGGCTTTGCTCAACTACTGGGAACCATGGGGCAGGAAGATGGAGCTCCCTCAAGTGCCCCTCCTCAAGTTTCCTAGCACTGCAGAGAGGACCCCAGGTCCCTCGCCTGGCTTCCTGTGTGTTGGGCCACAGAGGGCGGGAAGTGGAGGAATCATGGGTCAGGGAAGAGGGCAAAGTTGGGGAAGGCTGGAACTCTAGGGAGAGGAGAAAGATCCTTTTCTTCCTTCCTTCCTTCCTTCCTTCCTTTCTTTCTTTCTGCTTGTGTGGTAGCAACAGGAAGATCTAAGACTGGTACAGAGGTACAGACAGAACCTTGTTAGAGGGGCTTTTCCTGTGATGAGGCTATCTCTTACTGGGGTGGGGCAGGGGGCTTTTGTTACCACCTCTGTTCCACATTCCTGTACAGACAACTTGTACCTTCCCCTTACCCGCTGTGTGGCCCCAGGAGGGATATCTAGACCTCCCTTCCTCTCCCTCCCATCAAATTGGGGTATCTGTAAAGGCAGGAGCACATCTCCCCATTCCTCCACCCACCCTGGGCCCTAAGGCACGCTCAAGGTTGGGAACATCAGCTGTTGGTGACAGAAAAAGGCTTAAGAAGGCTAGACAACTTTTCTAAGGTCCCAGTTTGTGAGCTGTGGGGTCGTGTGACTTTCTACCTTGTTAACTGTTGAAGGCCAGGAAACTCGCAAAGACAGACACTTGCACAGACAGAGGAGGGAAACCAGGCAGTTTACCTAACATCCTGTAGTCATCCCGGGCTTTCCTGGCTCGGAAAAATGCCTGGATCTTCACGATGGAGTTAACCTGCCAGGAACACAGATGGGAAAAGGGTTGCTGGCTGCCTGTGCTCTGGTCTCATGGATAAAGGTTGGTTATGGGGACAGGAGGAGTGGGATGACACTCACATTCTTCTGGAAGTAGCCCAGACGCCTCCGGTATCGCCTCCGAGCTGCCCACGTCCGGGCCCAAGCCTGGATCTGGGGGCAGAGACACACTGCCTCAGAGCTCCAGGGTCAGGGCCCGCTCTCCAGGCCAATCCACCCATCTCTAGAGGTCATAGGAGGTGAGGGGACTAAAAACTGTTCTCAGAGAGTCCTTCAAGAGAGACAGGAACCCACCCAAATCATGATAGCTACCTTGATTACAGCATTCGTGTTTGCTTTTAAATACTGCAACCGTTCCAGGTAAATCTTCCGCTGTCTGTAACCCCGCCAATGAGCCTGAGATCAGAAGGGAAAAAGCGGTAACCCCAGCTGGTCCCTGTTGGCCTGAGAAGCCTGTGGGAAAAGCCTCGTCCTGGGATCTCCAGGGAAGGGGCGGGGGTGGGGGGAGGCAGGAAAGTAGAGGGGGAAGGAAGGGGAAACTGGCCCTGTTCTCAAAGAACTTCCAACTTCAGGGGGAAGACCAAACATCTGCATGTAGCCAATCATACCCTCTGCCACACTCCCTGCCCCCCCCCACACTCACGCTTGCACCATGCAATCAAACATACACACTCATGCTAAGCAACACCTCCTCACAGAAACAACTGTTAAGATACAAGCGTAAAATATATTAATAAAGCATACATCTATTCACCAGCTTCACCACAGCATGTACCATAACCCCCCCAACATACTCATCCACCCACATAAAGACTACCCACACTCTGTCACACACTCCATGGTCTGGAGAGGCACATGGTGGCACGGGTGGAAAGTGTATGCAGGCACAGAGCTGTGTGCCCACCATCTCTGCCAATGGCCATATGGGCAGCAGGTCATTCATGCTCTCATAACTCACCCTTCTCTTTACAACTCTACCATTCAGCTCTGAACCCCAGCTCTAAGCAAATCTTCCCTCTAAGGCCCCCAGTAATTCAGCTGTCAGGCTGATGCCCCTCCCCACTGCTAGTCTACTGCAAAGGGTCTAAATGACCATCTCCTCCATAAATCACATCCCCTTCTGTCCCTAAGACACAAATCTCACGGCTCCCTTCTGTTTTGGTCTCCTTCCTAGGGGCCTCTTCCCTTTCACCCCAAGCTTGTGTGAGATTAATTTTCCTAAAGTACCACTTAGACCATGTTTCTTCCAGCCCCAAAGTATCCAGAAGTTCTCAACCATCTGACCCCACACTCCTATCTGTCTACTGATCCCTACTTCCTTAAGGATTTTAACCACCTCAGACATTTCACTTTCTTCTAAACATGCCTTACGATCTTCTGCCCTGAACCTTTGTCTATGCCCACCCTCACCCCAGCCCTGTCTCTACCCACTGAAATCCTGTCTTTTAGGCAACACACTAAACATCTCCTGAGAGCTCAGGCCCCGGAGAACACTCTGCCGCTGACATTGCCATGGCTTGGTGCGTTAAGAGAATCCCCCTTCAGATAACTGTCCCTCCCAGCCCCTTCTAAAGCCAGCTCTCTTGGCCAGGCTTTCCTCTAAGACTTACACTGTCCTTCTGTTGGGAAAGGATATAAAAGAGACAGCTTGGCCCCATGATACCAGCTGTCCATCTTGGAGCCTAGAGGCCAGGAAGCCCCAAGTCTGTGCCTTTCCTCAGCACTCCTTCCCCTCCTACTCCAGGTGCTGCCTGACATATTGTCAGTTGCTGTGGGGAAAGGCAGAGGGGTCTCCTCTCTGCTCTTACCACCTACCCACCCCCACGTGGCTTCTCCTTAAAGAGAAGGCCTCCAAATCTGGATTGGTCAGAAGTCAGGACCCTGACTGGGGTCCTGGCCAGGGTCAGACCTCTTGGGAGAGATTAAAGTCTCAGCACACCCAAGCTGCTTCGTTTCTGAGTCTCACCACCCCCCCCCTAGCTGGAGAGCAGGTAGCCTGGGGCCCTGGGCCCCCTCTCCCTTTCTCTGTCTCCCAGGACCCAGGCCAGAGCCGGCACACACCCAGGCTCAGTAGCAAACTCGCCTTCGGACGTCGTGCCCTCTCCCACCGCTGGTGTGGCTCTTCTGCTCTGTAGAGTTGCTGTGAGATGCCAGGCTGTGCTCAGGAGGGAGGAATCCCTATGATTTAGACCCCTAAATGCTGATTATTAAGGTTCTGTTTTGAATTCTGGGACCAATGCCCCGAAATTTAACGTCTCGTGATGGCCCCCACCAATAGAGTACGTACTGCCCTAAGTGCTACATGTAATTTTCCTACTTTACCCTCACAGTCAACATGGGGCGAGTACCACCATTATGGATGAGGGAAACTGAGTGCTGGAGAGGCTTAAGTAAGGTGCCCAGAAGTAGCAGGACCAAGAGGTAAACTGCAGCCTCTGACTCCAAAGCCTGAGTTCTCAATGACCACCACATGTCCCAGATCATAATCAAGGGCCATTGGCCAGTCTCAGTCTGTGCTTCTGTCTCCCTTGGGGTTCTCTGGTGTTATCTCTGCGTCCCTACTATCACAATATCTCACATCCACTGTATTCCAGTTCCTGCGATGGGAGAGATGTGGTCACTCACCTGTGTCTCTCACAGCCATCTCTCACCCTTGCCCAGTGCCAAGTGGTATCCTTCGCAGACACTGGGCATTTGGAGGTGTTCATTGAATAAAGTCTCCTTTACACTGCCAACACTGCCACGAGGCCCTCCAGGTCACATCTGCCTGAGGAGGTCTCTGTTTGCTCAGCTCCCACTGTTCCTGGCTTGTAAAGTGCCTGGGCCTGAGGCCTATCTTCCCAGTTGGCCTCGTGCCCCAGTTACTTGGGGATTGGTCTCAGAGGCCACACTGGACCATCCACAGGTTGGGAGAATAAAAATGGAAAGGCTGGCTGGAGAGAAAAGGTAGAGTTCTTTCCATAAGGGATTCCACTCCTTTTCTGTTTAACCACCACCACCTCTTCACTACTCCTTTTCTAGGCAGGAAGTCTTCCTGGTGTCTATACCCTGATGTCTCACTAAATCTTTTACTCTCCCCCTGGAGAAGCTAAAAAGCAGCTCTCATACCCTCTGGATAGTGATGATGATGACAGTAACTAGCATTTATACCATGTTCTTGCCTATCTGCCAGGTACTGTTTAGATGTACTTTAGATATTACCTCAGAACCCTATAAGATGGGTTTCCAGATTCCTAGTTTTCAGATAAGGAAACTGGGAGAGAGTAAGTAACTTGTTGAGGTCATGCAGCTAACCTGGTGGAACAGGGATTCAAACCCAAGTAGTCTGGGCTCCAGAATCCACGCTCTTAACCACTACTGTTCAGAGGCCAAAAGATCATCCCAACTCCACTCAGCAAAAAGTAAGTAGGGAGAAAACCCTGCAGCTCAGGTATGTCCAGGCCCTGAAGCCTCAGATGGCCAGAGTCTGCTACCTGGATTTTGATGATTGCTGGGAGCCAGGTCCTCAGAAAGTGGGAACGTTCAGCAAACTTCTGCCGAACCAGGAAGCCGCGGAGGAGGGCCTGGAGCTGGATAATGAAACCCACATTGGCCTTCCAGAGCTGTTGGCGGTCGTGGGCAGCGGTGATCTTGGTGACAGCCAACTGCGGAAGTAGGAGAGAGAGCCTTTGGTGTCCTGGTGGGTGGGAGCCTCTCCCGCAGGAAACTTCCCATCCATGAGCCCCCTCCTTTGCAGGGGCCTGCCAACCTGGATCTCCTCCCGAGTCAGGTGGGAGGTGTTGAGGCGGCAGCCGGGGGGTCGCTCCCAGGTCCCCTGGAAGGTCTGCAGATGGAAGTAGTACGCGGTACCATCCTTCATGTCATGTTGAACCCAGAGCGCTGTATCCCCTAAGCAGAAACCAAGTAAGCAGAGAAGGCTCAGAGGAGGCTAGAGGTGGCTGAGGCATGCAAAGAAGGGAGGGGCATGGTAAGGCCACTACCTGGGCGCCGCTTCTTTGCCATGGCATCTTCCAGGACTTGCTGGTAGCCGTAAGCACAGTCAGGAACCACCCCTCGGAGGCCCACGGAGGGGTTCCTTAACACCCGTTCTGTCTGGGCTGCCTTGCCCTCCTTGATGGCCTGATTGATGGCGGCCACACCAAGAGCCACTAATAGGGGCAGTGGGAGGAAGTGGTCAATCTTTCGGAGCCCCTCCCAGAGGCCCTGTTCTGTCTGTTGGGAAGGGATCCAGAGAAGGACACAAAACCACTCTGCCTGATGGAAGGGACAAGGACATCCCAGGATGGACACAGATGAAAAGAAGCAGCATGCAGCTGTGCTTGGAGGAAAAGGTAGCAATCAAGGAAGGCTTCCTGGAGGAAGGCCGTGTAGGGCTGGGCTGGGGCTTGGTAAAAGGAAAGTCAGCTTGTACAGAAGCTCCAGGGCAGGATATGGTCAGAGAGCCTCAAGACAGTCTTTTAGGAGGAGAATAAAGTCCAGGAAGTGGGGGGAGTTGATGAAGCCCCTGCCTTCCAGTCACTCACAGACAGACAGATGGATTCCAGACACTGAAAACTAACACCATCAGCACCCCACACCAGAAATAACATCAGTGTCTATTTGTACTGACCTTGCCTAGTTTTCCTCAAAGCCACGCCCTCTTCGCCAACTTCAAGACTAAACATTCTCTAACCAGAGCCGATTGTTGGAACCCAGACTCAAGCTACCAGTAGAAAACGGGATGGGTTTTTGACCCCCATGTGGTTTCACATGCTCACATTGCAGGAGGAAAGTGTACACAGGAAGGCACAGAAGGAGGCAGTGGGTGGACTATGGGCTCTCGACTCCTGAGGATTTCCTGCCCAGCTGACTGCTAGGAAATCCATCCTACAGTCGAAGCAGCAGCCCTGTTCTCATTCTGGCCTGCCTCCCCAAAGAGGTTGAAACGGAGAAGGAGGTGACTGGGGAGGCTCCCGCCGAGCCCACATCTCCTCGCCTCCCCCAACCCCTCTCCCCTCCACTCCTGCCCCCACTCCCGCCCATTTACTCCTCTGAGATGTGTTTGTGTCTTGGTTGGCTCTAACCACTTCCTGGCGGATCTCTTCCAGCCATAGCACAGCTCCAGGATCCCCTGTCACCTGGTAAATTGAGAGAGATGGGACAAGATGAGAGCCCAAGCTGGTCTCCCCAAGCCCAGCTGCCCAGGGGAGTCAAACTGCAGGCCCACATTGGGAGCCACAGGGTAGCAGTCTCCACTCCCCTCTGCCTACCCTGCGTGGGTGTGGCCTTGTGGCTCCCTTGGACTGCTGCCAGGTTCACAAGGTTCTTTCCTACCCTGCTTTCAAGCCAAGCATCAGCTCGGCTTGGCCACAGCACCCCCAGAACCCTCTTAAACCCTCAGCATCCGCCATCCTCTCAACAGCTCACTTCCCTGCCCTTGTGCCTCAGCCATGTCCAGGGAGAGCCCATGCCGGAGGCCCCACTTACCTGCCCCTCCTCCCCATTCCCCTACGCCTCAACTCACAGCTTCTTGGGCCCATCTGACCCTGACCTCCACCCTCTCCTTCCAATTCCTCTCCACGCTCCTCTGCCGCACAAGGCAGTGGGAAGATTGCATGTGACCACGGGTCAAGTGAGCCTGTGCCTGCCACGCTGTCAGGCTTGTTCCCTCCCTTGCTGTAGCCACAGCCCCAACCCCAGACTCTACTCCCTCCCAGCTCTCCTCACTAATAGAGTGAACGTTCTAAACTAACATTTCATTGAGCCCTGTGTTCCAGGCAGTGTTCTAAAGCACTTTCTTATGAACTGAAACTTGCAAAGCACATAAGACAATGCCCGGGAACAGAGTTAGAACTCCATCAACCTTAGCTAGTACTCCTGTCATATTACCTCACTCAAACCCTATAACTCTGAGACAAGTTCACTATTATCACAAGCTTGTAGGTGAGGGAACTGAGGCCCAGAGAGGGTAAGTAACACGTGCAGGGTCAGGTGCCAGGATGCAACCTGGAGTTGGATGCAACCTGGACAAGGATGCAGGAGTCCTTGTCCTCAGCCACTCTCTACGCTGCCGCCTGCTCTGGATGTTACAGGTTTAAAACCCTGCCACGTTCTTCAACTCACTTGCTTTTTACCCTCATTCCAGTAGGTAGGTAGGACCAGGGCATGTAGTATTTTACAGATGTATAAGGAGAGCTCAGGGATGTTAGGGAATTGCTATAAGTCACATGGTCACTGAGTGTCAGAGCAGGGAATCCAGTCTGGGTTTTCTGGCTCCCAGACCTGTGCTCTTCCCAAGCACAAGGCCCCCACCATTCGCTCTGTGCTGGCAACCAGAACTCTGCCCTTCTTCCCTGTGGCCAGATCAGAACCCCCACTGCCTCGCATCCCCAGAAGGGACAGTGTCCATCAGACTGGCTTTCCCAGGGTGCATACTGGGCATAGCTCTACCCATAGGGGATATTCTTCCTGCTCTGGTGACCAACCCAGCCAGCCCAAGCCTCACCTGGGCCTTCTGCCTTTTGGCCGCCACAAGGAGGAGATGGTACCGCGGGGCGACAGGAAGGCTGACATCGTCCAGGCCAGCCGCAGGAAGCAGAAGGGAGGAGAGGGTCTTTTCAGGGTTGTTCTGTTCCAGAGCCTCATTGATGAGGCTGATCGCAAGGACCTCTGGGAAAGAGAGATATAGGTGGGCAGAGGGCCGAGACTTATGGCTAAGGGATGGGGCTGTCCGCATTGGGCCATCTTCCCCCAGTACTGGACTCCACTCACGATCGGTCTCTTCCTGGACCTGGGCGTTGACCTGACTCACAGTGGCCTGAAGATCATTCCAGCTCAGGAACGCCCCATCCATTCCATGCACCTGTTGCAGCTTCACCAGAGTATCAAAGTACCTGGTAGCCAGGTGAGCGAGAATGAGGGGGGTAGTATGTGCACCATCAGCCAGAGGTCAAGGGTAACTTCTGGACTACTTTCCTCACTTGACCTACAGGACGTCACATTATCCTGGCTCTTGTCTTGCATTACAGGTTGTCCTTCCTAAGTCTCCTCTGCTGGTTCCTCCCTCACCTCTAAATGTCGGAGCAACCCAAGACTCAGTCTTCAGGCCTCTTCTCTCTCCGTGCACACATCCTAAGTGATCTCACCTAATCTCATGGCTTGAAACACCACATTCTAATGACTCCAAAAAGTACACCAATAGCCCATTCATAAATGCCAGCTGCCTGCTCGGCATCTCCACATGAACACCCAAATTCACCGCAAGCCCAGCAGCAAACATCTAAACTCCCGATCCCCCCCATTCAACCTGCGTTTCTCACAGTCTTTCCCATCTTGGTAATTGTTTACTCCAACTTCTCAGGCCAAAAATCTTGGGAGTCAAAGCTGTCTCCAGTCTCTCTCACACCCCATATCCACCACATAACCAAATCCTGTCAGTTCAGCTATCAGAATATACCCCAAATCTGGCTCCTTTTCACCACCTCCACTGCTACTGCCCTAGGCCAAGCCTCCATCAACTCTCGCCCAGGTTACTCCAATAGACATTTAACAGGTTTCCCTGCTTCTTCCCTTCTAACCCGGTAGTCGATTCTCGGCACAGCAGCCAGAGTGATCCTGTTAAAAGTAGGTCAGATCACCTCCCTCCTCGCTCAAACCACCCCCGTGGCTTCCTTCCTCACTCAGAGTAAAAGCCAGAGGCCTACATGGTCCAGCCTCTGAAACTTCTTCTCCCATTATTTTCCCTCCCTCCCTCCACTCCACCTCGTGGCTTCCTGGTGTTCTTTGAACACACCAAGGATGCTTCTTTTTCAGGGTCTGTGCCCCAGATAGCTCATGGCCATCACTTATGCCCTTTAGGTCTCTCTCCAAATGACCCCCCTACCAAAGAAGGCTTCCATAACCATACTGTGTAGCAGAGACAAACTGCCCTTACCATGTCCCCACCCTTTATCTGCTTTGCCGTTTTTTCAATCACCATAGCTCTTCTAATAATTTGACATGTTTGTTTTTTGTCTGTCTCCCTCTACTAGCACATAAGTTAGAGAGCAGGGAACTGTGTTTTGTTCACTGTTGTTTCCCAGCACCTAGAATAGTACCTGACAGGACTTACCTGGTGGAGCAGTGGTTAAGACTCCGAGCTCCCAATGCAGGGGGACTGGGTTCAATCCCTGGTCAGGGAACTAGATCCCATATGCATGCTGCAACTAAGAGTTTGCATGCCACAACTAAGGAGCCTGCTGGCCGCAACTAAGGAGCATATGTGCCGCAACTAAGGAGCCTGCAAGCCACAATTAAGACCCGGTGCAACTAACTAACTAACTAACTAAATAATTGAAGAAAAAAAAAGTATCTGGCACATGAGTGGGTACTCAAACTTTTGTGATAAAAGATTAAATAAATGGAGGAAAGGGGAATGACTGTGAACCCACCCACTCCCAGGAGAAACACAGGCCAGGGAACTGCAAATAGACCCAGAGGGTTGGCCTGTGCCGGAGAACAGGGCATCAAGCAGAAGGCTAGTCTCTGAGCACAAGAACTTGGACTCTTGACTACATTCCCTCCATCACCCACCCAACCCCTCTCTCAACATGCGGCTAAACCTTAACCTTTCTCACCGTTGAGCATTCTCTCCTTCCACCTTGGCCAGCCCTGTGGCGGGGTTCACCAGACTGCTCCAGAAGCTGCTGGCATCCCTGGCCTCCAGAGCTCGGTTGATCAGGACCACGGCTGAGAGCATCTCCACGGCCACGAAGAGCTCCTCCTGGCCAAGCTCCTACAACAGAGGGAGGGCTGATTCCCTAGCGGGCTGGTGAAGGGCCTCGGGGGTCTGCCTGCCATCCTGCCCCCAAGACTCTCTCACATCCCAGAGTCTCTGTCTCAAAACACCTATGGCCTAATCCATTCACTAATAATTAATCATACTTTATACTTGAGAGTGCTTACTATGTGCTCAATGTATAAGTACTTCGTGCACATTATCAGTTAATTTTCCTAACAAGCCAAAGAGGTAAGTATTGTTAATATCCCTATTTCACAGGCGAACCCATAGTCAAGTAATATAAGTTAAAACTAACTGCCGGGTACCAGAGCCCACGTTCAACCAGTGAGTTCTACCTGCTCCTTTCTGGTCCCTACCACACACCAAGAACTGCACTAGGCCCTGGGCACACTGAGACCAAGATAAAGAGGGCTCCTCAGTGCTGTACTACATACCCAAGGGCCCCTTCCCTGCCCAGTCTTCTCCTTCATCTCAAACATCTGCTTGTGCTGTTCCCTGTCTGGAGCACCCTTCCTGTCCTCTACCAATAGAATGCTGCAAATAATAATAATAATGATGATGATGATGATGATGATGGCGGCTAAAAATTTCACGCCAGGCTCACTTCTAAGCACATATGTTAACTCATTTAATCCTTACAACAATCCTATGAAATAAATATATTATTGTTCCCATTTTATATATGAGTTGAGGGGCAGAGGAGGTAAATAGTTTGCCCAAGGTCACGTAGCTAGGAAGCAGTAGAGCTGAAATTTAACTCAAGGATTATAGCTCTAAAGTCCACATTGGTCGCTATGCTTTACTTCTTAGGACTTATTTTATGCTTCCTTGTACTATAGTCTCATACACTGAGACCATGTGCTTCCTGAGTGTCGTGCATGGAGTCGATGCTCTAGAAATGCCTGCTACGGTTAGGATTCTTTATTGAGTCTCCTCTCTTCCAAGAAGCCATCCCAGAATTAGCCTGAGCTCTGCCCCTGCCATCTCCCTAGTGTGAAGTCATCTCCCATTTACATCATCTACTCCTCCCTGTGTCTCTGCCTGGACCCTCAGGTGTATTCTAACTCCTCCAACAGGCTGGGAAGTCCCTACCGGAGGGCCCTATCACCTCACCGTCAGAGAAGCTGTATGGACAGGGGGAGGTGGGACAGCAGAGCGGTTAAAAACATAGGCTTCAAGTATATTCAGCTTTGCATGCACTCCCAGCACTGCCAGCCACAGCTGTTTTGGGCAAGTTACTTAACTTCTGTATCTGTTTCCTCATCTCTAAAATGGAAATAATAATACTTATCTCATAGGGTTCTTTTAGGATTAAATGAGTGTTTAAAGCAGTGTTTGCTCAAAGGTATTTGCTATTATAATACACTCAGGATGGCAAGGATGGTAGCCCACCTCCCACCCCTAATCTCTTGCCAGAATCTAAGGGTGCCCTCATGGGTGCTCTGGACTGACTGCTCTGATCCCTCCAGCTCCTTGGGCACCCAAGAGCTGGATCCTCATTTCTAGGGCTCACCCCCTGCTGCTGCCGCTGGAGCACTGCCAGCTCCTGCTGGTATACAGCGGATGCAAAGGGGTACACTGGAGGCAGCTGGGCTTCCGGGCACATCAGCTCCTTCACGGTGTCAGCTGCCACTCCCCTCCGGATGGCTTTGTTGATCCTCTGCACAGCCTGGAGCACTGCAGGGGAGGAGGGAGAGGGTGCACAGGCTGGGCATCCAGTGCCATTTCCACTCTCCTGGCTAACTAGGTTCTGCTGGTTATCTCTGAGGGGAAATGGCTTTGAACCTCTGCTAGGTTCCAAATGTGTTTCTAGATGTTCAGGAGGGAAAGGGGTTGGGTCGCTTTAAGAAGAGGCTCCGGAAGAAGCAATTTGTCAGGCCTAGAAGTTGAGTAGCTCAGCAGGTGGCTGTCATAGCAGAGGTGAATTCCTAGGGTGGTGAGCATAAGATTGACAGGAGGCTGTGTAGCACAACTAAGATGAGGTTAGTCAAGGGGCTCCAGGGACCAAATCTTGATGACAGCACAGAGGAATAGGGAACTAGCTCCAAGGTCGAGCCATTTGGGCTGCAAAGGGCGAGAGTAAGCTAAAAAGGGGCCCCGGTGTACCTATGTAGTTTTAGTTTTCAAATGCTGGGGCTTATAAAATGCCAAGCAGATATGGGCATTGACGTCAAGGAGCACAAAATCCACTGGGGAAAAATAAGGATACAAAATTACCTACACTGCATTGCTGTCACTGCTATGTGAGAGGTACTTCCCCTCCCCGCAAATCCACTGGCAGCGCGGGGGAGGAGGGAGTCTAGGGGGAGAGAGTAGGAAGATTTCACAGAGGAGGAGGCATTTGAAGCAGTTCTGCAGGATATTTTCATCTGCTTTCCACTGGTGAAAACGTGGGAGAACTGTAATCCAGAGGACCAGAGGCCTGGCAGTGGGCAAAGCTGCGGGCAGTCAAGGAAGAACAGGTCATCTGATTCAACTGGGCTGGTGGGATGTGAAGAGAAGGGTTGGGGGAGACATTTGGAAGGTCTCACCTACCATGCTGAGGAGATGGGACTAAAGTCTAGGAGAAATATGGAAGAACCCATGAAGGTCTGAAGATGTTCAACAAAGAAGCTAAGATCAGATCTGTGCTTGAGCGATTACTCTGGCAACAGCAAGGAACTGAGCGATGAGCAGGCAGTTAGCCAGGAGCGGCCTGGGGGCTCCATGAGATAGCCACGGAGAGCCCTGCCAGACAAAGGTGAAGGGGGACTGAGCAAGTCCAGTCGGAGGCGAGCACGCGTGCCAGGTGTGGTGTCCACAGGCTGCTGCGTTGCGCCTCGGCACTCTATGTCTCTTCACGCCTGCTATCCAGATTGATCCCCTTGGAGGGAGACAATCGCTAACCCACATCCTTTTAATAAAGAATTATATTTGTATATCATGTTTTTAAGGGAAACTGAGCTGGATCATGAGTTTCTCTCTCGTCTGGGCCATCGCTGTATTTCAGAAGCCAAAGGAACTCAACCAAGTTGAAACGGTCAAAATACAGGGGAGGTGCCTAGAAGGAAACTGCCTGCCCTAGAAGTCCAGCCTGGTGAAGTACTGACTGTCATTATCTCCAAGGCCTTAATGAACTTACCTGTAGCATCCCCCCAGGCGGCCAGGAATAGGGCAGACTAGGTGGGGAGTTGGAAAATCGGGCAGCAGTCTACCTTGCTCTACACAGAAGCTGGCAAAGGAGTTACATGCTCTCCCAAGAGCCAGTGATACACCCAGACCAGGTCTCAGTCTGGAGATGACTTACTGGCTTGTTCCTGATCACCCTTTATGTTGGCTGCAGCGACACCAGCTTGGACCTCCTCCTTTTCCAGAAGCTCCACCAGGCCCAGCTCCTGGAAGAGGGAAGAGATGCAGTAGAAGAGAGTCCTCCTGGGACCATGAACATACTTCAGGAGCTGCCAGCATGAGCTCCAGGTCCACCCAGTCACCCACCCTCAACCCCACCTCTCCCCTTTTGGCAGACTAGCCTGGCCCACCCATCCCTCAGCACTCATCTCTAACCGCTGGCTCTTTCTTACCCAGCAAGCAACTGAAATAACAACACGGGCAACACAAATATAGTGTCAGGGAGAAAGTCAACAGCATTGAAAATAAGATTGCTAACTTGAGGCCTCAATTCAGCAATGCGGAAGCATATCACTGCCTACCGGACTGCCCCTGGGTGCCCCCCCGGTCAGTATGAGAGATTCTCAGAAGGCAGAAGCTGATCAGCCTGGTCCATTAGGCTTTGGGGTAATTTAACCATTTAAACCTGTAGTCAGCACTTACTGAATACAAAGAATTGACAGTGGTGAGGCCCTCCCCCATCCTATAGTCAGATAGCGGAGGTAGCAGGTCATAGACAGAGCCTGACCTGCGCTTTCTGCTCTCTGTCTGAGCTCAGCTGTTCCAGGTACCAGTCTGCAAAGTCTCTCCTCACTCCTTGCAGGGCCAGGACAGGGTCTTGAAGCGCCTCAAGCAAGGCCTCAGGGCTCTGTCTTTCCAGGGCGTCATCAACAACTTCTAGAGCCCCATGGACTGAAAAGACCAAGACTCCATAACGGATAGTGTGAGAAAGCCCACCCCATAACATCCCCAGTTCAGCCCTCTTCCTGCCTGCCCAGGGTTACCCTCACCCCTGCCCCCTGGGCTCCTAGGGTCCAGCCCAAATTCTTCAGCTTGATCTTCACAGCCTTCCCATCTCACTACCCCATACCCTGAGGATATCCTGACCTAAAAAGGCAGAGACACACTCCATCCTGGGCTTTCAAGCAGCCTCCCCTGCCCTGATCTCCTACCCCCATCCATTCTCCAAACTCTCTTCTTGAAGGACCCCAGACCAACTGCCCCCAGGACCAAGAGCTGAAAAGCCTGCCCCTTTGCCTCTGTCCACTCTATGGATGTCCATTCAAACAGAAGCCCCCTTGACAGCGACCACTTCTCCAGACATTAACAGACGTAAAACAGAGCACACACAGCCTTGACTTTGATATTCCCTTGAAATAAGTGTTGGCCCAAGTGAGGTCATGGGTCTTCTGGCCTGAGAGAAGCCAACCCCATAACTCCCTAGGCGGGGGCTTACCCTTCAAACCCCTCTTGGCGTTTCTCTCTTACCATTGACATGGTTGATGTTGCCCTGGATTTCAGCCTGAGTTAGGTAGCAGTCATAGATGTCCTGGCTTTCTCCATCATTCTGCAAAAACTACATTGAGAGGGGAACCTGGGAAAACCAATTCAATCTTTCTTACCCCTCCCTCCCTGTCTATAACTATTTCTTCTTCTGGGGGTCTTCCCAAGGCCAAAGGTCAGTCTGGTTGGAAGGAATCTGGGGAAATCGTGGGATCTTACCCCCTGGCACTGACACAGTTAAGTTAAACTACCCTTTGGAATCTCCAGTCTAATCTCATCCAGTTCTACATTCCAGTCCCTCAGCCCTGCCCCAGAACATTTCCCTCTATCTTCTCTTTTGAATTCCCATTATTCTCCTGAGTTCTTCTCCTGTTCCTCAAAAATAACTGACAAGTTAGTTTCTCTAGGCAACTTTGGATTCTGGAGACAGGACAAATAGGAGTCCTGGTTTCACTTGCGATTTTCCAGGCCACCCAGCTTTTCGGCTCCTGCCATCCAAGGCTCCTTACGTGGTTCCTGGCATTGGCAGCCTTCTCCATCTTGGCCTGGGCCAGCAGCTCCTGGTAGATGGCTGCCAGAGGCTCTCGAAGATTCCCCAGCAGAGCACTGGGATTCTGCAAGGCAGCCAGGGTGTCCTTGACCACTCCTCGCTCCACTGCCTCATTGATGGCAAGAACAGCTGCATGGACTAGGAGGGGACATGAAGACAAGGTCAGGATGCCAGAGCAAACTCCAGTCCAGCTACAGCGTAACCAGCTGCAGACCACTCTGACATCATCCCCTTTCTCCATCCATAGGGGCCAGGCAAGCCAGGTAGGCTGTTGGCCCTGCCTATGATGAGAAGTATTCAGGATTTATGCAGGGGCTATAAGGTTCAGAGTCCTCCCATACTCACTGAGCTACCCCAGCAGGGGAGCCTGGTCTCTACCTGTAGCTTCATCCACCGAGAGTTCATTGGCCAGGATGCCCCCGATCTTGCTGAAGGCAGGCAGCTGGAGGCCATATTTAGCTAGTTCAGAGGCCATGTTGCTGAGTTCCTCAGCTGCAATAATAGCGCAGATGCCCTTCATCAGGCCCGGAACCCCCAAGACCTGCCCAGACTGTGGTGGTTGGGGAAGGAGCTGGGCTTACCTGTGAATTTCACTTTCCCATATAGATCATGTATCTGAGGGGCCAATCCCAGCCGGAAGAGGAAGAGACTAGGAAAGAATGGAAGGCATTGGGGCCTATTCATTTTCACATGCTGACTAATAGGTTTGCAGGAGATACTGCGGAGACTTGGAGATGAAGACCATACAGCATCTGCCCACAAGTCACCCCCATTCACAGGGAGAGATGTTATTGTAAGTCAGCACAAGGCAATGCTATAGCAGAAAAATAAGATGCTGTAGGAGCTCTGGGGGGGGGTTGCGAAGGCTTCACAGAGAAGGACACGTTTCTGTGGCAGGTCACTGGATGGAGATGGAGGATGGAAAGGGCATAGCAAGCAGAGACCCACTAAGCTAAGGCACAGAGTCCTCAAAGGATGTGGGAAATGAAGTCAGGAAGAGATGACATGATGGACATAGGAACTGGTCAATTACTTTCTATGATTTAGCCAACTGGTTGCTGATGGCTGGCTGCAAGTAGGACTAAATAGCCTTCGCCATTCACACTGACATGTGACACTCCAGATGCATCCTAATCTGACTTCCTTGCACCCCAGCCACAAGCTGAACACTCTTCCCTGCCTGCTCTTTCCCTTCATCCACACAGATCACACATAAATGTGCCCTCCAGCATGCACATAAATCTAAACAAAACTATGTAGATCAAAAATGTCACTCTGAGAAGTGTTCCCTGTGGTCTATCTTCCATCCTCCCTGCTGCAATGTTTGTTGCTGTTGACAGTTGGTTGCAACCACCTAGAGGAACCTGGATGACAAGTCTTGGTCTCTCACCTGAGTGCATGGATACAGTAGACCACCCGGGGCATGTTCTTCTTGTCATAAATGTCCGTGGTCTCTGGGAAGAAGGTCTAGAGGGGAAACCAGCCAATTACTGCCATTGAAGACTTTGAAGCAGCACCAGATATGGAGAGAGGGGCTGAGGAATGGGTCTTTCTCTCTGACCTGGGGTGTGTACTCCTTTGCTGCCTGGGGCTTCTGGGTCAATCTCCCTAACTCTTTACAGTCAGCACTGCACCCACGCACTCAGTGTAAAAGAAAGGCATTGGGGACACATACTAAGCCAAGACCCAGCCACGGACACACATCCCCAGATTAACCAAACACCAGACAAGGCTATCAAGGCTATAGGACGCAGGCCACATGCTCCAGGAGAAACAGGCCCCCTTTTCATCCTACAGACACAGCCAGCCTGTGCCCCTCACCTAGGACTCTTGCCAGAAAGGTGGCATGCTAGGAGCTGGCCATGACTCCACAAGGGGCCTAATGAAACACACACTGCCAAGGACTGCAAAGGGTCAGGGCGTGCCATCCCTGTCTTCAAGCCAAAGGTCTCTGATCAGTGGGGGCCCCTCTAAGAACTGAGTAACCCCAGGCGTGATTTCTCATGCCACCTGGCGACTGTAATGAGGTTTAACCTCAATACCTCTTGGTTACCTTAGATAGATAAGAAAGGACCAAATCTAGAGACTTAAAAGTGTTCTAGCCTCACTGAGAACACATGGCCTCTATTGATCTGCCTCTCACCAAAGCATCTGTCTTAACTGTTATTTCCTTGTCTTATAATTGCCTTCTACAGTGAAGAAAAACACTACAGAATCTTATGCCCTAATCTGTCTAGTTCTTTATAATTCACAAAAGGAATTCACACAGATCATGTGATCTTCCTGACAACCTTATAAGGAAGACGGAGAGGGATTATTATCCCCATTTTACAGATGAGAAACAAACTGAGAATTAAAGAGTGAGAGGACATGCAGCATGTGTCCAGTTGGGGTCCTGGCCTAGGCTTCCAAGTCTACCGCCTTGGGATGTGGTGTGTCCTTGCTTCACGCTATGAAATTCTGGTGGAAAGATGGCTGGCCAACATGAGGCCCACCTCCTGCGTTATATAGGGGCCTCACTGACTAATGGGAACAATGGCAACAATGCATCCTGGGCCAGGTTGCCTTCACCTCCCTTCACTTCCCTTACCCACAAGGAAGTGAAGACAGAGACGAAGTAACATGGTTCAAAGACATACAGCCTCAGGGAACTTAAACTCTTAGATTAAGTTCATTTAGAAGACACATGGAGATGAGCACTAAAGAGTGCCAGGGAGATAAAGCATGTGTGTGGTGGAGGTGCGAGTACTGGTGAAGAGCAAAGATGAACCCCAATCTTGAGACCCAATGTTACCGAAGGCAGACCGATGTGGGCTACTGCAGACAGCCAAAAGTTGATGTTGTCTGTGTGACGGAAATGCAAGCCAGTTGCCTAAAAGGGAAGGAAAGAGAAGAGAATCTATTTCCACAGTTCTCAGGGTTCCTTCTGGGTAGAGCCCAGACCACAGCTTGAAGATTCAAGGGGTGGGGGCAGAGGACCCTGTCCTATGGATTTCCCATCCCCCCAGCACAGAGACACAAAAACAGAGAGAAACCACCAGGGATGGATGACCCAGTGGGTTATTTGGGAAGGATGGCACAGGGATGGGATTAGCAAGCTAGTAAGGCTTCCTGGAAAAGGGGAGTCCGGAGCTAGGATGGGAAGGAGAGGCGGGTTGGGTTGACTAGAGCACAGGGAAGGGGCAGCATGTCCTGGAAGTAACTTCAAGGTGGCAAAGCTCACAAGCCTCTGAGTGTAGACTGTGGGTAGAAAAGTCTGCTTGGAAGTTCTCATATCAGAGGCATCTCAAAGCCCACCTAGCAAATGCCCCTTGCTGCTAAGCATAGTACACACCGCCTAGCTGCAAGGCACCAATTGAAACCCGTTGTTCCAGTGCCATGATTACTAGCACCCATTTTATCCTCAAAAGTACCCAGGTTTGGACAATAAATTATATGGTCACCCCACTCTCACAACTTTGAGAACAGATAGTTTGAGAGGAAGAAGGTAGAAAGTAGAGACCTCTGCACCCCACCTGGTACCGTAGCTGCTCCACGTCATAGATCTTCTTCAAGGGAACCACAGAAGGTGCAAAACAGTGGCCCAGCTTGGCCAGCAGCACTCCGTTCCGGAGGCTCTCCTCCAGCTCCACCGGGGAAGGAAGCTCCTCCTTCAGGCAGGCCTCCATCCAGCTGAGGGCATGAGAGCAGCTTCTCACCCCCTCTGGCAAGCCACAGCACTTCATTCCAACCACAAGACCTTCCCTCCCTCCCTCTCTCCCCCTAACCAGGCTCTCACTCTCTCCTGCCTCCTGTTCCTGCCCTACTCCCAACTCCCCTCTCTGCCCATTGCCTGGCTGTTCTCACCTTCTCCCAAGCTGCTCCAAACACCTGGATTGGCCTATCTTCAGCCCCCACCCACTCTATACATCTTCCCTGACAGATACAGCTGCCCATCTTCAGTGAGGCTTAAACAGGCTCTTACCTGTTACATGATATAACCTCTCACTCAGTCTGGTTATGCATTTGACTGTTGAACCAAATTGTACCTGCTCACTTCTCTTATTCTGCATGTTCTGAGAACCCAGGTATACAAAAGTCATGTCTACACAGCCCATAACCCAGCTTTGATGATGATGAGGGGAGTAGGGAAGCCCCAGGTTTGAAGCGAGGGGAGCAGCACAAAGGGACAGAAAGGTCACAGCCTTTCGAATCAGAAGACCTGTTTTCCACACCATCTCCCCCACTTCACTTCTCTGGGCCTCAGCTGTATAATCTGCAAAATGAAGATACCACCTGTACCTCCGGCTTCAGTGGGCAGCTGCCAGGATTAAATGAGTTAATGAATGTGAAAACACTTTGAATATAAATGTAAAGTATTATTATGGCTGATGATTGTATGAGGGAGAGAATAAGGGCTTCTCCACATATTGGGGCCTATAGGAAAAATCTGTTTTCAAAGAGAGAGCCAGTCACACCTCCCTTCATGCCTTCCCTGACACAGACACCCTGGTTTTCTATCTACCCCATCCTACCTACTTTCTTTGGAGAACATTAAAAATATGCTATTGATTAAAAGGAAAGAATTAAGCATTTATCCTGTCTTTAGAGCCAACATCCATTCACAGGAAATATGGGGTACAGAGGAACAAGTTGAGGGACACAGGAAGTGAATAGACAAAGCCAGAATGTAGGATGTTCTACAGGACAAATGACCCGGTTTCTTCAACAAGTCAATGACATAAAGAACTGTTTATGTCAGTTCTAGATGAAAGAAGACTTAGTAGTACATAACAACCAAATGTAACGTGTGAACTCTTTCAGATCCTTAACTGAATAAGCCAACTGTAAAAATAGATGATTTTTTTCAGACAATCAGGAAAATTTGAAGATGGCCTGGGTGTTGATCTTCCAAGGATTAATGGATAACTTAGGTGGGTATTATAATGGTATTGTGGTTGTGTAACCAAGTGTCCATATATAGAGATATGTATTAAAGTATGTAAGGGGATAAAAGGACATGATGTTGTCTTTGTTCACAGATGGCATGATCGTCTTTGTAGAAAATCTGAAAGCATGATACCAGAAAACTTGTGGCGTTAATAAGTGATTATAGCAAGGTTGCAAAAGACAAGGTTAATATATAAAAGTCAATTGTGGGACTTCCCTGGTGGCGCAGTGGTTAAGACTCCGTGCTCCCAGTGCAGGGGACCTGGGTTTGATCCCTGGTCAGGAAACTAGATCCCACATGCATGCCACAACTAAGGAGCCTGCGAGCCACAACTACGAAGCCCGCCAGCCACAACTAAGGAGGCTGCCGGCCACAACTAAGGAACACATGTGCTACAACTAAGAAGCTGGCAAGCTGCAGCTAGGAAGCCTGCGAGCTGCAACTAAGGAGCCCACCTGCTGCAACTAAGACCTGGCGCCACCAAATAAATAAAATATAATAAGTATAAAAATAGTAAAATAAAATATTATATAGCAGAAACTAACACACCATTGTAAAGCAATTATACTCCAATAAAGATGTTTAATAAATAAATAAATAAAATAAAATAAAATAAAAGTTAACTGCTTTCAAATTCACCAGCAACAAACAAGTGGAATTTGAATTAAAAACACAATACCATTTAGATTAGCACCCCCCAAAATGAAATACTTAGGTATAAATCTAACAAAATGTGTACAAGATCTATATGAGGAAAGCTACAAAACTCTGATGAATGAAATCAAAGAAGAACTAAATAAATGGAGAGATAGTCCATATTCATGGATAGGAAGACTCAATATTGTCAAGATGTTAGTTCTTCCCAGTCTGAGCTACAGATTCAATGCAGTCCTAATCAAAACCCCAGCAAGTTGTTTTGTGGATCTCCACACACTGATTCTAAAGTTTACATGGGGGCTTCCCTGGTGGCGCAGTGGTTGGGAATCCGCCTGCCAATGCAGAAGACACGGGT
This sequence comes from Mesoplodon densirostris, assembly GCF_025265405.1. Classification (NCBI taxonomy): domain Eukaryota; kingdom Metazoa; phylum Chordata; class Mammalia; order Artiodactyla; family Ziphiidae; genus Mesoplodon; species Mesoplodon densirostris. The sequence goes on from NC_082662.1 coordinate 116,446,753, forward strand.
TTGGGCCCTGGTCCGGGAGGATCCCACATGCCGCGGAGCTGCTAGGCCTGTGTGTCACAGCTGCTGAGTCTGTGCTCTGGAGTCCTCGACCCACAACTACTGAAGCCCTCGCACCTGGAGCCCGTGCTCTGCAACGGGGGAGGCCACCGCAATGAGAAGCCCGCACACCACGGTAAAGAGTGGCTCCTGCTCGTGGCAACTAGGGAGAGCCTGCGCAGAGCAACGAAGACCCAACTCAGCCAAAAATAAATTTAAAAATAAATAAATAAATAAATAAAAATAAAGTTTACATGGAGGCACACCTGGCTAACTCAGTCGGTGGCGCATGAGACTCTTAAAATTTTCATGGAGAGACAAAATACCCAGAATAGCCAACATGATATTGAAGGAGAAGAGCAAAGCTGGTACACTAACACTACCTGACTTAGCCACAGTAATCAAGACAGTGTGGTATTGGTGAAAGAATAGGCAAATAGATCAGTGGAACAGAACAGAGACCCACATAAATATAGTCAATTGATCTTTGACAAAGGAGCAAAGGCAATACAATGGAGCAAAGATAGTCTCCTCAACAAATGGTGCTGGAATAACTAGACATCCACATGCAAAAAATGAACCTAAACCTAGACCTTACACCCTTCATAAAAATCAACTCAAAATGGAGCATCAACTTCCAAGTAAAACGCAAAACTGTAAAACTCCTAGAAGGCAACGGGGAAACCTAGATGACCTTGGGTATGGCAATAACTTTTTAGATACAACACCAAAGGCACAATCCTTGAAAGAAATAATTAATAAGCTAGATTTCACTAAAATTAAAACTTCTGCTCTACAAAAGGCAATGTCAAGAAAATAATAAGACAAGCCACAGACTGGGAGAAAATATCCACAAAAGAAAATATTTGCAAAAGATACATCTGAGGGAATTCCCTGGCAGTCCAGTGGTTAGGACTTGGCACTTTCACTGTCAGGGACCAGGTTCAATCCCTGGTCAGAGAACTAAGATCCCGCAAGCCACATGGCATGGCCAAAAACAAATAAATAAAATAAAATAATTATTTAAAAAAAGACACATCTGGTAAAAGATTGTTACCCAAGATGTACAAAGAACTCTTAAAACTCAACAGTAAGAAAACAAACAGTCTGATTAAAAAATGGGACAAAGACCTTAACAGACACCTCACCAAAGAGAGATATACAAAGAAGATATACAGATGGCAAATAAGCACCTGAAAAGATGCTTCACATCATATGTCATCAGGGAAATGTGAATTAAAACAATGGTAAGATACCAACATACACCTATTAGAATTGTCAAAATCTGGAACACTGATAACACCAAATGCTGCTGAGGATGTGGAGCAACAGGAATTCTCATTCGTTGCTGGTGGGAATACAAAATTGTACAGCCACTTTGGAAAGCCATTTGGTGGTTTCTTACAAAACTAAACATACTCTTACCATATGATCCAGCAGTTGTGCTCTTTGGTATTTAGCCAAAGGAGTCGAAAACTTACATCTACATAAAAACCTGCACAAGGATGTTTATAGCAGCTCTATTCATAACTGCCCAAACTTGGAAGCGACCAAGATGATCCTCAATAGGTGAATGGATTAATAAACTGTGGTACATCTAGACAATGGAATATTATTTAGCACTAGTAAAAAATGAGCTAGGAAGCAATGAAAAGACATGGAGGAAATTTAAATGCATATTACTAAGTAAAAGAAGTCCATCTGAAAAGCCTACATATTGTATTATTCCAGGTATGTGAAATTCTGGAAAAGGCAAAACTATGGAGACAGTAAAAAGATGAGTGGTTGCCAGGAGTTGGGGGCGGGGGTGGGGCAGAGGGAATGAATAAATGAAACAGAGACTTCTTAGGGTAGTGAAACTACTCTGTGATACTATAATGATGGATGGCTATATGTCATTATACATTTGTCCAAACTCATAGACTACAGTATACAACATGAAGAGTGAACTCTAAGGCAAACTATGGACTTTGGAGGATTATGTGTCCAAGTAGGTTCACCAGTTGTAACAAACATACCACTCTTGTGGGGGCTGTTGATAATGGGGGAGGTTATCTATGTTTGTGGGGAGGAAGCATATGGAAAATCCCTGTATCTGTCTCTTAATTTTGCTGCGAACCCAAAACTGCTCTAAAAAATAGCCTGAAAGAAAAAAAAAAGATGCTATTTCAACTTTCCCTTTCCCATAGAATGGACTCTTGTCTTTTTGTAGTTGCTTTGGGGGCAGGTGCCTAGGGTGGGCAGGGTGGGAAAGGGAGACCAGAAAGAGGCGGTCGCTCTGCTCACCGCTTGGCTTCCTCCAGCCGGCACAGGTACTCATAGGCGACGTTCTGCCGCCTCTGCTCATCCATTTCCTCGGCTGTGAGGCGTTCATCTGAGGAACCAAGGAGGGGAGCATTAGACAGAGGGCTGTAGCAAGCTTCTTAACAGACTTTCTAAGGCAACTCTGCTCGGAAACCGGAGGCATCTCCCACATGTCTGTCCCCCTATTCCCAGGACACTGGCTCCAATCTTCTCTCCCATCCAGTAAAGCTATCCTAGTCAGCACCCTGTTAAAGGAAGGCCTCCCCACCCTTTAAGAGGGGATCCTTCCTGTATTGGAGGCATTCCTTCCCTTTCCCCTCTAGCCATCTTCCTGACCTCCCCCTTCCAAAGCCTACTTCACGGCGCTTCCCTCAGTACCTCCTAGTAGGAATGTCCAGATCCTTCCTTGGCTGGGAACTTAGCTCTTCATTTTATCCCTAATTAGATTCTGAGTTCTCCAAGAACTGTACTTGTGTCATCCTCCTCAGGTACTCTCCCAGAGGCTAGGTTAACAGGACCGACTAGAACTCATCATTCATTCATTCAATACCTCCTATATGTCAGGCACTGGACTAGCGGACCCCTACTCTCAAGAAGTACAAAGATTATTATTAGAAGAGAAAAACATGTAAGTAAAAATCTTCAACCTGATGTGAGAAGTGTGATCATAGCTCATGAATAGTCTATGGACGTAGACATAGAGAACGGACGTGTGGACACAGGGCGGGAAGGGGAAGGTGGGACGAACTGGGAGAGTACGATGGACATATATACACTACCATGTGTAAAATAGATAGCTAGTGGGGACAAGGTATAAAGCACAGGAAGCTCAGCTTGGTGCTCTGTGATGACCTAGATGGGTGGGATGTGGTGGGGGGGAAGGGGGGAGGTCCAAGAGGGCGGGGATATAGGTATACATATAGCTGATTCATTTCATTGTACAGCAGAAACTAACACAACATTGTAAAGCAATTATACTCCAATAAATAAATAAAAATCATCTATGGAAGCAGCAGAGGAAGCAAAGGATTCTACCTGTGAGTAGAATCTTAAAGAATGAACAGGCAGAAAGGGAGAAAAGGCAGTTCAACAGAGGGAACCACATGAAAAAAAGCCACTCACTTGGGTTTAAGTGGAAGGACAGAGAATTTTAAAAGATCACAAAGGTGTATTTACTCTCTCTTTTGGTATAGGTCACCTGAGGAGTAAAATAGTCTCCAAGCTAAATAAAATGCAGACAATCTCTGACTCCCAAACTCAAGAACAGGAAATCCCTTAAATGAGACAGCATTCATATTCTGCCTTAGCCACAGCCTCCTTTTATCCTTTTCCCCCCTCTTCTCCCCTATCTCTCTAGTCTCCTTAGGGAAGACAATACAAAAGCCAACAAAATGAGAGAAAGCTACACACATACACCAAGAAAATAAAGTCAGAGAGCTTGAAAACAGAGACAGAGCTTAGCAAATGTCTTTGACTCAGCTCTTAATGTTGTTCCCACTCTTTATCTCTTTTCATTATGTTGTATATCCTGCAATATGATTGGGGGAGCGGCAGGGCTTCTTTGAATTGTCAGTTAAGCAAGTTAAAACACACACACACACACACACACACACACACACACACACACACACACACCCCTCCATGTTCAAATTGGAAAGCACTGGCCAATCGCAGGGAATCCATCAGTTCCTCTGAGGGGGGTGTATAAGAAACAAGTGTTGGTTGCTAAGCATGGAAAATAAACCAGTAAGTGAGTGACATCACTTCAGAGTTATGAATTGAGGACTGTGAGACATGGGCGGGACTTTGTACATATACACAGAGTCTTAAAAAAAAAAAATCAGTTTTCCTGTCCTTTTCAGATCTGGAACTAGCTTTCCTTCAACAGATAGGTGGAGGTGGACTTCGCTTTTTGAATCCTAATGGAGAGGAAGGGAAAGGAGTAGATTTTGCTTTTCTTTCATAAGGTCAGATGGAAACCTTTCTGCGGTCCCATTTTTAGGACTCCAGTCTCTCTTTCTAAAGCAGTGTTTTTGAAAGTGTGATACTTGGACTATCCGCATCACAATTACGTGGGGTGACGGAAGAAGCACAGCGGTGCTTGTTATAAATGCAGATTACGGGCCCAAGTCGAGACCTATAGTTGCTAAAGATCTGGGATAGGATTCAGGAATCTGCATTTTAAATTAGCTCCCCGGGTAATTCCGACACCGTAAAGTTTGAGAGGCATTGTCTCAAAGAAGCATCAAAAAGTCAAGGAAGCCCCCCAGGCCTTTTTAGGCGTCCCGTCCCCTGGTAGCGCTTGGCAAGTATGGTAGCCATGAGTAACTACCGAATTTTTAAGGGGCCATCCAGACCACCTACATTCTCCCAGCCCCGGAGCCCCAGAATTTGGGAATAAGGGAGAAAACTCTTTGTAAGCTTTGAAGCGCGACACAGAAGTCGAAGCGTTTCGCAGCTCACAGGTTTACTCCCGCCCGCAGGAGTCCGGACTGAGTGCTCCCTCCCCACTGAGCACAGTCCGGCCGCCCCTTGCTTGGTTGGCCCTGCGCCCAATCCCAGCCCCAACCTCTCCCAGGACCGCCGAGTCCCCGACCAGTGGCATCACTGCCGGACCCTTCTCGGCCCCTTCTGGCACTCACAGGTCGCCCGGGACGGGCCCGTTCCTCTCCCCTCCATGTTCCTCCTTCTTCCAGGTTTGAATCTCCCGCCGCCCGGCCACCGCCCCTCATCGTCGCCACAGGCGGACAGGATACTTCCGGTCTGTGCCGCAGGGGCCTCTGGGATTTGTAGTTCCAGGCTTGGGAGGTGCGCCGCCAGATGGGGCGAAGGCTACCGTCCAAGACGGGGAGGGGCGCTCCCAGAGAGGAGCTCCCGTTCCTGTGGTATTTTGGGTCGCTGTTTCTCCAGGGCTCCTTCGCTGCTAAACCGTCTTATTTGAAGTAGCCCCTGCGCCTACCCCTGCCTCTATCATTTCCCCCTGGTATTCCCATTAACCCCCCCCTCCACTTCCTATCTATAGTGTTCTTTGGTTCCTTTAACTTGAGGGCCTACTATATATATATATATAATGGAATATTAGCCATAAAAAGGAATAAAATATTGCCATTTGTAGCAATGTGGATGGACCTAGAGAATATTATGCTTAGTGAAACCAGACAGAGAAAGGCAACTACTATATGGTATCACTTATACATGGAATCTAAAAAATAATACAACTGAATGTATATACAAAACAGAAACAGACTCACAGACATAGAAAACAAACTTGTGGTTACCAAAGGGGAGAGGGAGGCAGAGAGGGACAAATTAGGGGTATGAGATGAACAAACTACATAAAATAGAGAAGCAATGAGGATTTACTGTATAGCACAGGGAATTATACCCAATATCTTGTAATAACCTGTAATAGGATATAATCTGCAAAAGCACTGCATCACTATGCTGTACACCTGAAACTAACACAATATTGTAAATCAATGATACTCAATTAAAAAAATATTCAAAGGACTGGATGAAGTTTTTGAGGAAGAGCATGTAAAGTAAGAAACGAGCAAAGGGCAGAGTGTTGGGGAACACTAGCATTTAAGAGGTGGACAGAGGGCAAGCAAAGGAGATGGAGAAGGAGTTGTCAGCACAGGAGAAGGACAGCCAGGACACAGTGGGTCATGGAACCAAGTGAGGAGAGAGTTGCAAGGATATATCAGATACAGCAGGGAATCAAACAAGAAAAATGATTCAGAAATGATCACTAGACCATTGAGAGGTCATTGGAACCTTGGTGAGAACGGTTTCAGTCCCTGCTCCTTCCCCAAATCCTCCTCTCCCCTTAAGAGAGGCTACTCAGTGAACAACAGACTGAGCTGCATATTTGGCTCTGGCTATGCTGTGGTAGCATTCTGAAGGCCCAGCCCATGGGCAGAAGCTGCAGGCTGCTAGGAGAGCCGGCCTTGGGCATGGGCACCATCTGTGGCACATAGCACCAGGCCTGCATGCAGCAGGCACTCAGCAGAGGCTGCCTGGCAAATGCAGGTGAGCCCAAGTACTTCCTTATAATTTTGTTTCTGGCCATGGCCTCTACTTAAAAGAGGCCTTTCTCCCAGATAAATGAGGACATTTGCTTTCTGACACAGGCCACCCTTGGTGAGTTAGGGCAGTAGGTGCCTGTCGTCCTGGGGCCTGCTGTCCTCTCATTAAGCACAACCTGGAGGTTGCAGATCAGTGGAGCTGGAAAAAGGAGTCCGGGGGCAGAGAGGCTCTTCTGATCTCCAGGTCCTTCCTGACCATCAACCTTTCACCCTGTTTCCAAATGTGAAACTACCACACAGAAGCACAGTGTATAAGAGTGTGTGTGTGTTCGTGTGTGTATGTGTGAAAGGGTTCACTTCTGGGACAACCCAAGCCTCATTAAAGCTCACAATCACGGTTAGTGGAAGGGACCTTAGGCTAGTTAGCCCAGAATCAGAAAACCTGGGCTCTAATCCCAGCTACATGAGTGCTCTGTGACCTCAGGCAAGTTACATCTGCTCTTCTGAGGTCCCTTCCTCTGTGAAATGAGGGAATGGGATAGATGATCTTTGAAGCTG